>NC_088842.1:11401049-12001049 GCF_904066995.2 Poecilia reticulata
TCATACCAGCATTTCAGGCTCTAAACAAAGAGATTGAGTAGATCAGTAACAGTTAAAATGAAATATGAAAAGTTAGCTTGTTCTTCTTGTGTACACAATCTTTCCATTTGTAATAATTTTACCTTTCAGTTAAAAAGCATGGATGTTGCAGTGTCTTAAGTTTACACAACTTGACAATTACATGGCATTGTGTCACACTGCAGGGGCGACTGCGGCTCTGTGGGCAGAGTTGTCATCTTGTGACCGGAAGGTTGTAGGTTGGATTTCAGTTTCGTCCTGCCACATGTCGATGTGCCCCTGAGGGCACTTAAGCCCAAGTTGTCTACCCATCTGAGCATCAGTGTATAAATGTTTGAGTTTGAATAAAGTGTGAGTGTAAAGTGTTTTGAGTGGCCAGAATGATTGGAAAAGTGCAATGTTAAGTTCAGTCCATTTTCTGTAAACTTTAGCATAAACTGCAAGTTCTTAACCCTTCTATTATGTTGCGGGTCAAATTGACCCGTTTTAAAGTTTAAAAATATTTTTAAAATAGTTGCAAGTATTTTTATTGCATCAAACTTTTTCTATTTGTCTTAATAGGTGAACTCTACATAGAAATTGAAAATGTATTCATTTTACACATTTGCAGCCCCCCCTGCGTCTACTTGTTACATCGATACTGTTCGGGTCAATTTGACCCGGCAGTCAAGTTAAAGTGCAAAGAAAGATTAAAAATGTCCAATGCCTGATCCAGGATTGCCACCCTTTTTCTCCACCATTACTTCCCTGCGAGTCGTGATCCCAGCATTGCGGAGTCTTTTAACATGTCGACAGAGTTGGAAATTTTCAGGACACAATCACTTTTGAAAATATATTGCAATTACAGTGTATTTTGACTAAGGATGGTACTGTAACAACTTAAAAAAAAAAAAAAAAAAAAGAAGAGTACTACACCACAGACCTACCAAAATATTTGCAGACATTTCTAGGCTCATTATGTGGATGAATTGCACAAAACATCATTAGAAGAAACCCCTTTTTCTTGATTGTTTAATTTTTTTATTAATATATACGGTAACCTCAAAACTATGCCATAAAAACATTTTTGCAAACATAAGTTTGCAAAAACTTTGAGTGTGTCTCAGGCAGAACATTTCTAAAATGTCCTACTTACAATGCACCGCCTATTTCCCAAAGCTCTGCCTTGGAGGTTTAGTCCCCAAACGGCTCCACCAGACTAGCGGCAGCAGTAGTTGTAGACCTGGTGAAACTTTGAGTCTGATGAGCTTACAATGCAAAATACGATGCTCATGAGAGAAACTCTAAACAGCTTCAGAATGATTGTTGCGATGATGTGCTGAAGAGGATGAAAGTGGATGAGGTTCTTAAAAAGACAAAGGCCAATTTCAAGACGTCAGATAAATCCATAATGCAAAGTCAAATTTGCAGCATTTAAATATCAACTGGAGATAAAATACATTATGGAGCTCATTTAAAAGAAGGATGAAAAGGTATGAAAACTTATGAAAGGCACAAAAGATTAGATCGAGACTATCTTCAGATGTGAATGTGCTGATTGTCCTGTGTGTTTCTTGTGTCAACCCCGAGATGAAGTGTGGGGTTTTCCCATACTTGGAAGCTGGACAGTCCATGACCCTGCTTTGTGCTTTGTCAAAGCCAAATATTATTTACAAAACGAAACAAAAAAAGAGGGCTCAAGAGATTCACTAGTGTTGCATCTCTGATAAGCATAATTAAGAAAACACTTTAATAGTTTCTTTGGACACATTATTATCAACAGGTCAAATGTTTCCCCACTTTTTCCTTTTGTGAAGGCTTAGCAGGCTCTTAACCCAAACCCTTTGATATCTCCATTATCTCATGAACTCCGGTGTAACGAAGAGGTTTTTGACTACCTTCCCGGGCTACTGTCAAGGTTGAAGGATATTGGCTTCACAGCATATGGATTTCAACCACACTAAAATAGAACAGAGTTGTACCGGATACGTCTTGAAGCGCACGTATCTGAGTGATTCAACATGTTGAGGTTGGACTTCTTCCCAGGGAACTTGTGTTTGGCTGCTGAGTCACACCAGCATGGAAAGAAGGAGTCCCTCCCTTGGCAGGGTTAGCGGTGAGAAATACTTGGAATAACTTCAGCTGGAGGCACATGCAGGCCATGTTTTCTCTTTTGAAATGCAGCTGTTGAACGAGGGTGTGTGTGAAACACTTGGGATTAGAGGCATTTTTGTCAGAAAAATGTCTTAAAAAAATATTTTTTTTTTCAGCAGTGGTCATGGCTTACTGCTGTGCTGTTTCATTCCACTGGAAATAATGGATGAGTTGGTATTATGTCTGCCATGTGTAACCCTTTACGACAGATGGATTCAGGTTCATTGCATTTATTCTTAAGAAAAGAGAAAAATCAAGTTGGTGGTTATCGTCAGTCGGGCAGCTTCTGCCCAAACAGTTACAGACAGAAACAGAAAAAAGGGGACGAGCTGTCAGTTACCGGTTGCTATGGTAACCACCCACCGTCAAGAGCAACACAACAGAACTCAAATCACCAATAAATGTCTGAAAAAACATACAAAAAAATAAATTCAAAGGAAAAAAAAAAACTTTCCAAACTTCAGATTTGTTTGTGTTTGTAGTTCACCACGAGCCAGAGATGCTCAAAATTATACTAATTGGACTCGACAGACAAACTAAAACTGCACATGACCACAAACACGTCAGCTGGAGAAGCACGGTGGTGGCAGCATGTAACCATGACGATTCTTTTCTTCAACAGGGGCAGGTAGAAGCCCAAAATAATTGATGGGAAACTGGATGGAGCAACACACAAGGGGGATCTTGTAAGAAAATTAAGGATGCAAAATAAGTGAGACTGACTGACTCTATACAGTCAGAGTTACAGTGAAATGACTTAAATCAAAGCATGCTTCTGTGTTAGAATGACTTGGTCAAAGTTCAGTCAAGAAGAATGTGGGGAAAAACTTAAAAAAATATATGCTTGCATATGTTCTTCATCTCATCTGATTGAGCTGAAGTTATTTTGTAAATATCACCAGGCATAAATTACAGTCTCTGAAAGCTGGAGAATGGAACTTTTCTTAAAAAAAAAAAAAAAGGTTTTTTTTTCAAAAATAAAAAGCTAAATTGTCATTATGTTGTGAAAGTGTAAAATGGAACAGATAATCTGTGGAAAAAATTGAGCACCTCTGCCTTTCCTCAGTGCTCCTGCTGACATCTGCAGCTCACAACTTGGTCAAAACTACCAGAGCCAGGAGGATGGTCTCAGCGCTGTAAATCAAAATTGTGTATATGCTCCTCACACCTTGCCCCTCTTTGCTACTCTATTGCTAATTCATCACAATGGAGCTTGCCATGAATGCTAAGGCTAGTTAGCATGGCCACAGGAAACTGTTTTTCCTGTAACTTTTCTGAATCTCCAAATTGTGTCTTAGTCTGGGTCAGTTAACACCACTATGACCTGCCAAACCCAGGGAGACCAGGAGGAATGCAGGACTGAAATTACAGCTTCTGCCACGTGGTCCCACAAATGCACCTCACTGAAATCAAGTAGGGAAGAGACGACAGTTGTTGGAACGAGTAGTTGAAGCGATGATGTTTATCAGAAAGACTGAGCTGCAGAGGACAGCAATCTGAGGCAGCATGAAAGACCACAACATTGACCACTTTCTAGAACTTATCATTCTCCAGTATGAGTGCATAAAAACAAGAAAAAAAGATGCATGAGTCACAGGCTAACGGTCATGATACTGGTGTAACATTTTAGTCCGAATTAACTGTGAAAATTTGGGTTTCAGCAGTGCAATAGGTAATTCAGCCTACCGTACAAATAGATACAGCCCAAGGCATTACATAACCACAACCAGCGCTTTGTAATAGCAAAGAGAAATGTTACAAATGCAAGTCAGCAAAGGCTGACTGTAGTGGTCATCAACCAGCAGTTTCTTTTTTTAGATGCTGACAGATCTTAGCAGCTGTGTCATCAATGCTACAGATGGCGCAGCAGAGGCTTTCTCATATTCCTGTCATTCAAAACCCCAAACCAGATACAAGTTTTAAGGTAAAAAAAAAAAAAAAATCACAACCAATGTCCCTAAATGTTATTTATTGTTCTAATCAAAATGTATGCCCATAATATGGTGGTGAACCTATACTGTCAGATACAACCAAAGGGGCTAAATCCAGCAGGTCCCTCTTCTCTCTCATGAACAATATTTGCTGTTGTCTTTCATGAATCATATCAAAGGATGACAGCGTGGGAGCAAAGAAGCCACAGCAGATATTTCTCTTCTGTCAGAAAGAAAAGGTGTCTGGCAAGAGATGTGGCCTTGAAGAGGATCCTTGAGTCGTTTATTCATCGATGTACTCATGATACTTTCACCTTTCAAGATCGGGTCAATTTAGAAACATCAGTGCATGTCAAAGCTAGAAGATTCTTAAGGGCGTTGGTAAGTTACGACACAGTGTTGGCATCTCAACACTGTGTCGCTTTTCCTGCGGATTTGTGAGGTCACGGCCTCACTGACAAAATATCTATAGTCACGTAGACTATACATTTTATCTGCACAGAGGACGGTAATGGCTTCTCAAAATTACATAAATAACATGGCACTGTCTTCTGTTTTCCAGTAAGCTCTATGATGATTTCTGCAGTACTTGGCACCTACCACCACTGCTAGAGGCATCAAAAGCTGCTTTAAGGACCGTGGTGTTAATGTGCGCGACTGACCATCAAATCTCAGAGTACATATGGAGTTCCTTCTAGAGGAAGAAGCGAAACAGCAGACCCAACGAAGCAGATGACCTGAATCTTGCCGTCAATCAACCTGGTTTTCTCTTACACGTCAGCGGTGCCACAGGCTGATTGCCTCCATGTCAGCCGCAGGAACACAGTTACTCATTCAAACGGAGGCTCAACAAGCGCATAGAAATAAACTTACTTTTTAGAAATCCACCATTTCTAAATTTCTGTTTAAAATTGCTGCTGCAGGATCCCACTGGAAGTAAGATTTTGTCTGTTTTTTTCTCTCTTTAATCACATTTTCATTTTTCAACTATAACATTAGAATTACACACAGCAAATTTTCATTACAGATATATTCACAGTGACAATGCAAATGTAATTTATATGTTTGTGTAATGGTCGTAATCTGTTTGGTTAAGATGAAATACAAAGAGGACAGGGGCAACAGGAAATAAGGTCATTTTGAGTGTCCCAAACTATGTCCCTGGTGGTTGGCCTGGAGACAAGATGTCATATGTCAGGGGTATTTGTGGTTAGGGAGCTTCAAATGTACTTAAGGAAGCCACAAGTCTTAAAACATAATCAACCAAAATGAGCATACTTTTTCCATTACACAGATGTGAAATGCTAATTTGCTAAGGAAACTCCAGACATTACACCCACACAGTGCCTTCATCTCAGGAATGTCTTTTTTGTCATAATTGTTTCAGATGGTATCAAGCACGTTGTTTGGATATGCTGTAAAATTAGCATCCTCTCCATTTCCATAACTGGAAGACAACACAATCCAGGGGAAGGAAACAAGTCCGACATACAAAAATAAATCTATACCGATGTTGCTAAACGTCATTCACTGATCTAATCAAAACGTGTGCCCATAATTTTGTCATGGGAAAAACAGCTGTCCACGGACAAATATAATTAGCCCTGCCTGAATTTGTCCCCTCTGCAGCAGAGCGGTTCACTTCCACTCTACCAGAAAACCCCCCTCAATAAATTAAGACTCCACTTTCACTCAGCTGGTTTTCAGTGAAACCATAACATCTTTGTTGCAATCTAGCTGCACGTTTACAGGCCTCCAATGATCGGTGTCTGACACTAGCCCATTTTGAAACGAGTTCACAGGTGTGAAGTACCCCGCAGGTGTGCAAGTTCACATGCGCAGGATGCACGGCTGCAGGGTATGTTGTGCACCTGCATGGGCATGTAACAACAAAAACAATCGCACTGTGTTGTGCTGTTTAGCTTAAGTTTAACACAAAGTCTGATGTGTTACATGAGCACTTGCATTATAGGAGACAGATTACTGTTTGCTAAATGAAATGAAACTAGTGAGGCAGAAGCTAAGAGTCAAAAGCCCATGCGTGTTTGGACGATACGCTAAAATCACAACCCTGAAAAGAGCCCTGGTGTGATAACAACTGATTCAGTGTGTCCTGGTGGCACTTTTCCCCCAATCAACATCTGAAAATCAGCAGTTTCATGTTAACATGGCCTAAATCATTTTTTAAGAAACTGCTTGTTTTATTCACCAAGACCATCTTTGTCATCTGTGATCGAGACAAAAGCAAAATAAATGGATCTGATTTAAAAGTGAACAAAGTCTTTAAGCACAGCTTGACATCTTCACTAAACAGCAGACGTCTTGTGCAGCTCCTTTGATATTCTCTTCCTTTTGTGGGTGGATTAGATGGATGATTTTTGAAGCCTCAGAAAGATAAAAATGCGTAGAATTTTTTTCCCTACTGTGCGGTTCCTTTTCCTGAGTTTTAGAAACATTGCCCAGATACTTGGCAGCTTCCTGTAGTTTCACCCACTCCATCCTCTCTGAAGGATCCTGTGAGAAATCCTGAAGGCCTCTTTGTATTTGCTTTTCCAAGCTGTAGCCCTCGTGTCGGAAGTTGAACATCTGCTGAGTGTTTAATTTTAGTCAGTTGCGTAGTTGGCTGGAAAAGGTCTTTTCCTTCCGTTTCTTTCTGGCTTCACCACATGCTTGAAGTTTTACATAAAAATGATCATAAGTCATTATTTTTAATGTTGCTTCCCTTCCCAAGGGAAATTAGATTTTGAATTATTTGTCACATTTAGGAGTTCCATCCATTTTCTTTACACCTTTGTGTAAGCCTGGTGCTGGTGCCTATCTCCAGCTAACATTCCGGGCGAGAGGCAGGGTCACGCTGGACAGGTAACCAGTCTGTCACAGGGCAACACAGAGACACACAGGACAAACAACCATGCACACACACACTCATACCTAGGGACAATTTCAACCATGCACACACACACTCACACCTAGGGACAATTTGGAGAGGCTAATTAACCTGACAGTCATGTTTGACAGTCTGTGGGAGGAAACCAGAGTACCCAGAGAAAACCCACGCATGCACAGGGAGAACATGCAAATTCCATGCAGAAAGACCGGGACCGAGAATCGAACCCAGAACCTTCTTGCTGCAAGGCAACAGCTCTACCTACTGCGCCACTGTGCAGCCCACATTTAGGAGTTATGTTTGTTAATTTTTCTCGTAAGCATTAAACACTCATCTCTAAACACTATTGTGGTGGTTGAACAATATAAATAAAACAAAACAGATGTCCAGGATATTATTTTAGTTATTCCCGACAAGAGGGCAGGAAGGCTCCCATAGAGTACATGTGGGAAACGTTGATTCCCACGCGGTTCATGTGACGTGCAATCCCCAAAAAGGCTTTGACATGACACCACGTCAGTCCAGTGGGCTTGTCAGCAACCGACCAATCGGCGATCGCAATTTGTCCCGAAGCAAACACCCCTTCCAGGGAGGAACTGTATTTTTGACAGTGTTGAGGTTTATCATAACCAGATCATTTAGACGGAGAAATAGAGTTTGTTCCAATTACTAAAACCCAAAAGGAGTTTAGAAAATTGTAAAAGATGGGAAAATGCCTGCAGCTGACCTCATGAACAGCTCCATCTGACAGTGGTAGACAGAATAACATATTCTCACGAAAGTTTTTGTCATCATTAATGATTAAATCAAAGATAAATCTGTGGAAACAATTAAAGTGTGCTGTGGCTACACATTTTTTGCCTGGCACCCCGTGTTTATTTGTTGTAGATTTGCTCTACTTTTGCATGGGGAGCAAATCTTGCTTTGGCGTCACGTCATTCACCTGGGGCAACGCAATGTTTCACGCACAAGTCAAAATGTAATGAACTTGGTTTCAAAGTTTGCACAAATATACCTTTTATCTGTCCTGAGAATGTGAGGCAGTTGTGCAAACTTTTGCAGCCAGTTACTTAACTCAACAAATCCATCCTTATTCATGATTTTGTCTACACTTAAACAGAATCACATTTAGCCTCATACCTCACCTAACACAGAAGAGGGGATGGGGCAGCTGCACTCTGTTTCATGCATATTGTGATGTGTGAGAGAACAGCATGAAGCCACACGTGTGAGTGTGGCTTAATACGTTCAAGTTTTTGTGTGTGCTGCTTTTTTTATTTGTTTCTGTGCAAAGTTTTTGTGTGAAAGCCAGGTACTCTTTCGTGTATGACGGCACTGAAGATTTTCTACTCAGTTGACATGGCAGATGTCAAAACAACCCCATGGATGGTTTAACTCCTATAATGCTTGTCTAACAGATAGTTTGTAACCTAATATCACATTTATTTAGTTTATTTAGTTGATTTAACGCGGAAGGGGTCATAGGGTGTTACGTGATCGGCTGCACAGACAGGGATGAAAACCAAACTTGTCATTTTATCATAAATCTTTTGATGAAAGACGGACGCTCATTTACTACATAAGTGAATGAACTCAACCCCTCCGGGTTAGCCCAGCGCACCCAGCTGAGTCTACGAGTGCAGCACGGGTTTTCAGGAAGGATGCCTCTCAAGTAAATGCGGTCACTTTATCACAGATCTTAAGGTTTTATAATCAGTGTTATCACTGCAGAGCCGTTCCGGAGCAATCCTAATTTCCATGCAACAAGCTGCACATGCGGGAAATGAGAGATCCCATGATATGATGTGGTGTCATATGTAGTTCTCAACTTCCAAAATTATTTTCCCCTCTATTGTTCTCCCACTTTGTCTGCCTTAACATGTGCTCCTGGTATAACTTGAGTGAGAAATTTGACTCATTAGGTTTCAGGATTAAATGCGCATGTTTTGTGTGTTTGCATGATCACTACTGAGACATCCTGACAGCGTACATGTATATATGCCAATATTTCCATACAGCTGGTATTTCAAGCAATTATAGTCTGCCTGGGTGAATTATTTAAAAAATATGTTTTGCTGTACTCATCTCATGCATTTTCCTGTTTGAGCGCTCAATCTCAAACAGATCTTTGAATCTTTGAAGACTGACCACACACTTACTGTGGTATTTTGGGCGATAACACTGTGGAAGAATTGTGGTAAACGCTGTCTTTGACTGTGGGTGTATATTTACCGACATACAGTTTAAATTAGTGAGACACTCTCTGTTCCTGTTCCAGACATTTTCTGAAATGTTTCCTCAGGCTGTAATGTTCAAAGGATCCAACATTTCAGTCAAAAGTAGTAATTCAAATAACCCAGGACTCTGAGGACAAGAGGCTGAGGAAGGGTTAGAACCAGGGAGGCAGAAGCAGACAAACTTATCTGGGGGTCAGACAGGAATCAGGTGTCAGGGCACAGAAACAGGTCAGGCACGTGAGGGCAATCTCAGGTAGACAAATCCAGGGAAGAGGCAGAAAGCGAGGGGCAGAAACAGGATTGTGTCCAGAAAACAGTAGCCAGTGACGTGAGCAAGGCAGGGAAATCCAAGAGAGAGAGAGAGAAAAAAAAACGTGGTCATGATGGTGGGCAGGCAAAGGAGGAATCACTGGATATCTACTCACAGTAAAGGCTTTAAAAAACCTGGCACCGTCTGCCTGCCTGCCTGAGAGCTGAATATAATTACTGGTATTTGAGTATTGGATTGAGTATTGAATTACTGGTGGATGACATGATCCTGATTGTACTGCAGCGCAGCAGCATGCAGGTAGACCTGATGAACTTGAGAGAGCTGAGGAGGAAAACAGAGCAGGCAGACGGGTCAGAATCATATCATAAGCTTTGTATTTATTGTCTGTTCTAACCCATTTCATGAATCAATGCGATAATGTAAGTGATTATTTTCTCACACTATCCACTTAAATCTAATCTGTTTTTTGCAGCATGCAGTATGAATTGTTATTGCTGGAAACTTCCTTTACTAAAGTTCCCAACATCAACATTGATGGGTATGCCAGGACAGCTGTCGCTGACAGCTGAGAGGAAATGGAATATTATTATATCACTAGTGGGTGTGAAGAAGTTTTTCTAGATGAAGTGGAGGATGAACACCAGAGGGAGGTAGAGGGATTTGAGGTGGATGGTTCATGTGGACGGTTGGAGAAGAACAGCGACTGTGTTGCTGTGATGGAGGCAGCGACAAGGGTTGGACGAACAGGTTGCACAGGGGAGGAGAGATCTGAGGAGCAAGAAGGTTACCGCTCATGGGAAGTAGATACAGGATCTAATATTTCAGTCACTGGTTGTAGTTTTGAATCCTGAGAAGGAAACTTTGAATCAGCTCCAGGTGTGTTACGCCTAAATAAATGTTTAGTTAGTCGGCTCAAGGTCAAAACAAATACAGGAGAAAATGAAAGGTGAAGAAAATTAATATTAACAAAAAATACAATGTATTGTAAAAGACAGTGTCATTGGCATTATGTTGTATGAGAAGTGCATGAGGAGGGGAGGCCTGACAGCAGAGCACCACAAGCGCCAAGAGGCAGAGAGGACGCAGAAAACGACCCTGCAGGTGGAGACAGAAAGGTTTAAATATTCTGTGCTCCAAATTAAAAGATCAGCAACACCTGTAAAGGGGAGGAGCACAGAGGCAGACAACAAAAACACCTGCAACCCAGCTCATCAGAGTCCGAGACAAGACCAAGACTTTTAGGGTCCGATACCAAGTCAAGACCAAGACCAGCGCCCCGCGCAACATACATTATAAAATGTGAAATATGATCAAAATTGCTTCTCAAATTAATCTGAAATATTCACATTCCCATAAAAACACCTAAATATTAAATACTTGGAGCTGAAATAAATTTAACCAATATTAAAAGCAGAACAAACTCTTTGTTCTGCTTTGCTTCCACCTCTGTGCCACAATCCTTGGTGATCTCGTGCCATCCCTAAAAAGATAATGCCCTGGGCAGTTGCCCATATTGCTCATGTAAGAAACCACCACTGTCTGCACCATTAAACATAGCAATTGTGGCAATGACCTGACAGTAAATAAGCCAGGCAGCACAAAGTGCTGTAATGTCTGCTGATAGAGATTTTTTGGCGTTATCATTTTGTTGTTACTTTAGTTCATATTCAGTCTAATGTTAGTCAGTTTAAAGTGTTCTCTTCTTTAGTGTGTGTGGACTGACCTGGAGGTCACAACTGCCTGTTCATCTTCATGTGAAACAGTTTGACCGAGATTTGAACCGGGCTCAGACCGCAGATCAGATATCGCATCTGGAACTGGGTTGCTAGTTGTTTAGGTAAATTGTTTTACGACCTTTGCCGTGTTTGGGTACAATGTTTTCCTCTGCTGTCTATCTTGCCTATCCTCCCTCTTTGAAGTTTGATAATATAAGACAAGCTGTACCCAAAGATCTTCAGAATGCTCTGTGAACGGCTCGGAGGAGCAGTTGACAGAGTTTTTCTCCTTTTGCAAAAGCTTGGTCATAAAATTCATATACGTTGTCTGTGGTTCTTTTATGTAGGTTCTAGGAAAATACCTATCATCTGCCATGATGGCAGACATTACAGCACTGTGCTGCTACTTTGAACAAAAACAATCATTCTCTGCGTTCTCTTTTGTTCTTGTGATTTATTTGCTAATTAAATAAATATCAATGTGTAATTAAATAAAAATAATGATAGATATTGCAGTGTACGCAGAGCATTACAAGAACAAAGAACAGCTCTCAGTGAGGCTACAGTTTTCATCTTAGTAAAGAGCCATTCAGAAGAAACATATCACTATTTTGCAGACTTGCTAACATCACGTCAACGGAGCTTACCTTTCTTAGAGCTTCTTTTCTAACTGACTAAAAAAGTTAGATGTAGTCCCCACGGTCTGTGAAAGCGAAGCGCTGCTGAATTAGCTGTCGCCATTGGATTTCTTATGATTTATGCAGCACTATTCTATTACTGACAATTAGACAGACATCTTCTGTCACTGAGAGAAAACCACTGCGCATGTCTCAGAGCGCCGCGTGCAAGTGAAAAGTGTGGAGGGAGAGAGGAGAAGCAACAGAAACACGTAATTGCTTGGATTTTAATCGGTGTGTTTTGCATCCAGTGACAACAAACATGTTAACAAATAAACTGGACAGTATGCTGTACGTTTAGTAATATTTCCACAAATCCCGAGTCCTCAGCGCCCGAGACCAAGACAAGACCGAGATAGGGATGCCACTCGTCCCTTAAAATACGGAATCGTCCCGTATTCGAATGTTAAATGTGGAGGCCTGTATTGAACCGATATGAGACGCGCTTTGTTCCGTATTTCTATAAATGTCCGATAGACACGCCTATCACACACACATAAACACTAATTATAACAATAATGACCAAAATAAAACACAGGAAATGTTAAGGTCAGCTAAATTGTGGTGGCGGGAGCGAAAGGACCCCAGAACGCTACGGACCGACCAGGGTTGTCTAGAGACGGATACTACGCAGCCGCGGTGATGCTGCTATCAAGCCGCGTCTTTTTAAAAGGTCTCCAAGATTTCTCTTTTTTGAGATAAAAAATCCCCAACCTCATCCACGGTTATAAAAATAGACAAGCGACGATTTAATGCACAATTAAAACTCCAAAAAAACAACCACCTGCAGTGTGTTCCCTCTAACAGCCTAGCCAAACTCAACCCTAGTCGTCGTGAGGCTTAACGTTTTTTTTTGTTTGTAAACCAGTGGCACGATAAAGGCGACCAGCAAACCACGGGATGCTCCAGAGCCGATGAAGGGAAAAGGAAAACTCCACCTGCCGCACCTCCAGGAAAACAACAAAAAAATCTATTTTTCATCTGTTGACCCTGAACAGTGGATAATTTGACGAGCCAAAAACGGTTTCATAAAAGAATGTTGAAAGGTGATAAATATGGTGAAAACAAAACCAACTACAACACAATCATAAAAAAATATGTATAAGAATTAATTAATACAGATCTTTTAAATGATTACCACAAGCAAGGATTTCCTTGCAAAGGAATATTTCCTTGCAAAGGATTTCCAGCAAATCCTTTGCTGGAAATATTCTACGTAAGGTAAATATTACCAGGTAAATATTCTACGTAAATTTTGCCTTAAGCCTAAGTGGAAATAATGTTAACTTAAATAAAATGGTGACTTCTCTTTATTCGCTTTTATGCTGACTGGCCTGGCAGAAGATCATTTAAAAAACATCAAGCACATCAAAGTTGTTTTTTGGTTTAATTGCAAGAGAGTTTGTCTAAGTATTTTGGATTTGCTTTGTTTTGTTTTTTTCCAGTAGTATATTAGGCAGTATGTCTGGTATTTGATCACTTGACACTTCTCCGGTGCAACACACCCACATTTGAAGCTTGGAATGCATGACTTACTGGAAAGGACACGACTCAAAAACATTTAAAGTGCGTGTAAATAAAAGAAATTCAATGGGGTATGGAAGTGCTGCAGTAAAATTCTAATGTGTGATTTAGGAATGAAGCAAAATTGATGCACAGGTTTTAAAATGTGTTGCAAATTTAAAAAAACTGAAAAGTGCAGCTTACATTTTTTGTTTTGCAAGATTTTGGAATCATGCTGTCATTACTGAAGCAAGCTTCTGGCCAAAGAGAGAGAAACTATCGGGAGACAATAGCATTTCCAAAACCTTGTCGATACACCGCCGATATCAAAAAGTCCCCATAATTTTATAATTGCCGTGTTTTCATTAAATAAGAAGCATAAATCATGAATAAGTTTGTTCACATGACATTAAAAAAAAACATTTCCGCACCATCATCCTTCTGCCAATTCCAGTCATCGTCTTCGTTTTTTTTCTGCCAGTAGTAACAGCCGAAAAACCAACTCATTCTAGCTCACAAAACTTTTTTTTTATCAAAAAACGTGAGTTTTTCAAAATTGGTGTGTTTTCCATTAAGTGAATTTATTTTTGTAATTCCAATTTGTGCCATTATATGGACAATGGAAACGGAGCTACAGATCAAAGTTCAACAGATTTATTGTAATACAATGTTCCACGCAGTGAAGGTTTTACTTCCAGGAAAGGGTGAGAGAAGAGTGAAACCCATAAGCGATAGATTATTGGGAAGTGAGAATCTGTTAGTCTGAGGTCAATGATCGAAGCAGGAAGGTATGAGGAGGGTTTGGGGTCTTGGTTTGTATGGTGAGCTGGATGGAGTTAACAGTGGAAGGTGGACAGGGAAAATGTTCCTTGAAGAAGGAAGGAGGTAGTCTCGGAGGTTACAGCTCAAGAATGTTTGAGCAGAGAATACAGGAGGAGCAGATCTATGCAAGGTGTACAGTTAGGTGCTCACATTCAGTACTCCCCAATTCCAGGCCTCTGCATGTTTTAGATGTGCCTCTTTTGAGCTGTGGGCTGCTGACATCCCGTCTGCTCTCGGGGAGCTGCTCAGTGCGGAGAAGCACGTATGAGTTTAATCAAGAGCGGAGCCAGGAACACGTGTTAAGTTTTGCAGTGTAATGACTGTGGCTTAGCAGTGCTGCTAGGCGCTCGTCGCTCTGAAGAAGGGACAACAATAACAAAAGAGAGAAACGGTGAAGCTGTGGTCAGCTTTCTCACGCAGCTGCTGGTTTATGGAGTGAAAATAGTCTCAAAATATATGTGCGTGTGTGTGTGTGCGCGTGCGTGCGCATGTGTGTACCAGGTGACTTGTGTGCACTTTTTCAACATTTATAGGTGTAGGAGAAGATTTATTTTTAAGGTTTACAAATCCAGTATTATACACGTACAGATATTTTTACACACGCACAGATATTTTGAGACTATTTTCACTCCATAGACTGGAAACTTGGCCGCTGCTGCTGTGAGCTCCTGCGCCAATAATGCGAAAGAACAAGTAACAGAGCGTATAAGGGAAAAGCTCACCACCAAACCACACAATAACTGGTTGGGTCCAGTGCGCGACTGGCAAGCGTCAAAATTGTAAAGCTCACAATTTGCCCTGTGTGAGCATATTGTGAGCTTTACAATTTCGTAAAGCTCACAATTTTTTTTTGACAAAAAAATATGATTTTCAGAATATCTGAAAGGTGAAGTCTTAGCAAGCTTTGGGGGACGAGGACTGGAAAAAACTGCTTTTAACCAGTTTTGATGTGTGAATAAAACACCAGACTAGACTAAAAAGCGTGAAAGTCTGGCGTTGCTGTACAGCAGACCCATTCAGACAGAGTGCTGGGAATGCAGTTCTCGCTGTGTGTGGGTGGACAAGAGGAACTTGGCAAGTGAACAGTAAAGTGCTCCAAAAGCCATTAAACAGGGATCTGCTACAGGTCAAATACTCTAAGCATCCTGTGTAACATGAAAAGTATCAGCATGATTGAGAAAAAAAAATCTATTGAGTCATGCTGTATATGTTTGGCCTGTTTCCACATCCTGCAACCACATTTTTCCATCGGCATTTACAAGCCCTGGTTCTCAAGGCACACAGCTTTTTTTAGACAACTCCTTCCTTTGACGCAGCTGATTCAAATAATTGCAATTCAGCAAACCCCTGTTCGTCTGCCATCAATTAACGTCAGCTGGCCTGAAGGAAGGAACACATACGGGGTGTGTTAGGAAATGAGCACGATAAAACATTGTTTTCCTTAATGAAGATGTGGTCTATGCTGCTTCTCACGGCCCTCCGTCCTCCGTGGTCAGACTTTGTTTCAATCAAACCATTTTTCTGCATAGAAAAAGAGCAGCCAGTGGAGACCTGCTGAGTACAATGCAGAGCTGCACAAATGCATTGAACATTGTAAGACTTCAGCATGACTGACGGTATTAGTCTTTCTGAAGCTACGTCCACACAGATGATGTGGATGTTCAATTCAGATTTTTTCTGAAAGCGGATGGTTTTTGTGCGTATAATTGTTAATACCAATTAAATGCAACCACAATCAAGAGTTCTGTGTGCATGATTTAAGAGCCCAAGGTTACCCACATGCACAGAAGAAAAATGTAGAAGTCACCCAATAGAGCAGTTTACAGAAGTAATAATCAATGTTGACATCTGTTATCGATTTGTTGAATAATGGGAGCTGACAGTGTTGCTACAAGATCATAACAAGATGAACCGCGTCCACAGTAGTTGTTAATTAGATCGCATGTTGCGGTTTAATTCTGCACCTTTATTTCCTCAAGATAAACTGCCGCCTCCTCTGTTTCGGCTAAATGGTTAAGCACTGCATTCTCTTTAATTCTGACTGCTGTTTGTAATGGAAGCTGGAATAAAACGTGACATTTTAACCGAAGTCTGAAATGCGCTTCTGAACCAGGCGGGCTCCAAAGCGTCCTGTCCATAACTCTTCAACACGCTATCAACTCCCGGTCAGATAGACGCATTTAGTTCAGTGTCCATGAGTTGATGTTCAGATTGGATCTGTTAACGTGGCCCCTGGCGCTCATGCACATTCACAAGCATTTCCACTGAGCTGTGGAGAGACGGCGTGCTGTGGACTCCTACAGTTTCACTCAGAGTAGTTCAAACCTTGTTCGTCTAAAGTTTCCAGGTTAGTTTTGTGGTCCCCCTTTTGTCTAGTGTCTAGACTAGTTCTTAGTAATCATGACTCCCTTGGGTTCTGGTCTGTGGTTGGGTTGTGTGGTCTCCCTCTTGCTCTCTGGGGGCTTTAACTTTCACTCAAAAAATAGTTATAATGAAATGGAAACAGTAAAAAGGTTTGGAGAGTTGGAGCCAATCACCCAAGATAAATGGTCAGTTTTCCTCCCCATCTATCAAAATTAAAGCTTTTGGTTCATTAATAACTGATGAATAAGATTAAATCTAAATCTGCCAGGCGGTATAAATAACTTTTGACTCCACATTGTGCCTACAGGACACACAAGAGCTGTGCTAAATGTAAATGAGATGCCAAAGCAGGTTTACAATCCTTTCCCTTGTTTTACTGCGCCTACTCTCTCACACAGCATGTCACTGTCTTTGCTCCAAAGCAGGACAGCTTTAAAACATATGAATACAGTTCTTCTACGAGCTTATAAAGATCTGGCTCATCTATAAGTGTAACAGGTTCAAACTCAGAAAAACACAGACGGGAGAGAATATGTTAAACGTGAGCCAAAAAAGTAACATTTTTATTCCCTAAATAATTATCAAAATGTTCTGATGTCTTCTTTTTTTACACGACCAAATATTTTCCCTAAGCTTTCAGCCAAGAGTAAGAACTTTTGGACAGAGATGACAACCACAGAAAATCGACAGGCAGGCAGACAGATTTGACCGAGGAAATAATTACAAGCTGCAATGCAGCTGCAAACTCAGACATAAAAAAAAAAAAAAAAAAAAAATTGGGACAGAGTCTGGATGCAATTTCAACACAGACAGCACAGACACAGTGCAGCTACTGGAATGTCTGCATGCTTTTTTGTATCCTGCAAAGATCCTCACCATCCTGTCTGGGTTTTTAATTGTATTCACTCAAAGTAACAAGCAAACATCAGCGAGATATAGGCCACCCAGACTACATCTCTGTGGTATGCATACTTATTCAAAGACATACTGAACTGAACAATGTCAATCCACATCAGGAATTTTTCTCTTAAAACAGAGTGCTCAAGAAGTATTATGTCATTGTAGTCTCTTGAAAGGGATTGAAAGGCATTCCAACACTTCTCTTCATTTCCCCTTACCCAGTTTAAAGGGTTTTTACAGCACAAGGCCTGATGCAATGCCAAACCAAACAACGTGTCTTTACACCACTTACTGAGAGAAAAAAGAAATAGGATTATACAAAGACAGGGAAGTAGGGAAAGGATTTGATTTGTCACCTACTGTATCTGCATCAATCATTGTACAATGGGGTGCATACAGGACAGTTCACCTGGTTATCACAAGGCAACACAGAGGCACACAAGACGAACAACCATGCATGCACACCCATACCTATGGACAATTCAGAGAGAGACCAATTTATCTGACAGTCAAGTTTTTGGAAGCCAGAGTAAGCAAAAAGAACCCAAAACAAAAACACTATGAATAAATACCCCAGTACCCTCTTGCTGCAAAGCAACAATTGTTACCAAGTGCTCCAACATTCAGCATCTTACCACAGCATAGTCATATCGATCTTTTCAAAATATGGCTTGTATCAATAAAAGACATGAGTTTGATTTGATGGGTAGACGCGTGACGAAAATTGCATCATTTTGTTTGCAGAGAGACATCCGCCTGAGGAACTCGACACCGGACCTGGGCTGAACTGTTTTGGCAGAGCTCTGTGTGAAGTGTGGCCTGATTGGTTAGAAGTTTGCTGACGTGCTTATATGGAAATTTTCTGCATTGGTGATACTTGTCTTCAACTAGTCCGCCTTCGCTATCTGGTTTTTGGATCTTAAGGAGACATGAACATTTTTGAGGAATATTTGTCTGACACGATGAGGAAATCAGAACATTTTAAAAATTCTTCACTGAGTAACTCCCATAAAAATAATACTGATGAATGGTTAATAACTCCTGGACGAAAATAGTAATGTCGTTGTTCACGGAGGGGGCTGTCCGCAGAAAAGTCTCTCTCTCTCTGACCATTTCGTAAAAGCAAAACAGACGATGCATGGAGAGGTGGGGAACTCTCATGTGTTGTATGTCAAAGCAGGAGGTGTGTCCTTGCCGTTGTATGAAAGGAGTGAGCTCTGAGTTCAAAATTGACTGCAGCAGAGCTGCAAAAAAGAAGGATGTGAAAGAAGTTGCCTGCGACAGACTGGCGACCTGTCCAGGGTGACCCTCGCCTCTCGCCCGGAACGTTAGCTGGAGATGGGCACCAGCAACCCTCCCGACCCCACTAAGGGACAAGGGTGCAAGAAAATGGATGCATTGTGAAAGAAGTTGTGCTGATAAATGGCCAGTTCGGAAATTTCTGCAATTATTTTCACACATTGAGTTGAATATTTAAGAGGCTTTTTTTGTTTGTCAGCACGGCTTGTTAGTGTTTTGTCTGGTTTAATAATTAACAAGCCACAGTCATCCCTACAGTGGATCATGGTGGTGTTGGCATCATGCTGTGGGAAAAATCCTTCAGCAACAGGAAGTAAGAGACTAGTCAAGATAGAGGGAAAGATGAAGGCAGCAACGAACAGAGACTTCCTGGATAAAAGCCTGCTCCAGAGCATCTTGACCTCAGACTGGAGCGCAGTTCATTTTTCAGCAGGACAACGACCCAAAGCACATGGCCAAGACATTCAAAGGCGTGACTTCAGAAACACTCTGTGAATATTGTGGAGGGGCCAAACCAAAGTCCAGACTGAAATCTGATTGAACATTTCAGGAGAGATCTAAATGGCTGCACAGATGCCGGTGGTTTTTCGCCAGCTCCATCAGGCTGGATGGCAAAGAACAATTGACCAAAGCTCCTAAAGATGAATGTGCAAAGCTTGTAGCATCATATTGAAAAATATTTGAGGCTCTAATCACTGCCAAAGGTGGATTAACAAAGTATGGTGATCCACCAAAATCTGTGAATACTTGAGTATATGTGATTTCTTAGTTTTTGATTTTTTTATATATTTAGAAAAATCTCAAAAATTTTGTGTGTGTGTGTGTGTGTGTGCGCGTGTGTGTGTGCGTGCGTGCGTGCATGCGTGCGTGCGTGCGTGTGTGTGTGTGTGTGTGTGTGTGTGTGTGTGTGTGCGTGCGTGCGTGCGTGTGTGTGTGGAATCTTGAGGAAAAAGATTAATTTAATACAATTTGGAATAAGGGTGTAACACAACAAAATGTGTAAAAAGTGAACTGTTGTGAATACTTCCCAGACTCCATGAACAGGGAATGAGTTATCCTCCTACCTTTAGGGAAACAACTGCATCCAGCCATATCCACAACACATCTAGAAACATGACATGGGCTGACCAGCATCAAAAGATAAAGTGCACAGAAACACAGATAAATTTCCACACAAAACACTAAAAAAATAGCAGCGACATCTACGCTTAGAAAAATCTAAATAAGAATGGGGAGTAATAGCAGTATCACCATTTCCCAAAGTGTGTAGAGAGTCGACTGACAAAAGTTAAGTATTTCACTGGCAGGCATTTTTAGTATTTTCAGTTTCAACCCACAGAAACTTAAAATTATACGGATATGCTCTATAACACATGGTAATACATGACAATCATCAATAATACATTAACTTTTATGGTAGCTTTCCAGTTTCTCAGGTTTACGGTGACATGTTTATGTCCTTTTTTGTTTGTTTTACCCAAAATAAGATGCAGCAGTGTACCGCCAGAGGAGTTCTCTCGTCAGTGTCGTTTTGCTATTGGACGGGTTCTGCTGACTTGTCGCAATTGAAACCTCTCTCATCACCACATTTGCCAAAGACAACATTTGTAAAGATTTGCTAAATGTGGGGTCTTGCCAAGCATAGCAGGTCAAAATTCCCTAATCTGAACAGTAAGGAGCAGGCACACTCTTTCATGTTCTGCCTTTCCAGAAACGAAGTCTGAACAGGTTCCCAGTCCAACCCAGAACCAATATGAATACGCAAACAAACATAGCATGCACACTCATTTCTACGGTCTATTTACAATCACAGTGCTAGCAAAATATTTCTATCAAACACCCATTCATAAAATTCCCACCTGTTAAATATTAAACAGTAAACAGTCAACATAAATCTGAATACCTAGGATTATGTATATGCTTTTCAAATACACAATGAGAGCTGGAAACACTCAAGTCATGTAAGAGTTAGTTGTGATTGGAAAAGACAAGCTGGGACAATGTTTAAGTCTGTGCCTCAATCCACAGATTATTACCAAGGGATCCAAAGTGAAATGATCAGTGACAGACTGAAATTGCAAAAATGTTGCAATATTATCTTCTTGCTTCCTTTAGTTTATAGAGAGCATATATCAAATGTAGTTTTTTATTAATTTATTATCACTTTACAAGATACTGCTGCAGGTGAAACAATATTCGGTCTTTTGGCTCAGATGGTCCACAGCCCACAGGATTTATGAACAAACTGTTAAAGGATTTCCCAGAAATCCCTAATCCCCTTTCAGGAGCAAAATAATGTTGCAAGATAAACCATGTGAATAGAGCCCATGGGAATTAACATTCACCAAGATGATATGGTTTCACACTACAACACATTAAGATTCATGTTTAAACACAGCCAAGAACAGATTTAATTCTGTTCGTTTATACAACAGAAATTCACAACAAATGTCAAATCAATGAACTTTATAGGACAAACAGGTCCAATTTGTTTCCAGTTACATGTAACCCAATTTGGTCCAAACTTAATTAAAATCAGTGTCATTTATTAATACAATCAATACGAACCAATCACACAGTGGATTCAGATTCAGTTATATACACTCCAAACATAATAAGTATGTAAACAAAGTCAGTAAATTGCACTGTAAAAACATTGTGGTGAGAGTGGACAGCTGGTGGAAATACATTTTTAGCTTTGTGGCATTTTTGCGCTTTGCAGTGTTCCTTTCTATGAACGAGTGGCCATAAAGTAGGCACAGAAAAAAAGCACAGCAGCATTTGGCCAGGAGTTCAACAGAGCTTGTACAGAAAACCTGAGAAGGAATCCAGAGGTATTTACTGAACACAGTCTGTTTTTCTTGGTGCCGCTCACCCAGAAACTGCCAATGTCTTCACCTTTAGCACAGTAAAACTACTTACTTAGCACACACACTCTAACTCAGGCCATCGAGCCGTCCAACCAGATTTAAATGGTATTGGCCTGCACTTGTTTAGCACTTTATCAAGACTGACAATGCGTGTCACACTTTGTCAGTCACACATAGTTTCACACACTGATGGTGGGATAAATACTGGATTGTAGCCACTGCTGCCTTGGAGCAGAGACAAGGCTTCCATGCACGTAGATGACGTGTTCAAACCTGCAACCCACTAATTATGGGCAACTTCTTCTATAAGAAGCGTTTCATTGTCAACTAGCTATGGTATCATGTCCCTTCCAAAAAAAAAAAAAAAAACATAAGCCATGTATGGTACCATATTTTTGATAACTGGACCTAAGGTGTTATAGTAGTTGCTAGTAAAGACGATACCCACAGGGGCACTCCGGGATCAGAACTACTATTAAAAGAAACAGAATAAGTCCTGAAATAAACACCTAGCTGGAGCTGGTATAAAGATACTGGCCATTACCACATAGCAGACCGACCTGGTCTGGATTTGGCATTCTGCTGGCACAGCTAGCAAACCTCTGGCACGGCAAATTGGATGTCAACCAGACGCTGGTCGGGTCTGGCAATGATTCACATGAGGCATGCCATACATGGAGTACTGATGGCTTTGCTTTCTGTGGGTCAGATGTGTCCATGCTAAATATGGACCAGTTATGGAGGTAGTTTGTAACCCATGCAGCAATTCCTTTTCTCATAAGTCAAGTGGTAAACATCTGCATGTTCACCAGGTGGAAGGACTTTCAACCAAAATAATGTGGCAAGTTTAGGGTTAATACTGCAAAATATCAACTGTAACACTTGTACTTTAAGTTTAAATTATCATATCATATATGCTTTTCTGTTCGATTCAAACTTTGCTTCGCAGGTAGTTTGGGCATTCTGCCATTGACTTGGATTCCTTCTGGTAGTTTTTTCTTCTTTTTTTTTAAACGAGGCCAATAAATGAACAGAAGACGAAGTTGTGAATGAGGATGTTGATTTTCTGCGTTGTTTTAGAATTGTAGTCTGCCTGTAGTTTTTGCAATGGCAGCAGAGGAAGTGAAAGAAGTGTGTTGACCACGCTTCCCAATACTAAATTAACATTAACAGCCGAATTGTTTGACTCCACATTTCTCTCTTCACAGAGGAGGATGGATGTTTATAGCACAGACAATTTGTTGTAATTTTGAGTTGGGGCTTTCCAGCAGTACTTCATATTGTATATTGTGGCTGCTGGAATGGACTGATGGGGAGATAGATGAAAGAAAAATAGCCATTCTGCACATCATTGCCAGTACAGAACTAATGGAGGTCAGTTTTGTCATGATGTCAGTGTTTTGGGATGTCTTCGTGGGGGTTTTATGTTTCATGGGTTTAGTTTTCTGTCAGATGTCAGGTTTTATTTCTTGTTTATTTGGTTCCAGGTCATTGGATCTCCAGTTCCGTCTTCTCTGTTAACGTAGCTCATGTTTTTCACCTGTGTCTCCTGATCGGTTATTCCCCTCACTTGTTTCCTGCAGTATTTACGTTCGAGTAATATCCTTGCCTGTTGCTGGGTTCTTGTGTGTCTCATCTGCGTGTCTCACCCTTGTATTGCCTACTCGTGTCTGAAAAATCAGAAAATAAACTGCAAGATGCCACGCCGTCGTTTGTCTTTTGGTTCACCTTCACTTCCTAAAACGCCTTACCTGACAGAAGAATCTCGCCAGTATTCAAGCCAAAAGAACAGCTTGAATATGGAGGAGGACCTGAGGGACTTTTTTTAAGGGGATCAGGATGATCTCTTCCTGTGGGTCGCTCCCATTAACTCTGTGGAGCCCGCCTGAGTTATGCCCGTTTCAGTGCCTCCTCTCTCCATGTCCCCAGTTGCGGGGTTGCTAGATCGGCAGATTATCGAAGCTCCCGACCTTTACAGCATGGTTCAGGTTCCGGGTCTGATGCTCCCTTCACCGTTTATAGGAAGCGTACTTCTATAGTACTTCTATAAGTTTTAGCGTACTTCACATAACGTCACCGTCCTTACCTGACTCTGTCTTGATGCCCGGCCCTGAGCCGGTTTCCGCTTCGACACCTAGCACAGTTCTGGAGGGTCTGAATCTGGTGCTGCAGTGTTCTGGATTTGCTCTGGAGTTCCTTGAGGGTTTCCTCTGTGGTTTCCTGTCAGAGGGTTTTGGGCTCCCTATTCCTGAGGATCTGTGTGATTCTGCTCCAGTGGTCCCATCTGTTCTTGCAGAGTAAAAATGTCAGTGTTGAATTAGAGTTAATTTTAACACCAACTGTTCACGCGCCCTGGTGTTAAAATAACATTTATGAAAGTGTTACAAGATTGACACCCATTTTTTTGGGATCATATTTTCAGAAACTCCAGCTGCTTGAACTTGGGCAATAACAGAGCTATACATGTCCATTTAACTGCTTCTTTTTAGGAAGACTTTGTTGAAAAACAGAAGAACTATTCGATGTGTCATCAGCACACTCTGACAACATTAACTCTGTCAGCTATAATTAAACTCCATCCAAGCTAGAGTGCTGAACTTGCTAGCTATCCAGAATCCGTTTCCCTGTCCTCTAGCCTCAACGTGGCTTTTTACACTCTGGCTTTGCTACTGGTCTATTCCAACAGGCGTGAAGGGACATGGGGGATTTTTTTTTTCACTCTCTCTTTTATTAGATTTCCTAAAACGCCTTTTCTGACAAGTTTTGTGTTTGCTCAACTTAAAGATAAGCTTGATGAGGTTGTGAAGAAATTTGATGAGCATTGTCTATCAAAGAAAAATGAAACTTGTGAGGTATGTTTCTCATCCAAACTTTCAGCACTGGGGTGAGTAATTTGATAATTTTTCTCACAGACCTCAAAATTAAAGCCCGATTCTGCAGTTGTGGTAATCGCAAAGACTGTTTGATAAGAGATCAGATTGTTTGAAACTAACGGAAAGAAGCTGCAGAAAACAGAATTAACATCCGACAGTGCTATAAAAATATGTCATGCCAGTGAACGACGACTTTCAGTAAGCCTATCAACATACCAAGAAAAAACATTTGGCCATCTGCACATCTTGCAGATACTCTTCAATTGTTAAAACTCATAAACCAGGAAACTCCCTGACTAAACATGGATTTGGCAAGACAAGTCTTCTTCAAGACTTGTCTTTGAAGAACAAGTCTTTGTCCCTGCCCTTCTTCTGATGAAGCAGAAAGAGGAAATCTATCATGTACAACATAAAGGCAAGATCATTCAAGAATATTTCCAGAATTGTAGAGAAAACAGGCAATTTCAATTCATTTTGGATAAATAAAAGTCAATGCATTGCTATCGACATTGCATGTAATTGGGGAAATTTTTTCCCCCCCAAACTTAATCCAGTAAGCATGCTAAAACGCAAAACATTTTGCTGATGGCCATCTGAGAATATTGCTACAAAATGTATAAATTGCCAGATTTTTTGGCGGGCAATTTATACATTTCGATTACACTCTAAAAAGTGTATTTGGGCTGTAGTTCAAAGTGTAGCGTGTGACTCACATAAGGACGCAGCCGACACAGGCTCGATTCCCGGCCTGATGATTTTCACTGCATGTCTTTCCCGCATTTCCATGACTCACTTTTCTGTCTAACTCCCAAATTAAGGCTGTCTGAGCCAAAACAAAAAATTAAAAATAGATCCTTTATTAGTTTGCTTCTTTATTTGAAGTAATCTAAATGATTTCAGTAAAACTGACTTAAATTTGTCAAATTAAGCTGGATAAACTTAATTGAGTTACTTGTTACCAAGTTACTGTATTTTCCGGTGCACCTTATATATGGACCAATATTGAGCCACAACAGGTCCAGCAACTACAGTAAGCAGCCGCCGACTTCATTTTCGGGCGTAGAAGAAGAAACGCGCAGTGCATGCTGGGATAGTTGTTAGAACGCTGGTTTGTTAATAAAGTTTGACTGACCTATCTGCCTACTGACCTGATAACCAGGTCGTCTGCAGGTCATTTGGCACCACGTTCTCCATGAACAGGCTGTGCGCGAATGGAGAAGGGTGACCATCGTCCGGCCACGCCCCGGCCCAGTCGCAGAAGGCTCTCCTCGTCGACCGGAGTCAGACTGTTTTGTTGACATTCCCTTGAGTGCAGCTCTATCTAGTGGATGCATAATGTAACTCCAGCCTCTACTGTAGCGTCTATTCTATGCACCTTATAATGCGGTGCGCCTTATATATGAAAAAAAGTTTTAAAATAGGCCATTTATTGAAGGTGCGCCTTATAATCCGGTGTGCCGTATAGTGCGGAAAATACGGTAATTAAGTTGGTTCAACTATTTTCTTATTTTCAGTGTAGAATGGTAATAAACTGCAGTTAACAAGTTATTCAAAAGAAAAAAACATTTTCTATATGGACATAAAAATGGAAAAAAGTGACCATCGTAGAATAATTTGGTTGTTTATTGATTTATTTTATATTAATATCTTAATTTACTTCTTTATGGTATAAAATGATGCTGAGCAATGTTGTATTGAAATTGCATTTGATCTGTGTATATATTTTTGTAATTTCTTGGTGAATTTTTGGTTTATTTAAACATCTCTTTGTAAAGGTTGTTAAAGGTTAAAACGACAGGCCGAACTAAAAAAGCCTTAAAACGTTGTCAGTGGGAATATCCAAAGCTTAGAGGATTTGTCCAAGAAAATACACAAACAATCTCCTGGAGTCCTCCACGCCTCATTCTGAAGACCACCAGTGTTGGCAGGAAGTTGCTAAAATATGACATCACCATCTTCAACATCCCAGATGATGCAGCAGTTGTTGGACGAGACTCAATATGGTAACAACAGATCCACGGAGGACATTTCTGATTGTTTTGGTCAAGCCCCCCACCACAACTTTGTTCTTATGGTCCCGAGAGTCTGACTCATCTAACATTTATGGTGGGAGTGTACCACAGTGTGCACATTTTCTAAAAAAAAAGAACAAAAAAACCCTTTCAGAATCAAAAGTAGCTGTTTGTGGTGTGGGAAGCAGCAAAGATGAAAAGTATACAGCAGCACAGCAAGGAATGGCTGTACAAAGAGGCCCAATAATGAACGATGACAAAAGATCTAATTGGGCACATTTTCATGACACTTTCCAATTTTTGTTCCTCATGTATTAAAAAATACTTAAGCTGCAATGACTCAGTCTTTCATTAACTTCTGTGTGCCTTGGTGTGGGGGGATAGAGACATCGGCATTTAGTTATGAAATCCAAACAAGATTTTCCTTGAGCACACAGGAATTGAACCTCTCATGCATATATTTTGACAAGCTGCTAAATTCAGGCCCCTGTTAGAGTTACATCTATGTAATCTCATGATATTTTGGATATTTTGAGAACCCTCAGTAACTTGTTTGGTTTTCCACAGGGTGATGTTTTGATTTCCAATAACTAACCTAGTGATTCATCCCCAGCTTTCACACTACAGAAAGCATTGAGTCATTCACTTTTTCAGCATCTTATTATGTTACAGGCTTTTTCCAAATTACTTTCAGTTACACCAAAACATATCCAAGTATGATTGTATGGTTAAATTTTTAATTTTTTTTGCATATTCATCTGAAAGTATAAGACAAAAAAAAATCACATTTTGGTATTCACAGCCTTTGCTTTAAGTTTTGTTGATCCATCTTTGGCAACTATCACCTCAAGTCTGCTTTGATTATGGACTAAAAACAAAACAGCACATCATTAGTTGACTGAGTTTAGCCTGTAACAACAAAGAACAAATCACTTAAATTGTCATTGATTTACTTAATTGGACAATAAATGGTACCACTTTACAATAAGGATCCTCTTATATATGTCAAATAAATAGTTTATGAATATTACTAATTAATCTCTACTTTATAAATGATGAATTACTGTTTATTATGCATTAATTAAGGGTGAGAAGGAGGCTATATAGCCTATATATATATATATATATATATATATATATATATATATATATATATATATATATATATATATATATATATATATATACCACAATATCCCCCAAAACTTATTATTATTATTATTATTATTATTATTATTATTATTATTATTATTATATGTCAACTGTTAAAAGCACAGTTTGACATCTTAATTTCACTGTAAAAATGAAACATTGCTTATTGGGCTTACAAGGTCTGAAATGTATACTCTACATAAAATATATAGGTGAACAAAATTGACTCACTATTTGTCAAAAAAAATCAAAAAAAAAAAAAAAAAAAAAAAATATATATATATATATATATATATATATATATATATATATATATATATATATATATATATATATATATATATATATATATATATATATATATATATATATATATATATATATATATATATATATATATATATAAAGATTATTATTATTGATATATTGATTATTATACAAAAGGCGTACAATTATTATAATTAGCTAATGTTTTTGTTATTTCCTCCATGAACAGAAGTGCAATTTTTCTTTTCATTTCTGATAAATGAGGTGGGCAAAGTGTCTCAAAAATAATATCTACATATCATACTGAGGGATGACGAAACTGGCTTATTTGCTTGTCTAATTTATTTCGGATAATAGTTGCAGCACAAAAGACGACAGAGAGAGGGCAAGAAAGTGTCAGGATAGAGCTCTGTGATGAGCTAACATGATGAGTTAACAACCCTTATCGGCTTGTTAAAAAGCAACAGACATGGTGATGTCATGAAGTTGTTTTTTGCTGTTGTTTTTGTTTTTTATATATATACAAAAAATGTCAAATATTAATAGATTTTACTGCACGTCTTGGTTGTGGGCCTGTCCTGGGGAACTGTCCAGGATCCGCGGTTTGGAACAATATCAAATACATATCAATAAAATTGATTAGGTAATGATGCTAAAGAAGCGCATTTTCTCCAATTATTGATTTACGTTTCAGTAAATACGGTGACATATTAATTAATCGGACTGTGTTTCTTCTAACCTGTGTTTTTTTTTTTTTTTTACACGCAGGCACACCCAGAGGCGCAACGCGGAGTGATGGAAAAACGCATTTTGGGAAATTGTGGCATGACTCGTCTGTCGAGAGGTTTTTATAGTATGAGTATTTAGATCATACTCAGAAAATATTCAGTGTCACACACAGATGTAACGGCGTTGTTGAGATCAAAACGCAAAGGCGAAAGCGTGAAGGGAAATGAAGGAAACTGATTTTAATTGGGCAAATGCAGGAAACAGGAGCAGACCGCAGATATCTGCACAAACTGAGGATCTGGCGGTAAAGGTGTGCATTAAATACTACTATGTGTTAATTTCTGAAAACTACTCTGGTAAGTAAAAGAAAAAAAAATCAGTTCATGATCGTGACAGTATGCCTCGGTTAATGACAGGGAAGATAAAGAAACGAAAAATACAAATATCACCCAATACCAGTCCGCCGAAAGTTGGTCAAATTTGAGAGATCCAAAATGAAAAGTAATGAGAAAGAGCTCATATGACGGAAATGCGAAAAATGTAGATTGTCCTTAAAAATGATTTCTACCAAATTAATTAATAAAAATGAATGAAAAACACTAGATAAACTTACTTAATCTCAAAAGCTGAATCCACCCCATCCAACACCTTACTAATGCTTACTTATGTGATGCAACACCTGATTAATAACCACAATAAATGGCATTCCGGGGGCCGGGTGCCTTTTAGGCTCTCTCGTTTGATGGGGTTAACAGGCACTCCATGCTTATAAATGCCATATTTTTAGAAGATATCATAGGAGGTGGGACTTCTCACGGTAACCTATTAAAAGCTCCTTATGATTCTGGTCTCAACACCATCAGGTCAGATGCGGTAAAGATGCTTTCTCTGAACAAGCTCAGATTGGGTAAGACTTTGGGGAATTTTTTTTCCCTTCTGTTGTGCACTTTGAACATTTTTATGACTTGTTTCCCCCCCTGCAGTGTTCCTGACGTGTGGTTTCTTCACTTTTTGTGGTGAGTATATATTTATATTGAGCTTAAATCCTACAGATGAGCAACTTTTTGACCTAAGTTTTTTATGTTTTTTTTTTTTTTTTTTTACTGAATGTCTGACGATGTCTGTGCATGTAAGCAGAATTTACAGTAGATTTTAGAAACACTTGAATGTGGGAGGTGGGGTCTCCGTGGATGCCCGGAGTCTGAACCTCCTTTCCATCACATCAAATAGAGTAAATTGCTCCCCAGGCTGGCTTATTTTTTTGGGAGGCGCGCACCAGGAGCGCAGCGGCGCGTCTCGTAGACGAACGCGTGCCCAATTTGCGCCTCAGCAGATTTGCGCCTCAGCAGAAGCTACTTATTAGGAGCGTCAGAGGCAAAACGGGAGGGACAACGTGCACTTCAGCCTATGATAATTTAATGGAAATACTCTTTGCTGTGCTGTTGGAGGAGCTTTGCGCTGCACCTGTTCTGTTGGAGCTGCCGCTCTCCTGCGGAGAGCAGAGCTAGATGAGTCTTGGAGAATAGGGGTGATGGAGAGGCGATCGGGACGGAGACGGAGGCTGATTTGCAAGAAAATTAACAAGCGTATGCGTGCCAGCTTTCCAGAAGGGGACCGCTGCTGCGTTTGATTCGCGCTTCGAAGAGGATGCAGGATGCAGGAAAAACAACAACAACAACAACAACAACAACAACAACAACAACAACAACAACAACAAAAGAACAAACAGCTCCGCTCCATCGAAGAAGAATTGAGATTCACTTCGGAGGGTTTTTTCGGAAACCGCATTGCTTTCTAATCTGTTTCTGTGTGTGGACGCGCTTAAAGGCTGACTTCAAAGGTGGATGTGAGCCGAGGGACAGTTTATGTTATCTGTTATCCGTGAGCTGCAACATAATGGCGATCTTTTGACTTGATGCGTTCCTGGCAATTTCCCAAAAATGTAAGAAGTGCGCTACTTCACATGCGTAGAATATTGTATTGTTTGAAGATATTCAGTTCGAAGCCCATTTAGATCATAAGTTCACCTGAATCATTTGCTTCTTGCAGATCCTGTGGAAACAACGACACGTGAGGAAAGGTGAGTTTATTTCTTATCATTCTTTATTATTTGTTTATTCGCATCGTCGAGACAAAGTATTTTATTCTAACACTCAGTATTGCTGTGTTTATTAAAAACACACGCAGGCACACACACACGCAAAAAAAATAAATAAATAAATAAAAACTTGGCATAGTCCGAAAAAAAGGGAGATAATTTCTTCTTTTTGAGTTACAGTCTGGACAGTGAGGTGTGCTTTGTCTGCATTCCTCCCGATTCCCGAATCAGTACAGAACCAAGTTCAGCTGCCATGACATCCTCCAATAGTCCAGAACGGGAGTCCAGTTCACAGCCGTCAGATTGGTTCTGTCGCCAAAACAGTTAGACTGAACAGGCATCCATCCAAAAAGCAGGAAGCGCAGTTAAAAAAATGCCTCGGAATGTGTGTGTGTGTGTGTGTGTGTGTGTGCGTGTGTGTGTGTGTGTGTGTGTGTAGGGGTGTGTGTGTGTGTGTGTGTGTGTGTGTGTGTGTAGGGGTGTGTGTGTGTGTGTGTGTGTGTGTGTGTGTGTGTGTGTGTGCGTGTGCGCGTGTGCGTGTGTGTGTGTGTGTGTGTGTGTAGGGGTGTGTGTGTGTGTGTGTGTGTGTGTGTGTGTGGGGGTGTGTGTGTGTGTGTGTGCGTGTGTGTGTGTGTGTGTGTGTGTGTGTGTGTGTGTGTGTGTGTGTGTGTGTGTGTGTGTGTGTGTGCGTGCGCGTGCGAGTGAAAGAGAGTGCTGTGAAACAGTAACAACAATATTTTGGTTTGTTTAGCCGGTTGGAAAGGGAAAAACATGGTTTGGGAAGGTGCCATTTATAAATGTACGAATAACATCGTGAAAATGTGACTTGAAAAATGAACATCATTTTTCCCCTCTATGGCAGGTTAAATAAACCCTAATGTTAATTTTGTACATAGTAAATTTCTCAGCGGTGCCCCATTGAGCAGGCTTAAAGGGGCAGTGTTAAGTGAAGTCGGAGTTTTTAAGTTTTACATCATGTAATACTGTTATTCTTTCATCAAAAACCTGCCTGGAGTGTCGCTTTGATTCTTTCATGGATGCCTGAGAAATCCTTTAATTTCCCGTGACAACCGTTCAGCTGTGCAAAATGCTTGGGGGGCTGAGCGCCGCCTCCGAGGATGAAGCTCCTCAAAGGCGGCAGTTTTTGAGCTTCTGCCCTCCAACATGGGGCATGCTGATAGATTGTCTCATGTTATGTCGTTCAAATTATTTATTGTGTACAGTTGTACAGTTGGTAGAACCCTAGGTACGTACAACTGGTACCATTTAGTTCAGATTGCTTTAAATACTGAAACCAAAGAAATCTTCCAATGCCCCCTCGAGGTAGCAGAACATCAATCGGGAAGAAAAATGAGGAAGAACTAAGTCAATAAGTAAGTGACCATGAAGTGTAACGGAAGAAGCTACTGGAGAACAATGAAGAAAGCGAGCTGTATTCACTGAGGAAGGTCTGCAGAGTGCCATTCGGTCCAGAGGGACTAATCAGGAGTGAATAGTACACAACTGAGGGAGAATGCAACACCTCTCCATACAAAGCAGGTGTTCAGAGTCAACAAACATGGCAGAGTGGGAGAGAACAACGATGGTAGTGAGTGGACTATGTTTAACAAGGAAAAAAGTAATAAAAAACCCCGTCTCTGACGTCCCAGACTTTCTGGTTCGTCTTGGCAGCTGTCTTGTCATCCTTATTTAAACTTTCTATCTGTACTTATGTCACCTCACTTTCTGAGTGGCTACAAGCCATATTCAACAAGTTTCGTTTTCATTTGTCCTTGGGGCAACACAACACAATCCAATCCAACATGTGGAATATCCCTGATTTTCCAAATCCCTCTTGGTCTGAAGCCCTCTTAAAGGAGCAGTGCGTAACTTTTATAAAATATATCGTTGATAAAGCTATCAACAGAGCTATCACTATAATGTGATAGTAACGGATAATCTGAGAAAAACTGATGATGGCAGCTATGTTAACCGGCGGATAAATGGTTTTCTAGGAACAGTGCACAGAATTATATCTTAAGGTTATTTTAATTGGGACATCGATAATTGGGACGTTATTGGAAGGGGAAATTCAGGACAAAAATCAGCATAAAAATCTCGCTCTGTGAGGCATTAAGATCATAACATATAGCTCCTGGTATCACTGCCTGCCTCAGTATACTAAATGTAGAAGACTAATAAAATCATAAATGTTATTTACTTTTGTCTTTACAGTTGTATGATACATATTTTAATGGCTAATTTCCATAATTGTCTATTCCTAGCTATTACAGAGAGCAGGTGCTCTTTGTGTTGGAACTAGAAGTGACCTTTCATTGTTACCTTCAATGCTAATCGTGCCAAGCTGTTTTTATTCAAGAGCCTATTGGTTAAAACACCAATTGAAATCATACTTTTTTTCACCAACTTGACAGTTTTAATTGAAATGTCCATAACATTAGCTACAAAACAATCAGTTATAACATTTGTTACTCTTATTTATGTTTTGCAGATCAACAACTACGGGATGTGGGTCTCACTTACATCTCTGCTGTAAAGGGAAAACTTATAATCCTCGAAACGACACTTGCTGTAAAACCGATGGAAACAGAGCAGGTAAGACCAGAAAAGTATGAAACATGAGAGCTCTTCAATTAAATGTTTCCAGTTCCCAATGGTGCTAAACCACAAAAAAATCTTGATATAAGCTTGATTAACACTGACACACCTTTAGGTTTCCTAATTTGTTCCAAAAACATAAAGAGAAAACCCGAGTCTGCAGCATAACCACAATGACCTGGTGCAGATATTTTCCACAGTTTCCTCAAAAATTAAGTTTTAACCTCTGATAAAAAGAGACCTGCTTTTTTTCCTTGCCCTCTTGTCCGGATTTTTGATAGATTTTGAAACTCCCCCCCCTCCACCTCTTTGTAACTATGCATTACTTTGTGTTGGACGATCACATGAGGTTTCAATGAAATGCATGGACGTTTCTGGTTGTAATGTGACAGACAGAGGGAAGGTTCAAGAGGTACAAAGGCTTGTTTTTAAGACAGTTTTCAATTTGTATTAAAAACATTTTAGCATAAATTTCAGTACAATAATTTCAGTTTGTTAATACTGTCATTAATGCATTGCGAGGTGATTTGAGGTGGGAAGTGTTTCTGGAAAACCTAGGGTTAGGAATGTGAGGTTTTACAATGTGTTGTAATATATAAATACAGGTGCTTCAATCCAATCATAAAGACAAGTTATACACTTTCAAAAGGAGAAATTGTAGAGTCAACATAGACAGACTAAATACAAACAAAGGAGGATTCTTTAGTTCTCCCCAAAACAGACACAGTCTTTTGTCATCATGTGACTCCATTGTCATTGAACCTTTGGTGTTTCAGGTAACCTGACAGTAGGACTGAGTGAAAGGATGTCTCAATGCTGTGGAGAGATGGCGTACAACCCACTTAATGAAATATGCTGTGGGCTAAAAGTGAAACCCAAACCTTCACATGATGCCAAATGCTGTGGAGAGGAGGCGTACAACCCAGTTCATGATTTATGCTGTAAACACGAAGTGAAACCCAAATCTTCACATGATCCCGAATGCTGCGGAGAAGGTAAGAAGTAAAGTTAGAGGTATTGCAAAGTTTTTCACGCTCAGAAAACATTCCATTTCGCCATATGTACATGCCTCTACATAGAGATTTTGTAGATGAAATGGGTAAAATCATTGGGGTGGCGGTGGTAGGAGTTTGTCCTGATTGGTGGGTTGCCAGTTTGAACCCTGTCTGTCTCCTTGAGTCCTTGAGTAAAACACTTCACCCACTTTGCCTGCTGGTGGTGGTCAGAGGGCCTGGTGACTACAGTACATGGCCTTTGTCAGTATGCCCCAGGGCAGCTGTGGCTACCATCCAGTAGCTGCATGGATGGGTGAATGACTGAATGTAGTGTGAAACGTTTTGTAGCCCTCTGGTCCATACAGATACAGATCATTTACCATTTAAGAGTTTCACATATTGATCTTTTCAACAGGACCTTATGATAAAAACAAGAAAATCTGCTGTACTGGAAAACTGCTGGATAAGCTTTCTCCTGACCATAAGTGTTGCTATGGGAAACTGTTTGACTCTTCAATTGAGAATTGTTGCCAGAATATGTGTCAGAAGATACAGATGAAAATCAATAATTCCAAAGTCTGTGGTAAGTGACCAGGCCCTGTTTCCAATTTTTTGTACAAATTTGCAAAAAAGATTCTTCTTCTTGATTTTTTATTTTATTTTATTGATGGTAGGCAAGAAACGTTAAGTACATCTAATTGGAACAAGAACAAGACTTGAAACTTTTCAGTTCCCCATTTAGTATTGACATAAGATCACAGCAAAATTCACGTAAATTAATTAACACAAATAACAGATGAATAAACAAAATCACATTAAATACAGGCATAATATGTGGCAGTTAAAAATATTGCATTTTTAAAATTGACTACTGTAAGTCAAAATCTCAGTTTTTCAAAACTGAAAGTATTCATCCTCTTTATTTTTTTTCCCGCATTCCTAAAAGTGAAGCTGCTTTGGCTCCATTAAAATAGATGGCAAATGCACTCAGACCTCCAAGTGAAAATTATTTGGAATTAGTTTTATTCAATTTAAAAGTTATTTGAATTTTCTTCTATACAAAAAGCTAAACCTGAGCAAACTTAAAGAGTATCCTATCAGCTCAATAAGTATACTGTTTGACTGCTGAGGCCAGTCAAAATGTCTTCAGAAAAGCCAAACATGCAAAGATGCAACAATTAAAAAAAAAAAAAAAGATATTGCTACACAACGGTAGGCAATTTGTGCCGTGCAGGACAGTGTACATATGTTGGAATAATTTTTAATAGGCCAACACTGAAAATGGAAATGTTGGCTGATAATTATTGAGCACAAGGTGAAATTATATTTTATATTAAATATTTGCAAATTTACTTATGTTTACTTTTACAGTGAAGAACTTCACATGTGATCTCAGAGTTCCTGGAGAGCTTCAGTGGTATGTAGTAACTATGTTTTGTCAGCTTGTGTAGTAAATGCACCAAATGCACAACATTCACATTTGTTTATGTTCATATTTTGCTTTAATTTTTTTACACTTCTGTTTTGTCCATCCTACATGCAATCTTGTTCACTCTGCTCTTTGTTTTTTTAATAAGGACTATTTTTATAGTTGATGAAGCATTAGTCATTAAATTAACAAAAACAGTTTTGATAAATTTTTAATATGCATCAAATCAATAACTATTCCACAATGCATTATTTCAAATACAATTATTTTTATCTACTTCCCTAGCAGACTGCCACACATTTCTAAATAAAAATTAAAAATACATTTTCCAATTTGGTTTTGTAGTATTCTTAGTTCTTTTTCCATTTTATACTAATTAATTTCTTTTTTCCCCCACCTCCACCAGTAACTGCAGTGCTGACAACCATGTCAATGAGTCCAAAAAATCAGACAAGGTAAAGTTTAAATGGATTATTCTGACACTGAAATTTCATTACCCTTTGTGTTTGTAGATCCAGTTCAAGCCAAAGTAGAGATTAAGCTTTTTCAAACCACATTCCCATTTCCTGACTGACTGCTGTTCATTCATAATGTCCTTTAGGTGATTTTGTCAACATTTCCATAGAGGAGTAGGGAAATGTCCGCTTTTATAAGATGCGTGAGAAAGACACTAAACCTGAGCAAACTTAAGAGTTTCCACTCAGCTCAATCAGTACCGTGTTTCCCCGATAGTAAGACACCCCCGATTGTAAGACGTATTGGGGACTACAGGGGGGTCGGCTAATATAAGACGTAATATAAGTCCTCTCATCTAGCTGCGCGCCGCCTCCTGCCCACATCCGCACCGTCCCCCTCTCCATACGTCACCGCACCGTCCCCTGCGCTTCCTTTTATAAAACTGTTTTGTGGTGAATACAATACTGTTCAGGTTGTTAATAAATGTTAATTTTATGGTTAAAACAAACAATTCGACAATTTTTTTCCAATATAAGACATACCCCGAAAGTAAGACATAGTGGGGCTTTTGGGGATAAAAAGAAAGTAAGACACTGTCTTACTTTCGGGGAAACACGGTATGCTATTTGCCTCCTGAGGCAAATGAAAATGTCTTCAGAAAAGCCAAACATGTAGGTAGCACAATCCAAGAAGATAGGACCAGACTTTTATTAGCGAGGTAGTTGTAAAAAATACATATGGTATTGAGTTTTAGACATTATTTAGCATAAAACCAGACGATTTACAAACTAACATCACTATTGTGAAGTCTATCCTATGGCATCCTATCTTATCGCACACACGGAGTCGGTGTTGTGCTCCATCTTCCTTTTGGATCAGCTGCAGCTGTCTGACTTTTTATGGAGAGCTTTGAAGACACCGTTGCAGTGATCAATTTAACTTCATATTTCTGCTTTTGTTTTTTCTTTCATGAAAATGCTTCATCCACTCAGAAGGAAGTTTGTACGATCGGGAATGAAAAGGAGGTGTACAATAAGAAGAATGGTTTTCAATGCTGCGGCCTCTATTATTTCAACCCCACCCTCTGGTCTTGCAACAATGGAAAACTGCGTGCCAAAAATGACGGTAATTTAATTTGCTTTGAAATGCTTTGTTGTTTTAACCTTTTTTGTTTCTGCATTTTCATTATGAAATTTACTTAATTTATTACTTTTTTTTTTTTGCAGTCTTAACATAAGTGAGAGAATATTCAAGCAAGTAATAGGAAGATCTTTGCTTCTAATCACCATTTGTAAAAGCAAAGTCTTGTGTATATCCCATTTAATTTTATTGGCTATTCTGGATATCACAACTCTGAACATCAGTGTCCTAAAAATGAGTAAAAAAAAAAAAAAGGCTGCTGCTGCACTTCAACATCCCGTCGTCATGAGAACACCTATTCCACACGTTTCAGAAACTAAGCTGTGTAAAAATATACACTTCTTTAATGATGTTTTGATGTTTTGACTGACTCACCACGATTTCAGTTCTCCAGTCCACTTTGTTCATGTGTTCTCAGTAGGTTGGCAGTGGCTGGTCCTACATGCTTATTGCTACTGTGCTCCATCTCATTTTCGCAGTGCTAAACCAGAGTGATCACAACTTAGCTAAGAACCAGTCTGTCTTTCCACGTTTAAAGAACCAACTCTGCATCATGGCTTTAAACTTTGCTCAACACTTTTGTCTCAGGATTGCTTATGTACACACATGACTGTTTTTGTCTCTGATCCATGTGAAGAGCTTTACAATGCCAGCTGGATCTTTACGGTCGTCTTTGATTCGTCTCGTTCGGAGCTGGGAGTGGGTTGACGGTGCTGTTTTTGCAAGTCGGAATGCAGTGGGATTTGTTATGTGTTTTGGTGCTAACTGCTATCAGGAATACAATCATATAACTATATTCAAAGACAAGAATATGTTTACAAATAAGTATTTATAGCACTATTGGTGCTGCTGTTTAACCAGTCACACAATGTTAGAAGTGCTTATGGAAAACTGAAATGGCAACATTTACTCCCTAAAATTTCACTGCCTTTACCTTTTGAACACATTTCTTTCTTTCCTTTGTGTCAGCTGTGAATTGGTGCCACGAAGAGTCGACTCTTTGAGTGGTGCAAACAGACTAGGTCATAAGCAAGCATTAGCACAGGAAATGTATTCATGGGTTAAAATAAAAAAACCCTGAGCAAATACAGTAAATACTTAGAATCTTTAGGATTTTAATAGCTTTTTACTCTAGCAATAACATTTGATGCTGCATTTATACTACACATACAACTACTTAACTACTATGCACATTATACCGTGTAACCTGGAAAGTTTCTCTCTTTACTACATCAAAATTCTGATGCGATTTATTTTAAACCAAAATTACTTCCACTAAATATGTAGAAATGTATTCACATCTGCGCGCCATGTTTATCTTAAAGCGGGGAAGTATTATGTAAAATCGACCTTTTCCAGCTTTACGTCATGAACGGAGCACCGTCCTCGACAACAAAGCTCAGTCTTTATAACGTCTGAGCTTCCGCATTATAGAGCAGCCGCTAGTCTGAGCTCCTTCAGACTAGCCAGAAGTAAATACTAGAGGAACTCTGCATTTGATTCTGCCAAAAGGCAGGAGTGTCAGAAAGAGTTCTTAAAGAGACAGAGGCACAATTTTAGGAAATGTTATTTTGAAATCATAATATATCTTTACAATGTTGCTGTCTACAGTGGTAAAAGTGAAGCTCAATCAGTGAAAAAAAGCTATCCCACCATTCCACTATATATTTTCTGCTTGCCTTGCGGGCAGATCCATTGTCCTAGCAGGGTCTTTGCAGGCTGCTGGAGTTTATTTCCAGCAGATTTTTGCCCAGGGAACTATTGTTTATGACAACAGTAACACTGTTCATATATAAGCTTAATGGATGTGGCTTTTAATAATATATATACATACACATTTATATGCTACTTTTACTTTTTTATATTTGCAGACTTTTCTTGCTCCAAAACAAATATTTTTGCATATAAAGGATTTAGATTAACCCTGACTTGATGAGTGAGCTAAAACTGAACATCTAACCATTTCAGGGACATGAATGTAAACATGGTAATCCTGTATTGTTAAAGCGTCAGTTGTCAAAAAAAAAAGAAGCTTTTTGTGACTTATGTTTATTTGTAACAACTTCAGTTTGTGGCAGTTCATATTAATGTGAATTCTGTACTGTAACACATGCAGTAGTTATGGAAAACATGGTGACTCTGAACCTTTCCTTATTACTGCGTGTATTTGAGTATATTTTTCTGAATAAAAATTATACTCAATGTTTATTCACAATATTTTTTTTTATCAATATACTGTATGTTTATATTGACTGTTTTTTTTTCAAATAAAGATTTCGAACATTCACAGTTGACTGGGTTGGTTCTTAATATATAATTTATGATCAAGTTGAGCTTTTGTGTAGCTTGACAGCCTAAAATATTTAATGCATTGTCAGGATGGGATGGCTTTTTTAAAATTCTACAGTTCTTGCAAAAATATTACACACCCATTGATCCTCAGTGCAGTTTAATGAAGTGTGTGCAGAGCACAGCTGTACAACACAGAGTCAGACCCAGAAGCAGAGGGAGTGGAGCCTCCTGCACCACGACGCTGGGCTCCAGCAGATTCAGGAAGCTGCAACTTCGAAAAAGAGAAAGACAACAATTAACAAAACACACAGATCACTTCATTTAAAGCTGAGAGGCTGACAACAGATTTTTAGTTTGGATCCTCATTTATTTACATCATAGAATTCTCCCATCGCACCACGGTTGTGTGGATTTTTACCCGGCCGGAACGACAGCCTGATAACAAGCCATTCATTTTCTGCAGAGTTGCAGTGTTTACGGTTTTTAGAGAAGCTGGCTGACACAAGTGTCTCTGTGTTTTTTGTAACCGCAGTAACCAGGCTTTTCAACCTAATCCTTTAAATCTAAAAAAACAACATGGAAAAGTTGACTCATCCACCTGTGATTACTTCTTCAAGTTTCTTGATAAGTCGTGAAAGTACACACGCTCTTGTTTGGTGTCAAACACAAATCTCTCTGCCTCTCCATGGTAGTCCTGAAGTGGAAACCACTTCAACAAACCACTAAATACAACTGCAAATTGAAGAACACAAGAACATATGCAAAAACACACAGTGACATTAACTAAGCACAACTACAAATAAAGAAAACACAATATTAAAACAAAAGTAGTAAGGCTCAGTGGGAATCCTAAGACATCGCCGATTGGACATCACTTTTGACTTCAGAACCATAAAACAGTGGTGTCCAAAGTCGGTCTTCGAGGGCCGGCATCCTGCAGATTTTAGTTCTCTCCCTGCTTGTAGTAACAACCTTTTCAGCTTGTCAATGTTCCTCTTTGACCTTCTATTGAGCCTTCATTTTATCCAGGTTTGCTAAACCAGGGCGAGAACTAAATCATGCAGGATGCCGGCCCTCCAGGACCGACTTTGGGCACCACTGCCATAAACAGAGGTGAGATAGACATGATTTGTGTGAGTTGTTGAGTTTATGTAGCAGAATTTTTTTGACATGTCCAAAAAATAAGAGAGTACACATTAATAATTTGTGTTACATGTGTTGGACCAAAATAATGGAAATTTTGGAATCAGGTCCCCCAAGGGTGAAGACCTTTCACTGCCTGTGTTAAAACTTCTGACTGCTGTGTTGAAGACTGACCCACTCACCCACTCTCATTCTGAGACCCACTCTCACAGAATGTCTCTGCTGCAAGATAACCAATTGTTCCCTCTGCCCTTGGGAGAAATCACTCGCAAGGGATTGTCTGTGTAGACAAAATTTGCCTTCTGTCTCTTCTTTTTATCTCTCCCTTCTCTGAAAATAAAAGATGAGCTCTAACTGGAAGTTATCAGACCGCGCTGTGGGCAGCTTGCTGGAGCGATCTGCTGCGTCTTCTCCTTTCATGAAAGCTTGGTAAAAACTCACATAAGTTGTCTGTGGTTCTTTTCACGTAGGTTGTCGAAAAATACTTATCATCAGCAAGTCAGTCGAGATTGATAAAATGACCCTAAGGATACAGCCAGAGTTAAATATTAACACTAAACGGAAATTATTTGTTTTTGAAAGAGCTAAGGAATTTCCTGATGTAGAATTGCCAATGACATAAAACGTGCCGGTTTCAATTTGGTAATTTCCCAAACTGGAAAAAAATATATATTTTCCGTTTGTTTGAAAGGAACAAGCACTTCATTGTTTGTTTTCAGTCATGCGGCATGCAAGTGATGACATCTACGTTGAAATGTGGAAAGGATGTTGAATAAATGCCTCAGTGATTCCCAGTTATGTGAGATTAAGTAAAAGTTCAACAGATGTTGCCAAACTAACAGATAATTATAGGGTGTATCATTCAGGTTTCCTTTGAGGATTACAAAACATTTTGTTATCCAGGGTCAGGTCGCGGGGGCAGCAGCTTCAGAATGTAGGCCCAGACTTCCCTCTCCCCAGAGAAGTCTGGGCCTTCCTGCCGGACAAATTCCTACAAATACAGATCAGTGCAGTAATTTTAAATTGACATAAAGCCTGGTACACAAAGTGGGTGAGAACTTCTGCATCCTCTTAGATCAAAGCGCAGATTTTAAGAATAAAACACTTCTAGAATATACTTGAGCATTTTCAATATGAACTCATTCATTCTAGACATTTTCTAATTAATGTTATACTAGTTTTGACTAATTTGGATAATTTAGTGTTACAAATTTAGCCTGATTTAGACACTACCAGTGCTGTTAATATAAAACTACAAATTAGACTAGTTCAAGTCATGTTAATTTTAACTCAATTGTATTCTACTAATTAAATTGCAATTGTGTTGTCATTTTGTTTGTCCTTAAGTTTTAGTGTTTCTCTGAGGGAGATGACTTGAGATGTCTCCTCGCTGCCTGTGTGCCAGTTAATTTATGACGTGGTTCCTCCCTGATAACAGACCTTCTTTTCTGCAGGGCTAACTTAAAGTCCTCTAAGATGTTATCTAAAGGAACCTTGCAAAAACCACTATTTTCACATGTCGTAAGATTTAACTGTATTAAACAATAAGAATATTTATTTTCCTCAACAAAGGTAAAATATATTGTTTTTACACCCTAGCGTGGTTGTTCTCAGAGGGCTAATGTTGTTAGCAGCTAGCTCAGTGCCGAGTCACGGACAGAAAATATAATGTTTATTCAGCTAAAAAAAAAAAAACTACGAACTATATATAGTTAACGAATATATTCGTGGCCAGACATGAACATGGGGTTTCTGCAGATTCCTGTGAATGGTGACCTACACTGAATCTGAATCCAGCGTCCTGCAACAACTCAACATTAACATACAACTCCAGCATGAATTTGGGTTTAGAGAAGCTAAATAAATTATTTACCAGAGATCGAAGCTTATAGAAATAACTAGGGCTGTGTAATAATATTGGTTTTGCGATATATATCAATATTTTCTTTCCTAGAAAAAAAAAACTGATATTCATCCGCAAGTATCGTAACATCCGACTGTCACCTTGTTCACTCACTGCTTGCTTCGCCAGGAGAGTGATTAGGTCATCAAGCGAATGATTCCTTCAGATGTTAAGTGTCAAGGTTAAAAAAGTATCAAACTATTCAGAGCAGGTACTTGGTGCACTTTATTTACTTTACAAATGCATGTAAGCTACAGTTTGTACTGTTTCAATTAAAAGAAACATGTTTTCTCACCACTTCTTTGATTCATTTTGTCCAGCTGTGGACTTTAAGTCTGTGTCCATGTCCAACCAGAGCCAGGTATTGTGCAGTTGGTGCTTTTAATCCGTTTTCAGTTAAATTAATTCAATCCAACTCTATAACTGTCACAAAATGTCACCAAAATCACTCTGTCCCTCTAAAATCTTTCAGAAAATCGTAAAAGTGTATTGAATTGTATCGTTTGCTGAATAGCGCAATATATATCGTATTGTGAGCAGAATATTGTGTATCATATTGTATCGTGAGATTATTGTATCACTACAGCCCTAGAAATAACATAGGTTAGTTTGTTGTTAGCGGTAGCATTGTTTTCATAGACTAATTACTTAAAATAGCACAATTCGTCAACCGGCAGAAACAAGTCGACAGCCATTTAATGCTTCTTTTGATCCTAAATGGTTGACCCAACATGAAACTAAAAGATTGTATTATCCAGGCTTTTGAAAACTTTCTTCTGGCTCGTCGGGTGATAATATGACGTCTGCAGTTCCAGATAGTTAGATATGTGGATCGCCTCGACATCGGGTAAATCCTCAAAATTATATAACAAGTTTTACTTTTACAGAGATAAAACGGATAATATCCTAAATATATGCAAATTTTTCCAAGATACTTCGTCAGGTCAAAGCCGGGAAAAGGAAGAGAGAGTGGAGAAGAGTGCCTTAGAGCAGTTTTTTTCAACCCATTTTGAGCCAAGGTACAGTTTTTTCATTGGAAAAATCCAGAGGCACACCACCAACCAAAATTGTAAACAAAGATACTCTGTATCCGCCTACATTAAATACATAGTCATTCTTATCAAAGTAAATGCAAACATGTATTTTTATCATATTTTATATATCTTATTTCAAATTGCACTTAACATGTCCACTTCAAAAATAAACCTGAACAGTGCCACAACAATGTGGTCTTAAATTTAAAGAGGGTGTAGAAAACTTCAAAGTGTTTTACAAACTAATTCTGTTAGCCATTCTCTACTACGTTGTACTCACTGATGAACCTGTGCATGTTTGGATAAACACAAAGCTGATATTCTGGCAGGAACTGAAGAAAGACACACACGAAGCTCTTCCTCAACAGCTCTCAGTCTCTCTCTGTTTATGTTTAAGAAAGCTGTTTTGCAAGTCAGTTTTTGAGCTTTGTATTTGAGAAAAGTCTGTTTTTAAAACGGCAACCAGATGTGCTTTCTATCTTCTCCGTTCACGTTGTACTTCACAGCAGCTGCCAACAAAATTGTCAAAAACACAAATGTTGAGAGAGAAAAACCCCCTCAAAATGTCTATTATCTTTCTCTTACATGTGTTGTGAAACAAAGCAATTGCCAACTTGAGCAGGACAGTTGAACTACATGCAATCATGTTCAAAGAGGTGTGCAGCTGAAGCAAGCAAGAAATCTGGGCAGAGAGCCACGCTCTGAGTACGTTGACACTCATTTCCTGTCCTGCATCTTCTGGTTGCAGCAGTAGTGAGTGTTGGTCATCAATGTCCTCCTCTGGTTCGAGGACATCACTGTGGGTCAGGCACACATTACAGTGTGTAAGAAAAACCACAAACAGTCACTACTTCAGTGCAAAATCCTACTTTGATCTCTAATGCCTTAAACATGGTTGTGCTTTCATCAAGCTCGTTCTATAATGGAACGAGCACTTACAGTTGTTAAATAAATCTTTCTTCAGCCTGGTCCTGAAGTTTGTACGGTGTGATGATGGCGATGGGCCACTGAATGAAGGGATATCCATCATCACCCAGAGTAAAATAGCCAGGTGGAGGATATTCAGCATTCAAAAAGACAGGGCTCTCTTTAAGAACACGATTAACATGAACAGAGCCAGGGAAGAAAAATGTTTAGAAATCGGTCGCTGGAGTCACAAATTCCCTGCATGCAAATGGCATAGAACTGCTTATTGCTAAAAAAGTCCTCTTTGTTCTCTTTTAGGGGCTTTATTGGAATGAGGCGGCCATCCACTGCACCAACAGCTTGGTTAAAAGCTTTGTGGTGGGCTAAATGTCCAAATCCCATCAAATATGTCACTTAATTCCTCCTGTTTTGGATAACAGATGACTTTGCTTTTGCACTTTTGTGTGCAATCCGGCAGACGGTTGACTTCGGCACAGAGATTGCTCGGCTTGCAAGTGTTAAGGAAGAATTTTTATATTACAATTAAATTTAGCAAAACTCTGGCTCCGATTCTTCCTTTTGATCGCGGGTTCTCTCGCGTGGCCACGTGTGGGGACAAAAACACAACAATGCGTGTTGACATCACAGAATTATATAATTTAATCCAATCAGAAGAAAGTATAAGATAGTACAGGAAACTGAAGAAACACAGATACAAACATTGTTACCTGAGACAAGAAGACAAAAAAATATCAAGGACGTCCTTGGAGAAAGAGCTGGTGCAGAAGTAAAATAAATCAGCTTTTTCTAAATTGTTTCCCTTGTGCACACACTTTTATACCTGTAGGTGTGTTTTCCTCTTTAATGTATTCAAATAAGGCGTATCTCTACTTGACCAATTGGAAGGCATCTCTGGCCCTTTTAAATTTAGAAAAAATCCCTGCAATTTGTTCACAAGATCAAACACCTTTTGTTAAATAAGGTAGAAGCAGACTCTCCGAATTCATGGTGGTTTATGGCTTTCACAGATCAGTGTGAAAAGCTAGAACTTCCTACTGATTGTTTCCCAACAGACAAAGAGCAGATCAGAGATCTTGGCAAACAATCTGCTTTAACTACAGTAAAATAAAGATCAATAGGTCAGAATATGTTATAAATTTTAAAACTATAATTATGGTATTTCAATCAAGTCATGATAAATTCTAAAACTAACTTATTTTAAATTTATTTTCTTAACGCTATCCGGCTCTACAGCCATCTGGGCAAAGAGAAACAAATGCAGGAACCTCACAGGTAGCTGTGAAATTCTGGTTTCTTTTCTGCTCTGCTAGGAACAAACCTTTAATACTGTATTTTTAATTCAATGAAAAGTTATCTCCAAAAACCCAATTTGTTCTTCTGCACTCAGCATCTCCAAAGTTTAGTCCTGATATCAAACCAAAAGCAATAGATAATATCAACAGAAAATAATGGAGTACAATTCCTGTTTCTAATTAGGAATTAGAAACAAATAAGAATTAAGACATTCATTCACCATAAACCTAAGTATTTTCTAATACTAAACAAAACATTTTCATTTGATTCTAATATAGTCAGAAATAATACAACTTCAAATACATTCATCATTGACTAAATTAATTCTAAAAGAGGATAATAGAATTTTCAGTCAAAACATGTTATTACTAACTAAGAAAAGTATCTTACCAATTAAATGTTAGTGATTTAAAACATTTTATGTTATATTCAGTTTTTGCACCATGTCAGATGTTAGTTCTGGAAGACTTCTCATCCTGGTTACGTGAACCGACCAAAATTCTCTTTCTCACAGTAATTCAAGTGATACTGTCCTCCACCTTCCTGCATATGTTAATTTATGACCTGCTGTCTTTAATGATAAGACCCCAGGGGTCTGAGCCGAAATTCTCCTGCAGATCTCTATTCTCCTTTGTACTTTAAATGCTTAACCCAGCAATAGTTCTTCGGGTTTTAAATCATTAACACAAACCTGTTCAAACTTAAGAAATTTGTTCTAAAAGGTTTAAGCTGTGTTAAACACTAAAAATAGTCATTTTTCCTCAACACAAGCAAATAGATAAAATAGATCCTTTGGTTGATGCACTTTCTTCTCTTAAAAACTATTGCTTGTTGGAGTTGTTCCATCATTTTTAGAAGTAAAAATGCCAAAACAGCGACCGGTACCACCACGATGGATGTCACAGTTCCGACGCAGAGGCGCAAGTTCACGATGTAATCCATAGTGTCCCAATTCTCAATTTTTTGCATAAGTTAATTTTTGCTGCGCACTTGAACCCTTATGTGGACTTCAACTAAATCACACTTTGTAGAAGGGCGTAGAGCACACCCTGAGTTTTGGGACCAGGCCCAGAAAATGTATCTAACTGTACTCTAAAATGAGCTTAGTTTTATCACAAAGAATAAAACTAAGAGCAAAACATGACAAGACTGATCAGATGAAAATAACTGAACTAACAGAGGAAACAAACAGGAAAATAAAGTAAACAATATAGTATAATATAAAAAATATAGTATTTTTTTTTTATTCAGAGACAACACTACAATAATAAATAAAAACACTACCAACACTTACAAGAAGAGTCTGCGATACAGCCTTTGATCTGAAGACCTTTTGGATCAGCTGATTCAGCTGTTGACCATCTTGCAGTTTTGGAGAGATCAATTTATTCCCACAGCCCATGAGGATCTGAAAGCTAAAAAGATGTTTTGGAATTCCTTATTTTTAATGCTTAGAATAAGTACTTGAAATAGAGTAACATAATAAAACACAAGCTGGATCAATTAATCAGGTCATTTGCAGGACTCTGGAGAGCTTGACCGCTTATTGTGGAAGTGATTCAGCCAATTGAATAAGTTGTGTTGGACCAGGGAAGGATGAGAGCTGAAACTGAGCATCCCTGCTTTAGGCATTATGTATGTGTAATGTGGTGCCAATTGTCAAGATAAGGTCCACTACATTCCCTATTTAGGAACAAAGAATAAAAAGCATCTTCTGTGTTGACAACCTAAATGAAGACAAAGACACGTTATCTTTTCCTATTAGTGGACCAAGGTCTGAAGCACTGTTGGACTTGTAAACGTGGGGGTCTATGAACCCCCGAGCTTGGTTTCTCTGTATGAGGAGCATCAGAGCAATGCTACTTATCTGTGTTTATGTTTAAACAACAAGGGTGTCTGGACCCAAAGGGTGCTTGCAGGTTAATAAAATATACAGAATTTATTTAGAAAACAAAATCTTTATTGTTTGAAAAAAAATACATATATAAATAATAAAAGGAATGTAGTTTACCTTTATGTCCTGATGGCGCTGCCTAACGTCAGCTCCGAAACGAAAGTCTGTCTCCGCAGACCACTGCGTGCAGTCATAGAATCTGTTTCATTTAATCTGTTGGTCAAACTGCTTGTTGCATCTGGCGGGGACAGAATACTGTTCAACATTGCAGCTGTCTCGGTAGCCATGTTTAGCATTTCTTAACAATGCCAAACAAACATGGCTACAATTGGCTTAACAATTTGGAGCTAATTATTACTGGTAATTTCCTGCAATGCTGCCACCATCTGGAAGTTCCTGGAAAGGATTTTTTCTTACGTTTCTATAACGTCAGTGACTAGTTGATGTCGACTTTAAAAATTGCTCATTTTCTGCCAAAAGTTAACACCCAGAAACTTTTGGCTCAGTAGCCAAAAGGAAACTGTAGCTCTTTCCATCTGATTCAACCAGATGGAAAAAACTACAGTTTCAAATCCAGTTTCAAAACAATTTAATGAAATCTGTAGCGTTTAGTGAAATGCTACCTTTTGTGTGCAGCTGTCAAATGGCTTGTGTCCATCTTAGATTACAGTGTCAAAGAGGAAAGTTAGTGTCCGCACTGCAAACTATACTGAACAAAAACATTAACGCCCCATGTCAAATAGTTGCCATGTGGAGTTAACTACTTTAAATGAGCATTTGCAGACATTTTATTGTGCAAAAGTAATATTTCTCTTGATTTGTGTAATCCTTCTTATTGTCAGTGAGCATTACTCAGTGTTTAGTTTTTTTTACTCAGTCCATGGGTGGGAGATGTCCAATGGGTGATGAGACAAAATGAGCAACAGCTGGACAATCCTTGGACGGGGACAGTAAAAGGCCACCCAAAATGTCCAATTTGGCAAGTTATGCTGCATAATTTCAGATGTCGCAAGTTATGCAGGGTCGTAGCTTCACGGCTCAGTGTCTATCATCAGACCATCGGCCATTTAAGAGTTTGTTTCCAACAAACTGTCACTACTGCAAATCGACCTCATCCTCAACGGCCACAAGTGACCACGGCAGCACAATATCGCCACATCCGGCTCGTCCAACATTGATTAAGACCAGCAACACACAGCTGAGGAGACTATTGGTCTGCATAAGAGACGCCTCACACCTCAGACTGTCCGTAACCGCCTACAAGAAGTCCACTTGGTCAAAATCATATTCCTCAACCCAACCCCCATCATGTTCAAAGGACGGTCAATCTGCTACAAATGGCCATGACCACGATGTCATCAATGCCGATATGAAGATCAGTAATTACTGAAAATATATTTTGAGTTTCTCTATATATTGCATAACCCAAATGTTCATGAAACTCTTATATTTGACAGGAGGCGTTCATGTTTTTGTTCAGTGTATGTTGCATCTTTTTCAAATACATATGCATCCTATGCATGCAAAATGTAAACAGTATTAAAAGAAACATATTTAAAGGGTAACAATTTCTCTCAGGTGCACATTTAGTCACAGCATAAGCCAAGTTTTTATCTAAACTAAACCATGAATGGCTCGCCAAAGTGACAGCTGTTATGACTGCTGCCCTACTCACAATAACGTCACACTGCGGTCCCTCAAAAAAAAGAAAAAAATATTTTCTTTAGATCTGTTGAGGCAGACAACTTCTGTTCATTGAAGTGTGACTTGCTACATCAGATAAAGGTGACTGTATCAAAGCAGATGTCTCTGAGTATATTACAAAAACACTAGAAGGGCCAGACAACTTCCCAAAACCAGTACAACTCACCTGACAGGTCTTAAGCAGGCTCTGTACATTGTACAAAAGATTAAAGAGTTTTAAGTTGGATGAATGACTGAACAATAAAACTTTTCAAACTGTTTAGAGCACAGGTGCCTCTGCTGCACCACACCTGAATAGAATAATTAGGTCATTAGCAAGGCTCTTGAGAACTTATCTACACAAGAAGGTAATAAAGCCGTTTCATTCCAGGGTGTGCTGGTTCCTATCTCCAGCTAACATTCCTGGCGAGAGGCGGGGTCACCCTGGACAGGTCGCCAGTCTGCAACACATGTTTTGCTGTAACTCCAGCTGCAAGCGTTTCAGGGTTTCTCTCTAAAATATTTGAACATCTAGTGACTGAAATGTTTGCTCATTCTTTTTTTGAAAACAGCTCAAACTCAAGACAGATCAGATGGAGGATGTTTGTGAGCAGCAGTTTTCAGATCTTGCCACAGATTCTTGATTGGGTTTAGGTCTGGACTTTGACTGGGCCATTCTAACAAATGAATGTTTTGTTTTAAACCATTCACTTGTAGCTCTGGCTTCATGTTTAGGGTTTTTGTCCTGCTGGAAGATGAACCCAGTCTGAAGTTTTTTTGATCTTGAGTCTGGCTTTGTCTGCAGACTCCAACAGGTTTTCTTCATACACTGCCCTCTATTTGGCTCCAGCCATCTTCCCATCGACTCTGACCAGCTTCCCTGTCCCTGCTGAAGAGAAGCTTCCCCACAGCATAAAGCTGCCACCACCATATTTGACAGTGGAGATGGTGTGTTCAGAGTGGTGCTGGTGGAGTTTCAGTTCTCCACCACACATAGCATTTTGCATTTTGTCCTTAAAGTAAAATGTTTGTTTCCTCTGACCAAATCACCTTCTTTGACATGTTTGCTTTGTCCCCAACATGGCTTCTGGCAAACTGCAAACGGCTTTGAGGGGGTTGTTTTTATTTTAAATCAATGACGTTCTTCTTGCCACTCTTCCATAAATACTACATTTATTGTGAGTGCGTAACTAATAGTTGTCCCGTGGACATACTCCCCCTGTGGACCTCTGCATTTGGTCCAGCGTCATCGTGGGCCTCTTGGCTACATCTCTCCTCAGCGCTCTCCTTGCTCAACCTGTAAATTTAGCTGTAACACTTGTCTTGGAAGGTTTACTGATTTGACATCTTTCCATTTCTGGATGATGGCTAGCTTCTTTTCCAAGCTTCTGAAATGTTCGAAGCTTGGAAAATATCTTTACAGCCTAAGCCTGCTTTAAACTTCTCCACAACTTTAGGCCTAACCTGTCTGATGTGCTCCTTGGAACTCCTGATGCTGTTTTCTCCCCAATATTTTCTTTATCAAGATCTGAGGCCGACACAGAGCTGACTGTGTACTAAGATTAGATTACACACAGTTGGACTCTGTAACCCTAACCCATCAGCGGCCATCAGCCAACTTCTGAAAGCAGCTGGTTAAACTCAGAGAAAGGGGGGCTGAATACTTTTACATGTCACAGCTTAGAGTTTTTCATTTGCAAAAAATATTTTTGAACTCTGTTTAACAATTTTCTTCCGCCTTCATGATTGTATACCATTTTCTGTGGGTCTTTCACATACAATTTCCAATGTATGTGACAACATTCCAACATTTATGTTTGTGGTTGTAATGTGACAAAATATGGAAAAGTTCAAGGGGTATGAACACTTTCAAGTCACTGTATTTTCTAAGACAATTGAAGAGGTTTTTGCCAACCTGACAGTGTCAAGTGTGTATTGGCAGGGCACAGTTGGGAATCCTCTTCACACATTGTCAAGTGCACTGTTTACATTTGATATGAGAGATATGGTTGTTTTTTTTCCCATAACAAAATAGATGAGTTCGCACCACCAGGCAAAACAAAGCAAGCCAATACAAAGTGACTTCAGGTTTTCAGGTCTGTGACCTCAGTGCTTTCACTCGTTCTGCATCATTTACGTCAGTGGTGCCCAAAGTCAGTCCACGAGGGCCTCTCCCTGGTTTAGCACACCTGGATCAAATGATGGCTCATTAGAAGGCCTAAGAAGAACATGGAGATGCTGAAAAGGTTTATACTACCACTAGGGAGAGAACTAAAACACGCAGGATGCTGGCTCTCGAGGACCAACTTTGGGGACCACTGATCTACGTGGAACTCACTCTGTAGGCCTTCAAACTCACAGTTATGACGCAGCAACAAGTTGGTTAGCATTGGACCTTGCCTCTAGGAGTGGCATCAGCTTCCCAGTTTTGTTGCAAAGGATTGCCAAGAACTGCAATCCAAATTATACACGTTCCTATAAAATCACCGTCACCACATAAGTCAGCATTTCGTCTTGCTGTCAGACGGTAGAAATAAAGTGACGTTTTTAAACTCTTGACGCCCACAACTCAAGGTCCTAATTCTCAAAATACTGAAAAATAATCAAATGGTCAAAAAGGCTTGCATACTGCTGGGGCATTTCAAGCAAAATCTCTCCAAAAATTTCCCTTCAATCATGTTTTGTAACTGCAGAGTGAAAAGGATGAGAACTATGGGAGAATATTGACATACACATCAGGAGCCAGATGAAACCGTATCTATTGTCGCTAAGTTAAAGCGCTATTTCAGCATTTATTTCAGGATTCTAATCTGAATTTGATCATCTCTACACTGTAAAAACCGTCAAGTTGTTCAAAATTAAGTCAAGCTAACTTGAATAGTTCTTATTTAAACAACTTAGATCTCTACTGGAGTTGTGCAATCCAAATTACACAAAACTATTAACACAACAAACTTTTATAATTCAGTTTTTATTGACTCAAAACTGTAGCTTCAAACAAATCCTTACTACAGAAGCCATTATCAAATATCAAAAATTGGTCTTTTAAAGCTGACACCTTAAAGGTACTTTCTTGTTTGTATTTCTATCCAAATTGCTAAATGCTTTTGAAACATTGATTTGGGTGTACAGCAATAAATTAGAATACTGTAAAATTATTTCTATATTTTCAAAGCAAATTATTTTAGACGCAATGGGAATGGCAATGCTAACAGAAGAGTATAAGTGTTTTTAAGTACCTGTTTCTCATAAAGCTGGTCTATCATTTCACCAACTCCTCCAGTTTTCTTCTTTGCGAAAAGTCCAATCAGCTGACGAGGGTAAACATCCATACTAATTAGTAATCCAGTGAATTTTGCAGTAGAGCTCATGAGAATTAGCGAAAAAAGGAGAACACAGAGAAAAAAAACCTGATTGTGTCAAGTGCAGATGAAAATAACTTCTGTTGTGCTTTTACTCGAATTACTGCACCCAAAAATGCTAAAGTTGAACAGTAAATATTTTCAAAAACATAAAGATTAAACTTTGGTCTTAAAAAACATTAATTTAAACGTTCTTGCTCCATTCTAATTTTATTTGATAGGGATTAAGGATGTGGACTGCACAGCACCACCAAGCAGAGGCAGAGTAAACCTTTACTGTAGAGTTCATGCCAAGAGGGAGCGAAGATGCAAGCAGTGTAAACAGGCAGTTCCTCATAAAACAAATTACTACTTTGACACGTTCTGTTTATACAGTTGGACTAGAACAACTGTAGTTAAAAAGATTAAACTTCATTTTACCGAGAAGTTGTGTGCTGTGTAGATTTGAATTAGTAAGTTACTTAACTATTTCAACCAAATAATCCGTCAACCGCTACATTTTAAATTTATTCAAGTTGACTTAAAACAATGCCAGGCTGGCGATCTGCTAGCCAGCTCCATGAGCATAGTCTATTTTTTTTGCATATCAGCAAAATAGTTGCATAATTTCCCTTGCAAGTTCTGTATAAACACAACGATCAAAGACAAAGCAACCTGCAATTTTCACAGTGCAGCTTATAAAACTCTTCTGTGTTGAAACTTTCCTCTAATAGCCGGCATGTCCGGGCAAAACTCCTCAGCATCGTGTGCCAAGCTCAGTGATGTCACCAGAAAGAGGTTTTATTCATTTTAATATTGTTTCTTTGAATTGTTTAAGTTGTGATCACTGACTCAGACCAAAATAAATGATTTATCTGTGCTTATTGTAAATGAGCTAGTACATCAAGCTGTTCGTTTTGGATCTACTCTGCTCAATTTATAAGTTATTTTTACAATTTAGTTGAAATGAGTACAAATAACTAACTTCTTGTCAGTACGAAGCACCATTGGGGTTTACATTTTCTGATTGCTGAGACTTTTTCTATTTATTTTTTCACTGAAATTAGAGTCTTGTAAGCACAGTCTTATTGTTAGTTTTTATTTTTTAATGGCTTGACTGGAAATGGGACATTCCTAGAATAACAAGTTATACAAGGTACTACTGGGCCTTTAAATTACAGTGTAGTAATAACAGGTAATTCAATGTCATAAAAATATTTAATTTCAATAAGAAACCCAGGACACAGTTTCTGCTCCAATGTTTCATTCTATTTGTAGGTATTTGTTTTTAGACTTGGTCAAATTGATTCCTTAAATTCCTGCTTGACTCAAATTTGAGCTTTATCTATTACCTCATTATGGATATTAAAAAAAGCATTTAAGTCATACCCCTATTTTGATTACGTCTACTTTATTTTGTAGTGTTTCACATACATATACCAGCATGACCTGCAGATGTGACGACAGACTAATGTCAAAACGGTAAGTTGCAGCAGCATGATTAATGCACTAATAACTATCTTCATCTTTCAGGATATATCTGAGTTCAAGGGCGTAGATCCCATCTCATTATTGGGGGGGACCATAAACAGAGACATTTTTTAAGATACATTTTGGGGGGATCGGCAAAGTTACAGCAAAATGTGGTTTAAATTTATTTTTGTGTGTTTCTTTGAAACTGACAAGTTAGTATAACAAAAGTGTTTTTCTCAGTAAACCTATTGAGACCTAAAGAAGTCAAACTAAGATTCAAATGTTGCTTAGATATGAGTTTGGTTCAGAGTCACAGATCTAATCTCTGCTATACCTCAACAACTTAAGGCTCTGACTACAAACAAGTTTTAATAAGTAACTCCACTTAATAAAATTCTTCATAAATATTGATTTATTGCAGTGGTTCTAGATAAAAATCATGTGTTATTTAAATTATAACTTAAATTGCTTTAAACTTTTATTTTTGAGGGTTTTTTTCATGTCCTGGATGGCTGAGTACCTATAAATATGTAGAAATTGAATATCTGGGAAGTATCTTAACTTAAACTTAAAGGTCAGCACCAGGGTTTGCTAGAAAAATATTCAGATTTTATTTTGTGGTTTTAAAGGCTCTACGTTGAAGATAAGAAATAAAGGCATACTTTCTTTTTTTTTTTGTTTTACTGTCAGATGCAATAGTTCCTCTGCTCTTCGCTCCCATACTGAGCTGTCGGCTAGCGCTAATGCTCAGCCGCTCCAGTTTCAAACTCTTATTAAAGTAAGAGTTAGAGCGCTAAATACTATAATTGAAATATTGGCTACCTTCAACAGAAAAAGGAGCTAAGTCTATGAAACCAATGTAGCAGTTTAGCTAGTTTTGATTACCAAGGCATAAGGTGGCAGTTTATCATGATTCAGCCAAAGTAATGAAATAACGAACTGTTTATTGTCAATGTGTTTCTTCTTATTGAGCAGTGAAAGTAAATAAAATGTGTTACATGTCTTTTGCTTTAAGTATTTACTTACTGGAGGATGTTTTACTAGTGCTGCAGAACCACAGCTAACAGCTAGCTCCTCACTTAGCGGCTCTAACGGATCCTGTGCCGTTCAGCTCCTCCTACACTTTGGACTGAACCATTGTTCTAATAATGGGAGGGGGAAACCTAAAAATGTATTCTTATTTTTTTCTTAGATGAATGGCAGATTTAGGATTGAGGATGAGGATGAAACATTGACACTATTGGGATGACTAAGAATAAACGACTCGGACTACGATTTCTTTTGAGACGGTTCCTATTTTTTGGAGCATTTCCTTTTTCCATTACAAGTGAGGATGGATATTACGTCACTCAAGGCCTGCGCAAGAGTAAAATATTGCTTGCGTCCAACTTTTTATTTTTTCCTAATGCACAGGATAGAACAATCCCTCTATGTGGAACCCTACCAAGCATTCAATAAAGACTTTCATTTTTGGAGACATCATTTGATTATTGATCTGCCTCCAAATAATTGCAGATCATTTGATGATGGCAGCCAAATGACAAAGGAAAAGGGGGGACAATAGCAAGCCTCCAAACACCATCAAAAGAACAACAAAGTCGATGTGTTGGCGTTGCCATCACAAAGCCCAGATTTCAGCCCAATGGAGAAGTTGTGGGAAGATCTGAAAATGTGCATGTGACAGTGACATTGCCTGCAAACATGACTGAGTTATGCCAGTTCTGGACGAATGGATCGAGAGGAATGTGTCAGAACTCCAGCAAACAATTGTGAAAAGCTTGAGGGAGGAAACCCAAAATGTTTGACCCACAGCTTAAACTCTACAATTATCCCTGATGCTAATCAAATGTATGTGAACTTCTGAATATGAAGTATGTTACAAAAAAGTGTCTGAAAAACGTTTTTGATATGTTTTCTGCCATTTAGCAAATATAAATAATTTAACTAACCTTAAATAAGTAAATAAATAATTTGTTTTAATGGCAATCACTGAAGTAAAAATGTGTATCTCTTCTACCATTAGACTTTATAGTAGGTTCTTTATAGGTTATTTATAGTAGACTTTGATTAGATGATAGAGGGATACGTTTTACTTGGATTTCAAAAACGATATGAAACCACCACAAATAGTAATAATTGGGATATGGTTGGAAGACAGAAACCTTCATTGCATAACCCTAGATGATTATCTTGGGACATTTTTATGGTGCTTTCAACAGTTGTAAAAACCCAGGAGTGGGCAAAGGAGTGGTGTTAACAAAATACAGGTTGATGAGGCGATACGGTTCAGGTGCGGAGGCCCACCGTTGCTTTGGAAACCACGTTTCTCTGCACTCATATACAGAGATTGAGACAGGCATGCTAAGATAAACACACACACAGTAGGATAGGGGTCCGGAATAAATAAAGCACAAGTCTGAAACAAGGTTCAACAAGTGTTTAGCTAATGCTGGTACAGCCACGGTGGAGGTACTCAACACGTCAGTAAACAAGATCCGTGATAAACAGACTTGTTTTTCCTCCAGCCTTCCCACTCGCACCTCGAGAAGCCACAGACGGAAAAAACTCGGAAATCTGTTAAGGTTTTATTAAAGTCTTTGTTAAAGTCGTTTATGGAAAGGGCGGCTAGACTGTAATTTAAAAACAATTATTTTGTACTTATTCCAGCTACTTATACTCTATGACTTGTACAGAAACAGTTGTGCATCAGACCTGCGCTGACATCGTCATCAAATGATGCACCACAAATGTTGCTCTGTTTAGAATATTTTCATAAGGAATTACTTCATCATTTAAGACTGAAGTTGTAATTTATGAACCACATCCCTATTAACGACTGTCTCTTTTTACTGCAGTGGGTTCTTCTTACTTTCACCATAAATTGACTCAAGATTACAAGACAATGTGATGGCCTGCATGCCCACAGTCATTGCATGCTTACTTAGAAGCAGCGATTGCTGCAGAGGCAGCCGCTGGACGCATTCAGCTTTGTCTCCTTAGATAGGAAACCTTGGCACATAAACTGAAATGACTGTCCTGTTTTATGAATACGATGAAACTGGAATAAGTGATGGACTTGAATTATTGTTTTCTAAATTATTAATTATTGTTTCAGATTTCATCTATTGGAAACTGGTGTAAAATAGCTCAACTGAATTTATCTAAAGTGAATTATATACATGAATAAAAGACACTTTAAGTCAAGTCAACTTTATTTTTGTTAGCACATTTCAGCAATAATCCAGTTTAAAGTGCTTTACATTGCAAAAACATGCTACAGTAACCAATTGTGAAATAAGAAATAAACATGGCATTTTTTGACAAATGCCATTATCCTTGATTTAAAGAAACTCAGTGTTTCAGTAGTTTTCCAGTTTCCTGGAAGTTTGCTTCAGATGAGAGTACCGTAAAACCTGCTGCTTCTCCATGTTTGGTTCTGGGGAATTAGAATAGACTTGGACCATTGAGAAGTCGAGCTGCAGAATTCTGATTGAATTTTTAGGCAGACCTTGAAGTCACTGTTGCAGTAACCAACAGTGACTTCGCATGGATGAGTTTCTCTAGATCTTGCCGAGACATAAGTCCTCTAAATCTGGAAATCTTCTTCAGGTGATAGAAGGCCGACTTTGCTAATTGTCTTTATGTGGCTCTGGATGTTCAGGTGAGAGTCCATCACTACTCAAAGATCTTGTGCCTCTAGTTTCCAGTTCTAATAACTGAAGATGTGCACCGACTCTAAATTGTTCCTCTTTAGGTCCAGAGATTATAACGTCAGATTTGTTTCTGTTCAAGCTGGACAAAGTTATTGCACATTCATGTGTTGATTTGTTCTAAGCAGATGGGTTCAGAGTCACCTGGAGACATCGTAACGTAGAGCTGTGCATCATCTGTGTATTTATGGTAGCTAATCTTACTACTTGTTTTAACGTGAGCTAACGGGGTCGGGTAGATATTTGTTTTTGAACTGATTGATTTCTTGTAAAAGTTTATTTTTTTCTCCCATTTTTCAAGCAGATATCATAAATTCAATGCATTTAAGTACCTGATTATGCTTGTCATTTTAAATGGTTTATTTTGCATTCACATTTTTACATGCAGCTCCTCTGCAAACAAGTTTTCCTGTGTTCAATGAAACTGTGTTCCTCAAAGCATGTATGTGCTAAAGTTTACACCATCTCCATTAAAAAAAAACAAACAAAACTATTTTCCTTCCATGGGGTTCATAAGTTGTTAAGAACATGCAGTTTTCCTGCTTTCTGGACATATTCCAAAGATTTCCTCTTGATTATGACTGACAGATTCTTATGATGATTATAAATGACTAATATATTGTCATATCAAGGGAAACTGAAGCACCCGGATTAAGAACGCTGAACCTCCTCCGCCTGGATTTCTGCTCCTAAGAGGAGCAGTGTTGCTTCACCTATCACACATGTGCAGACCAAAAGCACATGAGCTTGTCAAAAATATCTGTGGGTTTACAGACAATTGAAGAAAACAAAAAATCTTGACGGTAAAAAATAAAGAGGAACTGGAGCCGGTCTGAAATCCTGCCCTCTTCCAGTATATGATAACACCAAACTATTTTTGTGAAGGCTATGTTTCAGGAACTGTTTTTTTTTTTTTTCTTTAGCTTAGGATCTACATAAAGCTGAATATGTTTACAAAGAGAGACACTTTATATTCAAGATTTCAAATCAACACTTAAAAATGTCCAAGCACATTCACATAATGCACATCTGTAGGACGACGTAAAATGTGGACAATGTGGAGGCCCTCCAAATAATGTCTCTAAAAACATTTTATGAATGTAGAAATCTGCGACAAAAAATTAAACAAATCACATTTCAATGCCAACAATCTTGCAGTGAGACATAGATAGATCCTACTACAGATTCAAAGTCCAAAATTACATAAAAGATCAGACAAAACTAAATATTAGAACAAGAATAGATAAACATATAACGACTTCCAACCTTTTCAGAGCCAGTCAGTACCAAAACCAATGTTTTCAGAGAGCACTACATCCAGCGTTAGTATCAGGACGGCTGTTTAGACACATTTAGACAAATAAACTTAGACATCAGAGTTTTTAAGCCAACCAGCAAAACGATAAAATTAGCAGACACAAACAGATCACTGGAACTGGTCCATCTGGGTTTTTTGAAGTCCTCAGTCCTAATCTTAAACATGTACACAAAAATTGAGCTCTAGATTACTTGTGGAAAAAAAAAGTGTCTGGTTATTTATAGGGTGAATATGGGTGATTTACAAAGATTGTGCGCGCGATTAAATACTGGTGCAAAAATGGCACGGACCGCTTTATTTGTGCTGTGGCTGTTATCATGAAGAATGCAGCCGTATGTCGGACTCCAAATGAGGCTGAAGTACTTGTTCAACTTCCAGTATGTTGCGCTTTTTTGTTGGGTAGCATATTTTCTGTATGAAGGCAGACACAATAAATGGCTTCCCCCTGCTATTCTGTTAATTTTACTGATGCAATTCTGGTTGTTATCACTGGTTGTAATCGTTTTTACCCAAATAAACCTTTTAAAGATCATCCTCTTGATTTACCACTGTAAGCCACTAGTAACTTGACAGAGGAATGCATTCTCTGTTTGTGACCACCGTCTGATCCTCAGCAAACCAAACAGGAAGAGAAGGGAATGTCAGGTGACTTGCTCTAAAAATACTCTAGACATTATGTCACACTCCTGCACAGATATCGCAACAGGACAGCAAGCGATTGCAGCTCCCACAATCTGATCATCAAGTGAAAACTTGAGTGTAAAGAAACAAGAAGTGCCAAATTCCAAATACTTTAGAAATTGTTTTATTGCTGCTTATCAACTGGACAAGAACACAAAATAAAAAGACAGAGGAAATGGTAATGAATCCCAGGTCAGTTGCTGACTGGACTCCTGTAGCCATACGTGGTCAAAGTATTAAGCAGATCGATTCACACAAGTAGCTCAGAGTTTTCATCTAGACAGTGACTGAAAGATTCCTTTGCGTCGTCACTAGACTTTCACTGTTTGGACGATCTCCGAAGGCGTCATGTTGATCATTCACAAAGCAGCAAAAGAAATCATTCTTCAATATGATATGACTAGTTAGTTCAACAATTTTTCTCACGAAACTGCTTTGCAAGCAGATAACATGACGCTGGATCCTGCATGTCTTAAACCCTGGGTACATTCTTTTTCAATTATGAAGATGGTTCAGCGGCCCACAATGTATACACTAATGATATAAAAATGAGATTATCCCATGGTCTGTTCACCACCGTAACGGGCCAAGACAACGAGGTGAGCTGGACGATGACAGCTCATCTTTGCAGGCTTAGAATGAGACTGATGTGAGGAATGTGTGGGAAAATGGTAAATGCCCCGGAGACAATTGTTTTATGATTTTTTTAATTCGTATTTACTACCTATTTACATAATCATTTCTTGTATAAACTGAATGATGTAATTGTTGTAGCATTTTTCTTTCTACCAGAGACAAATAGAGATTCTTGACATACTTTTTGTACATAGTAACTTGAAACTCTTACTATATTTCCAAAAAAAAAAAAAACAGCAAATGAACTCAGTTTGTCAGTTTGGATGCATCATCAGTTTTTCAGACTTGCTACAGAGTCTTGCTCAATCTTCGTCTGTGTGTTTGCTGTGTCCTCAAAATCAAAGTTAAATGCACTGACGTTTGCAGAGGAGTATGAAAAGACATGAAATGGTGTAAGAGGTGCAGATGTTGCAAGACAATGTTCAAAACTCATGCAATGACAAGGAGTATGAGCTTGCCTGTACCTTTTAGATTGGGTGGTTTAATTTTTTGTTAAGCTCAAAGGAACCACATGAAATCAAAAGGCAGCATGTCAAAATATTTAGTCTTGACAGTGGTTATCTTTTTGAGGGGGTAATGAAAAGTTTCCAAGCTCGCTTATTTGATTTTTTTTTTAAAGTTACCGTCAGATAAAAAGACACTTTTATAGACAAATGCAAAGACCATTTTTTTAACACATTGATTGATTTAAGAGTTTCTGTTTTGTATACCTTTCCCTCAGCAACATGTCAAAAAAACAAAAAAAATGATAAAGCGCAAAACAAAATTCACTAATCACGATGATCACACATACCGTAACCTCAAAAACATTTACTGGAAAGCCATTACCAGCGAGACAGCAAGTGATTTGACTAGCATTTTCTTTTGCGAGAAAATGTTGTGGGAGAGACACCTCCAGCAATGGGAAGTGGCTCACTTGTGGCTTCAAGGACTCATCGCTTGTTAATTTCTTCACATCGGGTGCAGTTGTTGGCAGGGTCCGACAACAAGTTGGAACAAGTTTCTTTCTTTATTTCTTTCGGTCAAATGAACAAGACAGGTACTGTTCTGTCTCGGGATCGGATTTCTTGCTCTGAGGAGCTAAATTGTCGTCTTTGCACAAGGATTATATCTCTAAATATAAGACTACAGGATTTAGGGCTAGACACATTGCACTGATTTTAATAAATGAATATTCTTTATTAATCCTCAAAGGGAGAAATTTACATTTCAGTACAGCCTAAAAAAATAGAAAAACAAGCAAACGCAAGCGGACATGAGTAGTCAGGTGCCTGAGGCTGCAGGGGATTACTGCCCTTTACATTAGATTAGATGAGGGGAAGAAAAATCATATCTCACACTGCGGGGTTGCAAAAAAAAAAACTCTGCACATAAAAGCAATATATATATATATTTACAACTCTATAAACCGGATGAAAGAACCTCAAGGCTCTCATCAAAGTATAGAGCTAGGACACATTGCATTTATGATGAACAAGTGATTATCACTATCAGAGTCAAGCTTGTTTGTGTGCACAAACAAAAAATTGGACTTTGTTTTATATTTCCATACCCTACAGACATCGATATATCAACTTCAGAGGCCATAAAAAAACGATTAAAATGGAAATATGTATGTGTTCATCCGGTATTGCTTTAAAAAATACAGGCAGGCTTTGTGCTGTGTGAGCTGATTTTTAGAGCATATGCAGAGGTTGCAGTCCTTCACGTGTTTGTCATGGGTTTGATTCCTGGTGTTGGTCGTTTGCTTTCCTGTCACCCTCTCCACCCCATTTCCCATAACTCTCCCCACCTCCTGTTTCTATGCTGTTTAGTAAAGACTACTAGCTCCAACCAAATCTTAAAAAACAAGGCAGGTTGCAACATCCCAATATCCTTATAGCTCAGGCTGTAACGTGTTTATTGAGCTCATCAGCCCGGGGGAAGGAACTGATTTTGTGGCGGCTTGAGTTTACAAAACACAAGCTTTGCAGCGTTGAACTGAAGGTGAAAGTCTTAACAGATTGTGTCCAGGATGTGTGAGGTTATCAGCCCTTCTCAGAACCATACGACTGTATATTTCCCGGACTGGGTAAAGGTCCAGGAAATATACCTTTCCTGGTATATTTGGCTCTCTCTGCAGACCTAGTTGTTCTTTTTTTTTGTTTCTCGCCAAGCCAGTGATCTGACAGCTTAACATTGTCTATTTAAATAGACTTCCTGAAAGCATGACAATGCCACCTCCATGGTGCCAGTGGTATGTTCAGGGTGAGGCGGTGTTCTTTTTCATCCACACATGGCATTTGACACAGGGGTCTTTCAAAGAAGCAGCAACTTTTAAAAGCATACCAGGTTTGACACATCTTGCTTAAGGCAGCAAGTCTTTACTAGGTCTCTTAGCCCTTAAAAGCCTGACTCATCAACAAATAGTCAGAAAATTCTAATTTTTTAGAACTAGGATCTTCATGAAGCCTTGAAGCAAAATCTTTTCTTTTTTTGCCATGTCATTTATTTTATGAGCTATTTTTTGTATCGTATTTGATACGGCAGTCTTTTCTTAGAACTTTTGCCTCACAACAATGTGTGAGTTTTACATGCAAAAACAAATGTTGTCTATAATATTTATAAAATATGGAACACTCTAGGAAGTTTGTCTCTTAGTTTTTTTTTTTTCCACCAACAACTTTTTACAGCCATTTATTTCACATCATGGTGGGCACCAAAAGAGCGTCTGTCCTTGTTCAGGCAAAGACGTATGTTACACTTTTTACAGTAGATGTATAAAAAGTGATTTCCAGAGCAGTGCTTGAGTCTCTGTCAGGCTTTCCATGTTGGAAAATGATCAATGCCATTATTTCTCACATCAAGAGGCACACTGCAGCTTGGTCTTCTGCAGGGGGCTGTTGAAGTCGCTTCAGAAGAGGAAAGTGGTCCACCATACTTGATTTTGACCTTTCCTGCACTTGTAGGAGAAGTGCTAACTAAAGCATTTTAAATTGTAGCTTCAGCTAATCTGTTCTGTAGAGGTTTCAAGCATCGATGATGGTTACTGTAACAGTGAGCCACTAGATGCACATGCACCATCTTCGGGATCTAAAGCCAAACTTAAAAAATGCTGATAATATATCAAGACGAGCAAAACCTCCCATGAACTCATGTGATTCAACAATGGCTGGCTTGAAAACCGTTATACGAGTTTTTTAGTGGATGGAAAATTGCTTCATGAGGAATGGAAAATAATTTAATAGTGGAAGAGGGTGAAAGGATTTCAGAGTGAACCAGGACAACAACATAATTGTGATCTAGTTTGACAGGTAGTGAACCTGTTTCTTCATTTGTTGGCATTGAGCCAGTGGAAAATGTTCTGCAATCCCCTGGAACATTTCATCGGTGACAAAGTGCTTGGATATATACAAGGAGTTCTATAACGACTGTTTGTTTGAACTTTCCTAAACCCTGGAAAGTTCAAACAGGGGTGTTTCAAAGAACATCAACGTATGGAACGTGACAGTATCAGTATCAGCGACAGAAACCATTTGCATTATTTGTTTTTCCAGATTAGTCTACACCGATTCATTTCTGGCTGTGTGCAGGGTAATTGTTTGGACCTCAATTGCCATATTGGTCTGGGTTACACTTTGATCATCATAGTCTTCATCATAGTTGGTATCTGAACATCCTTCATCATGCATGGCCGGGGGAATCCAGTCCTCATCATAATCCTCATCATCTTCTCCTTACTGCTCCATATAGCTGGTATGACATTGATTACTTTCTAAAAAATATTACATTACTGTTCAGTCATTAAGCACCTTAAATACCTGCAGTATCAAATATGATACACACATTTTAACACGATTTTTAAATGTAACATAACAAAAACATTTTAAAGTAATTTTGCATTATTTCAAAATGTAAAACATTACTTTAAAAAAGTGAATAACAATGTATATATTACTTTCATTGTAAGTTCTCTGAAATTGGCAAAACCTTTCTGGAAAAACGCATCTGACCAATCTCTTGCGAGACGACCTTTTGAAAAGAGAAAAAAAGCTGTTTCTCTGCCTGCAGTTCAATGATAAACCAGTAGATGGCAGAATACATGTCTCAAATTGTATATTATAGGTTGTTTGGGTAATTATTAATCACTGTGTAAAAAATAGAAACCACAGAAACTTATGTATCATTTATGAAACAAATGGCGATGCTGCTGGTGATGTAATTCAGTCACAGTGTTTGTTAGAGCAGGGAGGCATCCAAATGTTGGAGGACAGCAGCGCTGTAACGTTTCATTGAATGATTCGAGGACCTCAATCTTGAAAATCCCACGAGGCAAATTATCTGCCTCGAGGCTTCGTTAAATCATGTGTTACTTCTGTGTTCCAGCCAGATGGTTATTTATGTTGCGTAATGCTCTCATTCTTATTTTTCATTTCTCATTTAACAACCCATTATTGTACATTTAAAATGATTGAGAATATCATATATTTGAAGCTCTTTAATTTATTTCCAATCAGAGCATAAACATGTTAAAACTGAACCACTCCCCGTGGCTAATTGATGCAAAGAGTAAGAGTACAGTTATTTGCAGTCAAACAAATCTATTTTATTATGTACTTAGTGATGAAACAGTTCTTTTTACTATAATTGCGTTAGTAATTATATTACTTTAGGCTTGAAAATATTGGCATGAAGCCCTTTGAGTCACACTTATGGATTGCTTCACAGGTACAAAACAAAGAAGTCTTTCTCCTCAGAATGGTCAGAATAGAAAGGCAGGACTGGAATAAACATGAGGCAGCACACTGTCATGAACAGCCATGTTGGGGGCAAGTGGTGGAAAAAAGACACCACTTGCCCCCAACAGTTGCTGTTGGCAACAGCCAACAGCAACTGTTGGCTGTTGCTACAGCCAACAGTTGCTGTAGCAACTGTTGACTGTAGCAGCCAACAGTTGTTGGCTGCTACAACTGTTGTTGGCTGCTGTAGCAGCGTTAGGTTCAGTACAGCCACAGCTTGAACAACATGACCTGTTTAAAATAACAGCCATGTTCTTTCTGAGGCAGATGATTAATAATAATAATAATAATAATAATAATAATAATAATAATAATAATAATAATAATAATAATAATAATAATAATAATATAAAACAAGGATTTGCTTAAAATTGAATATTTTAAGGAGCTGGCAAGTTTACTTTGTAAAAGTTCAAATAACAATCTTCATAGTTGGATTGTTTTGTTACCATAGCAACAATCTGATGCTTTGAATTTAATCTTTGAATTTGAGCTCTGTTTGATCACAACTACAGTACAGACCAAACGTATGGACACACCTACTCATTCAATGAGTTTCCTTTATTTTCATGACTATTGACATTGTAAATTCACACTGAAGGCATCAAAACTATGAATTAACACATGTGGAAATATGTACTAAACAAAAAAGTGTAAAACAACTGAAAATACGCCTTATATTCTAGTTTCTTCAAAGTAGCAACCTTTTGCTGTGATTAATGCTTTGCACACACTGCATTCTCTTGATGAGTTTCAAGAGGTAGTCTATGCTCTCTCACTCTCTCTCTCTCTCTCTCTCTATATATATATATATATAGAGAGAGAGAGATAGATAGATAGATAGATAGATAGATAGATAGATAGATAGATAGATAGATAGATAGATAGATAGATAGATAGATAGATAGATAGATAGATAGATAGATAGATAGATAGATAGATAGATAGATAGATAGATAGATAGATAGATAGATAGATAGATAGATAGATAGATAGATAGATAGATAGATGTATTTATTATTATTATTATTATTATTATTATTATTATCAGCATCTCAGCTTTAAGCCACATTTTATAGAATCCAGTAATATTGATGGTCACTTTACTCACTAACTGCCCCAGCCAAACCCAGATAAATGTTTTAGCCTCTTTATTATTTGCTATATTAAAGCAAATGTATTCAGCAAATACACACTCATTCCGTGAATTAGAATATGACTGAAAAGTTATTTTGTAATTCCATCACCAAGTGAAAGGCATTATATAGATTAATTAGATTACTTCAGTTTTAACATGTTTATATTTTGCAGTATTTTTAATAGCTGCCAAAAGGTTATTTTTGAAAGTTACTATTAATCTGACAGGCCTGATCAGGACGTATATCCAATATCCATTATTCTTAGCAGTAAAAAAGAAAAGGCCTTCCACTAAGTGGGTGCATCAATAATGCATCCACTTAGTTCTTCTACCAAAGTGGGCAATGCCAGGAGATAATGAGAGGCACCAGAATGAGGGAAAATAGAATCAGAGTCAGAATGAATGAAACCATTGTTGCCAACTTAGTGACTAGTGACACATTTAGGAACTATTTCCTGTGTTAGAATCACTAATCTCTGACTGAGTGAGAAGTGAATGCTGCTCTGTGGTTCTCCTGCTTCCTAATCGCAGTACTCAGTCTCACACAGTCATCCTGCAGCAACCCATTCCACTCCGTATCCGTATTGCAAATGTATGACAGAGTGTTATGCTGCGTTCCAGTTACCTCAGATATCAGAACTGGGTTTGACCACACACCTTAAGTAACAGCCATCCAGTTAACACGATGCACATAGACGTTGTTCACAGTGCTTCTTATAAACATAATTGTAAGATTTACTTTCAATCATCAAACATCACTTTTAATTTCTTCAGTTTATAGTTGCAGGCCCTACATGTAACATGGATTTCAGGTACACGTTTACATGTGTGTCTTTTAAAATAGACACGTTTCCACCACAGCTTGCTGTTGCTGATGCGATGAGCAACCATATTGAAAAGTTGGCCTTATAAATCTTAACCACTGGAAAGTTGCTCCCACTTTTCAGTGGAAAAGCCAACTTTAGACGTTCCAGTTGATTTTTCCCACTGGTAAGTTGGGATTTCCCAGTTCCAGTGACAACTGGAGGTTAGCATTTGGGCCAAAGAGACAAAAAATGACCAGAAAAAAGCTACAAAATTACAAGGAAAAAAGTCATTATAATCAGAGCAAAGCTTTCTTCACAGTAAACACAGCTGGTTGCACAATCCTCTCTATGTCCTGCTACTGATAATATTTTGATGTAGGTGTGCTAAATGATTAAGTATGTAATTAAATAAAACCAATACAAAGTACCAAAGATTTCCATTTCTAATTTTTTATTATGGAGGAATTCTCATACCTCGCTCTCCTAATGTACAACTTTATTCTCGTAATAATATTACTTTATTAGGTAATACACTGACTTTATTGTTGCATCATTGACTTTATTCTCGTATTATTCAAAATTTATTGTCGTACAACTTTATTCTCATGATTTTATTCTTGTCAGACAAGAACTTTATTCTTGTAACATTATGATTTCATTCTGACATGCCTTTTTACTTCCTCAGTGTTATGACTTTACTCATCTTATGTCATGAATTTATTTTAGAAGTGAACAAAAATATTTTCCTAGCCCTAATACGCCATCATACAAAATAACTCACACACGTGCAGAGCTGAAAAATGCTACCAATAAATGCTAGCCAACACTTGTGACTAATTCCCAGATTTTCAGCCGGGTCCTTCATGAGTCAGCAATATTCATCACTGTTTGACTTGGACTGGCATCCTACCCAGGGTGTACCAGCCAGTCTACCAACCCCACAACAGCCCATTAACAGCTGGCGTAGACTCCAGTCTGAAGTGCAACAGATCAAAGTAGGAGAAAATGGAATAAGAAAATATCTGTAGAGGAATTCCTTAGATGTGACTCCATCAGTAGGGAAGTGACCTGACTGGAGTAAAGCAGCAGTAAGCAGCTCTGGAAACCTTCAGTCCAGAGCTGCTTACTGCTGATGACTGGGGGAAAAAAGGCAAAGCAAAGTTGGGTAATAAAAAAAGGGAGGATAAGAAACGTTAAACAGATGGTTTGATGTAATGATGCAATGCTGCAAGGAAAACTGTAAAGTCATTGTTATTTCATTGTTGCAGCCGCAGAGTGAAAGAAAAAAGGGGAAATACTGAAAGATTTGTCAGCTGTTCTTTTTTGCTTTTTCTGCCAAAAAGTGGGAGCAGCAGTAAAGTGATCGAATTACTGTACGCATGCAGTGACGCAGATGGACAGAAATAGCCAATAGCCAATATAAGCAACATGGCCAGATCTTTCTTTAACAGCTCTTATAATCTGATGTGAGATTATAAGAGTTTACTTATCACATGCCACTTGATTTCTATGACTGAAAGAAAACAGACTTTGAGGTATTTGGTCTTGCCAATAATTTACTTTCTGACTCTGGAGAACTCTGGAGGTCAGCCATTTGGTAGGCACCTGCACAAGAGCTACAATAGTGAAAGTCAAGAACAGGAAGAATAAAACAATAACGCATAGGAAATTAGATAAACTGGATTGCATCTTTGCTGGGACATTTTTGTTTTAATATACAATAGGTGGCTTGGCAACAAACAGTCTAATTAGTGCCACAGACACTTTTGTTCCTGTTGCGCCTGCAAAACCTCTGGGTCTAATTGCGACGGTTCCATTTTTTCCTGACATTGTATGAAGCTCAACATTCCGAGAAACATCCTGTTTCTCCTTTGACCATATTCAATTTGGTTAACCTTTCTGTTTACACGTGGATTTCTCAGAATGGACCTGAATCCATTTTCTTAAGTGCAAGTAATGCTGTGTATATAATTTACATAACTCACCAAACTCCCACGGCAGGCTAAGATATGGGTGTATGCTGAATACGCTTCAGGTCATTGCTGTGTGTTTACTTTAATTTCTCTATTTCCATAAGTTTAAGAAGACATTATCTTACTTTGACAGTTGCAATGGTATTTCCGTCAGGGTCGATTAAACGATCAACAGAAAGTTGTCCACCAGGTCAGATCCAGGTCCTCTCCATGAACCTGCACACACTCAAACTAATAACACCCCTACACACACAGTGCCGCCCACCACCATGCCCACACATGACGGCGCAAGAGGGCAAGCTTTCAGAGAGAGAGAAAAATAAGCAATATATGGCTCCTGCAATCCGAGTTTAAATTATTTCGTGGAAATAATTCACTACCATTATCACCCATAAAGAATGGCTGTTACAATTGGAATACAAAAATTGGAATACGAAAAGAACTATTCATCCATCAAAGTGCACCCAAAGTCCATAAAAATGTACTGCTGAAAATGTAAGCACACCACCATTCAAATTTATGTGCACATGCAACAAATCCAAGAGTTTTCACTGCCCGTCTGCTTCCTGAAGAAAGCAAATTTTAGTTATAGTTCAGTCTGAACAACTGACTTCAGTTCAATTAAAAAGTTATTATACCTGAACAGTATCCACAATTTATCCCACAGTCGAAGCATTGCTAGAACCACAAGATGTCTTGCAACAACGTTTCTTCTTGTAGCATTCCACTCTGGTGCTGCTGAAATCCACTCAGAACAAATTTGACAAACAGTGCGCTCGCTTCCACCAGCAACAATATGCATAAACATCTTCCTTTTTGAACCATTTTGAGGGTAACGATGGCTGTGATTCTGGCTTGGCTTTGTACTTGTATAGCTCTTTATCAAGTCCAGAGGATCCCAAAGCACAGCATTCATGCCCCATTCACACAATGACAAGCTACTGCATAGTAGCCACAGCTACAGTCTGACAGAAGTGAGGCAATTATGCACCGGCACCACCAAGGCCTCTGATCAGCCCAAGGATACAATGAGGACTGAACCAGCAACCCGCCGACTGAGGGGAACCTCCTACCACCTATTGCCGCATTTTAGCAAGAGCAGATGATTAGCAGTCAACTCCTCCAAATCTTGAGGATATGGTGATCAATGTTGTCATTGGATGGCTGTTAATTGCTTCAATCTCACCAAACAATACCACCAAGCCTTGTTCATCCAGGGTCTGAGTCTTTAAAATAGAGTTTAGTTCTTTATCCGTTTTTCCCAAGCAACTCCATGATGTCGTCTACTTGCTTTCTTTGGGGGAGCAGTAGGTGTACTTTGACTTTGACAGCACCTGGGCTACACTGACAAGCAAGTGTTGTCATTTTTTATACATTATGTAATGACTGATTGAAAGAGTTTATACACTTATTTGCAAGTTGTGCTGTTTGAAGGTAATATTTGCTTTTGCTTCATGTTTTAAATGTTATGGCATGGTTAGTGCCTTTTGCAAACAAAATGTGTCGTTTTGACCCTGGGTGTCAAATGTTTGAAAATGTAGAATCAATCAAGAGAAACTGTAATGGCGTATACAGTGATGCAAAGGATTGAAATACCGCTGTGTAATAGGACGGCATTTCTGACCTGGTTTTTGTTGCTTTAGTCTATAGACGAATTATGCATGTACAATCAATTATAGTGATACAGTGACATTTTTGATAGAAATCCACACATAAAATTAGTCAGAATCAACTTTATTCATCAGGCTATCACACAAACAACAGATTTGACTTTGGTTCTGCTTTGCTCTCACTTAAAATATAAAAAATAACAAAAAATATATTTTTTTTCTTCTGATGATTTTTTTCTATAAGAAAGTGTGCTTTATGGTGTTTTTCTGCTTACAGTTATTGTTTGTCATTTTGCTTAGTTTAGTCCCGGGTTCTGGTTTGTGTCTTCGTAGAAGTATCCAAAGAAAATGAATCAAACGTGTTGAGGGAAAGGATAGTCAGAGCACAGGAGTCAGTTCTGTTGCGTTGACGTTGGTGTCTGTATTCCAAAACCAAATAAAAATAAATGAAAAAAAAAAACTCCAATAAAGATAGACGGGTTTCCTCCTCCTCGATAAACATGTTTATTTGGGCAAACGTCACTGACATAATTTGTCTTATGACGCAAACGAAAAAAAATTGAAGTAAATGTAGCTATCACTGTTCTTAACACACCCCCAAAAAATGTGCATACGTAAACGCACCCATCATGCGGTCTGAGACATCCTCAGGCACAGTTTGAATGCTGACCCGGTGAATGTTTGTCAAGAGTAAATATTTCTGTATAATTACCTGTTCCAAGAAAAACGTACTACAGTGCACACACAGTCAATTCTTTAATTCATGGCAGGAGGTCTGACCTCCAGCAAGATGACCACTGTCAACCAAAGTGGTTTCTGGTTTGGATGTGGAATCAAGTTTGGTTGGAAATTAACTCCAGTTAAGTTTTCATGGGCAAAGCTCCTCTGACTCACTTCCCTTTCCCCACATTTTCTTACGCTACAGTCGTATAGACAAAATTGTGTTGAAGTACTTCTGGTAAGGAAGTGCGAGCCGCCATTTTTTGTCGGGCACAACAAGTCACCTACATGCTATCGGCAGAATAATGGTAGCAATGTAACAAAACAGCAGTCGCCTCCCCTCACATTCCCATTTTCCAACCTGTGTCTCATCAGGATTCAGAAGGAAAAACCTGGTGATCGGCGTTTAGAGTTAGCTTTTCTGCTATTGGTCAAAATCAAGATCCAAGAGCTTCTTGTCTAATGAAACACCCTCCTGTTTAAATGAAACGTCATCCATTTCAGCTAATCAGAATCTATTTGGCTCTTTTATATGAAAGGTTTTCACTATTTTCTATGAAAGTGTTTCACGAATTTATAGTAAAGGTACCCACTATGAAAGGTTTTCAGTAGCAGTTTTAAGCAATTTCGTTTAACTCCAATGCACTGTAAGCAATATTCATTCATTCGTTATGCAAACCTTCTGCAGTTTAGTCCTTCATGGCTGGAGGTCCAACAACAGACAGCTCCTGTCCATGGCTCCAGAGGACTGGGGCCTCTGTGCATAGGGTAGCACCACTGGTCCCTGTGCCACGGCTGCACCCATTGTGGCATCACATCACATAGTCAAAGTGTCCAATGTATTAAAATCTGTGCTATTTGCTGACGACACAAATATCCTCGTCTCTGGTGAAAGCTTGCAACAACTTCTTTCCATAGTCTCCTCAGAAATCAGTGAATTAAAGAAATGGTTTGGCACTAACAAATTATCACTAAATTTGGACTAAAATCATGGTTTTTGGAAACTGTTACAAAAATACTCAAATTCAAGCTCAGATAGAGGGTGTAACTCTAGAAAGGGTGTAAGTTAAGTTTCTCAGAGTAATAATTGATGACAAAATCAGTTGGAAACCTCATATTAAACATATTCTATATAACGCTCTGATTTTGCCATATTTAACATATTGATCAGAAGTGTGGGAAATTAATTACAAAAGCTCTTTACATCCATTGAGTATCCGGCAGAAACGAGCCGTTGGAATCATCCATAATGTTGGTTATTATGAGCACACAAACCCATTGTTCTTAAAATATAGAATTCCCAAATTTGAAGAATTTTGAATTTCGAATTTAAAATTGTTCAAATTATGTTTAAGGCATCAAATAAACGGCTGCCTAAGTTCATACAGAGCACGCTTTTTGAAAGAGAAAGGGGATATGTAGTTTATGAACAACAAGAAAGAGCTTTTCTATTTCAATCCATGGGGTAAAATTATGGAACAACGAGGAGTTAAAACAAAATAAAAATTTAATACAATTTAAAAGGAAATATAAGGTCATTTTCACAAGGTGTAGAAATATGGTTGAGAGTTAGCACTAATGTTTATATGTAAATTGAGGCTAACACTTGGGGATGGATGTATATATACTTACACATACGTAAATAATAAAATAAAATAAAATGGAACATTAATTAATCTACGTTTATTTTATTTTTTTATTTGATTTAATAATGAAGGTCCATCTGAAAATATGGCAGGAGTTCACGAGGTAGGATTTTCTTACTTCTTCCTGCTCCTTTTCAGGCATGTTAAGATTATTGTAGTACAAGAAATGTATGTCTTTTGCATTCCTTGTTCATGTGTGTGATTTTATATAACTCATTTTCAAAATACACATTGAAAAAGACTTGAGGCTGTGATTGTTGCGTAGTAAGGAATGTTTATCAACTGTGGACCTGGACATTTTCTGGCACCAGGATCTGCTGGTTTTCACCTCAACAGTACTTGACTACATCCAACACTGTGTTGGCACCGTCACAGTGGACAGCAGGTGTTGGTGTTTCCCAACCAGACGTCCTGGAACTGCTGTCAAGTCAAGGAACTGCTGCAGAAGAGAAATCAGATCTGGAAACAGGGACTTGTCTAAACGCATCCGAGCCTCTGGCTTCAGAGAGACCAAAGTGAACTACAAGCCAAGGACTGAGGAGGATTTCAGCAGCAACAACAGCTGCTGAAATCCTGGACCTCTTGCCAGGGGCTGGCAAGAGGTCCAACTTCAGATTCAGCAACACCACAGAAATATCTGGAAATGCTTCACTGGTAGAGCACCTCAGTCACTTCTTCACCCAGTTTTGAGGCAGAATCACCAGCAGAGGCCCGACTGCAGACGACATCAATCAATCAATCAATCAATCAAATTTTATTTGTATAGCACATTTCAGCAGCAAGGCATTTCAAAGTGCTTTACATAATTAAAATAAAAACAGAAATAATCAGTGAGAAAGAGAGAGATTAAAAAAATTAAAAAAAAAAACAAAAAACATTACATCATTAAAACGTCGAAAAGAAAGAAGAAGAAATTAAAAACATTAAAGACATAAAAACATGGAAGACATCAAAACCCACACTCTAACCCTAATTTAGCCATAAGCAACTCTAAACAGGTGAGTTTTAAGTTGAGATTTAAAAGCACCATTTTACAGTTTTCTGGAAGTTTGTTCCAAATCTGTGGTGCATAGAAACTGAATGCTGCTTCTCCTCGTCTGGTTCTGGTTCTGGGGATGCAGAGCAGACCAGAACCAGAAGATCTGAGGGGTCTAGATGGTTGGTACAGTAATAACAGATCTTTAATGTATTGTGGTGCTAAACCGTTCAGTGATTTATAAACTAACATCAGTATTTTAAAGTCTATTCTCTGAGCTACAGGGAGCCAGTGTAGGGACTTTAAAACTGGTGTTATGTGCTCTATCTTCCTGGTTTTAGTGAGAACCCGAGCAGCAGCATTCTGGATCAGTTGCAGCTGTTTGATTGATTTATTAGTCAGACCTGTGAAGACGCTGTTGCAGTAATCAATGCGGCTAAAGATAAACGCATGGATGAGTTTCTCTAGATCGCGCTGAGACATCAGTCCTCTAATCCTGGAGATATTCTTCAGGTGATTGAAGGCCGACTTTGTGACTGTCTTAATGTGGCTCTGAAGGTTCAGGTCAGAGTCCATCACTACTCCCAGGTTTCGGGCCTGATCGCTGGACATCCCTCCACTGCCAGACCATTAATGTACAGACACAGGAAGTATGGAAAACGCTGAGGACAGTGAATCTCCGGAAAGCCGCCGGACCTGACAGTGTGGCAGAGTGGGTGCTCAGGGACTGTGCAGACCAGCTATCTGGGGTATTTAATCACCCAGTGCTTCATCCCTCCATGCTTAAAGTCCTCCATCATTCCTCTGCCATAGAAGGACAACTTTAGCAGTGGCCAGCAGGCAGTTTTGATGATGCCACTGTGGTGACCTTGATGCAGAGGTCAACAACCTCTGTTTGAACATCTCCAAGTTAAAGGAGCTGATTGTCGACTTTAGGACGTGTAAACAAGATGTTCAACCCATTGTTATAAATGGGCAGTGGGCCATGGCGTCTTGCTGTAGTTCTCCAGCTGCTCTGCGGCAGAGAGGAAGCAGCTCCACCGCCCACAGACAGACCAGCTGCCCTCTCCCGTCTCTGCAGGAGAGCTACAGGATCCGCTGCCTCCAGAGAGCCCGCAGCATCAGCAAGGACCCCTCACATCCCGGCCACCGCCTCTTTGAAATCCTGCCCTCAGGGAGGCGTTTCAGGGCAATAAGTGCAAGACCAAACAGACTAAAAAACATTTTCTACCCAAAAGCAATTGTTGTCCTGAAAGCAGCTAATTCATCGAAAACCTGATCATTTATTTTTTCTTAATATCCCAGTTGTTTCTGTGTTTCTACAATATCGTTATATTGAGACATACTTATTATTTGACTTGCCCTCGAGAGTTGCCGTTTTGTAAATGTTGTGCTTTCTTCCATGCACAATGCCAGTAATTCTGATTCTGAGTGCTCGGGTAAATGTGATTTCTCGACTTTTCTATTTTTGATTTAAAAAAAAAAAAAGCACAACAAATCTCACTGTCAAAAGGTATTTGTATGTATCATTTTGAAGGAGATTATTTAATAGAATCACAAATAAGGCTTCAGCATAAAATGTGGACAAAGTGAAGCGATGTGCAGACTTTCTGGATGAACTGTAATAATCATAGGTGGATGGTTATATCTAAAATTCATTTCAGATCAAAGGATGGATTAAATATTGCACTGCAAGATGTTTGCAGCTTTAATTTTCTTTGTAACTTTAACCCTGAGATTTCAGAGATTTTCTTTGATCTTTGTCGTTCTGCTTGTTCATCTAATGAGCTCTGACAAACCCTCAAGGCTCCCACGAAAGAACTGGATTTAAACGAGGCCAAATTACACACAGGTGGACTCTGTTTACTCTGCTATTTTTGTTTCCTGTCCTTTAGTTGTAATACAGAGGCTGAACAGGTGTAGTGCATTATTCCAGCTTTTATAAAGCTTTATTTGAGAACAGTGGGGGGCCAGTGAGTAGATTTGGTCAGTCGCAAAAACCACTTTGTTACAGAACAGAGATGGGTGAGGGAAGGAAAGTGTAACCTGTGTTACATTCTAGGATTTAAGATAATCCAAATTATTTCTTAAAAAAAACTAACTAGGTTCGTCTGCTGGAGGTGGCGGCAAATTGTAAAACACAGAGACAAGTAGATGGTGCAAAATCAGCGAAGTGTATTTATATTCACAATATATACAAATTGTTTCACAACTGTGAAGTCCAGTTCCTTAAAACAAGGAAGTCTCTTTGGGTGATGAAAGGGAAAAAACAAAATAGTCATTTAGTTCCAGCTGTGAATGGTTGGTTGAATTTCCAACCAGTTTGGAGACGGCTCCTCAGATTTTGGGTGGATTTCTGGTTCCGCTATGGTTAGCTCGCCAGTCCGGTCAGTGTACATAAACCAGACAATTCTTAATGTGTCCCAGATCCTCCAGTTTACTCCGAGCGGGGGTGGGATCTGGAACACACCTGGCCTGCGCAAACAGGCCAGACAATCAATATACATGTACATGCATTTCTTAATAATCGAATCTGTGCTTACATAATTGCATGCAATTCCAATCCAATGTGTTTTTACGTAGGTGCGTAATCACGGGCTGGGAGGCTAGCGCTAGCATTCTAGCTCCCGAGCAACACTTACCAGTTCCTCATTGACAGACAGAGATCGTTTCAGCGTACAGATGAGTGACCATATGTCTGTAATTTAACAGAGGTATACGATTGATGTATGATCGACATTCAAAAGCAAAACCGCTTTGGGAACAGAAACCCAAGCCTACCTGCACGTCAGAGTCCGACAGCGTCTCCTACCTAAGGTGCGATTCAGCACCAATATAAGCCGTAGCTGTCAATTTAGGATGCTGACGTGCAGCTGTCACATGACATTGAAACATCGCGAGACCAATAATGTTCTCGCCTGCTTGGTGTTGAATAAATTAAGGAACGGGGGATTTTAATTAAATCTTTAAATGAAAAATAAATAAAATTAGATCTAATCAAAATAGAAAAATAAAAAACCAAATCCAACAGAAAAATAATCCTGGTTACAAAAGTGTACCAGTAAAAAAGAAAAAACACAACAGATTTCTCACAATGAAACCTCTTCAAAAGGTCAGGCTAAGGTGACAACAACTATTTCGCCTGCATATGTCAACTGGATTTTATTTTCTATGCGTTGTTCTGTACCAGAAGAGGGATAACCGAAAATCTATTATTCCACACTTCAGATCTGAATTCCTAAAAACCTTGAAAACCATGTATTCTTTTTATAACTTGCATCATTTTGTATTAGTCCATCCATCCATCCATCCATCCATCCATCCATCCATCCATCCATCCATCCATCCATCCATCCATCCATCCATCCATCCATCCATCTTCTGTACACACTTGTCCCTAGAGAGGTTCTGAAGAGTGCTGGTGCCTATCTCAAGCGAACGTTTTGGGCGAGAGGCGGGGTTCACCCTGGACAGGTCGCTAGTCTGTCACAGGACAAACAACAATGGGAGAATTTAGAGAGACCAATTAACCTGACAGTCATGTTTTTCGACTGTGGGAGGAAGCCGGAGTACCCGGAGAGAATCCACACATGCACAGGGAGAACATGCCAACTCCATGCAGAAAGACCCCAGACTGGGAATCGAACCCAGAACCTTCTTGCTGCAAGGCAACCAACTGCACCACTGTGCAGCCCTTTGTATTAGTCTTGAACATAAAATCCAATAAAAACACATAGATGTCTTGATGGCGATGGGGAAACAAGTGCAGAAGCAAAGCATTTTCTGATTTCATTTTTTGCCTTCTCCAATCCACTGGTTGTCCTGAATGCAGCTGTTTTTATTGATCGGGAGAAATAGAGGTTCGCTTTATGTGCCTCTGGTTTTCTAATGGCAAAAAAGTTCAGATCAGTAGAAAGATGAGAAGGATAATTGCTATGAATGGTTAAAATCACATTCAGAATAAACACAGCTGTACAGAAGGTACCGCCGCTACACTCCAAACTCCCCTAATAAATATAATTGACATCATTCTTGAGAATCTTGCTGGCATGCAAGACCTATTAATAGTGTTAAAACAAGCTAGTTATTCATTCAGTGACATGAACCAGTAGCCAACCTGTTGAATGTTTTAATAAATAACACAAGTCAGGAGACGTTATGGGAAGTACAGATTTCAGAGGAATGTGAAGTTGATAGTTTCTCAGAAGTAGAAGCTGACTTCGCAGTTTTGCCCACATTTTGTTTTGGTATTTGGTCACTTGTGATTTTGCACATTGTTTCTCATGTGGACTACAGGAAATACTATTGTTAATGTCACATGAGAGGTTTTCATGCCATGTGAAAGATCCAATCGCTGCCAAGATGTGTGAGTTTCAGACATTTTTGTAAATTGATGAATTATTGATGTTTTAACATCAATAATTCATCTAACATCATTAGAATTCACGGTAAAAGCTTTTACAGCTGTAATTAGCACTAATGAATGGTTTATGAGATCCATGTTAGATTTTGATCACAGCCATGTAAGAGTTCATATTTGACCAGTCTCCCAACCATAAATGCCACTTTAAGGCTCACTTTAATTGGTTTACATCATCAGTGAGGTTTCTATAATACCAGGAGGGAAAGCCATGCTAACCCAGAAGCTAATGTTTGCCCATTTGATTTAAAAGTCTACTTGGCTACAGTCTAGCTGCACCTGCATACAGCTGATATCCAAATAGTCCCTCAGTGTGGTGCAAACACCCCCCATGTTTTACAGCTATTACACTGTTAGATTTGAAGTCTCCTCTTGACTTTTCCCAAATACACTTCTTTACATCACGGTCACGCAGCTCCATCTCTGTCCCATCTGAAGATTTCTCCTGAAGCGACTTGGATGTTTGTGCTGGCAGCAGCAGCTGTTGCCTGAACGTAAAAGGTGGGGCTGTGAGAAAGGCTCAAAGGTTGGGACATTGTTTAACTAAATCTGCTTCAGATTTCCCTTGAGCTCCCTGACATGTTTGTTGTGTCTCTTAGCCCTGACCGTGCTGCTCGTCCACTTGAATCCAACATCACAGGCGGATGCTGCTAGGCTGCTGAGCGGCCGACATCATGACTGTTATTTGTGGAAAAAGGAGAAACTGTACATAATTCGTCTTTCACTTAGCAGATTTACACCAGTTGTAAAGTACTGCTGTTATTAAAAGGTTGGAAATATTTCTATGGGTGTAACAGATTTTTATTTTATTTTTTTTTGTGGCTACAAATGCAGCCAAGACATATGAGATCTGTTCTCAGTTGTTTGTGTTGCTTCCAGAAAAACAGCACATGGCAGAAGTGTGTAAATCTCTTTGACTTAAAAGTTGAATTTGCTTCTAAAGCTCACAGTAATTCATGAAAACCTTCTATGGTTCAGTCCCTCTTTTAAGGTGCTTTGTGTGACATCTGAAAAATCTGAACAAAGTACTTTACTTTTTCTGTATTGGACCAAAATCTGCAGCTATACAAAGATGACAAACCCTGTGGTCTTCACTGCAGTCCTCACGGCGCACTTTGTTACAAATCACGGTGAAAATATGAAAGTGTTATGGATGTATGATTCTGTCGTGCTGCACGGAAGGGAAAAGGGCGCAGCACAACGAAAGGATTGCCATTTTGTTTTCATGTTAAGCTTTGACTTAACGAAGAAACTGCCATGTAATTTGTTTCAATGAAGAATTTACACAAGAGTAAAATCATGAAAAGATGAAGTATGAAACGCTGTCTGCTTTTCATACGTTTCACAAAGATTCTTTGAACATAAAAAATTGACAAACCGAGGTGCATCTTTTGCAGAGATTCACTTATTCCTTGCGCAGGACAATTGAGGAAGAAACCCTCGTCAAAATCAGATGTCAGCGTATTTTCCCATCGAATGTGAAGCTTTTATAACAAACCTAAGCATAAATTGCTTGTATAATAAAAGACTATAAACTTCCAGGTGAGATAAAGAATCCTGCGCACCAAATTCAAAACCTTCCTCGTCCGTCAAAGAGCCGTCTTTCATCCACAAGTACCACAATTTGGATGAGAAGGAAAACATAAGATAATATCACAAAAAAGAGAAAAGAAAAACCTGCTGGATAAGATGTTGAACAAGAGCCTCTCACCATGTTCAGTGCCCTTATAAACTTAAGAAAACAAACGTAAACGGAATAAAACATCCACAGATGAAAACGCAGCGACCGCTGCGGACAGGCAGGATGATGCTGCGGCTGACTCACAGTGAGATAAGGATTTTTAAGAGATACGAGCTCCTCTGCGGTTTATAAACATTTGCTTTGTTCTATCCCGACGTCGAGCTGCTTCCTCTAGGTGCCCATCGGTCGGTTATGATGAAGATAATCTGATTTTAAGAAAATGCGTCAGCTGGAATTGGAAGGTTGTATGATCACTACAGCTAGACGTTTTTGAAAAAGCAAAAAAAAAAACAAAAAAACAACGATCACTTTTATAAGAAAGTGTTTGATTACGCAGGCGTGTTCTAAGACGCCAGTTTTGTCACACGCCAGTGACCATCTTCTTGAAAGTGCAAGGACGTCAAAGAAGGCTAAAATTTTGATTGCTTAAAGTGCGTTATCTCAAAATCCTCCTTTGATGACACAGTGGTGGGATAAGACGTTACCAAAAAGGCGTGATGTCTCAAAGTTGATTTCACTTTTTTTTTAATGAATAATTAATCAATATTGTCAAAAGATTTTCACTAACAAACCCCCTGAGGATGCAACAAGCCTATGCATCGACATTCCGCAAGAGTGTGGCGTTACAAAGTGATACGGCTTTGGAGATGCTTCCTGAAGGCATATTTTTTACGCACGGTCATGTGAAAGCGCACTCCTTGCTTTTAAATGCCATATTTTTAGGTGATATCACGTGGGAGGTGGGACTCATTAGAATATCGTATTTAAGCCTCCTGTAGGTTCAGCCTGAATCCCAAACTGTCAGACACGCATAAAGATGCGCACGATCCATGCTTCCAAAATGGGTAAAACATGACGCATCTGTGTAGACTGTTTTATTTGAATGAGAAAAAAGATTGATAACAAGAACTGTCTTTTGTTCCAGCTTGCCTGATCTATATCGTCATCTTCATAAGTTTTTGCAGTAAGTACCTGTCTCTTGTTTCTTTATTATTTGAATTGCTTAGTTTTTAGTAAGCAGTGCGCAGTGCGCAGTGCGCTTCATCTCCGATTCCCCCACCTCCTCCTCGCCCTACATCCTTTCATTAGATTCCATTGTGTCTCACTGTGTTTCGAGGTGTTTGCGTTCCTTCTGTCTTCTTGTTTGTTTTTACAAGTGTCACTTCCCCCCTTTTCAGTTGGGATGTTAAAACCCACACTTGTTCTTTTACATATTTATAAGATAAGACGTAACTAAACGAGCGTTTGCATCTTCCTGCCAGCCAAAAACACCGACACAACCTGCCTTGTCTTCAGGTTTAGTTCCCCCCCATCATCATCATCATCATCATCATCATCATCATCATCATCATCATCATCATCATCATCATCATCTGAGGCTGCTTTCGCCTGGATTAGGGAAGTCATAGAGTGTGCACTTGTATCTCGAGATCGAGCCGGTTTGTGTATGTGAACGTCTCCGACTGTCTGTCTTGTTCTTCAAGTCTGACCTGGAAAGATTGTGCACGCTCTTTCTCTGCGTGCCGGATTTTGCGAATTGCCGTTGTGTGTTTGGATTAATTTCGAGAATAAAATAAATAAATAAATAAATAAATAAATAAATAAATAAATAAATAAATAAATGCGAGGGAAAGCTCTTGTGAATATCAGGGCGAGTTTTTTTTCTCGCCCTGAGTTTCTTTGCAACATATTCAGCAGCTTTGCTTTAAAGAAAAACCCAACAGAACTGCTGCGTCTGATTCACATCAGCAGCATCCTTAAACTGATGGAGGGTTTGGAAAACGGAGGCTTTCTATGAAAATCCCGTGAACAATATTTAGTTTTGTTTTCATCCTGAAAGAGTTCCTTGGTCTTTGGGTGTTTTTTGCGCGCATACTTTTATCTTATTACTTACCCTAAACACTGATATGGAACTAATGGGTTGTTTGTTTTGATGGGAGGGTGAACTAACAGGTGGCGCACAGTCGGTCTTGCAGTGTTGCTGTCGGGAAAATCCAGACCCCTCCTCCCCTCCCCTCCCCTCCCCTCCCCTCCCCTCCCCCGAAAAGTGGTGTGCGCTGAGATCAGTGAAAGTGAACGAAACCAGTGCAGATCGGGCGGCGGCGGTGGCGGCAAGGGATTTCCCGAGGCTGCGGCGCCATATCCGTTATGATGATGTAATTTTCTCACGCGCTAATGATCTACAACGGGTGAAAACTTGTTGTTCCAACACAGAGAGAGCGAGGGAGATGGAAAAAGAGAAGTTGAGGGGGAAAACTGCAGACAACTGTGCGGTGTGGTTTAAATATCAGTTTGTTTGCTTGTCACTGATCGCCCCGGGGGAAAACTTGAACGATAGTCTTTGTTGAATGAGCGCCTCTGTAGCGTTTTCTCTCCCTTGAGGTTTCACTTTTTTTTTTTTTTTTTTTTTTACCCAAGTTTCGGGTGTCACTGAAGCTGACGCGTAAGCCACAGCGGTTAGTTCTTGCAGCCGTTGCCGTAGCCCGGCGGACGTAACCTCTGGCGCGCGTCCCGCCTGAGCGCAACTCCACTTGCGCTCTACACAGCAGAGCGCAAAGCAATTAGTGCGCGCAGCTTGCAATGCAAATTCATGCATTTTAAGGTGCGCTCTGTCCTGCACCTGATGAAGTTGCGTGTTCTTTTGTGGTTTCTGTATTTGATACTGATATCAGCACGTCAACGCCTCCTGTTGACTTTGTGTCATTTAACGCTCCTGTTATGTTGCGGGTCAAATTGACCGTAGTTTAAACGTTTTTTTTAAATAGTTGGAAGTTTTTTTTTGTTTTTTTTTTTTTTTTGCATGAAACTTTTTCTATTTGTCTTAATATGTGCACTCATATAAATTGAAAATGTCTTCATTTTACACATTTGCCACCCCCCCAGCATCTACTTTTTACATAGATACTATGAACACCGGCAGTCAAGTTGAAGGTTAAAAAAGATTTAAAAATGTACAATTCTATTTTTTTCATTGCAGCTATGAACCATATTTCACCACACACGCACGCACACACACACACACACACACACACACACACACACACACACACACACACACACACACACACACACACACACACACACACGAGCGCGCGCGCGTACACACATCACCACACAACAGCACACGCATGCATGCACAAGCACAAACCCAAGATCCCACTTTCTCACTACTCTCTTTACGTCACTAGGAAATTGCGAGAAAGCAGGTGTTCATAAAACTTTTGACGGGAACCTTTTCTATTCCCGTGGGCAAACTCCACCCACACTGAGTGGACATCCAGAGGAGGTGGAGGAAAACATAAATACTCTGCTTGACTCTTTTGTCTTGATTTGGCGGTATATGTGTCTCAAGTTCAATTATAAAGATCACCCATTGAAAAAAAAAATCAAAATGTAATCTAAAAAAAATTACAAAAGATTAATTTCAAGGAAATTCTTATTTTCTTGTGTCTAAGTTTTTTTTAGTGGACATTAAAAATGTAAATTCCAGTTTTTATTTCCAAATGAGTAAGTTGTTGTCAGTGATCCTTTATTTGTGAGAAATAAAAAAAACAACAACATCATTGCACAAATATTGATTGAAATGGTTAGTATTGGAGTTAATAATCAGATACAAAAAATGTTTTGGAGGAATTTTTTGGTTTCTGACAATATTGCATGATTAAACACTCTGCGGGTCAAGTTGGCCCATGAACATTATTGCTGTACCTCAGAAACGAACAAATCTGGAGGGTTAATGTGTCTCTGACGTATGTAATTCAGTTTAACTGCAAGTTCAACCTTGTTTTATGCTTGTTGGTAGGTTTTGTCTCAGGATTCACTGATGTCAAAGAAGTCTTGCAAAAGGGCAAGAGTAGCAGGTGAGCTGTCTCTTCTTTTTTCTTGTAAGTAAATTTTTGCCAATATGAGGAAGGTTTTTTTTGTTGTTTTTTTTTACTTTGATTTGCTTTCTGGCCTGAGTCAGGTTTCAATCACACAGCAACCAAACTTATAATAACGACCAGCATGGACACAGATATGGGGTTCTGCAACCACAGAGAAAGAAATGTAGTCATCACTTTTTTTTTCATCTATGTGTTCTTGGGGACCTGAGAAGCTGTTTATATACTAATGCTTTGGGCATTGTTTTTTTTTTTTTTAGTGTCCTTCTGCATTGAGAAGTGCACACACTTATCCATAAACATAGAAAAACCCTCTCTCACTTGGATGGAGTGAGAATTTTAAAAACGCGCCAAGTCAAAACAAAAGTCTTAATGCCATTGCTTAGTTATTTTATCCCCCAGTGTTTTCATGGACCCATTAAATAACATACAAGTGTTTTGGAGATGGCAGTTAAGTGTTTAAGCATAATTTTTTTGTTTGTTTTTAGAAGAACATCAGCAGGCAAGCCACCAGTTACATAACAAAAAAGAACAGGTTGTGGTTTTAACTGTCTGTGTCTATGTGTGGGTGTGTGTTTGAGGGCATGTATCAGGTGTATCAGGTGTGTTGTATAATTGTGTTCATTATGGATGATACACTGTTGACACCTGGTAGCTAGTGAATACAATTGGTGTCATTTTATCTTTCAGAGAGTACGGGGGTGGTTAGTTATGACAGTCTGTTTGGACAGGCTTTTTATTGCAGGATGGAGGCTACATGCTTGCACAAGCACCTTAACTGTTGCATCATAATCACAAGTCAGCCGCCCACCCTGTAACCGAGCTTCCTGCAGGGCATGTATACGGTGCCTTGCGAAAGTATTAGGCCCCCTTGAACTTTTCACCCTTTTGTCGCTATTCCGGCTTCAAACATAAAGACCTAAAATTTGTATTATTTTGTGAAGAATCAACAACAAGTGGGACACAATCGTGAGGTGGAGCCAAATTTATTGGATATTTTAAACTTTTTTAACAAATAGAACACTGCAAAGTGGGGCGTGTAGTGTTATTAAGCCCCCTTGCGCTAATACTTTGTAGCACCACCTTTTGCTGCTATTACAGCTGCAAGTCCCTTGGTTTTGTCTCTATAAGTTTTGCACATCAACAGACTGAAATTCTTGCCCATTCTTCCACCAAAACAGCTGGAGCTCAGGGAGGTTGGATGGAGAGCGCTCGTGAACAGCAGTTTTCAGCTCTTTCCATAGGCTCTCGATTGGATTCAGGTCTGGACTTTGACTTGGCCGTTCTAACACGTGGATACATTTATTTGTGAACCGTTCCATTCTAGATTTGTGCTTTATGTTTGGGATCATTGTCTTGTTGGAAGGTAAATCTCCGTCCCAGTCTCCAGTCTTTTGCAGGCTCCAACAGGTTTTCTTCCAGAACGGTCCTGTATTCGACTCCATCCGTCTTCCCATCAATTTTAATCATTTTCCCTGTCCCTGCTGAAGAAAAGCAGGCCCAAACCATGATGCTGCCACCACCATGTTTGACAGTGGGGATGGTGTGTTCAGGGTGATGGGCTGTGTTCTTGCCACTCTTCCATAAAGGCCAGATTTGTGCAGCGTACGACTGATTGTTGTCCTATGGACAGACTCTCCCACCTCAGCTGTCCATCTCTGCAGTTTATCCAGAGTGATCATGGGCCTCTTGGCTGCATGTCTGATCAGTCTTCTCTCCTTGTTTCAGATGAAAGTTCAGAGGGACAACTGCATCTTGGTAGATTTGCAGTGGTTCATCTGACACTCCTTCCATTTCAACATGATCTTGGGAAATCGTTTTGTATCCAGATCTGGCTTTAAAGTTCTCCACAGCAGTATCTCGGACCTGACTGGTGTGCTCCTTGGTCTTGGTGATGCTCTCTGTGCTTTAAACACAAACCTGAGACTTTCACAGAGCAGGTGCATTTATAGTGGTTCTGGAAGGTTGATACAACAATAGATCTTTGTGGTGATAAACCATTCAGTGATTTATCACTTAGTGATAAGCCAACAACAGCACTCTAAAGTCTATTCATCGTAAAGGCTCTTTCTTCCTGGTTTCCCTTTCTTCGAGCAGCGGCGTTCTGGATCGGCTGAATCCGCCTTGATTGATTTTTTCTGTTTTTAGGCAGTCAGGGACAATGAACTCAGGTGTGATAAATCACTGCTATGACATAGGGCTGGGGGGAAATCAGATTTTTACACAGGGCCAGGAAGTTTGTTTTTTTTCCACCCTCAGTAATAACCAACTTAACTTAAAAGTTGTATTTTGTGTTTACTAGCATTGCCTTTGACTTATATTTAAGTTGGTTTTATGTTCTGAAACACCTAAGTGTGAAAATGTGGAAAAAAAAGGAAATCATGAATGGATGCAAACAATGTTTTATGGAGACCTTCACTGTTATGCAAGAGTAGCTACTGTTATTGCTGAGTAGAAATAATAGTAGAAACAAACAGCTGGTATTTCCTTATAGCTACTGTTCAGAATGACTCACACTGATGAGTGTTTTCACTTATGTCCATCAGAGGGCAGTAAAACAGAAGATAAAACCCTTTTAAGGGCTCAAAGAGATAAAGCGTTCCCTTTGATCTTTTTTTTTTTAATTGTGTACTTTCATTTTAAATGTCAGTAGAATACATTTATAATTAACCGAAACCCATGACCACACTCCTTGCATTGCAGAAAAACCTGCGAAGGAGCAAAATCTGAGAACCCTGGGATGCATTGCTGCGCTGGGAAGCCTTACAATCCAAAAACAGAGACTTGCTGCAGAGATAAAGGAGAGAAAAAAACAGGTAATATCTTTCCGTCAGCCAGGTTGAATGTTCCAATACTTTCCCCTTAAAGGGTTTGTCTTCATGTCAGTCTATGAACAGCTGATGCTCTGAAAGAGTCTTATTCCAAAACGTTTGCCTTTTCTTGTGGTGGCAGCATCTTGCTGTGGGGAAACGTTTCTTTCCCAGGAATTGTGCAGGTGGTCAAAGTGGATGAGGGATCAAAGGGGTAATTCTGAAAGAAAACCTGTTGTGTAGAGTTAAATCTGTACACAGGCTGAATACAAATCCACACTACAACTCCTCAGAATGTGTTGGTATAATGTTCACTCACTGTAAGCAAATTTTAAGTCGCTGATTTGCACTGATTTCAACTGGATGCTTGTTCCTCAACCTGAAACAAGTCTGAAAACATGTCTTTAACCTCTGTGGAAGATATTGGTGTACAGCTGCAGTGAACTGTTTCAATTTATTCAGTAATGGCAGCGCACTTCTGCCAAGTCTCTGACAAGAGCATGTAAGTATTTACCAACCTGATATGTTTATGGACGCATAAAAATGGCACAATCGGTTCTTTCAGTTTGCCCAGAAAGTTCACACAAAGTTCTCTTTGCACAGGGAAGATGATGTAATTCTGCACTTTACAGGAAACTAGTCGCAAACCTCAAAACAATCCTCCAGGTTCATGTTGTGATGGGGGAACTCTGCATGAACCTCCAGATGTGTTTCATACTGGGGGGGGGGAAGAAAATTCCTAGAAAGATTTCAGCTGCTCTGACGTGTTTGCTTTGCGTTATTAAACTATTGAACTTTGGCTCTCCCGTAACTCTGGGGCTTCCGTTCAACAACACATCACACCTAGAAAGCATTTCCTTCTATTACATTATGCTGATTAGTCTGTTTTTTTGGTTTATTGCTGTTTTCACAGTCAAAATGAGTGAGAAGGTGTCAAAATGCTGCGGACTCAAAGCTTACAACCCGCTCAACGAGATGTGCTGTGACTTTACTGTCCAACCTAAACCTTTTCCCATGGCGGAGTGCTGTGGCAAAGGTAGGTGCACATTGGATGGAGTTAAATGTTTGTGCGAGAGTTCGTGCCGACATATGCTGCCAAAGTTGTGTGTTAAAAAATAAAGAAAGAAACTTACCACCGATGGGGTTGTGACCTTTACCTGACCTTTGTGTCGTAGTATCTTGTCAGAAACAAGCACCAGCGACATGCACAAAATTCTGACTGCATGCTAGTAGGCAATGCTGTGTCTTTCTATTGTAGTCAAGTTTGACTTCATCATTAGTGTCTCTTATTTCTGAAAACCCGCATAGTTTATCGTGTAAATATTTCACTCCGTCGATAACAGCAACACACAAAAGATGGACACAAAACAAAACCCCCTGCGTTAATCCCGATTTTATTGTTGCTTGACTGACATCCAAAGCAGCCGTTTTACGTCTCAACCTTTGACTATTGCAAAAATCAAAAAGAGCAACAGAGGAGACCACAATAAGGGATTTAATCTCCTATATTGACAATCCTGTGCAAACAGCACATGAGGAGGGATTAATGAGCCTTGTGATAAGTCAAAGAATCAGAAAGTTTCTATAGAGATGAAAGTCCGTTTTATCTCTTTCAATCGTCCAGACTTTGACGGGCTTAGAAGTTTAATTCGGGTGAGTTCAAGTAAGGTTAAAACCTATTAATCTGTGAAGCACTGATCACAATATGTCTAAAAAAAGCTATAAGTGATAGGTTTATTTAAGACTACAAACTTGAGACTCACATCTGATTTAGGTTGTATCAGGAATTTATAAATTTGGCCGATTTCCACTAAAATACAAACAGCAACCAGAATTGTTGTCAGAGGGCCAAAGAAACCATGATAGTTGTTCACAAATGGGGCATTGCAACTTTCACAGTGTTTCCATGATGTACCACTTGATGTATATTTAGAAAAAAGAAGTTTTCCTTTATGTGTATCAGGAGAGAACTAGCAAGAGTTGTAAGAAAAATGGAAATAACAGACATCTAAACAATCACAAACACTGCTTGAATTTGAATTTTTCCGATTCGGAGCCCCGTTTGGGCCAGCTGATCTCGAAGCACAAAGTGTCTTCTGTTAAATCACGTGACCAGATCTCCTGACCTATAATTATTTATTTCTGCAGCGGCATTCAACAGCAAAACTCAGCTGTGTTGTGGTGAAAACAGGAAGATCTTGGACAGAATTTCTCCGGACCATCGGTGCTGTTATGAGAATCAGTTCAACATCAAGACTGAGTGCTGCTGCAGCGGTCAAATTCAACCCAAAGTGTCAGGCTGCTGTGGTAAGAACAGCACCACCAGGACAGGTTAGCTTGTCTCTTTAACAGCTTCTGTGACTTTTAGACCACTAGAAAAAAACTGGACGTGTTTGGAGCGTTCATGTTTTCAACTCCCTCCACTGCAACCAGATAAAATCCGGTGGAACCAGTCATATTCAGACGTCACCTAATTAGTAAATATTGTCTGCGGACATGATCATAAATCCAGCTGTTCTGTGAAGGCCTCAGAGATTTGTCGAATAACTTTAGTGAGCAACCTGCAACATTCAGTATTTAATGAATGTGAACTCGGAGTGGCACTATGCAAGTAGATAGCACACGTTTTCATATGTTTATTTGTAAATTCCCACTAAAATACTGTGAGGTTTGTGGTTTCATCACATTTCTCTGAAGTCTGGAACTGCGAGTGGCTGGAACCAAAGTGCAGGTCTTAAAATCCACACTCAGATGATTACATTTACAACAACATCTTTTGAGAAATTCATTGTTTTAAATGTAAAACAAGAAGGAATGTAGAACTTAAAGGGAGATTAAATTAAATGTTTGCTTGATCCAGAATAAGAAATCCCTTTATTATCGTGTTGGCCATGTTTTTTTAATAATGTCTATATCTTGGAGTTTATGGATTTTAACACATTGCTATGTTAGGAAACATATTATTATCTCAATGGCTTGAACTTCCTCATTCTTGCATATTTATTTGGCTGATGTTTGCCTTGCAGGAATGAATCCCCCTGCCAGTCTTGTTCATGAGCACCAGAGGTATTTAATGCTTCATTTTGCTTCGTTAACACATGTTGAGTGACAAAACAATGTTTTGAACTCAAATATTTTAAAAGTAATTGTAACTTAATAGACTTAGACGTTCTTCATTATCATTACACAAAGACACAGCAGTGAATTTGGCAACAAAATATTGTAGCTTGACTCCTGAAGTACACACACACACACACACAAAATAAAAAAAAACTATAGCTGCATAAATAGAATAATTATTAAGGATGATGTGTAGATGATACTTTTTTTTAAATGCTGCTAGTCTTTGTCTGTCCACAGGTCACATTTTTGTGGGTCAGAGTCTTACGATCCAAAGACCGAACGCTGCTGCCAGAGGAAACACGGAGACATAAACGCGCGGTGCATCTCAGGTAAAATGACCGGCGTGTTTGTCTTTACACCAGGCCACCGCGCACACAGCTGTTGGCATCTTATCAGACTTTACATGAGCAGAGAAGAACTACAATGCATCCCCTGTTAGAACGGCATCAAGATCGTGATAAACATTTATCTCGAACACCAACGAGGAGAGCCAAGGTTGTTTGTTGTCGACTGTCCCAAGATGGCTTAGCAACCGAACAAACCTTTGATTTAAAGATTCGAAAACAAACAAAGTGTTTCTTTATCCCCCCCCCCAACATCTATCTCTTAGTAATGATCTGCAATGTCAGCCAGTCTCCCTTAACTTTGTTTACATACAGTTCTAAGATGTGTCCCCTTTTTTAGATTATGCAGCTGCAGCAAAACATTGATATATTTGAAGTTTTTTCAAACATGTTTGCTTGTGATATCAATGTATATAAATGTACGTGTAGAGGTCGCCAATAGGATGGCCAAAGCCAAAGAAGAATAGTTTATAACAGCATGTCTTTTGTCAATAAAGCTGAAAATAAAGGTTTTTGCACTACAGCAGATGCATCACCCGTTAATGAGTTATCAATGCAAGGGAGGAAGCAAGAAGAATAAATATTTTGGAGATCGGAAATATGCACAGCTAAATAATTTAGACAGTGCAAAAACCCCTGAAGCGGGACAAGAATGTGGAAAAGGGAAACCGTCCAACTTTTGGTTTGGACGGCAGACAGTGTTTGGATTAGCTTTTACATCAATTCAAATGGGACATTTTCCTGTCTGAAATCGCTCCCACTCATTCTTACTTTTAAAAGTCCCCAGACAATGACCGACACCAGACTGAAACCTTGTAATTTGGAAATTACATGGTTTCCAGTCAGAAAACTGGCAAATGTCAGTTATAGAGTTAGTCTTTGTGCAAATGTCTCCATTCAGACATTTGCCATAAAGTGTCTGAGAATGACTTTGGAGACTTTCTTTTGAAAATGACTGGCAGTGTAGAGACAAAGCACCCTCACATTACAAACAGCTCGTTGAATGGTCCAGTCTCTTCCTGCCTTTGGGTAAACTACAGATGGTATTGTTTGTATAATATTCAGTTTAAGGTGCAGCTTCTGATAACCCTCCAAATCCTCAAAGCTCATCTCCATCCTTTTCACAAGCTTCTATCAGAACTTTAAAGGCACTGCTTTATAAAAAAAAAATCCACTTTTTCAACTTTACATTGTATTGTAACAATATCCCATTATCTAAAACATACCTGGGTTGTTGCTTTGATTCTTTCATGCATGTTTGAGAAATACTTAAATCTCCCATGGCAATTATCCAGGGCTGCCACCACTGTCCCACAGAGCTCCTCCCTGCAGCTGCACTTTCCAGCCGGGTTTCGGGTTCACAGCACCGCGGCTCCCCCACTCCGCTCCTTCAGACTAGCCCCAGGTGGAACTGCACATCTGTGGAGCTTATTATACGAGCTATATGTCATATTTAATGCTCCTAGAAACGTTGTGAGCGGCTTAACAGAGAAATGTTGCGGTGATGACTTCCTGAAGAGGGTGTGTGAGAAAGAGCAGGAGCTTCTTAAAGAGATGGAGGCCTAATTTCACGGCGTCAAACTGCAAATTCATTTTAAGTTATGTTTCATATACTGTATATATATATAGCATTTTTATAATAACTGGAGGTAACATAGATACTTGATTGTGTCATGTCGGTTTTAAGGTTGCGAACCCACATGCAAGAACACAGTCAGACAGAGCGAGTCAGAAACAATAATGTTTATTGAAGGATCAGGGAGCTGGTGGCGAAGCCGAATCGGCGGACCGGTTCTTCTACTGCCAACGGGAAAAAGCAGGGTTAGCGAGAACTCAGCGGAGTTTCTCCAGGAAATGACTGAGGTGAGCTTACTTGGCGTGGAGGTATTAGGGGCGAAGCGGAGCGCGAGCCGAGTGTCCGTTGACGAGCGATGCTTAGCTCTGATGTCGGGCACGGCCTGGAGCCTGATCCGTCCAGGCGGTCCTCCGGGAAGTTCGGGCGTGGGCCTCCTGGCCCGTAGCGTCCCGAAGGGGAAATCCCGGGGAGGGATCGACGAGGGGAGATCACGCACACACACACACACAGGGAGTGGCGTCTGACCGGGAACACCGGCAGCGTCGGGAAATCACACAGGAGGGAGGTGATCCACAGCGGGGAGACAGACTTACACGAATGCGGGGGCAGCTGGTTTCCGGGAAACAACTAGAAGACGGCGGGAGAATCTGGCGAGGGAGACAACAAGGGTTAGACGAGAGTAATCACAGAAGGCCTCTTTCTGGAACGCTGGTTACCGTGGTAGGCAAACACTCAGGCGGTGAGACGGAGTGTAGCTGCTGCTTATATCGCAGGTCCACGCCCTCTAAACCAGCTGCAGGTGTGTGTCCGGGTTGAACCAGGACACTTCTCAGGGGTGGAGCATGGGTGACATCTGCTGGATGTCTTGAGAAGTGGTGGTTCCAGGGACAGGTGGAAATAAAACTAACTAAAGGAAAACAAACTAAGAAACTAGGAAAAGGGGAGGACAAACAGACCCTGACAGTACCCCCCCCTCAACGGACGCCACCTGGCGGCCGAACAGAGGACGGGGTCTGGGAGTCCCTAAAGTCTCTAATAAGGGAGGGGTCTAAAATGAATGATCCCGGAACCCAGGAACGTTCCTCAGGACCATAACCCTCCCAGTCGACAAGGAACTGGTGACCCCGACCTCGTCGCCGAGTGGCGACAATCCGGCGGACGGAGAAGGCCGGATGGCCATCGATGACCCGGGCGGGTGGAGGGGGTTCGGCCGGAGGGCAAAGTTCACTGGAGAGCACTGGCTTAATTTGGGAAACGTGGAAGGTTGGGTGGACACGCAGAGACGGGGGAAGGCGGAGGCGTACAGCTGAGGGGCTAATGACTGCCAGCACTTCAAAGGGGCCAATGAACCTTGGAGACAACTTTCTAGACATAGACTTGAGGGGAATGTTGTGTGTGGACAACCATACCTTTTGTCCCACTATATAAGCAGGTGCAGGGGTTCTACGACGGTCAGCCAGGCGTTTATTGGTAGCGGAGGTGTTGTTGAGGGCAGTGATAGTGTCCTTCCAAATCTTATGGCTTCGTCGGATGTGGTGTTGTACCGACGTGATCGAGAGGTTCTCCTCGTCAGAGGGGAGGAGTGGTGGTTGGTAACCCAGGACCACTTCAAACGGAGAGAGACCTGTGGCTGCAGAAATGTGGCTGTTATGTGCATACTCGACCCATGGGAGGTATTGGGCCCAATCGTTGGGGTTCGTGGAGGTCAGGCATCGCAGAGTCGTCTCTAGCTCTTGGTTCATACGTTCTGTCTGGCCATTGGTTTGTGGATGGTAGCCAGAAGTGAGGGATACCTTAGCCCCCAGAGCCGAGCAGAACTGACGCCAGACCTGTGATATGAACTGGGGGCCGCGATCCGAGAGGATTTCCTGCGGGATGCCATGTAGTTTAAAGACATGTTTAATTAATAACAGGGCAGTCTGGGCAGCCGTGGGCAGCTTACGTAGGGGAACAAGGTGACATGCCTTGGAGAAACGGTCGACGATGGTGAGGATGGTGGTCATACCTTTACTGGTTGGGAGTCCGGTAACGAAATCTATGGCCACGTGGGACCAAGGGCGCTTAGGTATGGGTAGTGGTTGTAGGAGTCCTGCGGGGGGTTGATTGGATGACTTGTTCCGGGCACAGATTGGGCAGGCTGAAACAAACTCCTTGACATCCTTGTGTACGGAGGCCCACCAAAACCGTCTGTTTATTAGCCCAATCGTGCGGCTAACGCCGGGGTGACCTGAGAACTTAGAATTGTGTATCCACTGGAGAAAACGGGATCGGACAGAGGACGGAACATACACCTTACCCGGTGGGCAGGACTCTGGGGCTGGTTCTGTTTGCTGAGCTTGATGGACGATGTCTTCGATCTCCCAGGTGACCATTCCCACGGTGCAACTGGGAGGCAGGATGGGAGCTGGGACCACCTCAGCGTCATCTGGGGAATAGACTCGAGATAGAGCATCGGGTTTAACATTCCTTGAACCTGGGCGAAATGTGATAGATAGGTTAAATCGAGAAAAGAACAGAGACCAACGAGACTGGCGGGGATTGGATTTCTTGGCTGCTTGCAAGTATGTCAGGTTCTTGTGATCGGTCCAGACCAGTACGGGGTGTTCGGCGCCCTCCAGCCAGTGGCGCCACTCCTCCAAGGCGAGTTTAATCGCGAGAAGCTCTCTGTCGCCCACGTCATAATTCCTCTCAGCTGGTGAGAGTCTACGGGAAAAGAAGGCGCATGGATGGAGCTTATGGTCGTGGGTAGACATCTGGGAAAGAACCGCGCCGACCCCGGTGTCGGAGGCGTCAACTTCCAGAATGAATTGCTTCTTGGGGTCAGGCTGGACCAGAATGGGAGCGTGTGCAAACCGGGACTTGAGCTCCTCGAAGGCGGCCTCCGCTTGAGGGGTCCAGACGTATTCTCTCTTGCTGGAAGTGAGAGCGGTGAGGGGTGAAGCAGTCTGACTGTAATTGCGTATGAACCTCCTGTAGAAGTTTGCAAACCCCAAAAAGCGCTGTAGTTGTTTGCGGTTTTCGGGTTTAGGCCAGTCGAGTACTGCCTTGATCTTGTCCTCGGATGCTCTAACCTGTCCCCTTTCGAGGATGTACCCTAGGAAGGTTACTGAAGGGCGGTGAAACTCACACTTTTCCGCTTTTACATACAGCTTATTCTCCAGAAGGCGTTGGAGAACCAGACGGACATGTTGTTTGTGCTCCGCGAGGGATTTGGAATATATCAGGATATCATCCAGGTAGACGAACACAAAGACATTGATGAGATCCCTCAGGACGTCGTTCACCAGGGCCTGGAAGAAAGCAGGTGCGTTAGACAACCCAAACGGCATGACCAAATATTCATAGTGGCCCATGGGGGTTTTAAACGCCGTCTTCCACTCATCACCCTCCCTTATGCGAAGGAGGTGGTAAGCGTTCCTGAGATCTAGTTTTGTGAATATGGTTGCTTCTTGGACGGGCTCAAAGGCTGAGGATAATAATGGCAACGGGTACTTATTCTTGATGGTGATCTGGTTGAGTCCACGGTAGTCAATACAGGGCCGGAGAGAGCCATCCTTTTTCCCCACGAAGAAGAACCCTGCTCCGAGGGGAGAGGATGAGGTGCGGATAATCCCTGCAGCTAGAGACTTGTTTATGTACTCCTCCATGGTTTGCCTTTCTGCTCTAGAAATGTTATATAGCTTACTGTTGGGTAATGGGGCGCCAGGCAGTAGATCGATGGCACAGTCATACGGTCTGTGGGGTGGCAGAGACAGGGCTTTGTCCTTACTGAAAACAGGAGCTAAATCATGGTACTCACGGGGAATGGAGGAGACGTCAGATGGGTCGATCTCAGCTGGCTCTGTAGGCGTAGTGACGACTGGAAAGGCGGAATGAAGGCAGGTACTGTGACACTTTGTGGACCACGACTCAATCTTGGTCTCGGCCCAGTCTATGTGCGGGTTGTGCTTGTATAACCAGTCGAAACCAAGGATGATGGAGGCACTGGCGGCAGGAAACACGAGGAAAGTAATCTCTTCTGTGTGATTACCTGAAGTGAGTAGACGCACTGGCTTGGTTTGATGGGTGATCTGTGGCAGGTTCCCTCCGTCGAGGGCTGATACCCGGAGAGGAACTGGAAGCGGCTCGATTTCAATAGACAGTTGCTCGACGATGTCTGAATTAATGAGGTTCTGTTCACACCCTGAGTCAATGAGGGCTGATAAAGAATATGGTTCGTTAATGATTATGGAGACAGGGATGATGAAGCGAGATCTTACTGCTGTAGTCTCCGGCAGTCTCCCCGTCCTTACTGCCGGACCTGCGGGTTTAAACGTATTGGACAGTTAGCGATTACATGATTGGGTTCACCACAGTAAAGGCAAAGCCGGGAGCGCATCCTCCTCTGCCGCTCCTCTGGGGTTAGCTTAGCGTGTCCCAGTTGCATGGGTTCTGGTCCTGTAGATGAGGGAAAGGTGGGTGGAGGTTGGACAGTCGACTGGTTACTGACCTGTGCGGAGCGCGGAAGGGCGGTGCGGCGGGATCGCTCACTCATCCTTGACCGAATCCGGTTGTCTAATCTTATGGCCAAGTTAATAAATTCATCCAGAGACTCTGGTTCATCTAGAGTAGCCAGTTGGTCCTTTATCTGCTCATTTAACCCATGAAAGAATGCGCTTTTAAGCGCAGCAGGGTTCCAGCCTGAAGCAGCGGCCAAGATTCTAAAATCGATGGCAAAGTCTGACACAGTCTTCTGGCCTTGCTTCAATCCGTGTAGTTCACGGGAGGCTGAAGTCTTCTCAGCCTCTTGACAAAACACCTGCTGTAACTCCTTCAAAAACTCGGGGAAGGTACACCCATAGTTAGAGGCTGAAGAAAACCGGGCTTCGGCCCACTCTAGGGCTCGGCCCGTCAACAGGGATAACACGTAGGAAATCTTAGCACTGTCATGCAAAAAACTCTGCGGTGAATGATTAAAGATGATATTGCATTGGAGAATAAACCCCTTGACCTTCCGGACGTCACCTGAAAATTTCTCTGGCGCTGAGGGTCGGACGTCCGAAAACATGGAGCGGGCTGGTGGATCCGGAGCCACTGTCGGGGAAGGTTGAGAGCTGGGAGCCTGCTGAACTGAATTCCGTAGGAAAGTGGTTAATTCTGTTAGTTTATCGTTAGTCTCGGCTTGACGACTAGCTAACTCCCGTAATGCGGAGTCATGTGACTGGACTAGCGCGTGTTGTTCGGACAGCGCCCGTCTGATAGCGTCTGCTGAGGTTCCGAACTGGCCTGAGTGTTCTGTCATGTCGGTTTTAAGGTTGCGAACCCACATGCAAGAACACAGTCAGACAGAGCGAGTCAGAAACAATAATGTTTATTGAAGGATCAGGGAGCTGGTGGCGAAGCCGAATCGGCGGACCGGTTCTTCTACTGCCAACGGGAAAAAGCAGGGTTAGCGAGAACTCAGCGGAGTTTCTCCAGGAAATGACTGAGGTGAGCTTACTTGGCGTGGAGGTATTAGGGGCGAAGCGGAGCGCGAGCCGAGTGTCCGTTGACGAGCGATGCTTAGCTCTGATGTCGGGCACGGCCTGGAGCCTGATCCGTCCAGGCGGTCCTCCGGGAAGTTCGGGCGTGGGCCTCCTGGCCCGTAGCGTCCCGAAGGGGAAATCCCGGGGAGGGATCGACGAGGGGAGATCACGCACACACACACAGGGAGTGGCGTCTGACCGGGAACACCGGCAGCGTCGGGAAATCACACAGGAGGGAGGTGATCCACAGCGGGGAGACAGACTTACACGAATGCGGGGGCAGCTGGTTTCCGGGAAACAACTAGAAGACGGCGGGAGAATCTGGCGAGGGAGACAACAAGGGTTAGACGAGAGTAATCACAGAAGGCCTCTTTCTGGAACGCTGGTTACCGTGGTAGGCAAACACTCAGGCGGTGAGACGGAGTGTAGCTGCTGCTTATATCGCAGGTCCACGCCCTCTAAACCAGCTGCAGGTGTGTGTCCGGGTTGAACCAGGACACTTCTCAGGGGTGGAGCATGGGTGACATCTGCTGGATGTCTTGAGAAGTGGTGGTTCCAGGGACAGGTGGAAATAAAACTAACTAAAGGAAAACAAACTAAGAAACTAGGAAAAGGGGAGGACAAACAGACCCTGACAGATTGTGCTATAAAATGGCACTATGTGCCAGGAAAATAGATAAATATTATCTTTATGCATTCTCCCACTCCTTTTGTTTAGGTGCAAAACCTTCAACTACTGTTTACGACCCAAAGATAGACATCTGCTGTGATGGCTGTCTGACAAAGCTGCAGCCATGGATGGATCAGGTAATATGTTCATGTCACTGTGTTTGGTTGCTTATCAAATAATTGTGTTTTGCTGAGCCTCCTGTGAGACAACCAAACACCTGTAACTGCTAAATTAAAGATAAAGGCCCTGCGACTGATTTCAGGCCTTTTGCACATGCAGTATTTATGTGGACAAATGACAAGTCAGAATAGTTCAATGCAGCTAGCTCAGCTTTAAAACAGATGCTATGACCTACTGGTTGTAGAGGTTTTGCAGCTCTTCGCTCCTCCCATTTCAAATTGGGTGTTTTCCTTCCGAGGGGTAAACTCACACGCTTTTTCAAGGCTAACCGGGTCCGTAAAAGGATAATGTAAAAACGCTCTGGTAAGACAAAGAGGGTTGAGGTTCATATGCTGAAGCTGCTTTTTTTAAATTATCATTATAATTTTTTAGTGTGAAACATTAGACAGACATTTGACCTTTTTTTTTTTTTGTTCCCCCAATTTGTGTCTTTTTTTTTGTTTCCTGTCTTTTAATAACTTTAAATTTGATAAAGAAGAAGGCTACAATGTGAAAGACTTACAGCTTTTCTTACTGTTTTTCCTTTGGCTCTTTCAGTGTTGTGGAGACTCGCCATACGGTTTAGCGCAGAGAGGAGTCCTCTGCTGTGAAAACCGCCTGTACCATAACAGAGAGGATGGAGAGGAGTGTTCGGAGAGCGGAGTGCCTTACAAGCCCTTTGCGGAGACAGTGTGTGCTCACAAGCGGCACAACTCACCTGGAGGTCACTGCTGCGGGGAGGAACTCTACCAGCCCAACAAAACTGTTTGCTGCAAAGGACAAAGGTGAATAATCAAGTGGTGCTGAATTGAAGTTATAGAGTTAGACTTAGTGCGGATGTCTTTTTTTTTGTCTGCAAACAAAGAATCTGGATGTGCATGAACAAGTTAATGTTGCTTTTTAGACTTAAAGAGAAAATATGAAAAACAATTCCAGACGGGAGTGGTGAGGAAATTCCTCAATGTCTGAGAAAAGGCAGACATTTCAGCTTCTGGTGTCTCTCTTTTTTTTTTTTTTCCTCTTGTCGTGTTTAAACACAACTAACTATTGTGCCAAGAATGCTGTTTCCAAGTCTGAATTGATGCTTGAAATTCTTTCCATGTTAAAATCTGTCTGCGTGGGAGTTGGGTGTTTTGACTGTCCATTAATGATGCCAGGACAGCTAGACATACCCGATCCATGAGTCAGACAATTGGAGAAATATTTACTCCTCCATATGAGGAGTAGGTAGCAGTAAAAAGAAGGAAATCTGTATAACCCTAATGACCGCAGCTCCTACACCTCCCACAACATCCTGCATCGCCTTCATGCATCAAAAACGGACCGGAGGCAACATAACTGAGGCAAGCTGTTTTCTTCAATGAAAACAGTCGCATTAAGTGGAGACTTTGAAATAACTTAATGAAGAGCTGAGACACACACACACGCACACGCACACACGCGCACACACACACAAACAGAGAGAGAGAGAAAGAGAGAGACAGAGAGTCTTGTGCCTATGAGTAAATCCCACCTCTTTCCTTTTTCCACTGTCTGCACTAATCAGTAACACCTGACTTCTCACAGCAAATGAATGTGAATGCAACATTTTTTTTATGTAGACGCTATTTATTTCATCCTTTTCCAATTACAACATCAACATTTTTTCTGTTTAGATTAATATGAAACAAAGTTTATAATAATAATAATAATAATAATAATAAAATAGGTGCATAAACCCAGTTTTCACATCCTCATTCTTCAGAATAGTAATACATTTGCATATTTTTATTTCTCAACAAATGATCTCCAGCACAGAGCAGACTGGTTTTATCTGGTGGGCTTGTTGCGTCCATAAAGAAAAACAAAAACAAACAAAATTGTCAACAATAGCAGATGAAATGCAACAACTCTTCTCAAACCTGACCTGAATGCTCATGAATCAGCAGCGCACTATTATTGTTAATCCTTTTCTTTTAAGAAAAATCTGAATTAGCATTAAGATCTTCAGCAGATTGAGCTACAGTGGTTCTACCCGATCCGACCACACTGGACCTCCTTCACTTCCCACGTGCGTCAGTAAGCCTTGACCTTTTTGCAGTTCACTGTGGTTCCTCCACTGAATCGTTTCTGATAAATACTGACCTCTGCAGACCGGGAACAACCCACCAGAGCTGCAGCTTCGTGGACGCTCAGACCCAGGTCTCTGTTAAAATCACTCGAGTTCTTGTAGCTTTTTTCCACCTTCTGACTCATTCGTTTTGAGAACAAAATGTTTACCTGCTGCCTCGAGCATCTCATCTTCTAAGATGGACAAACAGAGAGATAATTGCCTAGCTGCTTGATTAATGTACATTTAACGAATCCAGTGCATTTTGATGGAAGATGAAATAGTTAAATTTATTTGGTTTAATTAGGTTTGTTTTCTGAAACACCTTTCCTTGATCCCAGCGGTGATGGGAACGGTTCAACCTGCTCATGTTTCTGCAGCAATGTACGTTTAGCATTTTATCCTTTTCCCACTTTTTTCTCATCACTTAGTTTTTTTTTTCTCTGTTTGACAAAAATAGATACGATCGAGGAAAGCACATTCGCTGCTGCGGCGTTCATGCCTTCAACATTTCGGACCCTCTAAAGAAGTGCTGCGAAGGAACTCTGCACAACTTGACTGGGGAAGAAAACAACCTGAGGTGCTGTGGATCCGAGCTGCTGAACGCAACGGTACGGTTCATTTACTCGATCAGAGTCGTAAATCTGGAAAACACAAGCGTGTTATTCACCTCCTCTGAGAAAACCTCATAAATGCTGTCCAGAACCAGGACGTTTGCTGCACCAGTGAGGAACAGTCCTTGTTCTACCCAGCAAAGGATGGATTTCAGTGCTGCGGTCACCACTACTACGACTCCGCTCTGTGGTCATGCTGCGCGGGGAAGCTCAGTCCAGTACACCATCAGACCACCCATACGAGACGCAACGCGAAAGGTACCGTGCTCTGCTGAGAACACGGAGCCTGAGAAACACAGTTCATTTTAGAGGAAATTTACTGAAAAAATCTTCTTCTTTTTCTCTTTTTTGTTTTGCAGAGTCCAAACTTCAACTGGTGAACAATCTGAACAAAACACAACTTTGCAATGAAGGTAAGGCAACGCTAAAACGTGTCTTTACCGCCCTAATCATTGAGGGGCATTGATTCAACATGTTGCTGGAAACATTCCTCAGAGGTTCATGGTGAGGTGATCATTTCACAGAGTTGCTGCAGGTTTGCCTGCTGCAATCATTAGAAGCTCCTTTGAGATTAGACCTTTGGGATTACACAACATCCAAAGGTCAGTGGAGTAGAATGAACCCACTGTTTTCTTTGAGGACAATGGGTTCACTGTGTCATTGTCCTAAGTGGGTACAGTGAACCCATTGTCACCATGTCTTAAACATGGTGTAATAAGGTTGACTGATTGGGAAAATATTCCCCCCGCACCATTACGTAGCCAGTCTCCTACACCACATGATATTCTGGATGTCTTGGTTGCAGATTAGCCTGTTTAACGCCAGCAATGACATCATACTCAAAATCACTTAAATTCATTCATTCTTCACTTTAAACTTCACCACAGCTGAAGACGTAATGTACCGAATTGCTGCTATGTGATTGGCTGACTGCCTAATTGTGCTTGCAGGCAGCTGTACTTAACAATGTGGGCACTAAGTGTGTTCTTAAGTTCAGGTTTGTAAGTTTTCCGTGTGTGTGTGTGTGTGTCTCTGTGTAGTGTTCATCGGGGTTGTGGAGAGCGTGTCCCGGAGCAGCACCGTGTTCAGCAACGTGCTGAAAATCACGGGGAAGGAGGCCACAGTGGAACCAGATGTCTTCGTACTGGAAACACCGGATCAGTGCAAGTTCTTCAAACTGACTGCCGGAAAGACCTACTTCTTCAACCGCGCCGACGTCTTCGCCGATTTCAACCACGAGTCCGTCCTGCAGTCGCTGCATTTCATTCTGTCCAAATGTTTTCAGTAGGTCACCACTGGCTGGTCCGGTCCTACGCATTTACCCAACACCTTGTAGTTCTGACTTTTACTTTAAGCTCATATTGCCATGTCAGAAAGTAAGTTTACTTTAACAGACTCACCACAGAGTGCCTCTTTAGATTAATTACCATAGTCTGACAAAAGCTTCAGTAGTGCAAGTCAGGGTCGATCCAAAACGTGGTAACGGTTTGGAGACAAAGAAGCTAGCTTAAACAGAGTAGGCGTTCTGAGAGAATGTCAAAAGCTTGTTTTAATAAGCTAAACTGCTGCCAGCTAATGTGTTTATTAGAAATATGGTTCTCCATATTAAATATATGCTATTTTTTCAGGGGAGGGGATTTTATGCCCTGATTGGATTTGTACCGCACTCTTGACAATTGAATGTTTAAATATTTAAAAGATTTATTTTAACTTACTCAGTAAAGCTAAAGATATTTTTAATACATTATGTCAAGGGTGGTGATTCTGTCCCAGGGCTGTCTTATTATCTCAGTCATCCGACGAAAAATTGACTCACGTCGGTTTGCATCAAGTAATTTTACTGTTATTTTGGAAGCATCTCAAACAAATGTGATCTTCAGGGGAAGAGATGTTGGTGCCTTAAATGTGTTTCACTATTTCATTTCTTTCTGCTGCATAAATGTGAACAACCAAACAAAGCTGAAAGAAAGAGAAGCTCAGTGTTTGTCTACTTTTATCATTAACAGATTAACATTTGTTTTTGTGTTGCATGTTGACAACAAAGCTAAATGTACTGTTGGTGCTTTTCATTTCGTAATAAATGCTAAAAAAAATAAACACTTCATATCAACGCTGTTGTTCCGTCCATCAGTCTAAACCGGTTCATCTGTGCAGAGACTTATATCCAGCTGTAGTGGGTTGACAGGACCCTTGTTTTTATGTCTGATGTTTGTCTCATCAAAATAATGAAAGACTTGGACAACACAAGCATTCATCAATCGGTCACTTCTATTCAAAACATTCTAGTCTGGCACATAAAAAGTTTATGTTTAGCATTTTATTCCTTCTAGCAGTCTAACAGTGAGTGAGAAGCAGCTACGTTTTATAGCATGAATATAAAAATCTATCAGGATTTTCACAGCTCCCTCTGGGGAGGTTGGTTTGCCGATGCCGGACATGTCCGGACTCAAACATGCCGCAGAGACAGCTTCTCTCACGCAGTAACAACCTCCATCTTTAGCTGCACTGGCACCCGTTTTGATAAGCCAGAAGGGTAATCCTGGCCGGAGACGTCGGAGAGGAGTTTCATCGTGTCTGTGACCGATCTAACGGGGCCAGCTGGTCAAGCTCAACCCTTCCTTGTGCTGGTTGATTTAGCCGGCAAGCCGTTTCCAGCGGGACCACAAAGAGGTATGACCATGTAACTACTGCTCCTCTGCTGCCCACTGACACCTCAGTTTTATGACCAAGGACACTCGCCGGACCCACCACGGTTAGTGACGCCTTGTGTCCCTCAGGAGCGGTACATCATGGCGGCTTATCACCTGCTGACCTTATGAGAGTCATAGCTACACCCACGTGACTGACTCTGCAAAAAGTTAATGACCTCTTCCTGCTTTAGCATCTGCTGACCCCACTCTGCCCCTTCTCTGTCAGTGTACGTGGCCTACCGCTTCATAGTTGAGCAGCTTTCGTTCCCAAACACTTCAGTTTTCTTATAATACAGCTGACAGTGGACTGTGGAATTGAAATGTGAAATTTCATGACTGGATTTGTTGCACATCCTGTCACAGCTGCACCCTGAAATTCACTGAGCTCCTGAGAGCGACCCATGCTTTCACAAATGTTTGTAAAAGCAGTCTGCATGTCTAGGTGCTTCATTTTATACACCTGTGGCCATGGAAGTGATTGGAACACCTGATTTCAATTATTTGGATGGGTGGTCAAATACTTTTGGGGGTATAGTGTTTATTCATAACCTTCAAATCAGTACTTGCAGAGCCAGGTTACTCGGTCATCACAGCTAAACGTCTTCTGCAGCATCTCTCTTAGAAACTGACATTTCCACCCCATTATTTGTTGCAAAATAGCTCATATTGGATGGAGAGCGTCTCCAAAGGGAAAGTTTTCAGGTCTTGCCACAGACTCTCAGCTGAAAAAAAGGCTTGGACTTTAAACTGCAACTACATATACAAACCAAAACCCTTCTTTCCTTGGCCCTGAAAGATAAACACATATTCATAAGACTTGTGAAAATGTGAAACGAAGTTATGAGCCAAAAGCTCAGGAAAGTGTTTGCTTCAATGTTAAACCTCCAGTTTAAATAATCTGAATGCGCATCAGAAAATGTCCTGTATTATGGGAGCATTCGACTTTCATTAACATCTTGCTCTTGGCTGACTTTCTGTCTGGTAGTCACTGCCAGCTTCCTCAAACAAACTTCCATCTCTGCTTGTCTTGTACAAATACAGACTGCAGGAAATCTCCCAGACTTTGCAGCTTTCTCATCAATATCTCACGTGTGGTATTTCATTAGCTTGATTTCCTGCTCTCCGTCTACCGGTCTCCCTCACATCCCTTCCTTTCAGACCTCCACTGCTTCACTATGTTGGACAGTTTCCCTGTGAGTGTTTGCGTCTGAAGTGTGGCTGTGGGTGAATTTTAAGTGTGGTCAGCTTGTCGCCTGACCAATTCACAAATGACGCTCTGTGAGTCACATGTAACTGCTGTAGAGCAGACAAACCATCCTTCATCAGAAATCTCAAAGAGGGTTCAGTTTATTTATTATTTCTCCTCAGATTTAATGTTTGCTATTTTTGGAGAATCCTCAAGGGATGAACAGAAACACTTTTTAAAAATCTTTTCATGTCCGTTTCTGCTGTTGAGGCATTATTTATTTATAAACATAACTTATTTCCATGTTGAGATTGTTCTAAGCTAACTATTCTGCACGATTAAGTCCAAGATTATTCATATTTCTGACAGTTTTCGATCTAAAGTCATCTCTAAAGTTTACCAGTGTTTCTTCCAACTGGAAGTGTTACTAATGTTTTGGAGTGAATGTTTTCGGATTCTCATATTTCACAGTTAGCTTAACTTTATGTTTCTTTCTGCACGAAGTTTGAATGTTCTCCCTGTGCAAGCGTGGATTCTCTCCGTTCGTTGCCAATCCGAGTTACAGTTGAGCCGAATTCAAGCACCACTTCAAGCGGACAAACCCGTCAAAAAACACTACAGTCATTCACTGCAAATCTATGCACTTGATCCACTGCAGAATAATTACATCTGATGTAAACTCAAAGTAACACTGCAAGCAGGATTAGGTCTTAGACATTTAAGATTAACAGCGAAATGGGATGTTTTTATGCTGGACATACAAACACAAACAGAATGGAAATAGTTAGTCCCCCCTCACATGTAGCAAGGGGAAACAAACACAACCCAAAACCTCGGTGGACTAAGAAAAAGAGAAAAACAACTCTAAAATACAGCAGGAAGCAGTGATAATGCTGTTAAAAACAATATACAAAAAGGACTAAATGCTTAAAATAAACACTTTAATCAAATCAATCTAAAAACACTGCATACCTGCACCGCATAAAGCCAGCACTCAAGATCAAACCTGAAGGATCTGGTGTAGCCCTAAAAACACAACAACATAAAAACAAAAACATACAATGCAATCTAGTTAAAAAAGTATGGCTCCTACCTGCAGGGTCAAATAGCCCCAGATGGAACCCCACTAATACTGTGGCCCTGTGTAGAAAGCACCACATCGACACATGATAAATTAATAATAGTTTCCCTCTTAGACCTACCACAGTCACCAAACAATGGAATGTGTGGGTCTGACACACACACACACACACACCTACACACGCACACACGCACATGCATGCACACACACACACACACACAGGAAATTGACATTTGACCACAACCCTGCCAGTTTCCGTTTTATGAAAGCTTTGGTCATAAGGGGGGGTGTGACACCTTGTAGTGCCACCTGATGCAACAGGAACGATGGTGCCAAAGCAGTTCGCTGGTTTGATTCCCGCTCCACCTGCCTCTGTCATTGTGTCCTTGGGCAACACACTTCACCAGCCTTGCCTGCTGGTGAAGTGGGCCCAGTGCATGACAGCCTCACTTCTGTCAGAATGCCCCAGGGCAGCTGTGGCTACCATCCAGTAGCTCGCCACCATCAGCGTGTGAGTGTGTGCATGAATGGGTGAATGACTGAATGTAGTGTGAAGTGGTTTGGGGTTGTCTGAACTTGATAAGTTCAATCCATTTGAAGTAGTGCTTCACACATGAAGAGGTTTTCTTGACAGTCTTTGTCCGGTGTATTTTTAAAAGTCAGTATCGGTGACGCCAACAGCTTTTATTTTAATTAGTAGTAAAGAAGACAACTACAATAATGAATGGGTCAGCGATGTTCAAATATCATGTTCTCAAACAGAAAATGATAAGTTGTTGCTCCTGTGTAAAATGTACTTGTCATTTATTGAGATCAGGGACTAAACTGATTAGTCTTCGTTCCAGACCTGTCACCCACTTGTATGATGCATCCTTTCACTTTCTATTGAATGGCTGCATCAATCGACGGAAAAAACAACAGGGTACATCCTGAGTGTTATTTTTCTGTTGGTTGGGCTAAAGAAAGCAGTTAGAAAACAAATAAGAGTGGACCCCACAGGAACAGCAAAGGAAATTTGATTTGGAATCTGAGGGATTTGTAAATTAAGTGACTACCTCAAGCTCACTTTTCTGCTCATAAAGTCATAAGTCAATCGTTTTGGGTCTGTTGGAGGGTGCACTATCCTGCCAAAAGGGTTCAAAGCCATCAGGAAGTATAATTTCTATGAATGCTGCACATGTTGGTATTCCAAAATGCATTTTGGTGCCACGGGTTCCCCTACATATGTCTCACATAGGGACTTGGTCATCCATTTGATGTAAACCTGACTCATCAGAGCAGAACAACGACTTCCACTGTCCTGTGCTGCAGTTTACCAAATGAGAGCAAATTGAGAAAAATGACTTGTCGCTCCATGGCAAACAATTAAATACCAAATTTCAATACACTAGATCAGATGTGTTGACAGATAATGCCCTGCTCAGTCTTTTTTTTTTTCTAAATTACTTTTCAAGCTAAAACTAAACCAGCTCCATCTGGGATAAAGCTTTACTGCTGTCCTTTCTGTGATCTTAAACAACCGAGAGGAAGCAGGGAGACAGGGCTTCCTGAGCCCTGATTAATTTCCATTGCTGCAATTTCTCTAATTATTGAATCATCCCAATATGTAATGGCACACGTGGGAGCTGTGAGAAATGAATCTTTTCCTGAAATAGTTGTTTGGCACTTCACATAACTCTTGTTGACTCCTTTTGTTCTTAGTTGGGGGTCTGGTTTGTTTCCTTCCTCAGGCTTTCTTTTTTCTGCTGTCCAAAGTCCTGCCTATTAGACAGTAGGCTTTATTTAAGCTATATGTGTTTTCTAGCCACAAAGTGCCACTTTATAGCATAAGCAAGTAAATGCAGGTGTTATAAAAGTGCTGTATATATCAAATATGACATAAAAGAAATTTGACAATAATTTGAAGCCTTGAAATTGTGCCTGTGTATCCTTAAGACACTTTTGCTCTTTCCAACTTTCTCCAGAAAGTCATCATAATATGGCTCCTCTATTGACCCTTGAACAACGGTTACACCAGTGTTGCACTGCACTGAGAAGTAGCTCCTATAATGAGCTCAGCAGATAAGCAGTTCCACCAGGTGTTTGCCAATTGCTGCTGGCTAGTCTGAAGGAGCTGAGTGGGGGAGTCGCAGGGGAGGGGTGCTCTGTGAAGCAGAGGTTTGGAAACTGCATCTCCGAGGCGGAGCTGGGTTCACCCAGGCATTTTGCACAGCTGAATGGTTGCAATAGGAGAGTCAAGGATTTCTCAAACATGGATGAAAGAATCAAAGTAACACTCAACGTATGTTTTCGATGAGGAACTGACATCATAACATGATGTAAGTTTCAAATAAGTGGACTTTCCATAATATTGTCCACTTAATTGCTCTTCAAGCCTGTGCATGCATGGTTGTTTGCCAGGTGTCTCTCTGTTGCCTTATGATGGACTAGAGACCAGTCCACAATGCACCATTGACACCAGCGACCCATGATCCTGAAGGATTATGGGACAAAGGAAAAACACGACGTCACCAGGTTGAACCCATACAAGCTCTGAACAGATCCTTAGAAGAGATGAATGTGTGAATGTGAAAAAACGTTCTGGTTCTGATCTCTGCGTCTCCAGAACCAGAACCAAACATGGAGAAGCAGCTTTTAGCTTCTATGCATCACAAACCTGGAACAACCTCCAGAAAACTGCAAAACAGCCAAAACACTGAGTTCCTTTAAATCCAGACTAAAAACCCACCTGTGTTTAAGAATGTTGCTTTTTCTGAGACATTTATCTATTTTTAAGAAAAAGCGCAAAGTAGTAGCATTATGTTTCCTTTGTGGCTTAATCTGGAGGAGAAACTGAAGCAAGTATCGAAGCTCAAAGCCAGTATTAAAACGATTTCATAAAAAAATATTAACTGAATAAACAAACAAAAGTAATATACCGTGTCTTGTTAAATCAGAGCACTTTAAACACATTGAACTTCCAGTCTCTTCTTTGATATAAGCGTCAGAAGTTACAGATCCCAGAACATTGACCTTGGGAAAGGATATGAAATGACAGGAAGGCTGCTGATATAATAGGGGAACACAGGTCCAAAAGATGAACAAAGACATAAATGCTTAAAGAGTATGTGATGATGTTTCCCTTCCCCAGAAGGCCACAATCTATAATCCGGTCATTAACAAGATCAAAAAACAAACTCAACAGGAAGGAGGTGGAAGCGACAATGTTCGCTACAAGCCGGTGCATTTGTTAGTTGACACAAGGATCAAAATAAAAATGACTAAGAGTCAGCCGTTGTGTCAAACAATGAGGTCACAGAAATGTCCTTGATTGGTTTTGATGCAGTACATTCCCTTTACGAGAAATTAATCATCCTGTACGTTGGCCTGCGACCAGATCACATGGTTTTATGTGTTGGAAAATACAGGCAGAAACTGGCAGAATAGAACAACAAGTCACAGCTGGCACATGGGTATAATCCTCACATCTAACAAACTTTAAACATTAATGATTACATCACTTTATATTGCAATTCATGGTGAGTTTTCTTTAATCCCTTCCTGGACAAGAGCACACAGAAATCAAACTGAGAGTTTGATTCTTTGTGCTGTTGTTGTGGGGTGCTTATGTTGCTCCCTTCCTGTTATCTGATATGTGGTTGGCAGATAACAAATAAAGTCTCTGGGGATTTCTTAATGACTCAAAGAAAACCTGATGAGGAAAGCTTGGCCCCAGGCAACCAACCTATCTCCTCGTGCTTTTGAGAAAGTGTTGCTTTTACTTTTCAGTTTTATGTCCATGCAGGCAGAAAGAGTGGAAAACCAACATCACCAAAATAGTTGGCATTGCTGAGAGCAAGAAAGAAGGAAAAAAAAAGAACTCTTACTGACTTTGTCGCCAATTTTATTTTCTATTTCATTCCCAAGCAATTCACGAAGGAACATTTCAACAAGCAGGCGATCATCAACCATATGTACTCCAACCCAAACCTGTGGAGGATTTAAAGCCGTGCACCATCGAGCCGTGCACCACGAGGGCATTTGTTTGGCTCAAGGAAAAGAGAAGATCATACGACTGGCAAGAGAGAGAGTTGGATTACGGAGGACCATAGCTGTGCATCTTCTCCTACCAAACCACAGAAGCTATGGAGCAACGGAGGGGTTTAAATGTAGCGCTGACAGCATCGTGGAAGACGCATCGAGACCTGAATTTGGAGTCTGGCTTCATGCAGTCCATGTCTTCTGGATAAATTCGCTGTGACTGCAGCGACACTCTTGAACTGCTCCATAAAACTACTGATGCTAAAATTTGCTACATTTGCTGATAACATACCCTATTTTTGTAAATGAGTTCCGTGATGGCTTGTTGTGCCAGAAGATCAAATCGTTATGCTGAACTTTATCACTGTATCCTAAAACCGGAAAGCTGTTGGGTTTAAATGACTTTATTAAAAGATTGTATTCTTCTTATTAAAAGACTTTATTAAAGTTCTACTCTCGCACATTTGTTACTAGAGTAGAAATAAGTGTATGGGTGCATTGAATCAGTCATTTTATCATCCATGAAGTAATAAAAATGACCAGCTACTGTTTGAGCATCAACAAAGAGACCATGTTAGTACTACTTCCAGCTGTCTAGCTCTTCATTTGACTTCATTTGGACTCCAAAACCTGATCAGCCGTTTCCCCTATTAAACCCCAGGGGAAATTGTTAACTTTAAATCAACTTGTTGACTTTAAATTAACTGGAGCAGATTCTTACAGTTTGGGATTAAATGTTTTTTTTAGTTAATAGGCAGCATTATTTCATCAGCTTTTATCAGTTTCTCAAAAACTCAGGAGAAATGGCAATAAAGGCAAACAGCCAAGGGAAAGAAGGAAAGCAGACAGAAAGTTTTATGCGTTTTCTATTGTTGTATGTTCTCTGTGGAGTTTGACTTTTTATGGGAATGTGGGAGAAGAGACACAGGAAGGTTGAAGGTTGAATATGAGAGAATGGACAGGAAAAAAACAGCTCAGCTGCTGGATTTGTCTCATGTTTCAATACTTCAGTGTTTGGACAGCTGGATGCCAAGTTAGTCAAGTGATGCAACAGCGAGCAATAGAAGCGTTACTTGCGCTCATCTTCATTTTTTAAAGGTTTAAAAGAGGAAGAAACATGAGAACAAGTGAAAGTGTTTCCTCCTTACTTTGTTGGCTCTTCTACAGCAGATGTAGATGCTCTTTAATTATGTTGTAATTTTAAGCTCTGGTGCTTTCATTGCTGCGTCCACAGAAACACGGGGAACTTTTCAGTTGCAGCTTGTCATGCACTGGTATAAATTAATTCAAGATAAGATAAAGTTGAGAATGTGGCGGGTGTCTTGCCAAAAGGAGGAGCTGCTGTTATCGCTGACATCTGGGCTAACCAGTCAAATTTTATCCATCTGGGAAGAATTTGATTCCACAAACATTGAAACACTCGGAGCTACATGGGCTTCTGCACGTAGCTTGCAGGCAAAGGGTGTAACTTTGTGTTGAAAGCTGGGGCACTGGTCTAACTTAATTCCAGACCAAATTAAGTTATTAATGTCAAACCCTCTCGCATTCCTGGCTCAACGCTCAAACAGAACGCGGCAGGGGTCAAGGTCGGAAATGATGGAGGAATCCTCCCGTCTGACCTTCAGCTCCCCACAGCTGGAGAACGGATGAACAGCGTCCAGACTCCCACAGAGGTCACGCTTTCCTCAGCACAAAACAGTTTTTTCTGATCCAATAGTAATAAGCTCAAACACGGCGTCAGAGGGAAGTTTAAGGTTTTCCCCACAGTTGTCCTTGCCAAAAGAGGGACTCCCATTTTCTCGGAACCAGTCAAATTTCCGTCAGCTGTGAAGGACTCCAACCCACACACACTGAAACAGTTGGAGCTACATGAGTTTCTGCACGTAGTTTGCAGGCGAGGGTGTAACTTTGTGCTGAAAGTTGGAGGAAAGTTGAAGCAGTATTTAGAGGGTTTGGCAGATGTACCCACAGTTATGCAAATGTCAGGCCTACTGTAGTGAAAACAAAGGTCAAAACTTAAATGTGAATGCCACACAGTCTTATTCAATAAATTATACGTCCTGATGAGGCTCCGCTGATTAATAGTACAATAACCTTTTAGCAGGTGTTAGACATTCTTAGAGTCATAAAGATGTTAAAACATCAGTCATCGAATAAATCTACATAATGTCTTTCACTTGGTGAGGGAATTACTAAAAATTGAACTTTTCAGTCATATTCTGTTTAGTGGAATGGGTCTGTATATTTGCTCAATGCTTGTGGAAAACAGTCACAAAATTCAGTCATATTTTCTGTGAAAAATTATCACAACAATACAGTTGAGTTTCATTGCCTGATTTTATGAAGTGCTCACAAACATCCATGACATATAACATATGCTTCAATCAAAATTTGATATATTAAAGAATTGCAACAATCAGCATAAATAACCACTCTGTGAGCCAAATGCTTCCTTGTCAGTGCAGACTTTGTATTTTTTATGTGATTCTGATTCCACAGCTGTGCCTGGATTGGCTGACATGAACCTGCTGTGTTACTCATAGCCAGTGGTGGGAAGTAACGAAGTACAAGTACTTCGTTACTGTACTTAAGTAGAGTTTTCGTGTATCTGTACTTTACTTAAGTAGATTTAATAATGGGGACTTTCTACTTTTACTCCACTACATTTTACAGTAAGTATCTGTACTTTCTACTTCACTACATTTCTACAAAACTGTCGCGTTACTCGTTACATCCAAGTCGCGTTGCTCTTTTTTTCCGTTAAAATGTGAAGTTCAGGGACTTAAGGTGGCGCCTTAAAATCCGAGCAATATCGTAACTTACGTGTCTGTTGTCACCCATCGCCTCCACCTTTACTCGCACGCGAAGCTCCAGACATGCGCAGTGGTTTCCTCTGAGCGAGTCTAATCATCAGTAATATAATAGTGCTGCATAAATCATAAGATATGGCGACATGTAAAATCAGCAGCGCTTCGCTTTCACAGATGGTGGGGACTTCATCCAACTTTTAGCGTCATTTGGAAGGAAAGCTTAAAGAAAGGTAAGATCTGTGGACGTGATGCTAGCAAAGCTAGCTGTACTGACGTAGACACACATGTTTGCATCTGCGATGAAAAAAAGTTGTCACTCATGCGCTGAATTATTGTGTGGAGGTTTTGACTGAGGTGTCGCACATATGGGACAACGCTGGTACATTCAGGAACAATCAGATTCTTCTGGACAGATCTTTACTGATTGCATTTATTTAAGCTCTACGTATTTAATAACTAGTTTTTTATGGGAAAGTGGATCTTTCAGATCAATTTGAGAAGCAATTTTGATAAGTAAAAGTAAATTTTTTTGTGTCACGTAGCGCGGGGTGCTGGTCTTGACTTGGTCTTGGGTCGGTGACCTTGACTACAACTCTGCTACTGGCTCCTTGGTTGCCTGTCCTCTCCCACCCACCTTCTTTCCATCCCCTTTCTGTTGGATTTCTTTAAAAAATAAAAGCTACTAGTAGCAAAAAAAAAGTGAAGTTCATGTTATGTTAGGACAGGAGACAAGATGTTTCCGTCCCTGAAATTATGATGCATAGAATCACATATCTAAGTCTAAACCATGTTACAGAGAGTAAACATAATAAAAATATGCTTTATCTGTGGCATTGTTCATTAAAATGGCACATTTCTAATGTATTAAGAGCAACTGGCAGCTCAGAGTTCCCATGCACCACATACCGGTGAAACACCGTTACTGCACCCATCGTCTTTAACCCCTGTTAACAAGTAAATTAATTATTATTATTATTATTATTATTATTATTATTATTATTATTATTATTATTATTATCCCATAGACATTTAAATGCTCCTTTTTCACTTTTTTTCACACACCAGTGGGCATCACAAGAGGTTTGTTTGACTGATAGACCGGCCCAGGTCATGTTGTGGTTCCACTGACATTTGCTCTATGCCTGTTAGGAGATGGAACCCAAATAACAAATAAAAATGGGTGGGCGGTAAGTGGAGGGGCCAATGGTTCCCTGGCCCCTCCTGTTAAGCTGCACAAATCACTGCCAGTTCAGACTTGCAGGAATAATGCATCTAGTGCCCACAGATTAAGTTTTTTTTTCACAGCGCATGCTCACTGCGTGCTATTTTTACCCTTAGCAACAGTTGCCATGCTGCTTACAATGACGTCATCAGCATGACTTCAAATGATGTCTGTGTCATGAGGCCCTTCTGAGGATGACTTTATGATGTCATAGAGTCCATGACATCACCAACTGATCAGTTAATTCTCTGATCAGTTACCACAAATCGGTTAACAAGTCAGTCAACTCGAGATTCATTTGGACGTTTTAGCTCAGCACAATAAAGATGAACGACGAAAGCCCAGAGAGAGAAATGGATGTGAAACCTAAGGTTTCTTTTGGACGAAAGTGAAAAAGACATTGTCCAGCAAAGTTCATCCTGGTCAAAGAAGCCCAGATTACAAAAAGAGAAACTTTCTCAGTGAACTTCTGTGGGAAGTGATAGAAAAGGCTGCAGATGGACCAACTCTGCATCTTGTCCGACAAGTCTTTGAGGAACAACATAGCAAAATTTTGAAATTGCTTTGAGAAAAACTGGAGATATAAATGTGAACGTACTCTCGGAGATTTCAGAAGAACTTGGTGAAAGGATTTTCCAGAGTCTTGCGAGAGATGCATTCCACTTTGCCAGTGGACTGCATTTAATCGCACTACTGGATTACCCAGAAGGACACCAAGTCATCGTGGAAAAATTCAAAAAGCATCTGGAGAATCCTGTTCCTAAAGAGAAAATGTTCACGTCTACCAAAAGAAAGATCCGAAAGACTTTTTTTCCAACTGAAGACTTGTACGCAGATGAAAACTGCCTGAGTGAAGATTATACTCAGGCAACCATGGACCCTGAACAATTTTTGAGGGACGCAAACAGGATGGGATTCAGACGTGGAACAGAAGATGAAAGGAGAATTATGGTTCAAAATATTCTATGGAGATTGATTTATAAGTCAAGTTACAGATCTAGCTATGGGCATTACAAAAGGAAGCACACCGAACCGGTCCAGAGAAAGCTTGCTCCAAAAATATGGAAAGAAGTCAAGGACATAGATTTTGTCTTTTATGACAAAATGGAAAAAAAAGCCTGCCGAGACATCCTGCAACTTCTGTGGGGCAATGAAGACGCAGTTAGAGAACTGCTCTTCAAAATGATTAAAAGCAACAACCCAATAGTGATTCACAAGGTTGTGGAATGCTTTAAAAGAACCCTTGCACGACCGAGAAAAATCAATCTCAAAGACACCTTTCTCCAAAAGGCATGGGACCTCATCAAAAAGGCTGCAGGTTGTGGAGACAATCCAGATGAAGAAGAGAGGCAAGAGCCCACCAAGAATGGATCAAATGTTGTGTTTAGTCCACACTTAGCTGGGCCTCTAAATTTGGTCAACTCAGAGGTTGGTACTGACTTGGAGGAGTCAGGGCCGAACTCAGAGTCAGGGCCCGCCTCAGAGTCAGATCCCGTCACCGAGTCAGGACAGACGTCTGAGACGGGACCCGTCTCAGAGTCAGGACCCATCCCCGAGTCAGGACCCGTCCCCATCTCCGAGTTAGGATCTGTCTCAGAGTCTGGACCCGCCTCAGCGTCTGGACCCGCCTCAGCGTCAGGACCTGCCTCAGAGTCAGGACCCGCCCCAGAGTCAGGACCCGCCCCAGAGTCTGGACCCGCCCCAGAGTCTGGACCCGCCTCAGAGTCTGGACCCGCCTCAGCGTCTGGACCCGCCTCAGAGTCTGGACCTGCCTCAGAGTCGTGGCCTGTCACCGAGTCAGGACAGAACTCTGAGACGGGACCGACCTCTGAGACAGGACCGACCTCTGAGACGGGACCGACCTCTGAGACGGGACCGACCTCTGAGACAGGACCTGCCTCTGAGATGGGACCTGCCTCTGAGATGGGACCTGTCTCCGAGTCAGGACCCGTCCCTGGACCCGTCTCCGAGTCAGGATCCACCTCAGAGTCAGGACCCGCCTCAGCGTCAGGACAGACCTCTGAGACGGGACAGACCTCTGAGACGGGACCTGCCTCTGAGACGGGACCGACCTCTGAGACGGGACCGACCTCTGAGACGGGACCTACCTCTGAGACGGGACCTGCCTCAGAGTCGGGACCTGTCCCCAAGTCAGGACCCGCCTCAGAGACGGGACCTGCCTCAGAGTCGGGACCTGCCACAGAGTTATGACCTGTCTCTGAGTCAGGACCTGTCTCCGACTCACGACAGACCTCTGAGTCCTCATGCCTAATCTCACCAACCTAGTGACACCTTGTCAGAAGTATCAAAACTGTTCCTCAGAAGAACTTCGCATCTTACCAGAACGGATGATTATGGCCTTAAAGATTGCTTACAAGTTTTCAACCTGAGAATACCGGAAACCATTAGTCATCTGTTGTTACAGTGAGAGAAAGACGGGTAGATTAACCCGAAGAATCAGAATTGGAGGCCGAGGGAACGATGGCCCACTGGGAGGCTAGAAGGGGTTCGAAGAAGAAGGAGAGAAGGTGGGGGGCTGATGTATCGTTAGAGAGGAGGGGGAAGCGAAGGATTGAACGAAGGAGAGACATTGTGGGGGGGCTAGTGTACGATGAGAGGTACACTAGCCCCCCCTCAATGTAGAGGTAGATGTGAGTGGTCAAAGAGGGTGGTGCCGGTCTAGCGTACCGTTGAGTGCTGGGGGGGCGGATGGACGGCGAATTGCAAGAAGGGGGAGGAGGTTTGGCTGCAGAAGGAGGGGGCGAAGGAGAGACATTGGGGGGCTAGTGTACCATGAGAGGTGCACTAGCCCCCCTTCAATGTACAGGTAGATGTGAGGGGTCGTAGAGGGTGGGGCCAGTCTATCATACCATTGAGTGCTGGGGGGGGCGGCCGGACGGAGAATTGCAAGAAGGGGGAGGAGGTTTGGCTGCAGAAGGAGGGGGCGAAGGAGAGACATTGGGGGGCTAGTGTACCATGAGAGGTGCACTAGCCCCCCATCAATGCAGAGGTAGATGTGAGGAGTCGAAGAGGGTGGGGCCCGTCAAGCATACCATTGAGTGCTGGGGGGGGGGGGGAGGCCGGACGGCGAATTGCAAGAAGGGGGAGGAGGTCTGGCTGTAGAAGGGGGGGTGAAGGAGAGACATTGGGGGGCTAGTGTACCATGAGAGGTGCACTAGCCCCCCTTCAATGTAGAGGTAGATGTGAGGGGTCAAAGAGGGTGGGGCCGGTCAAGCGTACCGTTGAGTGCTGGGTGGGGGGGCGGCCGGACAGCAAATTGCAAGAAGGGGGAGGAGGTCTGGCTGTAGAAGGAGGGGGCGAAGGAGAGAATTAATCCCCCCGATCCACCTATAAATGCTATTTTATTTATATAATTAGGGCTATTGTAAACAAATATTTTAGTAATCGTGTAATCTATCGATTATTCTTACGATTAATCGAGTAATCATATAAAAAAAAATTGACAAAATAAAGTTTTGGTTAATCTGGCATAACAGCAGTGTTACTATCGGATATCAATATCAGTCCAATTTTTCATTTTTGAGCTTCCCTAGCAGTTACTTTTTTGTTGTTTAGAAAACTAACCTGTAATAATAACAACTCGTTTTCTAAGTTAATCTGAGAAAAAGTCATACAAAAATCTAAAATTAATTTCAATTTAATAAAAAGAGGCAGGCTCACAAATACGCTTATTAAAAATATCTATGATTCAGCTTTTAGTTTATGTAGTCAGTCAGTAGATGAACTATCACGTTGCCCCATACATGTCAAGCTTTGAGTTTGAGAATATGGGAAATGTCACCTGAAGTGGTGGTGGGCCATAATTTAACAGTTTGTTCATGTTAAATTATTGGGGAAAAAACTGTTAAATTATGGAAAAATTCTGCTGAAATTCCATAAAAAACAAGAAAGTGTACTGGCAGAAATTACCAGGATATTTCCCTATTTTTTCATGAAAAACTTTGAAATAAAATACTGTTAAATTACGGGAAACTTCTGATGGAAATTCTGTAAAAAAACACTGAAAATATCATGGCAGAGAATTAACAGGACATTTTCTGTATTTTTTTTTTTTTTTCAGAATTTCCATCAAAATATTTTCCTTTTTTTAACAGGTTTTTTTTTATGTCAAATTTACCAATATTTTGTTAACCCCAAACTGAAATTCTCTCTTTTTACTCTGTTTTTTGTGATGCATTCACAAACTTTTTAAAAAACCTTGGACATTTCCAAATACCATTGAAGTCTGTATTCTATACCATATGTTAATTATAGTGTAAAATATATTACAGTTAATGTATTTAATATATTATTAACATAATTTTGAAACAAAATTAAATTCTAAGTCCACAGGAAATGTAGTTGTAGAACACAAAACACTTAGTTTGAAAGTATCTCATGCAAAGTGATGTAAAAATGAAACCATTCTACAATCAATTTGCAGACTTTATTTTGCAATTTAAGACCATAAATTGACGTCATCTAGTCTTTATAACTAACATTTTGTCATGATCCGTGTTTCTATGTGTTTATTTTTGAGTTTCTGTGTGATCCTGTTCCCTGTTAGTCCTGTCTCTGCGTCTTTCCCCGTTGATTGTCTCCCAGGTGTGTCTCGTTCCCGTGATTGCCCCGTGTGTATTTAGTCTCACCTGTTGTCTGTGTTCTTTGTCGGGTCCTCGTCTATTGATGTCTCCAGTCTCCGTGCTGCCAGTTTTCCTCGTGCTGTTTCCCTGTTGTTCCTTGTTGTGAGGTCTATGTCATTAAATTCATCATTTTTTCATCATACCTGGGCCTAAGCGTCATCTCCTCACCGCTTACCACACCAGTTCATGACAGAAGGACCCGACCTCTGTATGGTGAGGACGCCAGCGTTATGGCCCATGAGGCGTGGTTCCAGCAGCAGTTGGAGTTGGCGCAAAGGGATCTCTATAAGGATGTAGAGATCCTGCCTTCTCCGCTGCTGCTGGAGGAATTGGGTCTCCCCTCGGACCTAGACTCGCCCAGGAGACGGAGGCCGCGGCGGAGGTCTAAGAGGGAGTCGAGCGGAGCAGTTCCTGCCAGCCCGAACCCGTGGCTGGGATCGCGGCTGGTACTTTGCCCTCCCGGATATGGACCTCGCCGTTACCACCGTCCTGAGCCGCTGGAGGTCCCGGCCCCTGGGCACCGAAGCCGCCACCGCCCTGAGCCGCCGGAGGTCCCGGCCCCTGGGCACCGAAGCCGCCACCGCCCTGAGCCGCCGGAGGTCCCGGCCCCTGGGCACCGAAGCCGCCACCGCCCTGAGCTGCCTCCGGTCCCCGCGCCGAGGCGCCGTCAGTCCCCGCTGCCTCCGGTCCCCGCGCCGAGGCGCCGTCAGTCCCCGCTGCCTCCGGTCCCCGCGCCGAGGCGCCGTCAGTCCCCGCTGCCTCCGGTCCCCGCGCCGAGGCGCCGTCAGTCCCCGCTGCCTCCGGTCCCCGCGCCGAGGCGCCGTCAGTCCCCGCTGCCTCCGGTCCCCGCGCCGAGGCGCCGTCAGTCCCCGCTGCCTCCGGTCCCCGCGCCGAGACGCCGTCAGTCCCCGCTGCCTCCGGTCCCCGCGCCGAGACGCCGTCAGTCCCCGCTGCCTCCGGTCCCTGCGACGAGGCGCCGTCAATCGCAGCCACGTCAATCGCCTCCTACGTCCGCTGCCGGCGTGCAGCTCCCCGAGCTTCCTGCGCCCGCTGCCGGCGTGCAGCTCCCCGAGCTTCCTGCGCCCGCTGCCGGCGTGCAGCTCCCCGAGCTTCCTGCGCCCGCTGCCGGCGTGCAGCCGCCGGAGTTTCCTGCTGCCGGCGAGCAGCTCCCAGAGTCCCCTAGTGTCCCTCCAGAGTCCCCTAGTGTCCCTCCAGAGTCCCCTAGTGTCCCTCCAGAGTCCCCTAGTGTCCCTCCAGAGTCCCCTAGTGTCCCTCCAGAGTCCCCTAGTGTCCCTCCAGAGTCCCCTAGTGTCCCTCCAGAGTCCCCTAGTGTCCCTCCAGAGTCCCCTAGTGTCCCTCCAGAGTCCCCTAGTGTCCCTCCAGAGTCCCCTAGTGTCCCTCCAGAGTCCCCTAGTGTCCCTCCAGAGTCCCCTAGTGTCCCTCCAGAGTCCCCTAGTGTCCCTCCAGAGCTCCCAGCGCCCGCAGCAGCCGGCGCTCGTTCCGAGCTCCCAGCTCCAGCAGCAGCCGGCGCTCGTTCCGAGCTCCCAGCTCCAGCAGCAGCCGGCGCTCGTTCCGAGCTCCCAGCTCCAGCAGCAGCCGGCGCTCGTTCCGAGCTCCCAGCTCCAGCAGCAGCCGGCGCTCGTTCCGAGCTCCCAGCTCCAGCAGCAGCCGGCGCTCGTTCCGAGCTCCCAGCTCCAGCAGCAGCCGGCGCTCGTTCCGAGCTCCCAGCTCCAGCAGCAGCCGGCGCTCGTTCCGAGCCCCCAGCTCCAGCAGCAGCCGGCGCTCCGCCCGAGCCCCAGTCTCCAGCGCCCGCAGCAGCCGGCGCTCCGCCAGAGCTCCCCGAGTCCGCTGCCGGTGCGCAGCTCCCCGGTGCTCCTCCCGAGACTCCAGCCGGCCGTCCTGCCGGTTCCCCGGCCTCTGCTCCGCCCGAGCCCCAGTCTCCAGCACCTGCAGCAGCCGGCGCTCCGACCGGCCCGCCGCGGCTCGAGCTCCGCCTCCTGCGTCGCCGCCCACCGCGGCTCAAGCTCCGCCTCCAGGGTCGCCGCCCACCGCGGCTCAAGCTCCGCCTCCTGCGTCGCCGCCCACCGCGGCTCAAGCTCCGCCTCCTGCGTCGCCGCCCACCGCGGCTCAAGCTCCGCCTCCTGCGTCGCCGCCCACCGCGGCTCAAGCTCCGCCTCCTTCGTCGCCGTGGACGGCCCCCGGAAGGGTTTTGTGTTTGGATTCCTGTTTGGATCTGGTTTTTGTTTTCTGGACTCTGGCCCTCCTGCCGTCGCCCCTCCGCCCACCCTGTTGGGTTGTTTTTTGTTTTTTGGACTTTTTCTGTTGGGCGCCTGGTAGTCGCCCCTTGAGGAGGGGGTACTGTCATGATCCGTGTTTCTATGTGTTTATTTTTGAGTTTCTGTGTGATCCTGTTCCCTGTTAGTCCTGTCTCTGCGTCTTTCCCCGTTGATTGTCTCCCAGGTGTGTCTCGTTCCCGTGATTGCCCCGTGTGTATTTAGTCTCACCTGTTGTCTGTGTTCTTTGTCGGGTCCTCGTCTATTGATGTCTCCAGTCTCCGTGCTGCCAGTTTTCCTCGTGCTGTTTCCCTGTTGTTCCTTGTTGTGAGGTCTATGTCATTAAATTCATCATTTTTTCATCATACCTGGGCCTAAGCGTCATCTCCTCACCGCTTACCACACCAGTTCATGACACATTTACTATTATATATTAAGGGCTAAACATATTCTTGAGCTTGCTAATGTTTATCTTCTGTACATCACAACTAATTTATTGCATTTTACTATACAAATTTTCAATGTATAAATTAAATGTAAAGCAATCTCGACTCTAGTCTTTTAAGTCAAATAAACAGTTTTAAGTTATTACTATAAGATGGAACATAAAAAAATTGCTTTTGAACATGAAAATCATAGTTGTAAACAGGATCAACATACTTCAAAATAAATGCCGAAAGTCAACCATTATTTTTATGAAATACAGGTATAAATATTTTGTTAAAAATCAAATGCTACATAAACCCAGCCGGTAACACTTTACTGAAGGCGGGTGAATAAGACTGACATGACACCGTCATAAACATCTGTCATGGACATGAATAAGTCATAAATATTTATGACTGTTGTCATAAAGCGTCATTCAGTAAATCATGACACTTTTAATATAAAGTTGACATTATTGAAAATGTCTTTGTTTTGACAACTTGACATTAATCTAGACAAAATGATTAATGATTGATTAATAGTATTCAGCAGGTTGTTTTCCAATGTATTAAAATTAAATATGATCGGGACACTTAATGATATTAGCGATTAGGTAATCCATTCAGCAAGCACTTTTACTTTTAATACTTAAGTATTTTTAAAAGCCAGTACTTTTTTACTTTTACTTAAGTACAAATGCTAATGTGGTAGTTTTACTTTTACTTGAGTACATTTTTGTCTGTGTATTTGTACTTTTACTTAAGTACATTTTTTGAGTACTTTCTCCACCACTGCTCATAGCAGATGAGATGTAATGTGTCTTTAACATAGCTAACATATTTCCTTTACTGTGAAATAATATGATAAGACAAGTACTAGTTCATTTTCATATCTTTTCATGTTGATTCTGCAGCTGTCCCTGCTTCTGTACTCTCCAGAAAAGCACATAATGTGCAGGACTCTGTTCTTTCCTTACAAGATCTGAATATTTTTCATTTTCATTTTCATTTCAGAATTTTGTGACTCTCCAAATTTGGTCTGTCTTCTGTTAGTTATCAAAACAGAGCAAGCCGTGCATCATGATCCTCTGTGTTATATCCTGGAGAAGGTGTAAAACAAAGCTGCTTAATCGGTTTAAAACTCTATTGGACATTTTACATTGCAATAAAAAGGTTCATGGCTATTGCTCGTCCTTTTTTATTCATTCATTTATGTAATCAATCATGTATAATACAGCAGGATTAAAGGCAAGTGGATCTTTGATCAGTTTTACCCAAAGACGTATCAACACCTGTCCAGGAGTGTTTGTCATTTCTGGACGCTGGCAGGTGAACAACTTGGAGCTGGAAGATGATAACATGATGTTTTGTGAGCACAGGGAGGCCGTTAGAGCATCACCAGTCCAATGTAAGTTACCAACCTGCTTGACCCTCACTTGGCTCATTTGGGTCTTTTGCTTGGAGTGGATTGTGAGCTTAGTGAATCATTATGAGACTGCTAAAGTAATTTCTATAGAATGAGTTTCAAAACAAGGTTATATATGCTTGATAGACCTCCAGATATGGCCTGTCTTCTGTTAGTTATCAGAAGAAAGACCAAAACTGAAACCACGTCTTTCCCACTTGGTTAAGTGTTTGTCGTCCCCTTTTGACAAAGCATCCATCACCTGGACAGTATTGTTGCCAAACGTGTGTTATTTGCTCTTGAGGTGCAAATAACACACCTTTATACACCTAATATACTCCTGCTTTGCTGGCTATGTTGTACCGCACATCGGTAGAGTTGCTTGGTTTTGCTGATGTTCATGTCAGTGCAGAAAAACAAAAGAGAAAAAACAAGGTCTCAGTGGTGGCACGCCATCCATGTCACAGATCTTGGTTGAGTAGATTAAACAGCAAAGCTGCTCAGGTCTGGTTTCCTCCCACTAAAGGAAGCGGTCCAGGACTGGGACACTGTCCTGCAGAACCGGGGTCTGGTCTAGTTAAGGAGAGGATGGAGAAAAAGAAAACTTTGTTTAGTTGTAAGGTACGTCTTAGATTATGTTTCATTATGAAACCAAGTAATACACGGAAAATAAGTCAGGAAATGTTCAGCTTTAAATTACTTTATTAAACATTAAATTAAGTTTTAAAAGTCAATAACTTGCTAAAAAAAAAAATTTCATTAAGAAAATTAAATTCGGACAGTCTGGAACTTGCTCGAAAGAATTCAGACACTTAAAAAAACATTTTGTTTTTTTAGAAAAAAATTCTAATTTAAAAAAATATAGAACTTTTAAAACTTTTTTGACAAAACTAAGTTTTTTTTTCAAGCAAATGTTCCACTTCTCTGTGAGGATTTGAGTTTTCTGTGTGTTTATTTTAGGTTTCTGTGTTCAGTTCAGTCTCGGTCTACCTCTTGATTGCTGCCCGCTGTGTCTCGTTCCCCTGATTACCCTCTGTGTATTTAAACCCCTTGCCTGTTCTGTTTGTTGAAAGTTGTGTTTGTTGTCAGTCTCAAGCCAGATGTTACCAGTGTGACACTCCTTGCCTGTGCTCACCTGTGCTGCCTGAATTTGTGTTTTTTTTTCCTTCATCAAATCATCATATTAAGCTTCTGCCTCACCTTTCTGCTTCTGGGTCCAAAGTAACAAAACCACAAATCGTGACATTCTCAAAAAAAAAAAAAAATCTTTAAAAATTCAGATTTTCTCACAAAATTACATGCAAAATATAAAATTCTGAAGATTTTTGAGGTTTCAAAGCCAATTTTGGATTTCTCAAACTTTTTTTTGTTCTCAAAAAAAAAAAATGTCCACACAGAAGTTTTATCATGTTGGTCACAAACTCAGTCGTGAGATTGATGTCATCAAACAAAGTCTGAGTTAAAGACTTTATCGTTTCTCTTAATAAAGAAAAGATGTGTTTACAGTTTCTCTTAAACTAGTTAAGTTGCATCAGCAGAGAATCTCTCCCCATTGTAGCAAGAAGGAAACCCACATCTTTTTGGCCATTGAAAACATTGTTCCAGGAAATTAAACAACCTCTTTTGATTAATGATGGGCTTGGCTCTAGATCAGGGGTGTCCAAAGTCGGTCCTCGAGGGCCGGCATCCTGCGTGTTTTAGTTCTCTTCCTGGTTCAACGCACCTGCATCAAATGATGGCTCATTAGAGGCCTAAGAAGAACATCGACAAGCTGAGGAGGTTGTTTCTACCACCAGGGTAGTAACCTCCTGCTTTACATAGAAATATTACTGAAGGCGGAAAACCACTTAAAAGATGCCTTTACTGACATGGTAAAGTATAAGAAAATTGACAACTAGTGCAGTGCTTTGATTTTCTTAACTATGAATAATTGTGGGATTTTTGATGCGCTTAATAAATGATATAAATAAAATAACTTTGAGGGATATGGATTGTTAAAATACAACATAGATTATCCGTTAATTAATACATCTATTGGTGAACAATGCTGTTGTTGAATATGGCCTCGGGGCTGCAGGGTACGAGATCTCAGCTCACTGCTTCCCCCTACTGGACGATTTGTGTAGTAAGTGGAAATACTAAGAAATCGATATACATCTTGTACTTAGCGGTGTGGTTTGGGAAAGAGGAGTTATCACTCTTGGGTGTACAGCCAAAAAAAGAAGCAGCAGCTATACTGCACTTCCTCCAGTTATCACAAAAACACCAGCTTTCAAAGAGTCCATGCTTAGAAACGTTGCCAGCTGTTCCAACATTGGTAACGCTGACATTCAACAGATGGACATCTGAATGTTTCTCTGCTACATTCAGCAGTCTACACACACAGACAATTATCTTAGCCTTCCTGAGAAGAAAAAGAAATGCAACAAAGTTCTCACATAAATGTCAACATTAACGATGAAATATCAAGCAAACGTGACATGTAGACACATACACAATTTGAGTTATGTTATTCTTATCTTAAGTACAGTCTTTTTAGCAACCAATAAAGTTACTATATAAGCTCAATTACTATAAAAGATCTGCTTGTGAGGCAGCCTTCCTCTTTAGTTGCCACAGAGCACACACTCTCATCACAACCAAACAATTTAGCATACTGATACATACAACAGGCTGCTTACAATTAATCCCACATTTTGGAACCAATAAGGAAACGTTGGAGAATAACCCAGTGTTTCTAAACAATGCATTCGTTTTTTTTTTTTATGTTGAATTATTTAACAGTCTTCCTGGTTTGTGTGTGTTATGGATGTATGATTCTGTGCAGCACAGACATGTATGGAGCACACTGTATGGAGGAAGTTATTGTAAGACAACATGCTAGTTATAGCCCACATGCCACTGGCTGCATTTAGGCTAATATCACCATTTTGGCTAATTTCAGCTTGTACACAAATTTTAACATACTGAATGGAGTAAATCCATGTTACTCTGCATGCTTGTGACTCTCCACATGCTATTTAGTACATTGTAGCTTACTTTAGCATTGAGGCTCATTTTTAGCATCAGAGTGCTGGGTTCCAACCGACAGGCACACTTTGGCAGGCCCTGTTTAAATTTCTTCAGAAATTTTGTAGTTATAATGAACTGTTCTTGATATTGCCTAATGTTTTGTGATAACGAGTATAGTCTACAGAACAAAGAGAAATATTTACAGAAAGAAAAAACACTCAAACTCAGAATTGGCTTCAACTCTTTTGATTTAAAGGAATTCTGTCAAAAAGCAGAAGCACCTGCTTTAAAAGCAGCCTTAAAATGTTCCTTTCTGTGAGCACCCTATCTGATATTGTTCGGACAGGTTCAGTTCTGATTATCACTTGCCTTGTTAAATTTTCTGTTCTCTGACGGGGCCCAGATAACGAGTCAGATTTCTAAGTTTTAAAATGTTATCAGAAAGGTAGAAAGTTTGCAAATTATTTTCCTTACACTTTACAGTTATTCAGCAGTTTTTGTGTTGATCTGAAGTAATCATCTTTGTTGTAAAATATCTTGAAATTTGTGGCTGCAGCATTGCAAATGCTAGAAATAGTTGCAGTATGGGATGTGAGCACTTCTGCACATCATGGTGCTTGTTGGAGAGCCCTAAATATTGTATGTTTGTTATTTCCCTCAGTTACTCAACATATACTGTTACAGAAACTCAGTTTCAGTGTTGGGGTCACATTGTATTTGGGAAACGTTTGATAGTTGTGCACATAAGAAAAAAATAATGTAGTTTACTGCAAGATAAAACACTAGCTAAAATCAAACCTACTTGAAGATACTCAAAGTGTGTGTGTGTGTATATATATATATATATATATAATCCCTTTTCACCCTCCCGCAGGTGGACTCTTTCATCCTCTTAGCTCGGGTTCTCTACCAGAAGCCTGGGAGCCGCAGTATCTTGGCTGTGCCTAGTACTGCACATTTCTGGACTGAGATGTCTGATGCTGTTCCTGGGATCCTGTTTTAGCCACTCCTCCAGTTTGGAGGTGACTGCCCTGAGGAGCCCTGCGCTCCTTGGCCCTGTAGACCTAGGGTGAATTCTAGCAACCTGCAGCCTCTTTGCCGGGAGTACCGGACGCCAGCTGATGGTGTAGACCCGCCAATTTCTGCCAGGATCGGTTTGGTGAATGCCAGGTCGCTGACAAATAAAACTTTGGTCATTTGGGATTTCTTTACCTCTCATTGATTGGATGTTTTATTTATAACAAAATCATGGACAAGTGGTTTGGGTGACTCCAGCATTTTTAAAGAACTTGAACTGCGGCTACTTTAATGCTCCAAGGATGATGGGGTCCAGTGGAGGTATAGTGACTGTTTTTAAAAGTTGTTTTACTTGTAACCAGTAAAACTACTATGGGATTAGCTTTGAGATTAGTCTATTTGAACTCGGCAGCTCTCAGCTGTGTGCGGCAGTCTATCGGCTACCAAAGTACAACAAAAACTTTATAAATGACTTTTCAGATTTATTGGCTGATATCATGCCAAGGTATGACAAAGTTCTCATTGTTGGTGATTTTAATAGTAATGTCTGTTGTCCTTCTTCACCTATGGCTCAGTCATTTCTTAATGTAATCGATTCTATTAATTTTGTGCAGTCTGTGACTGGTGCTACCCATGAGGATGGTCACAGTCTTGATCTGGTTTTATTTTATGGTCTACCAGTTTTTAATTTAGTGATTGGTGACTCATTATTTTCAGACCATATGCCTGTTTTATGTGAGATAACGCTGTCCTGTGCTAAAGCATGCGCTGCAGCTCGGTTGTCATGTTCTTAACCCTTCTACTGCTGGTCAGTTTTCTTCTGTTTTTAATCAATTTATTGGTGTATAGAGTGCTTCATAAATAAAGTTGGTATGGTATGGTATTGTGGTCTTCACCTTACAGGCCTTTTCCAGTTTCTCTCTGAGGCCCTGGTATTTCTCCAGTTTCTCGTGCTCCGTTTTCCTGATGTTGTAATCACTTGGTATTGCTACATCCACCACAACGGTTTCCCTCTGTTGTTTATCGACCACCACAATGTCCGGTTGGTTCACCATTACCATTTTGTCTGTCTGGATCTGGAAGTCCCACAGGATCTTAGCTCGGTCATTCTCCACCACCTTTGGGGTTGTTTCCCACTTTGATCTTCCAGTCCATATTCTGCACAGATGGTCCTGTACACTATGCCCACCACTTGGTTATGTCATTCCATGTAAGCTTCCCCCGCCAGCATCTTGCACCCTTCTGTTATGTCCTTGCACCACATACACCTTGAGTCTTGTCTGGTGTGGTAGATCTGAGCCTCTATTGCTCTGGTGTTTAGGGCCTGTTCCTGTGCAGCCAGGATGAGTGCCTCTGTGCTGTCCTTTAGTCCAACTTTTTAAAGAGGGGCCTTTATTTCCGATTAAAGTCTTTGGGATTCTCTAAAGGTTTGGTTCCCTCAATTTAGAAAACCAAAACTCAAGGAAACAACGATGAATGGATGGATGAATGCCAGTGGGTTTTTCGTATCCTGTGTATATGATTTTCTTTCATCATAAAGAATAATGTTTCAATGACTGAATGTAATGTCTTAAAATGTATGGGATAATTTTTCACTTCTCACTATAAAAATTGTAGAAATGTCATTTTATATCAGACTCATGTTCTCTCTGCCTGGCAGAACTTTCCATCCAGAATTACTTCATGATTGATTGTCCTATTCTGTATTGTGCACAATTCATAAATAAACCTGACTGAGTGATTTTACCTGAACAGTGCTTGGTAATAGTTTTTTTTCCACAACAATGGACAAAAACATTAAAGGCTTTTATCCTGTCATATGTAGTCAAGGCTGTCTGAGCACATGTCTAAACACAGGGCCAAAAAAGTTAAAGACTGGATGATCTCATTATTTATTTTAATAAGGCAGCCAGTAAAGGCTGGGTGGAGGTTGGCACTGATTAATTGGGCATGTAGACAAATGTGAAACTGAGCCCAGGAATTTACTCAGAGTCAAACAACCACAGGCTAAAGAATAGATTCCTAAGTATCCCCAATGGGCCTGGAGTCACAAACTATCCAGCCGGGGAACTTTCTGCTCACACCTTAAATGGTGCCTGCCTGTTCTCGAGTGGCTCACATACCAGAGGCCGTCCTTTCCTGTTTGGTGCCCTTGGTAAACCACCTGGCCGGCACCCCCTCTTCCTCCGATGAGGGAATAACATTATAAAATGACTTAAAGCTCAAATAAGTGGACTTTACATAATGTTGTCCACTTAATTGCTCTTAAAGCTGAGCCTCTGTATGTATGGTTGTTTGCCATGTGTCTCTCTGTTGCCTTATGATGGACTATAGACCAGTCCACACTGCACCATTGACACCAGCGACCTATGATCCTGAAGGATTATGGGACAAAGGGAAAACACGACGTCACACGGTGACTCCGAACCCATCCAAGCACTGAACAGCTGCATGTATAAATGTGCCAAAACTTTCTCCAGCTGAAGAGAAACAAAACTGAAAGTATCATCTTTGACCTAAAGAGGAATGATCTAGTCAATGCACAGCTTCAGCTTTTACAACAAGAAACCAGCGATCAGGCCCGAAATCTGGGTGTAGTGATGGACTCTGACCTGAACATTTACAGGCACATAAAGACAGTTACAAAGTCAGCCTTCTGTCACCTGAAGAACATTTCCAAAGTTACAACGCATGGATGAAACCCATCCATGTGTTGAAGGCTGCTGCTCACCAGGAAGATGGAGCACATCACCCCAGTTTTAAAGTCCCTACACTAAAGTCTAGCTCAGAAAATACACTTTAAAATACTGTTAGTTTATAAATCACTGAACACAGTCCATTAAAACAGTGGTCCCCAACCTTTTTTACCACCAACGACCGGTCAAGGCTTTGCAATTTTACTGCGACCCCGAGGGGGGTGGGAGGATAGTGCAGTAATCCCCACCACGCCTCCCGATTGTCACTTGTGATAATCGTAACTGATCCTCCTGTACTATGAGGCGCGTGACGAGTGATCTGGTCCAGTTGGTGGAATGTTAGGACCGCTCTGATCTAAAATCGGGCATATTCAACATTGTTTTGGCCCGACTATCTCAGCCTGTGGGGTTTTCTCAGTCAGTGAGCAAGACTGTCAAATGTCTCACTGTTAAATGTGACAGGTAACCAAGCAGTGACGTAAGCACGGAAGGGAATCCCAAACAGGTGACATCACGCAACTGAGAGTGCTTTGAGCGGCTGCTCAAACCATCATTTATCCAACACCTTTTCTTTTTGTTACGTCCTTTATCGCTTAAAATGAGTCCACACACTATCCCTACTGTTTCTACATCGTCATCCGTGTTTGTTTCTTCTAAATTCACGTATGGTGTGTTACGGGGTTTACGGGATTTTCTTCTGGAACCGGGATTTTCGTGACTAGAATCGGTTCGTGTGTGGTGTGTTGCTCCTGCCGTGTGGCTGGACACACGAACCAATAATCAGCCGACAATTCTAAAATCATGTTGTGTGAACCAGACTTAAGACTCACAAGCTCTACTCCTCTCCTCTCGACCACTGCCCAAATGCTCTCTGACTGTGGTCTCTAAACATCTCTACAAAATAAAATACAGATGCGCCACAAAAACGAGCATTTTACTTTCATTAAAATTTTAACTCTCGATAATGACAAATCAATGGGAACCCTGAGCTTATTTGTCTGCAACGAGATTGTCCCACCTGGGAATGATGAGAGACAATAACACCTGAGGTATGTTGCTTATGCACAGGGTGCTCGGTCTCTACGTGGCGAATCAGTTTGAAATCTTCGTTGCCTCATTATTGAGCAGGTCGCCACATATTATACAGAGCGGGCTTGGAACGTGGGAATCACCTACCGGGATAAATCCATTCTCCTGTCTCTTCTCCGGGCCTTTTCCCCTTTGCAAAGATACTTTCCAAAGACATCTGATCTGTTTTATTTATTTTGCTGCTTGTGGGCTCAATGTTGGCTCACAAGACTAACCGAGAGAATCCGGTTAAAGGATTTTCCAAATAAAAGATCTTTCAGAATCAGATTATACATAAAACCGAAATATCAAATTATTTCTTGTGCGGTCCATGTACCGGTACCGGTCTGCGGCCCGGGGGTTGGAGACCACTGCATTAAAGATCTGCTATTGTTGTTGTATCAACCTTGTATCAGCAAATGCAAGAGCCCACAGGCAAATTTTCAAAAGCCTTTAATAAAATCAAAAGCCTTTAATAAAATGTTGAACCTACACATCTGTGAACCTCTTTCTCTCTCTGTGAAGCTTCAAGTAAAATGGAAAACTTTTTCAAGTCATCTGTGGGATATTTCTTTTGGAATTGAACAAAAGCTATGGGTTTGTCAAGTTTCACTGGTTTAGGAATTCACAATAATATGCCACATCAATATGTTCCTCATTCACTTTTGTGGGTGTAAAACTCCAAGGGACGGTAATCGATTAAATCAACATACCCAACCGCACAGACACGAGGCAAAGACGTGCACATGAACATGTTTTGACTTGGAAAGAATTTTAAAAATTGACGCAGATAAAAGTTCACATGCATAGGCAGCTGCTTATGTTTTAATGAAGTTGGAATGGAAAACGAAACAGAGAGCCAGAGTGGCTCCCGGTTCCCAGATATTGTGGAAAAATGGTCCACCAAGGAATTTTTCTCACCACTCCCGTTTGTGTTTTTCCCCAAACTTGTTGATTCACACCCAGATTCCTAGTCTGCAGAAACCAGTCTACTCCAATGCTGAACTCTACATAAACATTGATCCATTGATTATCACAAAAAGCAGCTTGATTGTTCATCTTTGTCCTTTTAAGCAGATAGTTTTGTGGGGCTGGTAGAGTTCCTTCCAGCGGTTTATGCCACTCAGAAGCACACACACACTCTCTCTGAAGCGTGTGTGAGGCACTCTTCAGTGAGGATGGCTCCTCTCCATCCTCACTTGTCCTTGTACAGGCTGTTTTTACAGCAGAGAGCTCCCTTCTCCACGGCACTGAAAGAGTAGTAGTCCAGCAAAAAGGAAAAACAAGTAACTAAACAACAGGTGAAGGCTACATTTCACAAATAACTCATGAAATGAACTTTTAAAGTCTTACCAGATAAACGTTACCGTTTTTCCATAAGCGGTTAGCGTCAATACAGCCTCCCGTTTGATTTTATCCATCATTTGCAGAACGCCCTTGGTAAATGAGGAGGAGCTTCGAGCTTGGGATGAAGCAGCGGAGCGTTTTTCTTTTTTTTATTAATGGGATTTCTGTGTCTCCCAGTGCTCATTTTTAGAAGTTCTTTGCTCACATAAAAACAAAAGTCAGACACAGGGAGCTGATCAGATCAATATAAAAAAAATCAATAACAGCAACATGAGCTTTTAACATGATGCATGATCCATGGCTTCAGTCTTGTTGGACAGCCATCATAGCAGATGCACGTATTTGGGTAGTACAGAGCAGATGAAGCATTTAGACTTAAACAGAAGGTTTAGGTCTAAATAAAGGATGAAAAGGTTACAACTCTGATAAAAAGCTGTGAAGGGGATTTAGGTGAGGTTTGGAGGTTTACCAGATATTCAAATAAAGGGAGAAGCTGTTTGCTACCATGCAATGTAATGTCTGGATGCCTTAGTTCTATATTGGCCATTCTTGATGTTGCAAATTAGCCATGTTGGAACTACTTAGAAAATACTCTGAACAGTCCAGTCTAACAGAATTCAAGGATTTAAACATAGTTTCCCATAAAATAAAATAAAAAGTGACGATGGTGAGAGCCATCAGAAGATGCTCTGGCTATCACAGACATGCCCAGAAGAAATGAAAGTTCAAGGCCTGACTGTCCATCAAACCAGAGAAGTATATGTGAGCACATTTATTGGTACACCTTGTGAAAATGTTTTAAAATCCTAAAAAAAAAATAGTTTTATTAAGTAGCATGTGCTTAGGCCAAAAGGTGTGCAAGAGTGGCAGTGTATTTTTGAGATTTCTGTACCTCATACTATCCTGCTTTGGCAAAATAAAACATGTGTCCTCTTCCAGCCTCGTTTATGACAGTCCCAGTTTTTTTAAACATTCATTACTACCCTGACTCGAGATAAAAGTTAATTTAGTTGAGAAGCCATTTTTTTGTGATGATAGCCTTACTTATGTGTACCAACAGCAGCCTCACTGCTGATGTCATAGATTCATTTGTCTTTTCCAGAGTGAAGAGCAACAAACAGCATTGCACCTCGTGTTACCTTCATTATCATGAGGTCATGAGTTCCTAATTAAAAGGTTCTGGATTTTAATCCAATGTTAGTTTTGCAAATTCCAGGACATACACAAACACACACACACGTGGCTATCTTTGTGGGGACTTTGAATTGACTTCCACTCATTTCTGCAGCTTAAACCTTATCCCTATCCTAACCTTATCCATTACATACCTAACCCTAACCCTATCCAAAACTCAATTCACACCTTTGTCCTAAATCTAACCCCTGACCCAAAAACAGTCTTTCCCCTTGTGGGGATCAGGCTTCTGTCCCCACAAGGGGCAGTGGGTCCCAACATCGTAGTGTCAGGAAAATGGTCCCCACAAGGTATTAAAAACAAACGCACTCACACACGCGCACACATATAAACATAGATGGATAGATAATCGATAGATATATATTTAGAGATATTTATATATCTCCAATATAGAGATAGATATAGAGATGTACAGATATAGAGTTAAAGATTTAGACAGACATAAAGTAAAACATTATGTATGAGAAAAGGAAGGAAACAGTCTGAATAAACCTTTGAAACCTGTGTCTTGTCTTTTACTGCCCTCTGATGGACTGTGAAAATCTCTGCTTGACTGGTAAAAAAAACAAAAAAACAAAGGAGTGCAGTTGTGTAAACAAAGTGTCCCAATTTTGTGACACCTGAACACAAGGTTTACAACAAAACAACATTTTTACAATGATGCTTTGGAGACTAGAGCGCTCAACTGGTACTAAAGAAACCTCTTTTCATATTATCTGAATATGTTCAAGCATAATTTTAAACAAAGGTTGAGCTAGGAAGTCGATGGACCAATGGTAATTGAGGAAACATCAGTGGCATCTATGTGCAGCAACATGATAGGCAGCATAAATCATGGCACCTATTGCAGCACCAACTGGGTGTTTTATTTTTAATTAACATGAGCTGACAACAGGGATAAAATTCACAAGAGGTAATGTTCAGTGTAATGTTTGCAAATATATGCAACAGAAAAAAATGCAAAGAAAATATGCACAAAACTATATCCCACTTATTCCCAACAAGAGCTTATTGTATCAAAATTGTATAGCTAAACAACCTCCTGCTGTTTCTGGTAATAAAGGATTCAAGCTCTCTCCAGATCTACCGTCTACCCTCTTAAAGGTGTTGCCAACAATAGGAGAGTTTGTATCTAATCTGACTGAACACCTAATGGCTTAGTCATAAAACTGAAGTGATGACGCACGTCTAAACAAAACTTACAGCTTTTTCAGCTTATTTAAGCTAAACAGCAGGGAACACCGATAATAAAATACTCACACTACTTGTCAAAAGTTCAGTTTCACTTGTTCTGATTTTCACTCACTTTGGATATTATAACACCATCTTCTTTCCTTTCTTTTATGGGTTATTCAAACCTGACTGTAAATATGTGTTTCTCCTGCTGTAATATGGAGCTACTTTTTGCTACTTTAGTCAAATTTTAGTTGTGTCCCTCCTCCAACATACCTGAAACAAATGGTTTGATTCCCTCATGGATTTGCAATAAAGTTCCTCAGAGTAATGGTCTTGACCTCATTATTTGACTTAGGTGTGTTGAAGCAGAGACACATCTAAAAGTTTGAAGAACACCGGCCTTTCAGGGCTGGATTTGAAGACCCACGGTCTAAGCCAGGGGTGTCCAAAGTCAGTCCTCGAGGGCCGGCATCCTGCATGTTTTAGTTCTCTCCCTGGTGGTAGTAATAACCTTTTCAGCTTGTCAATGTTCTTCTTAGGCCTCTAATGAGCCATCATTTGATGCAGGTGTGTTGAACCAGGGAGAGAACTAAAACATGCAGGATGCCGGCCCTCGACTTTGGGCACCCCTGGAAGCTTTTAGTTTTGTGATGCAAACTAAAAGTTTACTATTTTTACAGGAAATCAAGATATGATGATTTCCTGATCAATATAGGCTCAGTAACTTATTGTACAAGCTCAGTTATAGCATCTCACTTTAATCTTCATTGTGGTTCTCCTGTGAAACATAAACCATTTTAATGCAACATTGGCAAATATTTTATTCTTTAAATTATGCCTTAAAGTTCATGTTTACATTAATTATTTCAAAATAGTTCATGAAAAGTAAAACTGGGCTGAAATATCCTTTCTTGCACAATAATCTCCAAATATTTCGCAGCAGTCCAGAGGACAGACCCAGTCTTCCTCTATATTTTGACCACAAAAACAAAACTTTATGCAATTCATAATATTCTGTGTCTGTTTGTTGCTTTTTTTGCACCATAAGGGTACATGCTCTGAATGACATAAACTACTTATATTGTTGACTGATAATATTTTACTAGACAAGTAAAGTTACAAAAAATGTAATAATTTTTTGAAAGCATTTGGTTTTTGTTAGGGGAAAAAGTCCCTATGCTAGATTTTTTTTTTTTTTTTTTTTGTATCTTTGTGCACATTGCTTACCTAGAGTGGCAAAGAGTGTAGTGTGGCTTATTAAGTGTTAAATTATAATTAAGATTTAAAAACAAAAAAGCAGTAATAAAAGAACACAGCAGTGAGTTATGTACTTGCAATTCTGGTCAGTCCTGGAGATGTAGAACACCAGCGGAACAGCTGCGGAAGGATACATTTTTATTTTAAAGGAGCCGAAGCACAACGCCGGCGTCGCTGGATTGAGGTTTCCGGGCAACACTAGAGTGCAGGCTATCCATATTTCCGAGACTGTACACATTTATACTCCATCTGTTTTGATTGTATTATCAGGGTGACATTCCCTGCGGCAATTTAAAGTAAGAGTCGGAAATAAAACATTTGTCTCCTTCGCAGAGCTTAAAAACTCAACGGAACAATGGTGAGTATCAAGCTAACACTTAGCATGTTAGAAAGGCTTCGCTGGCGTCTCGAGGCTAAGGCTTAAGTGGTCGCTGTTGGATTCATTCGTGTGTTTAACGTGAATATTTCTTTTAAGCATTTGCAAAGACCAAAAGTCTACTTGACACATAGTTTGTATCCGTAATGTTGCAGGACGGCGGGGAAGCCTAGCAAACATATTTAGCTTGTGGCGCTTCCTATTATTGGCAGTTCACTTAAATGTATAACCAGCAGCTCAAGTTAGAGAGCTCCCTTTAATTTTCTGTTATCCACAGTGGAGCGCAGGTTTAAGAAATTGTTACGGAAACGATTTAAAATGCGACGCCAAGCAAACATTTCGGTGGTTGTAGCCTGCATGCATAAAGGTTGGCAGCATGTTTATTTTTTTAACCCGTCAGTGGGCGTGGTTGCAGCGTCGTTGAATGGTTTTGCAGTGTAATAATAGTCGAAATCCGTAGACTCGTATTGTTTATTTAACAAGAACGCCTTCGGCGTTCGGGTTAGATGGCATGCTAACAACCATTTTGTCATTTCACGTTAGCTATTAATGCAGCTCTCCCTGCAAAGCGCTTCAGCAGGATGGTTTAAATGCAGCTTGACATGCGCAACAAGCAGATGGGGGAGGGGGGGGTTATGATCTCTGATGACTGCAATTACTTAACAATACGGCTTGCAGGTAGTAGCTGGCTGCACGCGTTTAGCTACAGTTGTGCCCACATTTCAGTCTTCCAGCTATGGCAGCACCACCATGTCACCATTCTTCTCGGTTACGTATTGCGCCACAACGTTGAACCGCATTCTGCTTCTGCTGAATGATCCTCTTTGCTACCCCTCCCTCCTCTCGCGTCCTTCCCTTCCCCCCGCATTGAACCAAAACATGCTTGGTGCAGCAGCCGCAGTGCATCCTCCAAATCGGGAACTAACTAGTTTTGAACGGCCCAGTTAAGGAACACAAATGACTCCCTGCCTCTTTCCCGTCCCTGTGTGTTTCACTGTTGGACTTCTCTCATATTGTTGCCAAGAAAAAAAGAAAAAACAACAACAAAAAAACGTGCAACATGTCAATTTTGTGCGCTATCACCCAGTGTCACATACCGGCTTATCATGTTACAGTCTTAACCAAAGTACAGTTTGTGTTTTTACTATGGGAATTTGTACTTGTCTACTTTGACAGTTTTACCATCACTTCACAGCTGCTGGCTGACTACATTTCTTACAACAAATGTGTGTGTGTGTGTGTGTGTGTATATACATATATATACACACACTTCCATTCTCGACAGTGTCGATAGTCTTGCTCTCCTTCGCTCACCCTCCCACCCCCCATTTCATCTAACATGGTGACTCATTGATTTTGATTCGAAGAACACATGGCGTTACCAACACCTCAGGCTCTAGAAATGTTGGCTTTAATCTTTTTTAGTTTTGAAAAAGGACAACAACAACAACAAAAAAAAAAAAGAAATCTGCAAAGTTTCGCTATCTACATTTTGGAGGGAGAGGCACAAAATGCAAACCAATGTATCCGAGTTGAGTTTTGTGCCGACATACAGTTATGAGCCCATCTTCATCACCTAATACAGTTTATTCAACCTCGCAGTCTTCCTCAGGCAGCATTAATATTCAAAGCGGCATTCAAAGCACGGCCAAACGATCCGTCCTTGAGGTTGTTGGGTCTCTGCGGCCTGAACTTAATATTTACCCGGTAAAGAATATTACAAAGAGATGGTTAGCCGCTGTGATATTCAGTGTGCTACATAGGCGACCCTGTTCGTGTCTCACTAATTATAGCAGGCATGTGTATTTCGGGCTGTGGAGAATTTATACCCGTCCCTCATCACACTTTCTCAGCCTGAAGTGAGCACATCGGCTGACTTAGATAGGCCTCTCCAGAGTTTACAAGCAGGGGAGAATGATGTCTTGGATAAGTGTTAGTTATGGTGCGAGAATAAGTACAACACATGGAGAGATTACTTTCACACAGTTTGGAAATGCATTGTCTGACCTTCCAGAGCAGAGTCGCTTTTGCTTTTCAAATCACTTGTTGAAAGATAATTTGTATACAAAAATGCACAAAGTTGCAGATTTGGCAGGGTGGACCTTTAAAAAAAAAAAAACTCTTTAAAATATAATAGATTTTGCTGTAGAAATTTTATTTTAGGTTATAAGGAGTCTTTCAACTGTTGCAGAATAGATCTTTTGCACAAAATGAGTTTTTTTATTTTTTATTTTATTGAGTATAGGTAGTGAGATGGTCCTGGAAGAGGCATTTTTATTCAGTCTTACTTTTTTCTTGTCTAAATTTGATTGCACGGATGTTCAAAGACACAAACACATTTAATTTACATAAATTTTGAATCTTGTAACTTGCACACTCAATACATTCTACACTGAGCAGAAAAATGAAAAGTGCTTCTGTTCTAGTAGGTCTGCCTGTGCTTCACTCCTGTCTTGTGCTTTTGTTTACAGGCTGATCAGCTGACAGAGGAGCAGATTGCTGGTGAGTGCATACCTCAACCATGTTTGGCCTGCTTTATCTTTAGCAGCACCTTAATTCATCACCAAATTTGAAAAACCAGTGTTGAAGATTAAAAGGACCAAAGGTTGCGTTTAGAAATGGGTTCATTCTGTCACTACAAGTATGGTTAGCATCTTGTGAATCTAATAACCAGTGGACGTTTTTCTGAGGATTATATGTGTGAACCTTTTAAGCTTTTGAGTTTTGAAAGACAAAATATTTTGAGGAAACATATGCTCATTAAAACATTATTTATTTATTTTTTACTTGGTGCATGTTCTGAAGAAGGTCATATTCTATTATCGGCCATGATTATTAAAATTTTCAAAAAGTTCTGGTTCTTCTTTGTACTGCATGTCTTTGCAGATGTGTTGTTAATGCTCCACATAGTTTAATTATTGACTATTATTAAGACTTTGTGTTAAATAAAGTCTGAAGCCAACTGGGGCCACTGTTTCTGTTAATGTGCAGAGTTCAAAGAGGCGTTCTCACTGTTTGACAAGGACGGCGACGGTACGATCACCACCAAGGAGCTCGGCACAGTGATGCGCTCTCTGGGGCAGAATCCCACCGAAGCTGAACTGCAGGATATGATCAATGAGGTTGATGCTGACGGTAAAGAAACCAAATAAAATTTCTCAACCACATCGGTAAAACGAAGAACCGTGTGCAGTCATAAGACTCAACACTCGTGTCTGATTTTTCTTTATGTTCCAGACATGAAAGTGTTCAGTAGTCACTGCAGACGTTTGTCCACCCCAGTCTAGAGGCAGTTCAACGTATTCTATACTATTGCTAATATTAAACAGTTATTTTGTTCTTGGTTGTGATGCTGTTCAGTAACGGTTGCCCTGTTAGCCAAATGAATGCTAACTTGTTTCTCTGTTTAACATTGTAGGTAATGGAACGATTGACTTTCCCGAGTTCCTGACTATGATGGCCAGAAAAATGAAAGATACAGATAGTGAGGAGGAAATCAGGGAAGCCTTTAGGGTATTTGACAAGGTACAGCATTAAATTAATCAGCAGTCCCAAGCAAAACTGGACAAGGTTTTTATCTTGGTACCTTAACAATGACAAGAAAAACACATTCAAAACTATTTCTAAGTGAAAAAATGTGAAGAGTTTTGTGTTGTCCTAAATTAAGACATTTTACCCAAATTATTCTAGATGATTTTTTTTGTATTGAAGTATAATTTATTTGTTAAACAAATGTGAAAAACACATTAACAAGATATTTGTTTTTAGTCATAGTTAAACTTTCTGGAGATGTTTTAAGCAAAGATGCAGGAGAAATATTTTAACATCTTGTTTTTAAATTGTCTTTGGGTAAAATAATTCATAATAAATATTAAACTGGGCTCCATTTTTACATTTTTGAACTAGTCTACAGAAGCAAAGAAACTAGGAGACCACTGATAATCAATTTCCTTATTTTTGGATGATCTGTCAATTCTTGCACATGAAGAATTGACTTGTCCATTGACATTTTCTGCCCCCATAAAGGTCTGAAAATTAGCCACTGTCCTCTTTTGCTCCACTGTGAGAGACGAACCCGCCCACCAGATCACATCTGCTGTCAACCATGGTCGCCTCATTGTTACCGGCTATTGTTTAGCAACTTCTCAGACCAAAAAATTTATAAAAGCTGGTCAACATTTTTCTGAATATTGGTGCTCGGCCTGAAAACCTGGTCATTTCCTCGTCTGTCAGGGTTTTGTATTAAACACCGAATTACCAGTTTGTTGGATAATTGATAAAAAGGACTGGTGTTTTTCCTAAAATGAAAGTTCAGTCACCAGGCTAGTCTATTTTCACATGGAAGAGCCAAACCACAGAGAAGAAATTACAAATATTACAAGACATCATTTTTATTTCCTACCTTCCCAAAATAAGGCTTAGTCTTATTTGCAGGACGGTAACGGCTACATCAGCGCGGCGGAGCTACGGCACGTCATGACCAACCTGGGTGAAAAGCTCACAGACGAGGAAGTGGATGAGATGATCCGCGAGGCTGATATCGATGGTGATGGCCAGGTCAACTATGAGGGTGAGTTGTCTTTACTACCAACCCATAAAATCAAACCCTTTTTTTTTTGTTTGTTTGTTTTTTAAATAAATATTTATAAACATGTATATCTGAAAAATGTCGCACTGTCTTCTTCCATCCAGAGTTTGTCCAGATGATGACGGCCAAGTGAAGAGAGCGCTGAAATTTCTCTCAATGTTGCTCGTCCCACTAAGATTACCGTCGTCTAAGAAACTTAAAAAGCAGGAACAGTTATCAAATGTCGAACAACCACCCCCTTCAAAAACCACTCGCCTGTAGGAATTTTCTCAATGTGTGCTTCAAAACATCCAAATAATACTTCGAAGGAATCTGTTTAAAAAAAGAAAAGCAAACAAACAAAAAGAAAAACACCAACAGAATAATCCCTAAAGAAGTTAAAGGACCAAGCTTTAAGAGGGCCAAAGTCCTCCAACTTCAGACCAAGAATCTGCTGAGTCACCCAGCTGCTGATTAATTTAGAGGAAAGAGCAACACCGAACTGGTAGAAGGATAGAACTTAAGGCTATAATCTGTACAGGGACGTTGGCTTTTTAATTCTTTCCAGATAGTCTTCAACAAGGGAAAACTGTCTTGCACCTGTGTTAACTCTTTAAAAGAAAAAAACAACAACAAAAAAACAACCATGAATTGAGTACTCTTCTTGCATGCACCCTTTTTGTGGCCGTCTCTTGTGACAACAAGGAGGCTCTGAACCCATCAGAGGTAGTGGTCAGCTTGTGTACACACTGGAGGTATATACATGAACATATAGCTATATATCTGTACAATTTGTGTCACTATTGATTATTGCAAGAGCAGTTAGTTGAGATGTAGGGTGTTTTGTTTGTGCTCAGCTGGAGGCGAGCGGCTTGGGAGTTCAGGAACGGAAGAAGAAGAACTTGAGACGTAAAGAAGGTTGTTTTTTTTTTTTTCCTGGTGGGATACGATGTTGTGGTGTTTTGAGCCGTGGGCTTTACGCGGCCTGCGGCGCAGATTGGAAACAGGCGCGCTCTTTGCTGTTTCAGAATGACTATCGTGGGGAGGGGATAAAAAACAAAAACACTGTAATAACTGCAGTTGATTTGTTCCGCAAACGGATATGAAAAAAATAAAATATTGATGTGATGCTTTTTAAATGTTACGTTAATGTATTGACGACAAACTTTGGTTACGAAATATATCTATATATTAGTGTATCGTAAAGTTTGCATTGCCTATTGTTCTAGTGCAAAGATCTGTGACATGTTTCCTCTTTGGTTTTAAAATGTGCCATAATACTCTTTAAATGCATCTCAACCTTGCAAGGCTCGTAGTTCATCAGAATATTATAAATCAACCTATAACGATGTAAAACCTTTCCACGCAGTCGCACTTTGGTATCAACCATGTGGATGTTTAAAAAAACAACAACAAAAAAAAACGGTTCTAAAAGAAGCAAAACAAACCAAATGTCACTGTTGCTGCTATAATAATGCGTATGTTTCACTCATTTATTGTATTTGTGTCAGCTCTTCAATTTGTAGTCCAGTGAGCAAACTCCAGTCTACTTGTTGTTTTAATGCACCGAAATCCATATATTGTTCTCACAAATAATACTTACGGTTGGGCTGTTGTATCTAATTTGGACTGTTGGATGGGACTGGAAAATGTTTCCGTAGCGAAGATGCAGATGTGCAGGATTTGGTTCAAAGCGTTTTCAAAGCAGTGGCTTCAGAGCGATTTGGTTAGAATAAATAATTGAAAACGATTTTTGCGCGGGGCGAGTTTTAAATGCAGCTTTGAGATGTTTTTTGAGACATGTTTGGGAAAAAAAATGTTTTAATGGACTAAAAGCTGAAGGTATCTCACAAATGTAAAAAAAAAAAAAAAAAATGTGATATATTTTCCATAAACCAATAAATTAAGCTTTATTTCACCCACACGTGTTTGGTAACCTTAATTGAAAATGATTTGTATGGGTTCAATGTCCTCTATGTTTGACACAAATTTGAATTGCGCAAAGAGCCTTAAAATAAATCTGGCTCTTATTTCAGCTGAGTAATCAGATTCTTTAAAGCTAAAAATGTTTTAAAAGATTGAAGTTTGATTAGGAGTCATAGTCGTGCTTAACGAGTCAATTGGCCAACATGAGATGACTAAAGTGATGCAAAACCTGTTGACACTTGAATTGCCTTGTTGCTTATATACCTTTATACCCTTACCTTGAGATTTCACAATTTTTATGACTTTGTCTATGTAGGCCGTAAAAATAGAGTACAGAGTCAATTGAACCACAATGGCTTCAGTTCATAAATTTAAATGGGTCTTTACAGACATGAAACGGAAATAGGAAAGGATTAAATTGCACAAAATGACCCTGACATTAAATTGGCTCCTTGCTTAAATTTGCCCATATTTACAGTTGACACAATAAATCAAAAACTTGAAATAATTTGAGCTCTTACTGGATCTGTTTGAGGATCAAAGTGTTCTGCTACTATGCACAGAGGGAGGATTGATATAGAAAGTAAAAATGGAAAAATCACCAAAGCTCAAATGTTAAGACAAAAAAAACAAACTTGCACCTTTACCAGGATGTATAAAGTTGGCCTGTTTGCAGCTCTGAGATGCGTCTCTGGCTGTTCTGTAGCAGAGCTCTAATCCAGACAGCCTCAGACTGGGTCAGGGCAGGCCGGGTCGCTGCAGCCCTTCACTAGAGAAACTCGGGCTCAGGCTATTTTTAGTGGCTCAAGAGATTGCTGCAGGACCGCGTAGTAATCCAGGTCAGCAGGGGTCACGACCTCTCACACACGGTCCTAAGACTGCTGTGTCGGTGAGCCAATGTGCGGTGGTTTTTATCTGGAGCAGCTGCTTCTGATTGGATGGGAGCCCGCATGCTAATTTGGTGCTTAATCCGATAAGTTGAATTATTTATTAAATTGGATCCAGCCTTACGAGACAACAGCATTACCAGTAGGTGTGATCATCCGGCTCTGGTTGTGTAATGGCAGACTGGAGCGAGGAAAGATGCCAGCACAAACGACTTAAGCAATCAAGATAAAAGCAAGGCTTTAAATACCTTTGACTGTGACAAGAGTAGAAATGTATACTTGATTTGTAAAACAAAAAATAATAATTTTAAAGATTTGAACATCCTCCTCTTGGATCCCACTTCATGTTTAATCCCTTCAGATTAAATTCAACATAACCGTAATTTTAATTTTTAGCACTTTCAACCGCACAAAACAACAAACTCACAAAAGTACAAACTCACATATTGGTTTAATTTGTTGTTTTCCGTTTCTCCAGAGGCTGACGGATGTTAAAGCGGACACATTAAAGTTTTTTTCCGGAAAACGTTTTGGGGTTTTATGAGACGTTTTTCGAACAAGCCTCATGTCTGTGGTTAACCGCTGATATTTTTAATGATTTCCCATTGTTTGAGCCCCTTTGGGTTTTCCCCCCTCAGAGCCAATATGTCATGACTTTCTGAGAACAAGACCCTCTCTGAATCAACATCAGGAAACCAGCTGCGATCGGGTACCAGTCCTACTTCTGGTGATGATGACATGATTGTTTTTGAATGGAGCCGACCACATTTTTCTGGTTTTAAAAGTAAAACTGCAGGCACTTGGCAGAACAGGGCAACTTTTTTTTTCTTCTTTTTTTTTTAAGTTCAATTGTTTTCAGTGTGTGACAGATCTGAACTACAGACTGAGCAGGACACTTTCACTACGCAGCCACGCTTACATAACATGTCAATAACTTTAACATTGTTTTGCAATTGGTTAGCACTGTGGCCTTAGAGGAAGAAGGGCAAGAGTTTGAATCCCAGCTTTTTTTCCATGCTGTTTGCATGTTCTCCACTTGGTTTGACCCCAGGTACTCCAGCTTCCTCCCACGGTCCAAAACTAAGCTGTGAGGAGTAAGAGTACCGTAGTTCTGTGTCCAGTGTGTCTCAGTCTAAAACTCATCATTAGTGACACGTTTATCTATTTTTTTTCTTCTATAGAATTACAAAATAATCTGGATTAATCTTCCTCTTATTGTCTCCTACACACTCTAGTTTTTAAACTTTACATGTAAGCATTATGCGGCTTTATTGTGGTCCTCTATTGAAGACACTTTAAAGTGTTTTTGACAGATGACATGAACATCTTTTGCATTTTAAAGCTTAAAAAAAAGTTTGTAGACAATGAGGTATGAACATGTGTCACAGAAAACAGCCAAACACATTAGGATGCTGCAAGTAATACTGCTTTACTTCAGTGATTATACTGAATTAAAAAGCATCTTAAAACTGCTTTTTCAACTATTTTATTTTTGCTATTTTATTTTTACTTTCACTTCTAAAGAAGTTTAATTATTTATGGAAGACAAACATTTTAAAAATGATAAGCAGTTAACAGTATATTACTGATTTTATGGAAATCCATAACCAAGCACCGACTCGTTAATGAGCTGTGAACGTGATGAAGTGAAGACATTAGAAATATCACAGGAGGGTTAACACAAGATGGCGCTGTTTTACCATGTTTAACTGAATTGAGACTTCATTGCTTTGGTTGAACACAAAAAATGCATTTAAAACAGGAAGTAGATCAGACACTAAAAAGTAAAAATAGTCACACACAGACACAAACAAAACATTCCTAAAGCTTGCAATAATTTATGAAACAGAGCAGTCGGCTGGATGTGTGTTAGAGACTGAGTGTTTGGATGCGCCGCACCCTCTACACACAAATTTGTGTACATTTGCAACGTAACTTAATCGCCCCCCTTTGCTTTTGAAAAACAAAACAATTTTTCTTATTATTCCTGCAGAATGGCTTTGTGTAATAATATGGAAGTTAATGTCAACTCCAAAATCGGATTTTGATTTTAGGAATTACAGGCTTGTTTTTACTAGTCTTACTTCTTTCAAGGGCTTAATGTATAAGTAAAAAAAAAAAACACTTTTGCTTTCACACCTTTTACCTGTTGAGTCTCCAAATGTAAATTGGAACTATGTACTTAAACTCAGAATATTTGGGCTTGAAAAGTAAGTCATGCTTCCTACGATGCTCAGTTAGAAACGTACTGATGAACCTACTGACATACAGATGAGATTTTTCTGAGAGGTGGTATTTCTCCAGTTTTACAGCAAGTCTAGTTAGTTTTTTAATGGCAAGTTCTCTCCCTTTCTCCCATCAGACCAGCCGCTTTACGCTCCTCATGAGAGTTGCGAGAGAAGCAGCCGTTCTTGTTCTGTGGAAGGAAACCAGAGCATGTGAAGAAAACCCATTCTAGAAGGTTTTCTTCTAGGATACCATCTGCACCATTCAACAAAATGTAGCTCATGCATGACAGAATGGCAATATCACAACTACCTATAACAAATACATTTAAAAATTAGGATTTGGTTTGTGAGTTTGACAGTTGCTTGTAAAAAAAAAAAAAGTCTTCCCTGAAGCTGCAACTGGTAATAGACCAACACACACAAAAAAGTGCATAAATGTTTTGTTGTGTATTTTTCACAAATAAAATTGTGAAAATTCTGGCATGCATATGTCTAAACACCCCCTTTTCTTCTGATACTCCTTGAGCAATAACTTGAATTCAGAAATCGCCTAAAAGGTAGAGAGCCCAGTTGTGTTTAATCTTAGCATAAATCCTGTGAGGGTTTTGTAGATTTCTTAAGAGAAAAACAGTTTATGTTGTAGTTCACCAAAATGAAATTGGTTGTAGACTGCTGAGAAAATCGTTACTTACCCTGAAATGGTTTGTTCTGTGAAGTTCAATAAATAAAGTAACAGGTTTTGGGTGAAAGATTACCAGATGGACACTTCTCGGATTACAAACCACAACGTTGTTGCAGGTAACAGGGCTGGCGCCAGGGCCATGGATGCTGAATTTCCTGAAAACATGATAAAACAGGTTGAACTGTTGAAACAAAGCTGTGATTCACAAATCCTCTTTCCAACAGCATCCTATCTTGTCTTTCTTCTAAATAACTATTCTGTCAATGTTATTTTCTTTGTCATACCAGACAACAAAATTATATCATACAGTTTTTTTTAAACTCTTTAGTACAAAGGTACAGCGTATATCATAAACTTCAATTTCAGAATAACAACCATTTGCTATCCAGTATTGTTACCACATTAACAATATAAAATGTACATAAACATCACATAAAGTCAGAAATATGGCTTGCCAGATTTGACTTTGGTAACATAAAACATCTAAAGTGCCTTCCAACAACATTCAGAACCGTTTTATCTTCACATCTTACAGTAGCTTAAGCTTACATAAAAACTAATCACATCACTTTCAGTACCAGTTTTAGGTGCACTTGATTCAGCTAAAAAGTACCGCTGTTTTCCCTCTTGATGCCAAAGAAAATGGTTTTATAACAAACAGCTATAAACCACCAAATAACTCTACATTCTACTACTAAGTTAAGAACCGTGTACACTTTACTAACCTAAAAACGGAATAAAACAGGTTGAAATGATGAGGCAGAAAGACAAAGCTGTATTTTACAAATCCTCCTGGTCCGATATGAAGCCGGATGCCACGTTAAGCTAACAGGTTCTGGAGCGATTGCACAGTGTTACGCTGCCTCCTACTGGTAGCTTCCTGCTACTACAATGAAAATAATTCCATTAGATCCCGAATTATGACATTCGAGAGATTCTGAGGTTTAAAAACACCTCATCTACCAATCGCAAAATAAATGAGAGAAATCATTATTAATTGTATTTTTGTGTATGTCACAAAGTTGCTTGGACTAGATCTAAAGGTATATAAATTTAAAGTAACACTTTATTTGACGGGATGTGCATAAGACTGACATGACACTGTCATGAACATGAAGGAGTTTTTATGAATGTCTGACTGTTGTCATTCGGTATATAATGACACTTAATACAAAGTTGCTCTAAAAATTGCCTTCAAAGTCCATTAAAAGGTCATCATTTACCTCATGTTCATAACAGGTGTTATGTCATGTTTATGACAGTGTCATGTCAGTCTTCTGCACACCCCATCAAATAAAGTGCTACCATATATATTTGGGAGGAACCAAAAGAAGAAGAAGAAGAAGAAGAAGAAAAAAAAACAGTTCTCATGTGATTATGTGCATGACACTGGCATCAGACGTGTGTAAGCGATTAAATGACACTGTTTATGTCTCAGTTCACCAAAATGAAATGAGTTGGACGTTGCTGAGAAAGTTGCTACTTAGCCTGAAATGGTTTCTTCTCCTAACATCTTGCAATCATTAAAATAATAGAATGCATTTGGTAGAAAGAATGGCCAGAAGGACACTTCTCATATTACAAATAAAAGCTATTCTTATTGTTTTACTTTGTTACATCATCATACATGAAGTCAACTTGCATTCAAAATACTTGAAATGAGGATCTGAAATTATTTTTCCAGTTTCTCTATGTGTGAAATGACAAAACAATTTCGCATTAAGTTCCACTTTCTTATTCTCATTCTTTCAGTATTTTTATTTTAATGTTCCAATGTGCCTGTAATTTCCTTTGTCTGGTTTGTGTGCTTGTGCGAAAAAAACAATCCAGTTTAGCCTTTCAGACAATTTAGATTAGACCACGTAATCCAAAAATACCCCCTAAAAACGTTACATTCAACCAGAGTTTAATTTAATATCAGAACTTTTTGCAGCTCTAATGGTTGACAAGGAATTTGGCGTGTGTCATGTTGGGTGAGCCACAAAAATCAGATGATGGGATAACCAGTATTGCCACAGCTCCTTTGGAAACATGATGAATGATGAGTTTAATTTGAATGTTTTCGTTTTAATAAATAAAATCAGAATTTGATTAACTGTCTTTTGTATTTCTTCAGATTTCCTTTGCCTCACAATAAGATGTGTTTAAGTATCTGAAATATTTGAAGGGGACAAAAAAAAAATCAAGCAAACAAAATAAAAAAATCCCAAAACAAAAAAGGGAAGACATCTGTAAATGGGAAAATACTTCACTCATGTCATAACATCGTCATGGCAACATGGTTTATAAATGGCATGTTTTGTTTCTTTCTACACCATTTTCTGCTTCCTGTCTGCAGGTGACACTTCGGAGTATTTCCAGTAGTGGTTTAGTACAAACATTTGCAGTTATCTGTTGCCCACATGCGCCTGCTTTAGTAACTTTATCTGGAATATAAACTTGTAAAACTTGCAACGATACAAACCCTCAGATCCAAACAGGTCCAAACAGATCCCCACATCCGACCTGCTTCCAGTTTCAAAGCAGCATCACCAAACATCATCCCTGAGCTTTTTCAGACCCTCAGGAGATGTAAATATGAAGCTAAAAACATGGGATAAGCAGGTGAACTTCCTGCACTTCCCACGCTGCTGGAAACGGTCTCTGCTGTATCTTCACAATCTGGTTTCCTCTAATAGCAACAGATCAGACAGAGAACAAGCCACAGACTGACATTTCTCTCCAGGCTCACAGCCGTATCTCTTTCACAGTGTGGTTTATGATGTGGTTCCCATATATTTCTGTTTTGGGGGGGGTCAGTGAAAGTAATATGGGATTCGCTTTAGTTTCTTTGTTTTCCCTTCCTGGAACTCACAGTTCACAGACCATCGTGCCTATAATGGCTTCAGTATGTTTGAAACGATATGCATCCTTTCTGTTTGTTGTCTGACCACATTTACCGACTAAACATTTTACCGCACGTTCTCACAAAGGTCACTTTCTCAATGCTTCTCAAGCGGCAGGGACGCACAGGTTTCCTGGCAATATCAACCGCAAAAAAGTTACTACATGAACTCGCTGGCATGCTGGTTAAAATTGTATTTTTTTAATTTTTTAATCCTTGTTTTGGTTGGTTACAAACACCATTTGCTTATCTTGTATCTCATATGGAAATGAGTTAATAACCACCTACAAGTATAACCTACAGTTCTTTGCAGAAATAATAAAATGCCTTGATATTTGTCACACGCCCACAAACTTCAAAATGTTTTTGTTGATTTTTTTTGTGGCCGATGAAACACATAAGAAATTGATTGTTTTTTTTTTTGTTTTTTTTATCTATTGCAAGGTTTTCAAGGGATTTGAACGTAAAAAAAAAAACCAAAACAAAGCGTGGCATGCATCTCTTTTCAGCCTCCGACATCGCACGGTGAAATCTGGTGAAACCAGCTGCCTTCATCTGATTATGATCATCATCATCCGTCTTCCTTTGTTTAGTTTAATCTCAGCATGAATCTGCCTATTCTGTGAAGCCCCCTGAGGCCTGTTAGGGAGAGCACCGGCGAACAGATGGCGTCATGAAAACCGAGCAACACGGCAGGCAGACACGTCCAAGATACAGTTGTGGAGAAGTTAAAAGCGGAGGTCAGCGGTGAGAGGATTAATCAGAGGAGCAGCCAAGAGGCATACAGCAACAGAAGCTGCAAAGATTCACAGCTGGAGTGGATGAACGTGTGGACAACATAATATTTACTTATATTGACTCTATTAATCTGGGCAAAGTCACGAGAACCCCAATTTCAAATGCGCAACAAATCCTGTAGAAGAAGAAGCTTTGAGCAGATGAGACCAAATTTTCTTTTTTTTTTTTTTGGCCTCCATGTTAAGTGCCATAGTAAAGTACCTCTGCTCCGCCACGGCAAGTTCTTGATCTCTGACTCCTTTTTCTTATCAATACTGAACTTACATTTGCAACTTGCGACTGAAACGTGATGCTAGTTTAAATCTTGTATTTTCATGGAACTCAAAAATGTCTTTTCGAGACTCTTCCCACAAGAATTAGGCCGCTGTGCGATACGGCTCTCCAAATTCGATCAGAAAGACGTTATTGGTCTCACTCATCGTTCACCGAGGCATCTTGGTCGTTTTTTTTAATCTCTAATATCGCATTAAGAAGATACAGAGAAGCCGGACGTCAGACTTAATAGAAAAATGGATGGAGCTAAATGCAGGAAAGACCTGGAAGGAAACCTTTTAGAAGCTGCGAGCCACTTTTAAAAGCGGGGTTGCAGGCTCTCCTTCCTGCAGAACCCAAACTTACAACCAGAGCTACAAAGGAATGGTTTGCAATGGTTTTACAGTCATGCTTTGCTTTGTGTTGGTCAACTGTACGAAACCCCACCGCAGCGCCTTATTGTTCGTGGCTGCTATGAGACAAATGTGAAACATTTCGACGATGAAAAGTACTTTTTCACCGAGAGACGACTATTACAGTTCGTTCAGTTCTGTAAATGCTGTTAGCTGTGTTTGGCATGTTTGTTCTGGCTTTGCTTGCTGGATGTGTGGAGCGTGTGAGAGAGAAAAGGAAGTAGAAAGAGAAGGAGAGAGAAACCTTTTTGACAGCTGAGGCCTGTTTGGACAGAAAGAAAGCAAGAGAAGCTTCTGAAAAAAAAAACAACTGCATAACTCAGAACAAGAAAAGGGAAAAAAAAAAACAACAACACATTTTCAGGATCTATTACTGCTTGAATGACATCAGACGAGGTGAAACAACACAGCTCCGGCTCATTACTGGTAGTTTAGATACCTGCACATTGTCTGCTGGATTCCTCCGGGATTACAAAGGCCTTGCTTGTGTCTTGTGTTGATTTCCACGGCACCATTGTGTTTGTGGGTGTGTTCCCACGTGTATGTTCCTGCAGAGGACTTTCCAATGCTCAGATTTGCTATGCTTTATGAATTTTACGACGAATTTTTCAAGTGGGTAAGACGTTTCTGCACTTAGTCATCAATGGACAAGTTTCTACCGTTACCTTCAAAAATGCTCTTTGTTTCTCTTTTTATTCCAACAGAAAGTAATCCTGGATCTGCAGTTGTTTTTTTTTATTATTTTTTTTCTTGCAATAGCACACACTCTAGTCTCAATACTTCTGTTTCCTGACATTGGTTTTCTTTACTGGCTGAGCTGATTTCATTAGTTTTCCTGTTCTTGATGTCGTCTAGACAAACATGTTTTTAGACCGGCTCGTATTCTCATCGTTTTGTGTTTTTAGTAAACGCACATTTACTGAAAGATTTAAAATCCTTTCGGAACAGCACTCACATCGAGCCAATATAATCATTTTAAGTTGACTTATGAATATTCCCTTTGGGAAAATTGCGACATAGCAAAATATTTCAAATTTGAGGTCGACTTACAAATGTTCCCCCTCGGGAAATTGTAGCATAAAATGAAATATTAAAACTGAAATAAAAAAAATAACTTATGCTTGTGTAAGACGTAGCTTTGGCTACAGCTCAGCTATTTAAGGTCTGTCTCTTTTCCAGCCCATTAAATTTTATTTTCTGTCATCCAGTCTTAACAAAAAAACAACAACAACAAAAAAAACTGCTTTGCCTGGCTAGACGTAAAAATGTCAACAAAGAGAGTGGGGGGGAGAAAAAACACACAAAAAAGCAAATTTCCAGGAATATTACACATGACTGAAAAGAAATGCATTGTAATTAAATAATTTAGTGTTTAACATTCCTATACATTATCCGCACTTGATCTGTATAAAACCCAGTGGAAACACAAGCAGAAGAAACAACACAGGACGTGCTGGTGGGGGAAACACGGTTATTTGGTTGCATAATAGACAAACTCCTCGGACCACAAGGGCTTTGACCTAGCAAGCAAGCAGTCGTGCAAAACAAACATACATCAAACGCAGACTTTCAGTAAATCCAATTCAATTCTCCACGGATCAATATTCCCCTCAAATTCTCTGCTCCCAATTAGAAACAAAAGACTTGGCGTGTTGCGTAACTCTGGTCCGGACACACAGATGCCACAGCCCAACCGAGTAACTTATGACTTTTAAAGTAATACATGATGCAGAGACTCTTTCCGAAAAATGAGCCCCTCTTTGCGCCGCTGCATCTTTCCTCCCTCCCCCGCCGGTTCTCACTGCTGACATTCACAGATGTTGAGTGGATGATTTAAGCGACAGATTAAAAGGGGGGGGGGATGGACAGAAGCCCAGTTTGTTCTGACACTAACATAAAAGAGAAAATGATGCACACCAGACAGAGCGTTTCCATCATGTGACGAGACAGATTAAACTCCCGCCGGGTCCGTTTTTGAATCCACTTAAAAGTAACTGTGCGGTTGGTGGCAACTGTATCTAAAAAGCAAGAAATCCGAAAGGCGGAATGGAATCCAAACACCATCCGTCTTGAATGAGATGTTTTATCGGCCTTAGTGTAGTGGAAAAAAAATAAAAATGAAATGAATCAATACGTTTTGTTTTTTTTTTGGATCAAAGACTCCTATGTTTGCTGAAGGCGTTGAAGCTTTTAGCTTATTTACTCAGGTCAAGGTTTGGGAGGAAAAAAATGAAAATCCTGCTTTTTATCTTTTTCACTCATATTCTGTTTCACTATCACAAAAGTACAGAATGTTAGAAAACACCAGGGCCAGAGGGATTTCAGGTTTTGTGGTTGTTAAGTAATTTTCATGCTTTCAGCTGTTCAGTCAAAGGCCAATTCAAACACTGTAGAATATGAAGACATCCATTAAACTTACTTTCCTTAATACACCGTATTACCGTCTCTACATCGATCCATCCTCCTTTTGTTTTTTCTCAAAGGCTGATTTACTTCTATTCTTTGTAACGCTTTAAACTCTAAAAAAATATTGTCTAATTAATAGTTGCCCAGGTTGACAAGGTTTTTTTTTCTGTCTGCTTTTCCAATAGTTTTGGTAGAAACATTTTTAATAAGGCTCTTATTTGGATGCAAAGGGAGCTTTTTGTTTAAAACATCTTGTTACAAACACACAACATGACTTTGTTTTTGTTTTTTTTCCAATTTAATCCATTAAAAATATAAAACATTTTGACAAAAAAAAAGTACTTCAGCACCAATGTGGTGATTACCAAAGCATAATTAGCCAAATTTACATCAAATTTACAAAACTTCTGCATTTCTTTCCGATGCTACAATGTTTGAGTCAAGATATGATCTGTTTTTCTTCAATGAAGAATGAAGAATTCTAGACATTTCCACAGCTTTGAGCAAGGAACCAGTAAAAAAAAAAAAAGAAGCAGAGTTAGAAAAGCACGGGCAGCTGGCCGACTGGTTTGTCGACTGGAACACTTCTACATCTGTTCCACATTTAGAAAAGCAGATAAAAGCCCACTGGTTCTAGCAAAGTTTTTATATACATATATACATATGAAATTCATATGTTCATGTTGAAAGAGGTAAAACAAGCTTGGGAATACTGATCTTCTCTCATGCTTTGTTTTTTCCCCGCCCCACATATCTAGACCTCAAAACTGATCATATTCCATAACTTAGCCTGTTCAGTGCAGAGTAAGGTCGTTTCCCAGGTTTGTTAAACAGTGCAGTAACTTTGCCATGAATTTCTCTTTGCTGGAGTTTTTCCCTGTTCCTGCTTCTCATAAACATGTCACCTCAGTTTCACTGTTCTTTTCATGCTTTTTTAAACTTAACTGTAACTTATTTTGTGCAGAGGAGCTGTTTGACATTTCATCTGTGAAAAGCGCTTCATAAGTGAGCTTCACTTACTTATTTTAAATGACTTATCAGGTGGGACTGGACGATGCGGCTTAAAAGCTTTTCATGATGTAAGAGTTTCATACCAGTCGATGTTGACAATTATTGATGTCGATAGTTATCGATTAGTGTTTTATTCCAAACTGGTCGTGTGACGTTTCCTGGTTATTTATCCACAGTTTTCACTCCACGCCTTTGTTTGTTTGTAAGCAGTTTCTAGGAACTATGACCAAACTTGAAACTGCTGCTGTGCAGGTTGCTCAACAGGTTGTTGCTAGGCAACCAAAGAGCGAGCAAGCTAGTTGATACCACAAACCTAGCTTAGCTGGCTCTAAGAGGTGGAGCAGCTAAAGCCTTTTCTTCTGCCGGCGTCTCCCAGAATGCTGTGCGGTTCTGCATAGGAGTTCAGTGAATATTCGTCCCGTCTGCTGATGCTGATGACGTTTTTTGGCCACAAAACAAAACACCGCTGCCTTTCACGTGTACAAATATTGAATTGTTTTGCTATGCAGCAAGCCTGCCGTACATCATTGTAAAATGTTCAACGTGTCGCAGTCTCCTCTCCTCATTTGGTGTGCTCACAAACAGGCCGACTGCTGTGAGGAGTGTGTGTGCACGTGCCAATATTTGTTTTGAGCTTCTGTGTCTGCTGTTTATTTAAAAGTGCCACCTCGGTTTGTTTTACGGGCGCTGAATCTGTCAACACTCTGTGTGGCATCCTCATCTGAGAAACCCCTGCAGTAGTTAAAGGTAAATTGGAATAATGCCTGCCAGACATGGAGAAACAAATAGCATAACTTAAGTAATTCTAACTCTCAATACGTTTTGAAACGTCGAGATGTTTTTTGTTTTTGCTCACTCCCCCTAGTGGCAGCACGTTGCTATTTCACGGCTTCTGTCTGTTAACAGCAGTCCTAACAGTTGGGAGTATAAAAATAAGAAGACTTCATGGCTGACTGTGTAGAGCTTGCACACAGAGGAAAAATGTGAACCAAACGAACATTTAAAAAAACAAAGCTAAGTCTCCCACAGCCCAGACCATGCTAATTAAAAAGAGTGGAGCAAAAGCAAACAAGGATTAGCGGCTTGATTACATTTGTAGTCAGTAATGTGCAAACTTTCTTTCCTGGTCTGAGATGTTGGAGGGGGAGGGAGGGGGGAGCATGATCAAATGTAAACCAGGTGAGGTAAGAGTCATTAAGAACATCTTTTTTTTTTTTAGAAACTAGAGGAGACACTGTGTGAGGGATTTACCCCGTCCCTAGCAGGTGCTGTTTTTTTGTACTTCTATATTCTAATTTATCTGGTAAATGTTTTTTTATTTTGTAAAAACATAACTGGCTTTATTTAATATTTTGTTTTAATCATTCTCTCTTGTCTTTGAGGTCACCTGGTCATGTGTTGCCATGGAAGCACACCTTTGAAAAGTTTTAAACATTAGCCCATGAAATTATATTAAAAATGTATATATTTCAAACATGTTAAAAATCTCAGAAAAAAACGAATAATATTCATATACAAAAAAAAAAACTTCAGGGAGAAGCCAGTGCTTATCACCATGGCCATTTGCATCTAATTTTTGTCCCAATTTTTACACTTTCAAATGTGTGTATTAAGTGCTATTAAAATTATTCACAGTTTTAAAGGGGCGATGGTGCTATTTATTTTGCAGGCACATTCTATATGTAGTGCCATATTACAGTACAGCCAAAGTAACTGTTCCGGGGTTTTTTGTGATAAAAATGACTTTAAAAAGATTACATGAATTCATATATTTGGCATATTTTTGGTGTTACATTCTCTGTTGGTATTTTTTTTTTGTCTTTCTATTGATTCATTTTGTTTATGTTAGTGATTATTTAAAAAAAAAAACGTGTACGTGTGGACAGCTTGTTTGTTTACACTTTTTTTTGTGTATAATTTGAGAAATTGCGATTTATTTTGATTGCTGATGGTTTACATTTGCTCTACAAATATTTACACTGGCCAAATTTAAATACACATATCATCATCATCTTCACCGTCGTCACCATCATCATCATCATCATCATCATCATCATCATCATCATGATCGCGCCGTCCTTGCGGAACTGTTCTTCTGAACATCACCTTCATCTCTGACACACGTGCTGCGCGGTGGGAGGGATTTTTGAATCGATCCGAAACAGACTGGGTGGAGCGCCGCAGCACAAACTTAAAGAGGAGGAAGGGGGGGAAAAAAAGCTTTGAACCGATCAGTCGTGTTTCTGTGCCCGGAAAGTCAGTGCGGATCAGTCGGTAGAGCTGCGCTTAAACTCCAACTCTGTATCTAAGTATTTGCTGTCATTTTTATCGGAGAAAAAAAAAACAAAAAAAAAACAAAAAAAAAAAAAACAAGACGAAACAACCAGAGCGGCAAAATGAGAAAGTTAGAGGAAGGAAAAAGTTGAAACTTCTTCATACATTTATTATTATTACTATTGTACTGCTGCTTCAGTGAGAGGTAAGTAACTATTATTCATTGCAAATATGCTTGTGAATCATAGTTTGACGTTTTGACAAAGTAAGAGCAAGATTAACACGATGCCACTTTGTGATATTTTCGGGTTTTCTGCCTGATCTAAAAGCACTTTTATATGTTCTACAGAAACCGCATGCAGTGAGGGGCGATGGGGCTGTGAGGGTGTTAACACGAGGCAGCTTTACTCTGCACCCTCGCTGTTTTGCCAAATGACTGTCTCCAGAAAACAGGATTTACACTCGTCCGGAAACTGATTGTTTTCAGTGAACCCTCCTCATGCTGGAAGACCCCGCTCTGACAAACATGAACAGCAGCTCAAAATGCCACGGCCAGCACTCGATTGTTGGCCAAGGCAACAAACCAATAACCATCACTTTCTTTTCGCTCGGAGTGCTGGGAAACCTGCTGGCCCTCTTCATCCTCTTAGTGCATCAGAAGGAGAACCGCTCCCGGTCCTCGGTCTTCTACATCCTGGTGACCGGCCTGGTCCTCACCGACCTGCTGGGAACCTGCCTCCTCAGCCCACCGGTGTTCATCTGCTACGCCCACAACATGTCCTTGATCGGCCTCGGCGGGGAGAAGCTGTGCAACCTGTTCGGCTTTGTGGTGAACTTCTTCGGACTGGCGTCCACCCTCATCCTGTGCGCCATGGCCCTGGAGCGCTGCATGGCCATCAGCCACCCGTATTTTTACTCGGTGCACATCCGCCCCACTTTTGCCAAAGTCGCCCTCTTCTTCGTTTACCTCTTCTCCTTGGGTTTCTGCCTCTTGCCGTTCATCGGGTACGGTAAATTCAGGCAGTACTGCCCAGGGACGTGGTGCTTCATGGATATGGGGGACGCCCCTGGCACCTGGGAAGAGCGTGGGAAATTGATCCTGGCCTTCTCGCTGTCCTACTCCTCGCTCAATGCGCTGCTGATCTTCGTCGTGTTCGTCTGCAACGGCTCGGTGATCGTCAGCCTGTGCAAGATGCACCGCAGCCACCTGATGCGCCGCGGCTCCGTGGTGTCAGTGGCCCGGAAGAAAAAGTTGAGCCTGGCCTGGTTCGGACGCGGGGAGGAGGAGATGGACCACGTGGTGAATTTGGCGCTTATCACGGTCATCTTTATGGTGTGCTCCATGCCTCTAACCGTGAGTATACCATGCGCCCCGCTTCCATCCAGGGCTGGGTTTTAGCGGGATGTGGGCCCCTGGGTTAGAGCAGGTTTTGGTCCCCCCCCAATACAAGAGAGCAAGTCAGAGGAGAGAGGGAAAACCTCAACAGTTGTTCCCCCCGTTTGTTTTACTGCTTAGTTTAAAACATGCTATGTATTACAATTGCTATTTTATTTGAACGTCTTCCAGCATCTCTGTTGCAAATGAAAACTCTAAAGACACATTTCAGCTATGTCTAATTTTTTTTTGTTTTATTTCAGACAATAAAACTTACATTGGCAAAGATTATAATATTTCTTGCAATGTAATGCCATTGCAAGAAATGGCTGTAGATGAACAACCTGTGTTAATCTACTAATGCAGATTAGCTACGGCACATTAGCTGCAGTGGCTAATCTAACGCAGCGGTGGTTAATTAGCTCATTTAAACACCTGCTTTGCTTTTTTTGTAGTTTAAATGAACCAAAACACGCTGAATCCCACATCACATCGACATGTTAAGGTTGTCAAAGTCAAATAACTGACCTACTTACCTCTCTTTTGCTACTTTTATTATTAATTAAAACTTTTTGCTAACCTTGCTATCTCGTTGTCGTAGCGTTGACAATTAGTAGGGAAGCCCCGCGTCCCTTTTTCTTTCATATGTCAGGCATACACGTAAGATTTAGCGCGTTATGTTGACAACAGTTAAAACCAGTGGTGGTCCATAGTAGGTGATCTGACACGCATAGCATCATTCTGCAATTTGCCTTTATTATAGCAACTGAGAAACGTATGTGTGAGAAACAAGGTTTCTCTTAGTTATTAAGGCCTGTGAGGAGCAGCAGACCCGTCTTTGAGGACCAGAGGCAGAAATGGTGATTGCTAAAGAAGCTGGTCGTTCAAAGAAAAAAAAAAACGTTGTACGTTAATCCGCACCAGCAGCAACGATAACCACAGCAAAAATGTTTTCAAGAATTTGTGGCAGCAGAGTCATCACTCCCAGACAAACTCCAGACATGACCTGCAGGTATTTTACCTGGGCTGGGAAGAAAAAGAACCGATCTGTTGCTGAGTGGGCCTAGGTCTTCTTTTCAAATTAATGCAGAGTTTGTCGCAGAGCAGTCACTCTCAGCTGATTCTCAGCCCCACGAGGTTAAAGGCCACAGAAATTGCTGGCAATGTCAACTTTTTCTCCAAGGTTATGTACTGCTGCTTCTAAGTATTGATTCTCTGAAGAAGGATGGCTCTGTTTTTGGAGAACAGACTCCTGGGCTCATGGATCAGTTTGACTAAATATATAGCGAAATGTAGGAATTTGATAAATGCTCTTGCGTTTTTGCCAATTATTAGTATTCCTAATAATATGTGATAACATCTAACTTATTAGGATGGCCTGTGATATTACATGGTTCCAGCTCTCAACAGAAGTCCCACTAACTCACATGGTTCTTTGGGAACATTAACCGTCCACCTAAAGCCCACAGTTGTCACATCTAAATTTAGCACAGGGTTGAGTTATGTCAGAGGAGGGGATGAAGCGCCATTGTTTTAAAAAATGTGACAACTAGTCATTTACACAACAATCGGGCAAATTAAAGCACCTCACAGTGATACAAGTTTCTGCGTAAACGTATAAGATTCCACGTTTCATCGATAAAATCTGTTCATTTCATAGATGAAATCTTAAGGCCCTTCAAACTGATGCTGCTCCGGGTTTCAAACGTTGTCATAATTTGTCACAACTGCAAAACTAGAAAGTTATTTACAGTAAAGTGACACAACAGCTTCTAAATCCCAGAGCTCCAAACTGCAGTCAGAACAAGTTCAGAAAGTGTTTAATCATAACATAAAACAAGTGGCTTATGCTTCCTGTTCTTTTGCTCTTGTAAGTGGTAACGTCAGAGCAGGTATGTGTATTTATTCCCATCTGTCATTGTCGACTCTGGTTCTTTTATCATCACACTTATGTAAAAGAATCTTTCTTGGGCATGGCAGCTGTTTTGGAATGTGCTTGTAAGCAGAGTTTAAGCCTCTTTAACGGCCGTGTTGTGTTTAGGTGTGTCTGAGACGAGTGAGTTGGTTTTGAGGAGTAAGCTTCACATTTGCTTCTAGTCTAGGGGAGTGGACCTATAACCTGAAAACCCTGGAGGACTGGTCCTGCCTCTCTCCACCGGGGCAGAAGGTTGCTCTCCTTTTTTGTCGGAATCTGAGGTCAAATCAGTTCCGCAAAACATTTGCTAGAAACACTGAGTAATGAGCGTAACGTGTGTCATAAAACATGCGTTTCATAGTAAAACAATGTTTGCTTTTATTGTATGGTCACCATTATTTTGGTGATAAAGTGGTTTACGGAAAGCAGTAAAAATAGGGTTCATGTATTTTTTTGCCATATGCTTGTTTGTGGTCTGTGCCTGGATGCTTGGCTCAGCTCTGGTTCATGATGGTATTTGACCTAAATTACTGTCAAAAACCCCAGAGGGGGAAATAAGCAGTGATGACAATGTTTTCTTCTCATCCATCTGAGTAAGATTCAGGAAAGCCCAACTTTGGTGCCTGCAAGCATTTTAGTAATGCGGTGAGGCGTTTGAGTCAAAAGAGATTTGGATCTGGAAATGTCCTGAGTGTTTTTGTGCCTTATATCGATTTGAATTTCAGCAAAAATAAAATACAAAATAGCAATATCACACGTAACTCTGCCTCCCTGACAATGACAGATAATTTTGTTCCAGAGTGGGGTTAACTTGAAGCAGCTGCAATTATGCATCTGCTCTTATTTTCTGCTTTACCTTTGCTCTCACTTTTATATGTTTCAACTGACCAAACAATATTCATGTTTGATTAGTTGTTAACTCTTGGGGAGATTCACCGTTTTTCTTTTCCCAAATGTTAATATTGGCTCTCATTGTAGCTTGTTGGGGTAAAAACCAACTCTTTCTAAACGTCTAATTCTTCCCAGATGCATTTAGAGCTCTGGTTAAATTACTTTGGATCAAAATCATTTGTTGGTTTTTGAGATCTTTTAACCTGCTTCATGTTCTGTTTGTGCAAGTCCTTGAGTCCCTGGGTTAATGAGTAAGTAGGATCCTATTTACTCACACTTATCACTCGAGTGTTGCAACTATAACTAAACTTAGCTTTCTTAAAGACTCTGGTTTGTCATTGTTTGCCCAGGATCTAAAGAGGGTAAAAAAATAACTTAATATTCTGCATTTTTATACCTTTTTTTGTTGTTATTTTCCCCAGTTTGATATTAAAATGTTCTGACCACAATAATTTTTTAGTATATATTTGACTTTACACACACAGCCACAGCCTTAAAGAACCGGATGGGCCACATAACACAAACTGATATAATGCCGTCTCACTCAGTCTGGATGTGAAATCAGATGGTGAAAAAAATGCTTAGAGTCTCTGGCGAAAACCTGGATTTGACTAACAAAACAATGTGCAAAGCCCTTACTGCAGATTTGCTTGCTGTTCATAGGTTGTGATTGTTGAAAGTCATCTTTTCAAAACACAGACGTGACGTGCTTTCGACAAAATCGCAGACAGCTTTCAGGACTTGTTGGGGACAGCGAGTCCTTGTGTCAGGAAATCAAGTGCAGAGTTGCGTTTTCAGCAGACGTTTTGTAATGTTTTACATAATTTATCACTCTCGTGCCGAGCGTGGACACATGTCTAGAGGTCTCTGTGCCTGTTTGTATGTGTAAATCTTCGCAGTCGCACTCGTCACGCTGCGAAGCCTGATTCTACACGTATAAGCAACAGCAACCATTTCCAGACAGATGTGAGCTGGTGATTAACATCCGCTGGTTTGGCTCACAGCGCATCAGATGCTGGAAGGGGAGGAAGAAGAAAAATGTCTGATTCAGTCTAGTGGGATGTTTTCACCGTGTTGCTCACACTGAATTTATTGCAACAAGTTTTCCTCTTGACATGTACCGGAAGGCTAAACGCTGCATCCTTGTGTGTTGCTCTTAGTGAACACAGCAAGAGCAAACCACAAAACCAAGAAACGACTGTGTGTTTCCGGTTTATCCTTGCATGCGCAAGTTCTCCGAGGGCAGATATCGAGCTGTGCCAGCGTTGTTGTCGTACTGATGCAGAACAATGAAGGGAAAAAAAGCAGGGAGATGAGAGTAAATGGTGTCTTTTTTTCACCATGACGTTGGCAGGGAAGAATAATAATTAATGATCAGAGACAAGATTGATCATATTCAGTTTTTCTTTGGCTCTCTGCCGTGAACGGTGTTTTCAGATCTCGTATTTAGAGTTCAGGTTTCAGCTGATTTTCGTTTACTTTGTGGAAACTAGGAGACATCTTGTTGAGCAGTTGGGGAAGATTTATTTCGAAGTCAAACTTCACATCCAGGGACGTTGCGTTCAAGAGCGTGGTAAAAGACAGCTGTGGCGATAGTGGTTGCCATAAAGCTGCTGTGTGTCTGTGATCGGTTCAACTTCTCAGGTTTGTCTCCGTATATTACACACCACCTCTGTTTGATTTATAGCCTATTGTGCCATTCCAGTAGTTGGCTCTGCTAAAGTGTCATTGAGCAGTAAAAGTGTGATGTGATGAATTTTATTACTTCAGAGGATCTGTGAAAAATGCACTTAATTTGTTTGTTCCCGGAAGAAGCCTTTGATTTTATTTATTTATTTATTTATTTATTTTGTTCTCAAGTCGTTGACGTATTTCAAAATGCATTACCAGAGGTAATATGTGGTCACCGCTTGTTAGATTTTTCAAAGTAATCCTTTAATAAAAGTCGATATCGATAAGCAGTAGATCACTGAAGAGTGTCTTTAAAGTAAGATCGCTCTGACCAATTTAGACGTTACAAAGTTCTGAGCTTTTGTGTTTTATATGAAATTAAAGCAAATATCAGAAGTTACAAGCTTGTTGATTAAACAAAAGAAACAAATATTCTCTCTTCTTTATTCCCATTACTTCCAATAAATGTTACCATGAGAACCATAAATCTCCCATAAATCAGTAATCGATACCAGGATCGATGAAAGAATGGCTCCAGATCTTTCTTTTTCTAGCACCATTAAATGAAAAAACATGTCAAATGTAGCATTGATCGCCTTATTTCTGTAACTAATTCATAAAAAGTTTCCATTAGTGTGTGTGTGTGTATATATATATATATATATATATATATATTTAACTTACTTAGCAGACATACTGCATTGACCGCTGCGTAAGATAAAACGTCAGGAAGGCTCGTATTGATCCATAAACTAAATAACTACTCCACTCCGCTGGAAAGGGAAAGTATTACACGGATAAGAATAGCTTTAATACCTCCATTATGCTGCACTGCTATTTCAGAATGAGCATTCACAGACGGAGCAACTTCTGAAATGCATTACTTAACTATTTATAGGTTTTACTTGGATACGAAAATGATCTGGCAGAGTCTAGACATGGCATCTGCGGATCCTTCTGACCGTGAAAAGGCGTCTGTGGTGAACCCTGGAAGAGATTTATGAGAACTGGAAATGGAAAAATTGATAGAGATTCTGAGGAAGCTTTTCTTATTTGTAACCTAGCCTCTTTTTTTTTACTACCAACTAATGTAAAAGCAGTTTTTAAGCACATTAGTTTGTTATTCCGTGTTCAGATAGGAAACGATGTGCAGCTTCCTGGTACAGCTCCTTTCACCATTGTTATGATCTTTATACTCCAGATGTTAATGATGTATGTTTTGAGTTTTACCTTCTAAATAAAGATGAGAAAAAAGGGCTTCCAGAGATTTGGGGTAGAAAATGAAGACGGCAAACCAAATCCAAAAGAACTCTGAGGAAATGTCTGCTGAGAACAAGATGAGAAAAACCTGGAGAGCAAAGCTGCCTGGGAAAAGAAAAAGCCAAAGATGCAAAACCCTTTCTGCAATTAACAACCTACTTATTCTGCTTCTAGAGCCAACTTTACTTTGTTTATACAAATTAGCGTTTGTTTCCTTGTTAACCAGAGCGCATATACATATTCCTCATTACAAAAGGCCACGAGCCACAAAAAGTCCCATAGCAGTGACTGACGACCCCACCCAAAAAAAACACAAGTGGGAATAAGTAGTCACTGGATGACGGCACCCGCAGCCAGTTGGATCCGGATCAAGCGAAAGAAACCTCCCCAAATCTACAAAGGTCAAAGATGATTCAAGACTGAAAACAGGCTGATTCTTGCCAAAAAGAGAGTGAAAATGACTCAGGTTTTTTTATTGCCACAGATGTGGGAAAAAAATAAAAATGACTGTGATGTTATCATGTGGGTGATGCAGGGTTTTCTACGGAGAATTTACTAATCTCAGCGGTGAAGGTGCTGGGGGATCTACCGCGTCTTTATGTTGAAAAATAGAAGTTGGCAGAAAATTTGACAATATGACTTGGTGCTACATGTAATTGGAAGACATTATTGACATTACTGTAATTCCAACTATAGAGTCTTGAAAAAGGCAGACAAAAAAAAATAACTTGAATAAATAAGAAATTTCATTAACTTCAGTTAAATACCAATTAATTAATCAACATGTAGATCTGTAATGAAGAGAGCTTCATTACTGGGTCTACTTTTACTTAAATCGCTGTATAGCACTTTAAATGCACTTTTTGCACTTTATGAACAAGCACTTTATTTAGCACTGCACTTTAAGCAGAGATTTGCACATAAATGGCAATTTGCACACGAGAAGTTTTAATGGTATTTATTGAGTATTTTTAGTAATTAGCATGTAGCCTTTTGTTCTGGGCTCTGCACAGCTGCTCGTCATTGGAGAGTGAGCTGGTTGCCTGTGGAGGGAGGATAATTGTTACTCAGAGCAATGAGCTACTGGTGGGTAAAACTGAACAAATGTGTGTGCATAATCTGTAAAGTGTGGAGTGCTGATATTGAGTGACTCACCTGTCTTTTCTGTGTCCTCTCCAGGGTGTTTGGGCAAATACTACCCCGGGGGTCCAGACACCATTTATAGGTTCTGGGAGAGGCCAATGAAAAGTGTGGGGAGATAATCGTTTATGGGTTTTTGTGGTGTTTCATTTGGTGTAAGATAAAATATGAAATATTTATAAAAAGTACATTTAAATGTTTATATTTATTAAAGTTTATTTTATTTAAATAGGTGGAGATTTGTTAAGGGAGATCCCACTGTGAAGTGGAAGTGGTTGAGTCCAACACAGCTGAGACTATTTAAGCCTTCAGTTTTCACCTGTGAAGAAGATAATTATTGTCTGTGTATTGATGCTGTGAGGAGAATAAACCCACTGCTGTTACCACCTGACTCTGCCTCCTGAAATCTTCATCGTAAAATCCAACCGCAAAACGGCCGCCTTGTTACAAGATCTTAATACAGATTATGCAACACTGTTCACATTCAGAAGTTATATAAAATGAATATTGGCTAAAATGGACAATGATGAGAATTTTTATGTTTAGCTAAATATTCCTAAGGTACAAAATTCAAGTGTTATTGTATGACATGTTCCTGTGTTTTTCCATTTTGTTTAATAACGTCTGGTTGTTATTTATTCAAGCGAATGCAGAATTTGCAAGGAATACTCTGATTGGATGAACAAGACCTGTCTGATTGGCTGGTGGTGTGTGTTTCTCTTTTAGCACAGACACAGAGTCAAGCGCAACCCGTAAACTAGAGAAGGGCGGATCAATGCAAAATACCGACGATATCGATACCATATCGGTTTTGGAACAATAAGATACTTTCTTGTTCATAAGGAAATATGTGCTCACAACAGTCTCCCTGCTCAGGTTGGTGGGAAAAACATTACATCATCTGCAGAAAGTTCCTCTTATAGTCGCACTTTCAGAGTTTTGATTATGTGGTTTTGTGGTGTGGCTGAACATTAGTCCAGTATTATCCCACAGTGAGGCAGCATGTTGGATGACTTGGTATTTTTGTGTTTTTATGAACTTCTTTAAGCACTTTGAACCTTGTTGCTGAAATGTGCCATAAATAAGCTTGATTTGATTGATTGATTGAATGGGCCATCGAGGGATCATATAAGTGCCTGTACAGGCAGCCCTTCTTACAAATTGTCCACTTTGATTGAAAGCTACATAAATTCAGAGGTTTCCAATCAGGCACTGAGATGGCACAACTTTTTTTATGTCACTTATTTGTCCCGTTGTCTTTTAATGCTGCCCATGATGCACATTTTGAACATTTTTAAAATAAGTTACCCAGTTTTATGCCCCTTTGGACGGGAGTGTGATGTTTTTTTAATAACTGTATATCATTAATCTTGACATTTTGCCCTTACTGTAGAGTATTTTACTCTCGTTTTTCATTCTGTTTTACACAATTTCAATCCTTGCGCAGTTCTACTTTCTTTGATTGTCACTTTCTATTTTATCCTATCCTATAGAATCTCGTCTTTACGAGATTCTATAGGATAGGATCCTATGGTCCTATGGGGCCATTTCTTTTAATGGCCCCATAGGACCTGCGGTGTATTGTAGGACCAGAGCATCCTCATTGATGCAAAGCTAATTTTAGCTCTCAGAAGAGGAATCACAATGGAAATCGAACCCAGTGGTGGGGAATATCCGTCGACCTTTGCGTGGGCCGTAGGTATCGGATGTCTCTGCGTGCCGTGGGAGTGGTGTGGTGTAGTTATAGAAAGACACACGCTGTGACTGCTTTGTGTTCCCATCTGGTTTTGTGCTCCAGGTGCTGCTGAGACTTTAGCACTCCATCCAGGCTTCCCAAGAAAGATGATGCTCTGCAATCAGCAGCTCGCTTTGTGAAGGGGAACAATAAGAGTTGTTTTTTTTTTCTTTTTAATGGAGAGAGACGCAATCCTAAATGTTTGTGTGTGTGTGTTCCTGTTCACGCTCACGTTTATTGTATGTTTTGGTTGTCGTCAGGTTACCGTCCTGTTTTGTTGTTCATGATCTATTTAGTTTGCTGCCCCTCCTCCACTTGTTGCTGACTGAAACAAGGCTGCAGTGCTTTTTTCTTGCTTGCAATGAAGACAAACGAGGTGAAGCGGACGGCGTTCAGTTAATTACGACTCGTATTTTTTGCTAGCAGCTACCACGATCCTCCAGGCTGCACCTTTAAAGTCCTGACATGTTTTGCAAGTCATTAACCTTTTTTTAATGTTGCCTCTTGTACAAAATGCAAATCACAGCAAATCCAAAACACACATAAAAATAAATGAAGCTCAAACTTTGGAATATGCTGAGTTTTAATCATACTCCTCCGTGAGTTCACAACTTTGGATCTGTTTCCAGTTTTTGAGTAAATTCTAGTGAAAACATTGATTACATTAGAACAGGAGGTTAGTCATTTCCCGTGTTTTTCATTAGTATTCAGTCCCATGGATAATCTCTTTTTTCCCCCTAAAACTGAAGTTTTCCACATATTCTACTCTTGTTGCATCATAAAAGCCTTTAAAAAAATATCAAAGATCCCAGAACAAAAAAAAAAGCCAAACGTTTATTTTCCAGAACAAGCCACAAACTTGTTTAATGATCGCACTAAATCTTCATACTCTGATGTTTCTGCTGACACGATGATTCTAAAAAGAAACTTTGCAAATTGGTGGTTTGAGCCAGGCTATTATTGTCTGGTAATAATAAACATTTAAGAAGAAAATTTAGATATTTCAACAACCGAGGCAGAGTTTGAAAACTCCAATTGTTTTCGCACACGGCTTAAGTTTTACTTGGTGTAAAATTTTATCTGCACGTCATAAAACACAAGCATGGGCTAAGATTTAATGTGGTCCCATTAAACTCGTGTAGTGTGGATTATTCTGTGCATATAATGACCATGCTGTACACTGTACAAGTTTTTGATTATCCCAATAAAAAGAAAGTAAATAAAAAGCTAATTTTCCCAAGAAATGCAGTCAGGCATTTCATAAAACAGCTGCTCAGTGTATCAAATTCTGTAATCGCTCCAATGATGTATTTTTTTGATAAGTTATGACACTATTACAGTTCCTGTGGAAACTTCTGTCAAGGTCTTACATGAGGATATCATACTATTTCTGTTTTGGTGCTTATTTTCACTAAGTGTATTGTGAGGGAAAGTAGTCACCGCGTTTTAAAATGGGTAAAACAAATCTCACATTTAAATAGTTGCTTTCTGTTTTATCTCAGATTATTTAGGAGGAACTGCCTGCTGCTCTTCTGTACAATATTGGTAAGATTTTGGTTAACGTGTAACGGCGTTTCTGCACAGCTCTTTGGATCAAAGCTTGCCCATCAGGCCTAGCCCTGCACTTCAACTAGGCCATTTCAGGGCCATGGTGCTTCATATTCAGCCGTTTTGCTTCAGATTTGCTTCTTGTTTAAACTGCAGTTGCACTGATAGCTGGACGTAAGTCAGATTTATTATATTTTTTTTAAAGATTTGGGTAAACAGAGGGATTCATGTCTGACTGTAACCTGCTGACAGACCTGTGCTAGGCAAGGCAAGTTTATTTAAACATCACCGTTCATACACAAGGCGAAGCGCATTACAAAGGAAAGATGGAAAGAAGTAGGAGCATAAAAGTGTTTCATGAAAGAAAACAAAGGATGTTAAAATCCATATATAGGTCCTTCTCAAAAAATTAGCATATTGTGATAAATTTCATTATTTTCCATAATGTAATGATAAAAATTAAACTGTCATATATTTTAGATTCATTGCACACCAACTGAAATATTTCAGGTCTTTTATTGTTTTAATACTGATGATTTCTGCATACAGCTCATGAAAACCCAAAATCCCTGTCTCAAAAAATTAACATATTTCATATGACCAATAAAAGAAATGTGTTTTAATACCAAAAAAGTCAACCTTCAAATAATTATGTTCAGTTATGCACTCAATACTTGGTCAGGAATCCTTTTGCAGCCTTCAATGCGGCATGGAGGCAATCAGCCTGTGGCTCTGCTGAGGTATTATGGAGCCCAGGATGCTTTGATGGCCTTAAGCTCATCCAGAGTTTTGGGTCTTGCAACTTTCTCTTCACAATATCCCACAGATTCTCTATGGGGTTCAGGTCAGGAGAGTTGGCAGGCCAATTGAGCACAGTAATACCATGGTCAGTAGTACCAGTGGTTTTGGCAGGTTGTGCTAAAAAAATAAATCTTCATCTCCATAAAGCTTTTCAGCAGATGGAAGCATGAAGTGCTCCAAAATCTCCTGATAGCTGCTGCATTGATCCTGCCCTTGATAAAACACGGTGGACCAACACCAGCAGCTGACACGGCTCCCCAGACCATCACTGACTGTGGGTACTTGACACTGAACTTCTGGCCTTTTGGCATTTCCTTCTCCCCAGTCTTCCTCCAGACTCTGGCACCTTGATTTCCGAATGACATGCAAAATTTGCTTTCATCCGTAAAAAGTACTTTGGACCACTGAGCAACAGTCCAGTGCTGCTTCTCTGTAGCCCAGGTCAGGCGCTTCTGCTGGTCTTTCTGGTTCAACAGTGGCTTGACCTTTGACCTGGGGAATGTGACATCTGTAGCCCATTTCCTGCACACACCTGTGCACGGTGGCTCTGGATGTTTCTACTCCAGACTCAGTCCACTGCTTCCCCCAAGGTCTGGAATCGGCCCTTCTCCACCATCTTCCTCAGGGTCCGGTCACCTCTTCTCATTGTGCAGCGTTTTCTGCCACACTTTTTCCTTCCCACTGAGGTGCCTTGATACAGCACTCTGGGAACAGCCTATTCATTCAGAAATTTCTTTCTGTGCCTTACCCTCTTGCTTGAGGGTGTCAATGATGGCCTTCTGGACAGCAGTCAGGTCAGCAGTCTTACCCATGATTGTGGTTTTGAGTTATGAACCAGGCTGGGAGTTTTTAAAAGCCTCAGGAATCTTTTGCAGGTGTTTAGAGTTACTTTGTTGATTCAGATGATCAGGTTAACTGCTCGTTCAGAGAACCTTTTCATGATATGCTAATTTTTTGAGACAGGGATTTTGGGTTTTCATGAGCTGTATGCCAGAATCATCAGTATTAAAACAATAAAAGACCTGAAATATTTCAGTTGGTGTGCAATGAATCTAAAATATATGGCAGTTTAATTTTTATCATTACATTATGGAAAATAATGAACTTTATCACAATATGCTAATTTTTTAAGAAGGACCTGTATTAAACTAATTAGTCGGATTCTTTGATCAAAAGCCGGTGTGAACAAGATGAATTAAGGGGACTAACAGTTTCTGCACACAACAAACCAACATTTTTAAAGTGTATGAAATATATTTACCTCGGAGCTGTTTGGTCCGAGCAACTGGATGACATGTAATTGTTTTCAGGGTGGCGGTTAAGGGGTTAAATGAGCTGCAGGTTGCTCTGTTACATAAGGAGGGATGCCTGTTTTGTTTGGGTGCTTTTCAAAGCTCATCTGAACTCTCGTGTGATCGTCCTGGTGTGAAAACACGCCTATGTCAACTTTAGCTTTCAGTTTTACAAAGAGTGGCTCACAGCGACACGCTAATGCGCTGACAGCTTCACGACTGACTGGGAAATCCCCTTAATAGCCCCTTACAATTACATTTCTGTTTTTGTTTTTGAAATCCTCTTTTAAATTTTAAAATTGCGTTATTGTCCTGCATTTATTTCTTTTTGGTCTGTTGTGAAGCACTTTGTGCAGCATGAGTTGTTGGAAATGGGGCTTGTAAACTTTCCCTTGAACTTCTTCTCCCATGTGTAGACTATAGTTACAAATAAGCACATTATCACTACACTGGGCAATTGCAGTGAATTATTTCTCTTAATTAAAATGCAGGGCATCAGTTGAAATATAAACGCTCTTAAAATGGGTGTGCGCGTGTCATAAAGGTTGTTGTAAATAGCCCATCCAGTTTTATACTACCCTGATCCTCGCAGGGTTGTAACTCATCACTAACAACCACAAACACATTCTCAGACTTAAGGGTAATTTAGAGAAACCCATTAAGTTAACAAGCAGTTTTTTTTGTTGTTGTTTTTTTTTAACTGTGGGAAGAAGTCGGAGTTGAAATAACTCACGCCTGCACGTGGAAAACAAAGGGAGAATCCTGCAAAAAGGCAGGGACTCGAACACAACACCATTTGCAACAAGACAACAGCTGCACACTGTGTCAGGGTGCAGCTCTGAACAGTTACAGCACATATATGTATTTTTTGCAGCTATGTACTGCTTTCACCTACAAGTTATTTGCTGCCGTCTACATTTGGACTTTCGGTTTGCCGTCATGTGTGCCAGATCTCGTTCATCCTGTCATTCAGCAGCTTCCTCGCTCGCACACCATTACATTAATGCTCCACACCCAAGGATAGTGTCTCAATCCAAGGGCTACGACCCTTTTGTTGTGTCACTCTGCAGTGAAGGGAAGGAGATCATATTGCACACTCAAAATGCACCGGAGTAATTTAAAGAGCAGAACATTTGAACACCTATGTGTCAATATTATCGTATTGTATAGTTAGAGATTTTAAATCGTCTACACATTGTTCAATTAAATGTTAAAATAATGCTGTAAAAACCTTTTCTTCGCCTCGATGACATTTTTGGAGAGTGTTGCACGAAATCACATGATAGATTAGGAACAACTTTAAGAACAAACATGATAAAAAGAAAAATGAGGGGGATACCATTAAACGTCATGTAGTCTATCTCTCTGAACATGATGATTTTAAAAAGAATCTCAATATTGGACAAACATTTTCAATACACAGCAAAAAATACAAAATCTTACCACGTATTCTTGATATGGTTTATTGTGCAAAATATCTCAGTACACTTGAAATAAGAAAAAAAAAAAAAAACTTCTCAGCAAGATATATATATTTTGACTTGACTCATTTCAAGTCAAAATTGATTGAAACGTTCTGGTTCCAATAGCAGATTACGACAAAAAAAAAATTCAATGAGTGAAGTAATCTCCCAGTGGGTCTAGTTCTTTTTTAAAATAACAAAATGAGGAATTGCTAACTTAAAACAAGCAAAGATTACTTATAAGTTAGTTTTGTCTTCTTTTAGTTGTACCAGAAAATAGACAAAAAAAATATTTGGTAAGATTTTGTGTTTTTGCAGTCATATCTCTCCACATCAATATTTTCTTGAAAAATTAAATATTAATAGATAAAACTCTAAAACAGTTTTTAAACTGCTGAATGAAAATGTAAGTTTAACCCAGTTAGCCGTCAGCAGCAATTGTTACACCTTTGAAAATGACATGACAGATAGATGTGTGATGTGCTTGTTTTGTGCTCCACCTTAGCAGCAGCAGCAGATTTACGAGCTCATATAAGTTGGCTGAGAGACGGCAGTGAAATACAATCCCTCATGATAAACACAGCATATATGAGGCAGAGCGTGGTGATCGTCTGTCCAGGTGCTGAAGAGCAAATAAAAAGGAAATCAGATGACTCTAAAGAAATGAAACCAAGATATATATATAAAAAATAAAAAAAGAATCGAAAAAATCTTCAGAGATAAATCACACTGTGACTAATTCGTTTTTTGTGTACGTCTTTAGAAAAAGATGGAAAAAGGGTACAGAAAAAGTGCTACATCTTCTTTGGTTCTTTACCACTAATGATGCAACAGTTCAAAAAAAAAAAAAGAAAAGAAAAGGAAGAAGGATGTTTGCACTCCAGCAATAAATATCACCCCTTGTTCTTCAAGTTCAGAGGGTTGAGGTAGGGAAGAACTTAAACGTTTTATCTGAATGCTGTGGTTGTTCAATATTTATTTATTCTTTTGGGGGGTGGAGAACTTTGCAATTTTTCCAAAATGTTTGCGCTCGGCACATGGAGCGCGTTCTTCCTTCAAAGAGCCTGAGCAGCATGCAGACAACGGGGATTTAACAGCATCCACAACATGATTGCTACCAGAAAAGGGCAATGTCGCGTTCTGGGATTTTAAGGAGCAGTGCACACAAAATGTTTACTAAAAGCAATAAGAAGAAATCCCAGTTTGTCCCACTGGGATTTCAGTTGTAGACTTGATACAATGGTGTGAATTATTGACAAAGACATGCATTTAATCTGCATGGGGGGGTCGGTGATATGACAATACAAGACCAGAGGAAATATCGGTGGCACACACCTCAAAGATGATAGGCACCACAATAGGCAGAGTAAGCCCTAAAGTGCATTAAATCTGTGATTCAATCCCCAAAATGCATCTGGAAGCTACATGTATTATTCTTAAACTATAAAAAATAACATGTTTATTTGACAAATGCCCACACTAGACAGCATTTAATATGTTAAAGGGAAAAAATGGACAAATTCTTTTGCAAAACTGAAACTCTACTTTATTATTTATCCTGCATATCTTGGATGTCGTTTCCTCTGTGCTGTTTTAAAAAGTCCAAATAAAGTCCATGATGGACGCTTCCACAGGCCCGTTGGGAGCCCACTCTTATTTTCAGCCCCTTCTTTCAAGAATGTCTGCTGGTTTTGGATTTAAATCCAAAATGAATCCCTTGCTGATCTCTTAAAGCCGACGCTACAGTAAGTTGTTTCAATGCGCTGCATACAATCCAATCAGTACCTGCTGCAGGTACTGATTGGATTGTAAAGCATTAGAGATCGAGGGGTAAACTGTTAAAGCACATATATCGTGTCTTGCTGTTTTAAGCTCGTATGCTGAGTCGTCAAATTCATTTCCCTCTTTTCTTCTGTTGCCTCATAAATGAGCCTTAAAGCAGTCAGATTGCATTTTCTCTGAACGTTGCTGTTCAGTGACTTTTAAATGAAAATGTAGTTTTTGACTTAAAAGTGAAATAAAGCGTACTTTGAAGCCTTTTGGATTAAACATCAGATGCACAAAATAGCATTTTTTTCAGGAGTGGTTAACGGCCTGTACTTGTGTAGCACTTTATGAAGCTCAGAGGATCCAAAACGCTACATTCAGTCATTCACACATTCACACGCACACACGTTCACACTCTGATTGGTATCAGAGAGATTTTGATTAAAATATGGTTGGTATTTCACAGAACAAAATCTGTGCCTTCTTTTGTGGAAAAAGCTGTTAAAATTAATCCCATTACTTGTTGAAATGGGGCGCTGAGACCACAATTTTTCAGTCTCCAGTTTGTTTTAATTTTTCACAACATTTCTTGTAATTTTTTAAAAAGTGTTCATACACAGCTGTTATCCAGATTAATTATTGTTTGCTTTGACGTCTTTTATTGGCCTTCTTCGCTCATTTTCAGTTCGGTTCGCCATCAGTTTCAGAATTTCTTATTTATGTGTTTTGTGACAAAAGATTCTCAGCGGTGCACCGACTTCCTTAATTTTAGGAGATAGCCATCGTCCGATACTCATCAATCTTATAGCCAGATCTCCTGCTGAGGTCTAAAAATTACCTTCTTCTTCTGTTTTCCCCTGAGAATAGTTTGACTGGCAGACCGGCCCACCAGGTCACGTCTGCAGTTATCAGTAAGTCGCTCTGCTGTTGCCAACCCACAGACTTTCTTGCTATCTTTAGCGATATTGCAAACAAAAGAAATGATTGCAATCAGCCAGAAAACTGCAATCGGTGCACGTCTTTAAAAGAAAAATGGCGAGAAAGCAGTGTAAACACAAAGACAGTCATGAGAGACACTGGGAAATGTTATCAGGAGCTCTTTAAAAGATTACAAGAAAGCCTGAGTGTCTGGAAGGAAAAAAAGGACCTTTACGTTTTTACTCATTTGTTGACACCAACCTTCACATGCTGGTGAACAGAGGAGCTTTAGAATAATGTGAAAATGTGCCAGATTCTCATTTTAAACCTCAACTAAAGGATATAAATAAGAAGACGGCAACATTTTTCCCTTTGCTTTGTTCCGTAACTTTAGATGAGAGCAACATTAATGCTGTTTGTGTGTCTACACAGATGTGTTGCTATTAGAGTAATCCATCTTTGTTATTGTGTGCTGCTTGCTTCTGATGCTGTTTGGTGCTGCTCCCCAGCTGATGCCCCCAACCCCCGTGCCCCAATCACTGAGCCTGCGACACAAATCTGTGGATCAGAACGCCAAGAAAAACTCGATTAGATTCTAACCTGAAATCAAACTTCAAGTCGAATTGGGCTAGGTGTAATCTCCTTTAAAAAAAACAAATAAAACAAAGCTACTAGAGCGTCGTCACCGGTCTTGAGACAAAACCCTTTTGAAGCCGAAAGTTTGACATCTGTTTATTTGACGCCACTTGTGACGAGTTGGTGCATCTGCACGAGAGTCTGCAGAAGCTACATGCACAGATTTGCTGTTTGTTCTCGGACGTCCTGCTTGTTTTTGAAGGCAGTGTTGGATCAGAGTAGCCACAACGCTGTGCGTCGGATCACTTTTCAAGTCTATTTCAGCACTTTTTGACTCCCGCTCACCATGAGTTAAAGAGAATCATTCAACAAAGTTGTTTTTATAATGACAAAAACAATTGTGTAGAAAGTTTGAAATACAAGAACAGAGCCAAAACATTAGACTAATAAAAACCCTGCACTAGCATTAGTAGAAGTGTCCACTTCTGCAACCAGATTCCTGCTACTTTCCACTTCAATATTTTACATTTGCAACACATTCAGTTAAGTTGTATGAAGACATGCCGAACCAGAAGCTAATAAATAATGAGGATATTCAAACACGGGTCAAGAGGCATTTAATATGCACTGTCCTGAGCTTGTTGAACACTGTTTGCACAACAGCGCAGCAAATGATGTAGAGATTATAGAGCTTTTCTGATCGTATCGCCTCTTGTCTTGCCTGCTGAGCACAAAAATGAGCACAAACGTTATCACGCCCTCACCACTCGCCAGCTGTCATCATCTGTGACGGAAATGATGGATAAACGTACCAAAATAGGAGCTGCTTCAAGCGCATGTTATTTATTGCCAGTGAAAACAAAGGACACAGTTTGTAATGTTCAAATATGTGCAGCTTCTGGCAGAGAAGAAGACAAAGTGCACACATGGCAGACTTCCAGGTGGCTTTCTGTGGGAATGTGCATCTCAACCAGAAAAGTAATCATTTTTTTAGTCATTTCCAGCAGTAATATTAAACAAACAGACCGTCCGGCATTAAAGACCCGTTCTTTGGGCTTGTCAAATAGTCTCGGTTTGTGTTCGAAAAGCAGATTTTCGTCACGTCCGTCACTGATCTTTAAGTTTTGCCCCTGCATGCGGACATTTCAGCATAATCCGGGAGGAACACCAGCGCTCTTTTGCAAGACATTTCACAATTCGTACAACTAATTTTTCTGGCTACATATTGGCACACACCTCCATCAAGAGTTGGGCATTCGCTCTTCCACATCAGCTTCCCCTTTTTTTCTTTTCGTGCAGCTTCTTGTTTTTGTTTTAATTTTGTCAGCACTTTCTTTTTCAGCTGCTGAGCGAACGACTTCTTACCCTGGCCATGTTTACAGAACTGACCATGCCCTACATTCAAAACGAGAACAAAGCTACCCCAAGAACACAACATTTCCTGTGTTGTTTTTTTTTGTTTTTTTTTTTTTGCTTTTTTTTTTTTTTAAATTGGTAAGGACTTTGTATAGGTCTGTAAATATAATCCAGAACGGTTTCACTTCTCTTTACAGGCAGTTAATTGAACTTAACTCTCCCTTAAATGCATTTGGTACGTCTTTTGCAAATCGACCTAATAGCCAAAGAACAAACCCAGTGCAGACTTGAGCCTGACTTGGAGGGGGAAAGTTGCTAATGGACTTTTAAATGGTGTCGTTCCCTTGATAGGACTTGCCTGAAGATAACCACAGGCTGTCTTTAAAGCATTCGCTCTCCTCTCTTTGCATGCTGCACTCATACATGCAATGTGATAGTGCAAATTAACAGATAAAGCTATCGTGACAGGAAAAAAAAAAAAAAAAAAACAATTCAGAAAGGTAGCGTCAACACCCACTCGTTCCTCGTCTCTGCGTTTTTTCCCTCAGCACCTCAAGCATCTCAAACTGTCTTTGTGGTTGTGAAAATTCCCCTCCAGAATCTTTTTAATGTCAAAGTATTATGGCTGCACCATCTGGTTGAAGACATGCTGCAAAAAAGAAAAAAAACGCCTGACCTGCATGTTTTTGGATAGTTGATAACATGTAAGCTGCCTAATTAAATTATTTTGCTTATAGATTTTGCTAAATTAAAAGGAGATAGAGGTGGTTGTAATTGTGCAAAAGTTATAGCTATTTAGAGGAAATGGAAGATCTATTATCAATATTTAAAAATATAAAAAATATATGTTTAAAATGCATATACATATATGCACAGTACAGAAAAGAAAGCAAATATTTGTCCATATGACTCGGCTCACACACAAGTATCGTCACTGCTGAACTTCCACTGGTTGCTGTATCGCATGAAGTAGAGCTACAAACAGCCAGAGTAAATAATGACATTGACTATTTAATTTCTCCACATTAACAGCTTGGGTTTAAATTTCATTGTTGCAAATGTGTTGTTTTAAACTTAACAAAAGACAACACTTATTTCCCCACACTACTGTGTGTGAGTGGCTGCAGTCTAAGTTGATGTTTTGGATAAATTTAGTCTTTGCTTCACTGTCAAATGACTTTTTTTTTAAAAAAATTTTAAGCTTTACGTTTTCTCAAAGTTCAAAGATGAATGCATGCATGGAAGCACTTCAGGATAGATGATGATAAACTGGTGGCATGGCTAGTCTGTAAGTTTACGGCAGCCTCTGTATCAATATGCAACATGTTTCTGCTGCCCATTAGCACGAACAAGCTAACGTTAGCGTTGGATTTGTTTGCCACCGCCGGATTCACAACAGGATTCATTTTTGGCAGAGAAACTGCACCATAAATCTACTTAGCGAGGCTTTATCTACCCATTTATCACCTTTGTAAGAGTTTGCTCATTAATCTCACTAGAAAGCACATTAAACATGTCTGTCGAGATATGGAACTTCTTCAGATGCTGAGTATTTCTCTCCATCGTCTCTGGCGGGTCGGCTGTCTGCACTCTGCCTCTTCTCATGCCACGTGTAATGATGCGGCACTGCGAGAGAGAGAGAGAGAGAGAGAGAGAGAGAGAGAGAGAGAGAGAGAGAGAGAGAGAGAGAGAGAGAGAGAGAGAGAGAGAGAGAGAGAGAGAGAGAGAGAGAGAGAGAGAGAGAGAGAGAGAGAGAGAGGTAGGAAGAGTCCACCAGGCAGGACTGGTGGATGGAGAATAATGGGTCGCAGAATATTGACATCCATTACGGGGTCTGTTTCCTGAAGCATGCGTGTTATCTGCCCCAAATAGCGTCTTGAGTGTCTCTGACAGGATGTGCTCATTTACGCCAGGCAAAATGGTTTAGGAAGGTAGGGAAATGTTTGCCTTAATAACCAGTTTGGCTTGAAGAGTGGATTCTGCAAACACATTAGCGATCAAGCTACGACGAATTTCCTGGTTTTCATTCTCTGTAAAGAGCCTGAACCAACTTTTGTGGTCATTGACACACAGCAGCACCTCACAAAAGCATTCGTGCTGCTTCAATATTTCTTTTGTATTCTGTTGTGCTGTGACCAACAATCAATGCATTTGATTATTTATTTTTCTGACAAAAAAGAATAAGACCCATATTCACAAAGAGGTGAATACGTGCGAAGTAACGGTTTTTTTTTTTTTTTTGCTTGTTTACAAAAAACTCAGAAAAGTACGACATGTTTTTGTATTCTGCCCCTTTTTGCCCTAACAAGTATATAGATAAAGTGAGGGCTCAGCGATTTGTTTGAGAATATGTTGAATAAACGGCAACATGAGAACCAAGGAAAACAGCAGTTGTGAAGAATTTTAAAGCACTTATGAGAAAATATCCTGACACGTTGAACAGCTCAAAAATCGATATTCAACCCATAATTAATTAATTGGTAATCAACCTGAGAAGCAGCTGAGATGGCTGCTTGCAGAACCATACGTGTTGTGGAAAACAAGTCCTCTGAACCAGGCCTATTGTTAAAACAGCGGTGGCTGCATCATGCTGGGGGAATGCTTTTCCTCGGCAGGGACAGCGAAGCTGCTGGAAGTTGAATGAAGCTAAACATACAGCTCTGGAAAAAATTAAGAGATCACCGAAAATGATCAGTTTCTCTGATTTTACCATTTATTGGTAAATGTTTGACTAAAATTATAATTCTTCTTTTATTCTACAAACTACTGATAACGCATCTCTGAAATTCTAAGCAAAAGTTTAATATTTGCAGAAAATGAGAAATGGTCAAAATAATAAAAACGATGCAGCGCTTCCAGATCTCAAATAATGCAAAAGAAAGCAAGTTTATATTTATTAAGATAAAACGACACCAATGTTTTAACTCAGGAAGAGTTCAGAAATCTCTGAAATATTTATTGGTTATTCCACCAACTCAAAATAATACGAGAATAAAGTCATAATAATATGAAAATTACGTAGTAATGTTATGAGAAATCTGATGCGAAAAAAAAAATGAAAAAAAATGAAAATAGGCAGTGGGCTCTTCATTTTTTCCAGAGCTAAATGTGAGACAATGTTGGGAGAAAAATGAATACTTTTGCGTCGTACTGTAGCTCCATCATCTTCCTTTAACTCAGAGGCCTTTACATGCAAAAAGCTTGCAGAAGGTTTGCAACTATGAGCTGTTTACATAGTTTGAGCACATTTGCTTTTGCAGGCCTAATATATCCTTAAGCATAATAGGAACATTTAAAGTGCACCTGCATGGCCCCCGTTTCTTCTCTGCTTCTGCTCTCTCAGCGCCTCGCCTCTCTCAGTGATACATTATTATGCTCCTGTTTAAGGAGATCCTGACATGTCATCAGTCTCGGCCCCACAGCCCGCAGTGCTTGGAAAAGAGAGAGCAGCTCGTGATTTGTTCCCCGTCTCCGTGGCGGCTCAAAGTCCGCCGAGAGCACCATAAGAGGCAGGGTGGCACGCAGGAGCACGAGCCAGAGCCAGGGTGGTAAACGCAGAGCGGGACGCTAACCGCGAGGACGAGGCGCGTGGGTGTTTGAAATGTTTTTGGCAAGGCTGCGTGATAAATTAGCCGGGATGATGACTTTGTGTGGAAATAACAAATCGCTGAACCAGAGCAGCTTCTTGATCAGAAGCCCAGGCCGTTAAGGGATTGCTCGCTATTGTTTCCAAAGACGTCCAAGATATTTCATTTCTCTGATGTTATGTTTTTTTTTTTTTTTTTTGTCTTAATCAAATCTTTGCGTCATGCCTTCGCCAGTAAAGGATCTATATAAAGCCTGCCTTTTGAACCTCTTTAAATCTGCTGCTGTAGAAGTATCTTATCACTTCCTCTTCACTGCAAAAACCACAAAATCTTACCTGGTATTTTTGGTCTGGCTTCTGGTTTTTAGTGCACCTGACCTAAAAATAAGACAAAACTAATTTACAAGTAACCTTCCAGTAAGATGTAGGAGCTTGTTTTTAAAAAAGGACTAGTTCTACTGGCAGATTATTCATTTATAACGATACTTTTTTTCTCTTTTTATCAGTTTTTGGCAATATTAAGGAATTATTGATTTAAAACAATCTCCTATATCCTGCGTAAAAGTTAGTTCTGTCTCATTTCAAGTGTATTCAAGGCGTTTTACGCTAGAGACTAGACAAACGATATTTTGTCAGATTTTGTGTTTTTGCAGTGCTTTTCCACAAAGCAGGGGATTTATTTTGGAAATAGTTGTACACAGACAAATATCTCTCGGTCACCCTTGAAGGGAGAGTCTGTAAATCTGGTTCAGACTAGTTCTCAGCAAGCAGCCAGAAAAACAACTTTTCTGAAAGTTTGAATTTTACATAATTTACCCATCTACAGGTGGCAGATCAGTTATTCAGCCACACTTTCACAATGAGTAATGATTTTTAATCTGCTTGGATTATTAATGTGACAAACCACAGATGCTAAACCAGAGCGACATAGTAACTAGCTGATTGGTTAAATCAACAACTTTATTGCTGTGATAACTTTACTTAATGTTTCTTTTTCTTTACCTGTTTTCTATCTAGAAGGTCATTTGCAGAATAATTATATTTTTGAGGAATGAAACGCCTCTTGCCTCCTGGTGCATTGATTATCTTTTAAAGGAATCTGTTATTTGAATTTCAATCATTTCTTTGTAAAACAAAGTGGCATATGTAAAACATCGACTTCCACTTCTCGGTTTCCTCCGATGCCTCATGAATTAAAGTGAACTTTTGGAGCCAACGACAATGAGGAAGTGGGATTTAAACCGTCTCACAACTACGGACACAAAGAGCTTGATGAATGTGGTGGGCAACGGTGTGCAAAACCAATTGTTGCAACTTCTCTGCAACCACAAACCAAACTACGTTTTATGTTAAAGAACAAAACAAATGTGGGCAACGGAGGGGGTGGGGGATGGAAATGATGCATTTTTTTTTTTTTACAGTTTTTAGTTTGTATTTCTACCAGCTTGAAGCATCTAAAGGGGATATCGCTTTGCCCGTCTGGTACGTTCCAGGAGGCTGAATGCGAAGGCACTCATGTTCGACAGTAAGAGTTGGAAAGCCATGTATCTTCTGCTTTCCAATTTAAAAAATACGCACCACTCAGTTTGTAATTGTACATCAAAATAACGTAAAACTTAAATTGTTTCTTTGTTGAATTTTATTCTGGGTTTCTTTATAAGAATTTACCTTCCCCCTCAGGATAAATGATATTAAGCACTGAAAAAATGAACTACTTTATTGAATGTCTCAATTTAAATGTGCTAGATTTATGCTTTCTTGCTTTCAGTCTTTTATTTCACACTTTTAATTCAAGTTACATAAATGTTCTTGAAGCTGCAGCAGCTACTTTAATGCGCATGCATCTTTATCGATAACATGCAGCCCAGTTTGACGGAACTTTTATGAATCTGAAACTTGCAAATGGAAGAACACACAAAAGCATTCGCAAAGAGCTGATTTGATTACGATGTAACTTCCTGGATGGCTAAAGCTCATAAAATTCAAAAAAAGTGGCGAATGCAAGAGGCTTCAGGTAAAACTGGGAGATGCTAACTTTCCTTGGTTTATCGCAGTTTTCCTTGCACTTAATTTAAAATGGATTCTTGTGTGGTGCACAACTCGACACTCAAACTTCATCTCTCAAGTGTGTTAGGTAATAGCTCTGATGCAATATTGGTTTTGCAACTACAAAAAGTTCCAGAGTGATATGTACTAAAGGCAAATCAACAACATCTGGACATTTGGTTTGTTCCACCCTGCACAGCGAACACTCTTGCTTTTAATCTGAGGTTGCGGCCAAGAAGACTGAATTAACCAAAGCTTTGATTCCAAATGGAGTTTTAGATTAGCATACAAAAGAAATGATGTCTAAACTGAACCAAGTTCTGCTTGTTCTAAAGTCATTTTTGAGGTTTTTAAAATACTGCGTGAGCAATCCCGCGCACTAAAAAGGCTTCAGGCTCCATTCCGCCTGTATTTCTACCCACACAGCTTAAATCCGGCCTGATCTCCTGCAGGTGTCTCCACGGGTCAATGCAAACCATCCCCTCTGTGTGAAACTGATGCGCGGGGCGGCGAACGCAGTCAGGTCTGCGTCTCGTCCCTCCGGTAGTTTCGTTTGCCCTCCGTCTGGTCTCGCTCACTTTGGCCCCTCGCACATTGTCCTGAGCTTATTAGATTTCAGTCCAGGCCTTAGCAACAAGCAAAACATTTACGCCAAGGCGCAGGGCCTCTCAATCAGCACAGGTCATTAATTAGGCTACTGTTTGTTGGATATTTCATGAAGAAAATGGGAAATTGTTGATAGAGGAGAGAAGCAAGGTGGCGAGCTTCCTGGGCCAGCTGCTCTCTCTCTCTCTCTCTCTCTCTCTCTCTCTCTCTCTCTCCCTCTCTCTCCCCCCCTCCCCCCATGGTGATTCAGCAGCCTGCTGCTGCCTCTTCTGTCTGGGCCGCCTGCCTACAGTCTGTCAAACTTCAAATGTCAGGGCACAAAAGAAAACCTCCAAGCTAGGCCTTGCAGGGTCATGGTTGTTCACATTCGGGTCACTCTGTTTTGGCGAAGCAGAATTCTCACAATGTTTATTGATTAGAGGGCCGCCTGGTGATATTTGATAGCGCTTTGTGGCATCCGAGTTAGTGAAACCACAGCGTGAAGCCGGCACTGTATCTTGCTGCAGTGCAGGAAATGCTGCACTGTATTTGTTAGACGCATCGGCTTCTGCAAACGGTATTGTTGCATTTTTTTAAATTGAAATGTCGAGAAAACGGCGAAACGGTCAACAGCCCCCTAGATGCATCGCAAGAGTTTCCATACCGTGTCGGACGCTCGACACGGCCGTCACGAGTTTGAGTCTCGTCCCGTTGACTTGTTGGTCGCATGTCTTCCCCCTCTCTCACAACTCTCTTACTATCAAGTAAAGGCCATCAAAGCCTAAAAAGTTATTAAAAAACAAAAACACTTCACCAAAGCTTTCCCTCTGACCCGTCTGCTGTGCTTCTACTTGGTTCTCTACGATGCTCTTTGTTCACAGAACAGCTGTTTTTACTTTAACTACATTACATATATAAAGCATTTACTAATAACATCATTTATCTAGATTATTGATCTAGATAGGTCTCTGGGTCAATGTTTACTGAAAAAGAAAGGTGTCACCATCTTCTGCGAAAAACCATACAAACAGACAAAATGTTGTTTTGTCTGTCAGGAAACGGCTAACACAGTTGTGGTAAAACAAACCTGTCTGAGGTTGTTTTATCACATCCCCAGACGTGGAACTGCAGTGGCTGCAGTGTGTGGAAATGCGACAACCTTTGTTGTAGCTAAATAATCTGAGAAGCCGGCAGTAATCTTCAATGTGAGGCAGACATTCAAGAAGAGTTTTCAGTAAAGAAGTTTGTTTATCAGAAGCCATTTCCTCCAGTTGCCCTTTTGCACGTTGGAGAAAAACACGACTGTCAGTTTCAGTTGTCCTCCCACCGATGGAAACGCTGTTTAAAAATCAACAACACAGTGGGGGGGGGAAGCAACACAAGGAAACAAATCTGTTCAGTAGATGTGCATTAGCTGGTTTTAAACAAGAGTTGATTGCAGGGTCTTCTGCTTCATCCATTACTGATGGAAAAACCATTATGTCTTTTCATGAATAATCTTGATTCTTAGATGTTTGCATATTTCTGATAGTTTTCCAGCTTGATTTTCAGAAGAGACCAAAGCAGCAGGTCATCAAAAAAAAAAAAAAGATGTTTTATATTTATTTTTTTATTTTGACCCATGAAAAGTAAATTCTGTTTCTAATCGCAACCTTCTCTCCTCCTCAGATTGCCGGCTTTATGAATGCCGTTAAGCCATTCTCCGGAGACGGCGAAAACTTCAAAGCGTTCCGCTTTTACTCTTTAAACCCCATCATGGATCCCTGGGTCTTCATCATTTTCCGCAAGTCGGTGTTTCATCACCTCTGCTCGCTGCTGTCCTGCCGGTTTGGCAAAGGAGCCATGAAGTCGACGGATCACTGCGCCTTGTCTTTCCCACTCGACCACTCCATACCCCGCAACCCGTAAACACAGGAGCTGCTCTTACTGACAAAACTGACTCTCTGCCACAACCCAGAGCAGACTCATTAGCAGGGAAGGACGAAGCAGTCCAGGCAAAGAGAGAGAGAGAGAAAGAGACTGTCTGGTCTGAAAAGACGATTTAACAAACCTGGAGTGAGAGGGATCTTGAATGTACAGCTTGCATTCAAAGACAGATGATTCTCTGAACGCGTCTGTCGCCGTTGTTCCACCTCAACACCGCAAAAGGAGTCGTGCCAAAAACCGAAGCCCAACTGCTTCGATCAGAGCGATTTGATAAACTGTTGTGGATATTTAACACTTTCCTCACAACTATTTCCTGAACACATACACACGCGCACACACACACACACACACACAGTGAAACTTTTGACCTCTACCGTTCACTTGAAGCATTTGACCTCATACTGTGGCCATGGTCAGGGACGGGTGACTTCAGATGAGCATGTCTAATTAAAATGAGTTGTATGTAGAAACTGGTGGGGACTTAGACAGTACGATTCAGAACGTGTGCAACAAACTCAAGTCATAATACAAAAACCACAGCCTGAAGTTGCTTTCATATCAAATTCTGCTCAGTTCGGTTTGTTTTCGATGCATCGTCTCACTACACATCAACTCCTATCTAGAAATATATGATTAAATGAATCCAGCCATTTAGATAGCTTCAAATTAAAAACACACTAGTAGTATCACCCCAGTTAGGATGGAGAGCAGCCGCATTCAGTTTGTAAAAGATTTTCTGTTTAAAGGAATCACGAGTAGTTTAGAGCAAAACCACTTTAATTCATATGTGCTTCTTGTTCAATATTGATGTCAGTATAGGCTTGTGGAGTCAAGTGTTTAATCTTATATTTCTGCAGCTTCAGGTGGGACGTTTGCCGTTTACAGACATGCAATCAGTAGACTTACTTCTTCCAAGTTTTAATCATGAGTTGTTGCTGATCTAAATGTTTATTGAATGTCTGTGGTCCATGTAATGCATCTTAAAGGCTCTATAAATCCTGTGTAATCATCGTTGTGTTCATCTCAGAAGGTGTGCTCATTGGACTTCCTTTTGTATATTTATTTGTGCTTGTGAAAGAAATCTCTACCGTTTCACAACTTCAATTGTTTTTAAATGACTAACGATGGCTAAAATAGTTATTTAATGTAATTTTTTTTCCCCACTAGAATTTCTGTAAATTATTCAACTTTGTGTCATTTTCATGGATATATGACCTGGGTGACATCGAAAGATGCTCTTCCAACAAAATCTTCAGGAAATCAAGCCGGTCCAGTTATTCACGGCAATATAAGTTAATCAAATATGATCATGTTCAAGTCCAATAACATACTAAGCAAACAATTATCAAACAATGTCAGTAAATCTTGCTGTGACTCCTGATTGTCCACCTCAGGAAACACAGTACACTCCTGTATCTGTGGTAGACTCCGGCCCCTAACCGATCCCGTCCTGGTTTTAGTCACGTTAGTATTTACACTTCTTGTTTTAACTATTTGTATCAGCAGGTGTGGAAGACAAGTCGACGCCTGGTAGCCATTTCCTGACATTCGGAGATCAGTACACGTTTGCCTCACTTCGTCTGGTCTTTTTGATTTTACAGAGTTTCTACAGTAAAACAACAAAACTTCTCAGGCTAAATTAGTACACATCCTCTTAAAGACAAGAATGCAAGCTTGTTTCTCTTGTGAATGTTAGGTGTAAAGCCTTATGTCTAATTTTAGACTGAATTTTGACTGATGGAACAACAAAGACTTGAATGCCAAACTGACAAGTTTACTTAAAGTATTGGTTAATTCTTTGAAAAAAAAAAAGTGAAAAATTGTTTATTTTTAGTAAACACTGATCCACCTGCAGCAAATGAATGTAGTAAGAAAAACTGATGTATTATGTTTGGTCCTGGGTTTAAACTATGCGTGTTCACTTGATGGCTTAGTGGGACCTTAAGCTAACTGCCTGTACTAAATTGCCCTTGGGTGTAAGTGTGTGCTTGCATAGATCCACAGTGGTGCCACGAGCTTCTTGAGCAGGTATATTAAAGAAATTATGCTTGTGCGTTTGATTTTCTAGCTTTACTGAATGTAAGATTAAAACCAAACATCGTAGTATTCCTTTAATGTCATCTACAGTCCTTTGTTTTAACAACATTCAAGTATTTTTTTAGACCCACAATGAAGTAGAAAGATGCCCCAAGATGACATTTTGTCACTGTAATATAACCCGTGTAGTTATTGTATTAAATGCACATGATTTCACTTTTCCTTCTGTCGCTGATTTCAAAGCTGCCCGGAGTGATTTGTGTTGAAAGCTTTCCGCTTTTGGAGACGTCTGCTGCTTCAACGTGCACTGTGAGAATTAACTGTTATAATGACTAGTTTTTATTTAAGGTCAGTCACTGTGCTCTTTGTTATAAGATCTATTTTTGATGGAATGCAACAGGTATGGTGAAGTGGTTTTATATATATATATATATATATATATTTTTTTTTATTACATTTTACTGTATACAGTCACCTTTTGCCTATATGCATGACCAGTGCAATTTGTACATGTTTCCTCCTGCACATTTTTCTCTGTGAAGTGTAAGTAGTTATTTGAGCTGTAAAAATGGAGTAATGCAATAAAATATTTCCACCATAAATAAAAATGTGTGAGGTCTTCAGCAAGAGGCATTAAAGCATACAAATTAAGAGTTGGTGGCATTTTCAGCGGGAATCATTTACGTTTAGAACGCAATGCTGAGTTTGTCTACTGGGAATGTCGCAGTGTTGCCAGCACTTTTATGTTTACAGATTTATAAGGGCTGTAAAGCAATATACCATTTCAATCCAAGTACAACAACTTTACGCTTATTTATCAAGGGCAGCAATGTCTCAGGGATTCTTAGAAAACAGCAAACACTTCATATGTTGACTGATGCCAACTTTTCCAAAACTCCACGGAGGTGTAACGGAGCCAAAAAATATAAAAATGTTAACAGCATCTCCTTTAAATGCATCGAGTTATAATGAAGCTGTAAGGCTGTAGCACCACCTAGTGGTAATCCAAAGCTAAAACTGGGTCTCATAACATTATCCTCTGCAGAATGCGTTCATACTTATTGTACCGTCTACATCATAACTGCAAAGCATTTTGTTCAATCTGTATGTAAAAGACTAAAGTATCACATAATTATAAAATAGCTGCAAAAAACTTGTACAATATTTCAAAATCCACCCTGGGGTTTCGAAATACCTGTGAACATATTCCCAGGTATTTCACAGGACATGATGATGGCAGCACCTTTCATTCTTCAGCAAGACCAGGATCCTGAAACGGTACAATTTTCAGATTTTTGTAAAGTAAAAAATAAAGTTCAGATTTTTTTCCTTTCACTTCACAAAGTTCAACCAAGTTTATGGTTGAATTTCAAATTGATTTGAATGGGTATGAATATTTGTGCAAGGTACTGTATGTTGCTTTCTAGAGACAAAACTGGTAAAATAAAAAAATAAAAAAAGTTGGCAAATTTCCACAAATTTATTTGGCAAACAAACATCAAGGCCTTGAAGCAGAAATACTTCAGCAGCTACATGGGGAGGATGATGTGGATCCTGATTTGTGTTTAAACTAGCCGAGTGAAATGACCAAGAGAAATTTATTTGCTTTATTTAACTCTGCAGACCATTTTCTATGACTAAATTGTCATCCGACAGATTAAACTCGGAGCAGCACAGAAAGCTTGACGCTCAAATGCAGTACATGTGCCAGATGTTTAAAACCCTGCTACCATGACAAGATATCCTGATAATTAAATCAACACAGCTGAATATCTACGAGTATCCTCCTGGGTTAAACAGCTTGATGACGATGGCTTCGTAAGGCTGCAGTTTGAGAGAGGACAGACATGTCGAGCCCAGGTGGTTCATTCCTGTGCTGGCCACAAACGCGCCCTTCTCAGGCAGACCGGTAGCCCGAGCCGGATCCAGGGAGAGCGGCTCGGTCCACACGTTGAGCAGAACCAGGAACTGCACGCAACCCCAGGAGCGCAGGAAGGCCAGGACGGGACGAGGAGAAATGGAGGAGTTGGAAAATGAACTCGAGGAAAAGTTGGAGGTGGCGTTGAAGGGGAGGAGCGTCAAGCTGCCGTAGAGGAGAGCTTCTTCTCTGGACTTGGAGTGGCTGAGAGTGGAGAAGAGGGCAACATCCGAGTGCTTCGACTCTTTGTCCTAAAAGATGCAGGGCACAGAAATACATTTTAAAAAATTTAAAAAAACAGGAGACAGCAAATAGTGAGAATAATCCTTAAGAAATCTGGTTACACATTATTTGATTACTCTGTGGGTTCATTTCTTTAAATCAGATAAGATTTTACCCAGGTGTGGTCGATCTCTTCCCCATATCTGAAAGCAGGTGATCCTGGGAGAGTCATCATCAGCACCAGCAATAACCTCTTCAGCTCAACAGGCACTTCACCTCCAACCTGCAGATGTTACAATATTACTGGAATACACACACCACCACAATTAAAATGAGTTAGGAGGAATCCAAGTTCCTCCTAAAAACAACCCCTTAAAACCCCACATTTAAGGGGTTGAATTTTTGTTCACCTCATATGGCAGAGCTCTGCAATCTTTACAAGTCCAAGAGTCAATTTTGTAAAGATGAATATGTTAAATCCCCTTCTAAAAAAAAAAAAAAAAAGTTTTAAATATCTACCAGAAGAAATGCCATGTTCAAAGACCCACAATTTTATTTCTGTTTTCGTGTTTTAAAAGAAGAAAAACTTTTGCAAAGAGGATGAATGCATTTATTACCACTGAATTCTGATACTTGTAAAAAAAAAAAAAATTAATTAAAAAAAACGCATTTCCAACCTAAAAAGAAAAATATATATAAAATAATACTTGTACTTTTAGAATCAGTCTGTTGTGGAAATGTAATAAAAAACATATGGCAACTAAATTTCTTTCCAGATTTCAGTTTTAAAGTCTTGTGCGAGAGAAAATAAATTTACAGTTTTAAAGGGGAGGAGAAAAACATTTTGCATTTTTGCAGGACCTGGTAAAGATGTTATAACATTTCATTTCAAGCATTCAGGCATGAAATGAAAGAAAATACCAAAGTTGCAAGTAAATAACTCAAATCTTCCAGCATCCTTAAATACAGCAGTTTTATCTTTCTATGTTAAACAATTTGCTCTTCAGTGAATAAGCTACATTTCAGCTCTTGACTTAAAAAGAGGCCAAATACCATCTAGGGGCTCCTCCTATTTAACATCTACATAATAAGACTATAAACACATAAGATCAGTTACCATAAATATGCAGATGATGCACAGCTCTATGTTACAATGTCATCAGATGAACACAAAGTCATTTAAGAACAAATCAGTGGCTGTCACTCAGTTCTAAAGTCTTTTCACTGGTTTCCAATAGCCTGAACATGCAAAATATTTTTTTAAAAAAAAGAATCGCACATCCAAGTACATTTTAAAAGTTTTATAAAATCCCTACTGTACACTTGAGTTTTTTAAAACACACACACACACACACACACACACACACACACACACACACACACACACACACACACACACACACACACACACACACACACACACACACACACACACTCCTAAAGCTGGGGTTAACCCAGGACCTTGAAAGATATTGTTCAGCAACTTTTTGGCTCATCCTTGTAATTCTCCAGAGTCCCGGTAGGAAGATATTCATTTCATCCAGGTATTGTGTAGGGAAATAATCTAATCTGCCTTTTTGGACAGTAGCGTTCCAGACCTGGAGTTGGAAACCACTGACCTAGACAAACCAAGTTAGATTAAATAAGCTTACAGAAAAATAATCTTACTGTCCAGCTGGTCCACACGTCCTCCTGTCGTGTTTGCAGCCGCGTCTCTACAGCTTCGGCTACTTCCTCAGCAGAGAGAGCCTGCTCTGACTTTGGTAAGATGGACCTTATGACCACATTTACCAACGTGAGGTTCTGAGTCGAGGCATTCAGCGGGCGCAGAACATCTGAGGTCTGTTCTACCAACAAAATCCTGCAGTAGAACATGGACTTGCATATTTATTTGCACATCTTACAATACAAGAAGAAAAAAAAAAGGACGAAAACTTGGATAGTAAGTTGCACCTTTCCTCCTGCTGAGTGTTAAATTCCTCAAAGACTCTCCTCCACTCCTGCAGAGTCTGATACAAAAAACATGAATTCATGAGAACAGCGATTGTACCAAGATTAAAGACATCAGTAAAGCATTTACCTCCACCGAATATGCTGGATCAGAGTCACAGATGACAAATCCGGCCACACCTTGCTCCAACCAGAACCTTAATGCATTCTGGGGAAAAGGAAATGCCTGTTAGTGAGCACATTGGTGTGACAAGCTGCTGGGTCGTCGTTTTCACTCGTACAGTATCTGAACGGTTCGACGGTTTGTTTCCGGGCGTCTCCTCCTGTCCCAGCAGATTCATGTCACATATGTTCAACACCACCCTTAGATCTGAAAGCCCAAATTCCCAAACATGATGTTTATGCAGAAAAACTCCAATAAAAATGGAACTAAAAGTCATTTTGCTTGCCTGCTTTGTTGCTCTCCGCAAGCAGATGTTGGATCTGAGCCTTTGTCTCCAGGGCCTCACTGAGGTAAGATGGAGTTGCCTTTTTATCAAACACACCCTGCAGGATTAGAGCGCCAACTCCCAAAGACCTGAGGTAGGGAAGGCGCTCACACACCGCTTCAGAGAAAATATTAAAGTTTAACTACAGGGTAACTCATTTCTTTAAACACAACAACTTTTCTGTCCAAATACACCCTTACAATCTGAATGATGGGCCAGCATCAGCAGTTTTTGTGAATTGTTGGTAAATAAACGGCCTCAGCCAAAACAAAAACATGCCATGTGTTAATCTTTTCCATCCTGTAGAATACAGTCACCTCGTGCACTGCAAGAAGGGAGACCGTCTGTAACATTTGGTATTTTAAATGTTATGTACCTAACCAAAGCTGAAATGCTGAAGCAGAGGAAGGAAGTGCCACATTTAGCAGTATCTTGAAGTAATCATCTTCTGTGTGTAGACTTTATCGGCCTGTCTCGTGTCACCGAAGGAACTTTGACCCACTTTTGTAAACGACAACGCTTTGGTTCTGTAAGACGTCTGAACTGTGACGGTTTGCACAGTTCTGACATGGACCAATTAATATTTCACTAATTTAGGATGTGATTCTTTAGTGAACAGTTCTTTTTTTGGACAGTTTGCTTTAGATTGTCTTTGTTGTCCAATCTGACAGCACAGCTCTGTTGGGGTTTACTAGAATTTTTTTTTTTACAATTACATAAAACATAATTATGCTGGGTTTTAGCTGTCAAATTAGACAGAACTTGATAATTTTAACATTGATCTTAAAATAGATTACAAAATTTAGGTAGGGTGCAATTGATATTAGGCTTAATTGGGCAAGATAGCAATTTTCTTGATTTTGTAGATTATCAATTCTGCTAATGTCAAACAGGATTTTGAAACTGATCAAATAAGTTTATGTACAATCCATCCTCTATGTTCGTTTGTCATTACATCTCAAAGACAGGTTGGTGCTACATTTCAACATGGCGTCATGGCACAAGTGCTTCAAATAAAACAACTGATTTGTGTCAAATACTGGATCAATAGGAATTTGTCTGTAGTAAGACTTGATGTGATTGCGTGGCATTTCCCCAACAATGGACTGAAAGGGAATAATTCACAGCTAACAGTAGGTATGTAGCATTTGTAGACCTAAACAAATAATATCACTTTAAAATGCAGTAAAATAACCTCAAATGACAAAGATTATCTGTGTAAATTAGAAATCCATGCAGCCAATTGAAATCCCAAACTATGGATCAGCTTATAGCCCCAAGTTTAGATTGAAATCTGTGAAAATTTTGTGACCCAAAACAGAAAATTACTCTCAAAAACAGGGATACATTTATTTAAAAAAAAAATTGCCACATGACTTTCAGCAAATATTTTTTAATCAATGTTCCACTCTGTGGTTAGAATATGCTTTTGTTTAATATGAATCAAACCAGCTGATTATGGGGATGGGTAATTGTAAACAGGTCCTTTGGCTGATTTTTATTCATTTACGCAAATTTTGAGATCGATATTGTTTTAGAGAAAGAAAAGCAATTCAAATGTTTAAGGGGACCATGCAGCCAGTGACAGATTCACAACTGTCAAAACGGAGCCAAACCAGCCTCCTACTTGCCAAAACACAGCAAACTCTCCACAACCATGCTCAACAGTTAATGAGGCTTTTGGTTTTTTTTTTCCTCCAAACATCTCCAGGTTTGATAATGTTCCAGAAGTAGTAGATTGGACTTTACATTTTAATTTTTTATTTTATGAAAATGCTGCTACATAAAACTGCACAAAAAAGGAAATAAAAGCCTTTTCTTTTGCCATCTAGTAAATTAGGATTAAAAAAAAAAAAAAAAAGCTTACTTTTTTTTTCCTACTCTACTGGGTGAATTTTTTTTTTTTCATAATTTAACACGTTTCAAAATTACACATTTGTCGTCACATTTCCGCTTGTCCTTACCATTGATGCCCCCTGACCTCTCGTCCTGCACGTGCGGGCTCGGCTCGGGCTGGATCTGGTAGAACAGACACTTCTGCCACCATTTCAGCGTCGCCGGAAACGGTTTCGGGATTATGACAACGATTGCGGCAGCCAGCATAGCCATCCATGCCAGCCAGAACAGCACCACCAGGTAGCAGCGTACCGCCCTCCAGCCCGGACCCCCGGCGGCGGCCTCCAACTGCTGCCTGTTCATTGGCTGCCACTGGTACACCGGCTCCGGGGCGAGCAGAGGAGCTGTCTCCGAGGCGCCTTCGCCGCCCGGCGACCCGGCGTCCGGCACGCTGCCGTGACCGGCTCCTGCTCCCGCGTTCAGAGGCATGTGGACCCGGCTGCAGGTCAGTAACACACACCAGGATAAAATCACTGGATGTGATTAAAGGTCAGAGACACAGCTGCCTGTCCTCTGGTCACATTAACCCTATGACGCGTCTCTGAGCTGCTCCTAACTTTTACACAGGTGATTTAATCAGTTCATTATTTTGGCTTGTTGCTGGTCACGTGACTCAGACCAGTCCTGCTGCCCCATTATGGCAACACTGAACGTTTTTCACGTAGGTTTCCTCCAATATTTTATGTTTTCAAGACATGTATATCATATTTTAGGTCAAGTATTCAAATACAAAAATCAAATACTTAAATACAGACAATAAAAATTATACAATTAATGTATATTTGATAAAAAATCTCCATATTAAAAAATTATGCTATTATATAAATAATATAAGCTTGCTAAAAGTGCTAGTAATTAAAATATAAATAATAATATTACAAAGCTTTGTTGTAGGTTCTATCTTTTCCTCTATCTCTTTTATTCTATCTTTTCTATCTATCTCTAGCCTCTTTTAACTGTGCACACGCTGCAGCTTACATAACCATGTTTATGTGGCAGTCATACATAAACAGTGAAACTGATTAGACAAGCCTTGGAGGGAACAGATTGCAGAGAAAAATAAAAAGCTAAACTCACGCTACAATCTTTGCCTCTCTTGGTTCCATCCATAAGTTGAGGTAAGTGTGGCCCCAGCGCTGGATGGTGAATGTAACTGTATCTGTTCCATTTGTATAACACGTATGGCTGATAATTTTTCAGCATTAAAGCCTGCTTTTATATATATATATATATATATATATATATATATATATATATATATATATATATATATATAAAACCAAATCTCATTATTGTTCTGGTCGGGTCCTGAAACTGGTAAATGGACCTAGTGGAGCACAGAGACTGTCAGAACTGTCAGAAATGTGTTACAGCCGTGTTGGAAAGATGCTTATACTTCAGAGTTTCTACCTGACTGTCACTGCCAGCCTGTGGTGATATTGCACTTTTGCACAGTATTCTATTTCTTGAGATGCATCTGTAATTATGATTGGCTGTTGCTCCAAAACTTGCATAAGAGCATCAGTGTTCTGGCCCCTTTGCTCTGCACGACGACGTTCCTGTCTTAGGAAGCTTCAAAACGTTTCACCTCCCCAGGACAGTCCTGTGTTGTTAATATGTATGCTTTTCATCTTTGTAGGTTTTTATTCATTTTCCACCTTATTGTTAAGCATTGCATAGGATTAATCGTTACTTCAGTCTAAATACAGTATAGTAACTTGTTTTTAAAACAGACAAAAATAGGTTACCTTTGGTTATTTTTTATGAATGTGTACTGGAAATTATTCATTGACAATCTCTATTCTCTTTGAAGTTGATTTCTGCTCAAATTAACCAACTTCACTGGGAAAACCGACTGGTAGTTTAGAAATATTTGCCGGTATCACAAATGGTATAAATCAGAAAATACTACAAAGTAGGATAATAGGATTTCTTTCTTAATAAGAAAAATACACATATTGAATCTACAGGCATTTCCTGAGAGCATTAGCTGGTCTTATTCAATCTTAGTCTTTAAAAACAGCATCTCAGCTCAGCAGAAGGGAAATTTAATCTGAAATGTCACTTGCAAGACTCAGAAATATTAACATTTTGTGAGCTGCAACATCAAAGAGGTCTATGTTGTCTCACACTGGAAAACTCAACCAATACTCACTTTTTTTCCTCCAAAAAGCTCCAGGTTTTCCTTCACCTTCCTCCTTTCTGCTGTCCACCAGTGTTCCTGGTATAGCAAAATGTCGGAGTCTAATTATTTTATAATCTGACTTGTCAGGATTTTGTATGGCAAGAGGACGGCCTGTCGAATACAAACTCTGCTCAGTTAATTAATAGAGAGGTGCGAATCGTCCCCACACCACTGCAACACATTCTGAAAACCCCATGACTGCTGAACCTGACAGCTCCCTGAAGACCATCATAGGCTGTGGGTGGCTTTAGATGGGCACGGTATGTTTTCTAGTGGTGAAATGAGGGAAAAAAGCAGAATTTAAAATAACTTTTTTCCACCTTCTGGCTTTCAGCTTTCACATTGTAATCCAGGCAGTTTCATAGGTAGTTAATGTTTAGTGGTTGGCCTCACCGTGGGCAACGACTGGTTTGGGACGTCTAATGATTGAACAGTTTTTCTTCAAGGAGGAATGATTATGCGCCATTACTTTCAGGGATTTTTAAAGCAATGGTTGGCTGCACAAGTTTGCTTTTATTGTGGATGTTTTGTAATCTGGGTTATTTATACAAAATAATATATACAATGGTATGAAAAAGTGTTTGGTCTCTTCCTATCTTTGCATTTTACACTTACACTTATTTAAGTGTTTCAGAACATGAAACCAATTAAAATATTAGTCAAAGACAAAGTCCAACAACATGAATGTTACATTAACTAGTTACTCCAAACCCTTAAGTGTAAGCGTGTGTTTGTGGATGGATCCTGTGTGAAAACGCTCTGCCTTGTAATGGGCTGGTGGCCTGTCCGGGATTTACCCCGCCTCTCGCCCATTGGTTATAGATTGGGAAAAAATTATCACCGACTCAGGTTAAGCTGATAAAAATGCAAGCCTAACTAAATTATTCACAGTTTAGATTTGACAAACATCATTGAAGGGAGTAACGAGGCAGCATGTCCATACCCCATCATTTATGGTAGCACTTGTTTTGCTGAAAGTCGGACGTCAGGTTGCTGTCTGTTATGGACTTGTTTACACAAAACAAAAAGAACATGTGACCTGCAAAAGCCCTAATTCCTGGAAAGAACCCGCGAATGTGACGCTCCCTTTCTCCTCTTGTGTCTCCACCTCTGACTGTCTGCAGTCATGGTTAATGTGTCTTTAACATTTTCTCTCCATTCATTCACCTCTGTTTCTGAAGACTCCAATTCATTTCCAGAGATCAAACGTGTAACGTAATCCACAGAAAACGTCTATCTGTTTCTTTTCCTGCGTGGTTTGAAAATGAGCAGTGACCCATCATTTGTCATTTCGCTCCTCATATGAAGAGTTTCTTATCACTGAGAAATGTGGCGTAATGAGAAGTAGCACATAAACAGAGCATTTGGAAAGTATTCCCAGTGCTTCACTTTTTTCCACATTTTGTCATGTTATTGCCTTATTCCAAATTGTAATATTGCATTTCATAACATTCAAGGTTGCTTTACACCTAAAGTAAAAACAACAACTAACATCAAATGGTGAATTATATGGAACAGTTGGACTTTAAATCAATGTTTTGGTAATGTTCTGTTGGTGCCAACCATACAAAATGAAATGAGGGCCCAAAAAAAATCACACAAAATGTGTGAATGAGGAAAAGTGTAGAAAATTGTTCTCGTGCAGCTGAAGTGTATTTGTAGTTACCCAGATTATAATTGATGACAGTATGAAGTCGAGATAATTCAGGTGCTGAATCGCAGATTACATCATCAAACCCATAGTTTAGCGCATAGTTTTGATTGCCGCCGTACTTATTAAGTTGAGTGTGAGTCTGAAAATCAGAAAACCTTTGTTACCATAACGAACTGTGAATACAGAAAACAACAAATCAACACAGTGATCCATATATTCTTTTAATTGACCAGAAAATAAAAACATGGGGACTAATTCAGGATGTATATCACAGGAAGCATTGTCCTCTTGGTTAAATGCTCAACTAAAATGTAAAACTTGAAGCCGGTGTTGACTCTGTGGTCATGACGTTAGCTTGAATCCTCCTCTGATCCTCCAATGTCCTGCAAAGTTGAAATTCAGTGAGTTAGTCCAGTTGGAACGTCTAAATGTTATCAATCATTTCTAAATTGTAAATTGTTCCAATCCTGTAAAAATTTAAACTATCACTCGTTGATTTTAATAATTTCTCTAATTCTTGTCAAGGGCAAAAATTCTCACTTTCAATTTTTGGAATTTCATCCCATCTGCTACTCAATATTTTTCATTTTTGACTGGACAAAAAGACAAACATATTGAAAAGCAGTAATTGTGTACAGCAGTGATGGCTGAATGAAATACATGAATGTCTCACCATAGGTTCCTGCGTCCTGAGATTCATGATGTGTTTCTGATAAGCTCCTATGATGCAGTCTCTCCTGCAAACACAGAAATGGTTCAGTCCACACATTCCTGCTTTAATCTATTGAAGCTGATGGTGATTATTAAACACAACGTTATTTAACTCACTTGCTGGTGATGCCTCCCCCTGATGGGAGCCCTGGTATCTCCTCTGCAGCCAGGAACTTGATCACATACAGAAGGTCGGGGTCTTCATCTTTGGATCGCATCATCTGAATGATTTCTGCAGAGGCAATAATTTGAGACGAAAAATGCATGGAAGATGAAAGCAGCCTGATAAAAGTTAGTGTGAACTTCTGCAAAGCCATCCAATCACCTTCCACTTTCATGTCAATGTGCTGCTCCAGGTCTGCCTCGCGCTGCAGTGCCTCCTGCGACACCTGGGGGGCGCCAGGGAAGCACACAATGATGATGCTGATGTTATCCAAGCTGCCCTGCAGAGGGAAGCAGAGGATTGTTAATTCAGGTAAGTCCAAAATTATTCATACACCAAGCAGGATGTAGACTTAAATTAGCTTAATTTCAGAAAAAACACTAGTCCCTGAGAGGAAATGAGACAAGAGATGATGACGGTAAAAGGTGTTGGCATTGGTTTTGAAAAGGTAAAATTTTGAAGAATCAAATAACATAAAATAAAAATAATAATTATAGTTTTAGTCATTGAACAAAGCATTTTAACACCTAAACAAGGCAAACTTTTTCTATATTTGGTTTTGCATTACTACGTTCCTGTGGGGGTTTTTTGTTGTTTCAAATAACTGTACAAGTCATTTCTAGGTTTTCTATTCACATTAAGATCTTAATAGCTATATTAAATAGCACTTATATTGTGACTAAAAAGGGTAAAAAAAACTAGTTGGCACCTTAATAATAATAAGAATATATTATTATTATTATTATTATTATTATTATTATTATTATTATTATTAACAGAGGTAAACCTAAAAAAATATGAAATAAAATATGTCAATAATCTAGTAGCTTTGCTACTCATTTAATTAAATATTTCCAGTATTACATTAATTTTATCATATGTTACTTTAACTAAGGGTTGTGTGATAGCTCAAATATTAATCAACCTAATGTGGCAAAAGAATGAATCATTAACTATTTATAAGCAGGTGGTCAGATCTGAGTAATTTTGGCTATTTATAGTCATTTGTTGCATTTGCAGTGTTTTATGTAATTGGTGATGTTAATAGGCTACGTGCGGCATGTAGCTTTTGTAAAACGCAGCTTACATCATGACTGTGTTGTAACTGCAGAGCTGTGAGGTCAGTCTACTAGAACAGGAGGTGTTACAGATACACTAAAGCCTTTTCAGGTGAATTAATAGCAGCACACAGAGGGAAGGATTTAAACTGAGAGGGGGAGTGTCTTCCACTGTTCTGCTGAGCTCTCGTCAACACTCTCACACTCCATGTTAATCCAGTCCATGTGCAGCTTTTCTTGCTCCAACCTAATGTTTAAGGATCTCTTAGTGCGTCTATTTATAAGTCAGGCAAAGCGCTCAGCGGTATTTTTGATCAGCCAGGAGTAGAATCCACTTACGTAACAATCAGGTGCGTCACTGAGAGCCTGCTTAGCTCACCTTTTTGTCAGCGTGAGGCTACTGATTCATAAATCTGCCTGCTGTAGCATTTAGTGAGACTATAAACAACCGAGTTGAATCTAGTGGAGTCTGGAGAAGTTTTGGCTGCAAGTTCACTTCAGAGCAAAATACTGAAACACAAACTTGATTCTAGACTTGCCTGTTGAAATAATCTGTATTATTGTATTGGACTGACAATAATATAGGACAGTAAAGTCTTTTATTAGTTTTGGCAGTTGCTACATGATTGCAATAATCTAATAAAAGGGAATGAATGGACAAATGAGCAAAATTATCAAGTCTGCTGTCGTGTGGTTAGATTGGACATTAGAGTTGTGATCTTGAATACTTATTATTTTGCCATTTATTGCTTTGTTGTTATGATTAGCATCAGGACAAAGGAAAAAACCTAGAATGATGTGTGTTTTTAGGTGGCAAAAAGTAAACCATGTTCCTTTCCTTTTATGTTAAACGTACAAAAACAAATGTCAAAATCATTGGCCTTGTAAAATAATCCACAAATAATGAGCCTAATTGACCCAAACCCAAAAGTCATCACCACACTCTGATGCAAATAAATGTTTACATTTATCAAACTGCTAAGCATTTTATTTAGAGTTTCTCTCTGATACTGATTTCAGCTTTTCTTTCATATATGTCATAATATGGATATGTTAATTCACAATAACACATGAAAGAAATAAATGTGCTACAGGATATTTGATACAAGAAGCCAACAGGAAATAAAGAATTTGCTGAATTATTCATTATTTCTAGATGTATTCTAGGATGTGATTCCTAAATTACCATATTTTCCGCACTATAAGGCGCACCTTCAATAAATGGCCTATTTTAAAACTTTTTTTATATATAAGGCGCACCGCATTATAAGGCGCATAGAATAGATGCTACAGTAGAGGCTGGAGTTACGTTATGCATCCACTAGATGGAGCTGCATTAAACGGAATGACAACAAAACAGTCCAACTCGGTTCGGCGAGGAGAGCCTTCCGCGACTGTCCCGGGGCGTGGCCGGACGATGGTCACCCTTCTCCGTTCGCGCACAGCATGTTGGTGGAGAACGTGATGCTAAATGACCTGCAGACGACCTGATTCTAGACGGTTGGTAGGTAGATAGGTCAGTCAAACTTTATTAACAAACCAGCGTTCTGACAACTATCCCAGCATGCACTGCGCGCTTCTTCTTCTTCCACGGGCGAAAATGAAGTCGGCGGCTGCTTACTGTAGTTGCTAGACCTGTTGTGGCTCAATACTGGTCCATATATAAGGAGGACCGGATTATAAGGCGCACTGTCGGCTTTTGAGGAAATTGAAGGTTTTTAGGTGCCACTTATAGTGCGGAAAATACGGTAGTTGATTTTTCTTCCTTTTATCTACTCCTTTAGAAGTATTACATTGGTCTTACGTCTCACCTTATAGAGGCAGAGGTCAATGACTTGAGTACAGATGTCTCTCAAGTCATCACACACCTGGAGACGGTTGCGTATGAATGCACACAGTTCCTCGTTACCGATGGCGTCCCACACGCCGTCGCATGCCAGCACGAGGAACTCGTCTTCGGGTGACCTTTCCAGTTCGTACACTTCTGGTTCTGGTGACACCAGTTGCTCCGTTTGTGGTCTCCAGTCCACCTCCTTGAAGTCAAAGTCTCCCAGTGCTCTGGAAACGGCTAGTGAGCCGTTAATCCTCTGCAGGGTAACCGAGCCGCCGGCGTTCTGGATCCTCTCCTTTTCCCTGGGATTAAACGGCTTGTGGTCCTCTGTGTAGAAGACCACCTGGCCATTGTGGCAGAGGAAGGTGCGGGAGTCCCCGCAGTTGATGAAGTAAATGTAACGTGGAGAAATCATGACAGCCGCTGCGGTAGAGCCGCTTCTGTCCCAGCTGTCCTTGCGAGCCATTTTGTGCATGTGGCGATCGATGCCCAGGAATCCCTCACGGATTCCCTCCTTTACCTGGTCAGGGTCCTCGTTTGCTTTGATCCCACCTGTTGAAAACAATATTTTGGCATTCAGATAAATGTATGCACTGCATTTGGGAGCAGTGATTAAGTCTAGGGGTCAACAAGACTTTATAATGTCCATTTGTCTACTTTTCGACTGGTTGCTTGGGCCCCACTTGTAGGTTTTAAATATTGTACTGTGAATCTAATGGTGGGTTTGGCATAAAACAAAAAGTTGATGGAGAAGCACTTGAGGCTCTCTGTTTGGCATAGTGGATGATCTTTTCTGTAAACCTTTTGGGTTAAGATTTATTCATTCATGAAATTCCCTAAACATGTTTTCAAATTCTTCCAAGATGTCTCAACTCTGTTCTAAACCCTTGCAAATGCCCCGTTTACCTGTTTTGTTGTGTTTCTAGTCCGTAAAAACATCCAGTCCCAGTGAACTGTAAGTTTTGCATCAATATTCAACCATATTGAAGGTATTATCAACATTAGTTGTGTACCTGTTGTCAGGATATGATCCAGCAGGTTTCTGGAGCAGTACTGGGCCACTGTGATGCCTGCATGTCCATCAAAAACAGCAAAGTACGCCCAGTCCTCCAGGTCTCCCTTCAGCTGGGGCAAACAGGTGTGGGCATCTTCCATCTGAGCCCTCCAGCCCTGCATGCTGGCCACAGCGTAGTTCAACCCCAAACTAGAACCCCCTTCTGCAACATGTTTCTCCAAGTTGGGGCGGTCCAGGTAGGGGCTTGGCATTGCGTCTTCGTCTTCTAAATTGTCCTCCTCCTCACAGCTCCTTTCCCTAGATCCGCCTTTGAAGAAGAACGTCACCATTTTCTCCGTCTCTTTAACCAGCTGCCGAAGAAAGGAGGGCACCTCCACATTGCTGGCACGCCTGGCCGTCCTCATCACGCAGCGGAGCCTTTGCTCAAGCTTTCTGCTCGACCTGCCGGCGGCCCGTCTCCTCCTGGTGCTCCTCCGCCGGCCGTGTGTTTTCCTCAACAGGTCCAGGGCAACACTTAAGCTGTGCCAGCCCTACCAGATAAACTAATTGCTTTTAATGCAAAAAATGTAAAAAACGAACAAAAAATTAGGGTTTTTAATTTAAAAACGAGAGTCCCGTTTGCTCATCCTTAAGCTGCCTTGTACAATTTCCAGCGTCTGAGGTCCTTCGGTTCGGCTCACAGTCCGTCTTAATCTCACTCCTCTCTCCGCCTTGTTCTGATGGTCACTCTTCTATCAGTTAATCTGTTTAGTTATCCATCTTCTCTGCCCCACCCACTCATCTCCCTTTCTTTCCTATGAAACTCTGCTGGATAATCGCCTGGCCAGTGAGGCACAACAGATGACCTGCGTGTGCACACACCCCCTGGATTATTAAGAGTACATTTTATGCAATGCAAAGGAATCCCATTATCAGACTCAGCAAAGGGATTGCATGAGTGATTTGTTTTATATTTTACTCACTAAGCACCTTGCTGCTCTGCTTAGGGACATTCTGTTACTGTAAACACGATTCATTGAAGATGTTTAGACATTATTGGACGTGTGAAGGTTTTATGGTTTAGCAGATGCAGTAGGAATGCTTCTCCTGTAAACAATAACATCTGAACTCCACAGAAAAGGAACATATAAAAATATAGCATGTTCAGCATGAAGATGTTTTTGATTTATGATGTTTCTTGTGCAATACAAATGATTTGCTGCAGATCTGAAACACAAATGTCTTCCATTTAGCCACTGGCTCTAGTTTAAATACAGACACTCTAGGCTTTATATTAGTTTTGATTTCCTGAGTAAAATGGCTCCCGAGGGACTTTGGCCTGCTCTGCTCTTTAGAAACTAAACCAGATCCAGGTTTCTCGGCTCTTTAGCTTCCTTAACGGACTTCTGCAGAACCGAGATCTTGAGTTTGCTGCATCCACTCCTTGACCTTTTTGTGTTCTTTCTTTAGCCACGTACTTGTTACTCAGCTGATATGTTTATGGAGGTCATTGTCATGCTATTGTCACGACCCATTTTTAGTGTTCTGGCTTAGTGACGAAGGATGTTCTTTAAGGTCAGATACGGCCCGGTTCTTTGGCTTCTTAATGCAGTGAAGTTTTTGTTTATCCCAAGCATAAAAACTGCCCAAAGCATCTTATCTCCACCTCCATGCTAGACCATAAAGAATGTTTTCTTTGGGTCATAATTAGCATTTCTCTTCCTCTGAACAAAGTGGGTCAAAGCTGATTCCAAATATCTTGATTTTGGTCACATTTGACCGCCACAATTTATCAAGACTTTTTCAGAATAATTTAGAGATTATCTTGAAAATTGAAGAAAGGTTTGCAGATAAGCCCTGATCTGGTCATTAACAAACTAGTGTCATGTACTGTAAGTTGATCCCTCCCCTTTTTCATGATTAGCTTGACCCTATGAGGCAACATGTTGACAGGATAGTTGATGACCATCCTGTATTTCATTCTTATTGAATTACTCTCCCCAGCTTTTTGCTGATGGTCTTGTTGTCTATTCCAGCTTTGGTTCGTCTCTGCTGTTTGGTCTTTCCTGTGGTAGAGAAGATGCTGTTAAGGAAGAAATTAACACATGAATTGATCTTGTGGATGGATGGATGGTTGGATGTAGAGGATATCGTTGCTATATCGTGTTAACAGTAGAGGTATAGCAGTAATAATGCCCCTACTAATTTTGTTTAAAAAATCTGAACAAGTTTGTGTTTTTTTTTTTTCGTTCTGAGCAAATGTACTTAAATTAAAGGTTGGATGTTTCTGAATTGTCATTGTGACAACTGCAGACTTTTTACACATCTTTATCAGGGCCGTCAAGAAATGTGGAAGGTTCTATGATTAAATGTAATTTTAAAAAAGCAAACGTACATTACAGTCAAATGCTATAAATTATCATATTCGAAAGCACCTGAATCCAGAAAAATGTTGTTAACACAGTTCTTTATGATATAAATATCACAAACTTTGATATTGTGACAAGAATACATTTTTATTATAGTTTGTAAATCCTTATGGAAGAGTATATTGTACATTTATTTAACTTATTATAAGTTAAAAAGAAAAAAAATTCTGTGGGATTTAACTGACTTATCTCCTTTCTTATTTTTCTTTTGTGTATTTTCAGCTCCTGACCTGGTTAAGTGCTGCTAAAGACTTTATGTGACACTCTTCTCATCCAGTTATAAATACAACTAAACCTTTTATGAACTTACCCTGATCTCTGGCTGCAGGTCGTCGCTTTATTTGTGTTTGTTTTCCTCGAGTAAACACGCACACGGTGATCGCATTTGCACTCTGCTCCTATAATCTCCGTCAGATGTTGAATGACTTCTCAACATCTGTGAAAAAATATCGCTAGTTTGGTGTTTGATTGCTGTGTCTGGTAATGACAGCAAACCACTAATATAAAATAAAATAGCCAAAAATATTTATTTGTGAAGAAAATATAACATAAAATGGTCACTTGTATAAAATATAAACATCCATCCATCCATCCATCCATTTTCTTGCACCCTTTTTCCCTCAGTGGGGTCGGGAGGGGTGCTGGTGCCCATCTCCAGCCAACGTTTCGGGCGAGAGGCGGGGTACACCCTGGACAGGTCGCCAGTCTGTCGCAGTAAAATATAAACAAAGTATACTAAAGTTTGTGGTTGTCTATCAATACTTCTTTCTTTTAAGTTTTAAAATTCCATTTCACATTTTCCGCTTTAACATAAATATAAAAAAAGAAACAAAAGAATTATGAACACTTTTCCTGTTATGCGTTTTGCCCTCCCAACTCTTGAACGTTTCTATCAGGATCAGGTTTATTCTGACTCTTCACTGCCCCCTACTGGACATATTTTTTATAGCAATGCTTCAATTTCTTTAATCATTGCGTATGACAATCTTTAAAATGAACATGTAACTCCTTGAAGCAAACTTTCCATGCAAGTTTATTTTTGCATTACAATGAAGCCTGCATCATCATCTGCGCGTGTGCTGCATTATTAATGACTTATCCCTCCCTGTCTGGAACCACGTGATTAGAAACAGATAGACATGGACTGTCTGTGAATGAAAAGATGACAACAGGCGCTCACGCTCCTCTCCCTTTCCTGTAGCGTACGCTCCTACGGCTGCAGTCGCAGCGACGCAAAATGAGATGACGAGCGGAGGCGGCAGAGGGGAGGATGTTGGAGTGGAGTGAGGCAGGGCGGGGTTGCTGAGTAACAGAGGCAGGAGAGGGAAGAAGCTGCTTTCACAGGAGACGGATGAAGAGAGTGAATCCACGCAACGTGAGTGCCGGCAGTGGATGAGGGAGGGGGGCTTCCAGACTGGATGGGCCCAGCGATGCCTTGATGGAGTATGGGCCAGGTTTTAGGATTCTCCCACTGCCGTAAGTCTTGTGTTTGTTTCTGTGCATACTTCCACAGCAGCGATCTCGTAGATGTGCATAACCCACCTCAGCATCTTTTTCTCACATCATCGTATGCCTTAGCTCATCCCGTCTTCCTGTCTCTCCTGCTATTACCTTGAATAAACAGTAAATGGATCGCTGCAGTGCAGAGGCACACTCTTATTGTTTTCATGTCTCAGTTTGCAGGTTGTGTGCAGAAAGCCTTTGCATGGAGTCATGTTCAGATCATAAATCATTCCTTCCTGAATGCTTCTGTTGTGCTTTGAATATGTGCCCTCCCCCAATCTAATCTGAAGCTAAGTTACAGTAGTCAAGTGTTTTCCTATTCCCTCACTATTCTGCTGCACAGAATATGCTGAATTCAGTGCAATGGCTGCCTGCTTGATTTATACACTGGTGTCATGCTGGCAATCTAATGCAGTGAAAGCCTTTTACTTCTGCCAGAACCACTCAATATTCAATGACCTACAGTATGCACTTAGGAGTGATGAACACACTGTGTTCCCTTAGTCTGATATTTTCTACCAGCATTAATATTTGTTAGCCTTAGCAGCATCTTTTCACATGAAATGCAGGCGAGGAAAGAATTACAGTGCTCTTACAGTTAGTTCTTGTGTGGTGCTGCAGTGTTTATGGGGTTTGTGTGTTCCTGCTCATCTGCAGTACATCTGTGCTGAGCTATATAATGGACCAGTTTATCTCACTAGTTTTGTTTTTATATCTCAAGACAAGTTTATTTGTGTAGCACATTTCAGTAACGAGGCAGTTCAAACTGCTTCACACCAGAAAAAAAAAACTAAAACATTTTACAGCAACCAATAACGGAACAGCAATTGGTTACATTACAGTTTGTTAAATGCTAAAATAAAAAATCATCAAGCAACAAAATGTGAAATATTGTGATTACAGTGGCAGTGTTATTATGAATCAAAGGCAGCTCTATTTTAGCCTTGATTTAAAGGAACTCAGTGTTTCAGATGTTTTGTAGTTTGCTGCAAGTTTGTTCCAGGTAAAACTGAATGCTGCTTCTCCATGTTTGGTGTTGATACAACAACAGCAGATCTTTAATGTATTTTGGTGCTAAGCCGTTCAGTAATTTATAAACTAGCAACAGTATTTTACAGTCTATTCTCTGAGCTACAGGGAGCCAGTGTAGGGACTGTAGAACTGGGATGATGTTGCTATATCTTCCTAGTTTTAGTGAGAACAGGATCTTGCTGGAAATGTTCTTTAAGTGATAGAAGGCTGACTTTGTAACTGTTTTTATATGTCTCTGGAGGTTCAGGTCTGAGTCCACTGCTACTCCCAGATTTTGGGTCTGATCTCTAGTTTCCAGCTAGAGATCAGGATGCTTGTCGATGTAACATGTAACTGCTTTCTTCTAGAGGAATATGGCTCTGTGGCATCCACCCCAGACTCAACACCTCCATGCACCGATGGTAAGAAGCTCTCACCTCTCCTCTGTACCTCGTTTAGTTTTTATTTACATGTCAGAATAACAATGTCGCAATTACTTTGATAGCAACATCAAAACAAGATTCATCTGAAAACCTCATGTGTTTCTACCTTTCATCTGTCAGAAAAAAACCAAAAAAAAACAGAAATGTCTCTTGCTGATCAAATAAACTGCTTATTGTTAGGACTACTTGAAAACGTCTTCATCATCGTCTTTGTAAATCAATGACTGCCTGTCTTGATTTGTATCCAGGAGGCAACGAGGAGTCAGAGATGTGCGATCTGCAGACAGCCAGAGAGTGGTCCGATGATGACGACGAAGAAGTGGAGACAGGAGATCCGGACGACGACGAAGGACAAGCTTCCTCCCCGTCCATCTGGGGGACTCCTCGCCAGCACTCCTTCGAGCTGACCTTCTCTTACATTGCCATCGCAGAGGCCGAAGCGGTTGGGAGCTCACGCCACCATCGTGAGCGACGCAGGGGTGTCCCCCGGCTGGGACGCACTCCTTTGATTCGAACTGACACGCTGGAAATGCTGTTGGACTCCCCTGATGAGGACTGGGAGCCACAGGGGTTTCTCAATCAAGACGAAGAAGAGTCACCATCAGAGACTCGAGCGCGGGAGTCGGAGGAACCAAGGACAGCAAGTCCTGTGGGAAGAAGGGAAGGGGAGCAAAGGGAAACTCTTACAGTGCAGCCCGCTCCTGGACCTCTGGACTCAGAAAGCGAAAGGACAGATGCGGGAGACGGACGAGAAGAGAGCGCAAGTCAGAGTGGTCAACGAACTTCTGCGATCCAGCAATGCAGTTTCTCACAGATAGCTCAGGGTAAGAAGTGGAAGCCATAAAGACTTGGATGTGTCTTTGATCATCAGATGCATAAATTATTTCCCCAATTCGTCTTTCAACCTTTTAAAAATTACTAGATGAAAGATTTTTTTGTTTTGTTTTTGTTGTTGTTTTGAGAAACTCGTTTTGCTTCACAAATGCTGCACATGTTTACTTCTGGCACTGTCAGCGTTCAGCTCATCCCTGCTGTCTGCAGCCATTAGTATCAAACGTTCACGAACCCTGAGCTAATTATAATGTCTGACACTCGGTGACCTTTTTCTTCAAGGGGTTCTTCATTTCATGTGGCATAGATGAGCAGAGTCATATCATCAAGCCATATGTCAGAAAGACCCTCACATGAATTGAATGCTTGTTATTTTTTACATACCAACACACTCACTGGCCACTTTATTAGGCACACCTCACTCGTACGACGTTGGACCCCCTGTTTGCCCTAAGAACCGTCTTAATGTTTTATGGTATAGATTCAAAAAAGTGTCGGATACCTCAGAGATTTTGGTCCACATTGACATCAACTTCTGTGCTGCAGGTCTCTTGCTCCATCCCATCCCAGAGATGCTTTTTTGCATTGAAATCAGTTGAGTGAAGAGGCCACTGGTTTTCAGTGACCTTTAAAACATCATATTTAGAAACAGTTTAAGACCCGCGCTTTATGCCATGAAGCGTTATCCTACTGGAAATAGCCATGAGAAGATGGGTAGACGGTTGTCGTAAATGGTTAAGTATGTTCAGGAACAATATTCCAGCAGGCTGCTGCATTACAATGAAGTTTAATTGCCACAAAGGAGCCAAAAGTTTGCATACACCACCACTTCCAAAACTCAAATTGTTCAAACAGTTGTTGAATTTTGATAAGCTTGTGTGTATTGTAGCTACAGTTTCATAACCCCTTCATAGTCACTCAAATCTCCTTTCTTCCCTGATCTGGTGCTCGGTTTGAACACCGGGTCGTTTTCACCACGTCTAGATGTCTCAATACATCGAGCCTCTGTCATGTGATATAAGTGTTTAGAGTAATTTGAAGATGTGTACCTAATAAAGTGGCCGGTGAGTACATATGGTAAGGCATTACATCATCAGACTTGTGAGATTTTCTCGTTACTGGAACTGATGTCACACAGCAGAAAAGATGATTCTGCAGAGTTTAGGAGACCCAAAGAAAGAGCTGCATTTTTGCAGCGGTGCCTGTAATTTACTTACTTTATCACCATGGTGACATCAGCTTCTGTTTCCCAGCAGCAGAGGATTCACCAACCTCAGAGCCCGAGTCTCCCGTCACCTTGGAAACCATTTCAGTCAAGCTGCTCACCTCTGTGCGACCCACAGACCCAGCGCGCTCGTCTGCGGCTTCCGTAGGCCGCAACTCTCAGGAACAGCTGCTCAGAGATCACTGGTTTTCAGCACCAGACCTGGCAGAAGATCTGACCGTATGCATCCACATAGCAGGTACAGGATTTCATCGCTACGTTTTGCTAACATTTTTTTTTCTTTTTTCATATCTGCCTCCACAGATTTTCTGTGTTTTATGTTATTTTTACTGAGATTCTTCCTCGCAGCTCACAAGTCAATGCTTTAATCAAAGATACGCTCAGATTTCCCTCTCAGTATGTACCTTCAGGGGCAGGCGGGCAAGAGATCCTGGCTGTCCACTGTCTCCATAGTAACCAACTCTCTGGAGGTTTTGGGAATGATGGGCTAATTACAGGGGAAACATTCCAGGCTTTAGCTGACTTTTTTAGGCAGGCACACCAATGAAACCGCTATCGGTGTGTGTCGTGTGTCTCACAGAAACTAGGGCGAGTGTGTGTATGCGTGTGTGTGTGCATGTGTGCGCGTGTGCGTGTGTGTGTGTGTGTGTGTGTGTGTGTGGGTGCGTGCGTGCGTGCGTGCGTGCGTGCGTGCGTGTGTGTGTGCGTGCGTGCAGTTTCTTTGTATGCAGATTCGTTGGCGCTAGTTGGAAGTTCTTGAGTGAGTGAGGCAGAGAAGGGGATCATTAGAGATAAGATTCAGTCATCATGCTTGATGGGTTTTCAAGTGGACTATTGCAGTGGTCAGACAAGAGCTGTGTCTCATTTAGGTGAGGGAGGGATTTAAAGCCTGCTGATAATTTTGTGGTCAGACAGATAACAGACCTAGTGTTGTGTAGTCTTAAATAAATAGGTGACATGCAGAGTGTCCACATGAGAATTGTCCTTCTTTTTATTCTGTTACTTCAGATACCAAATGTCACATCTGGATAAATGTTTGCAACCATTAAAATTTGGCACTGCTGAGTAGGAACATTTTTTTTTTTTTTTTGATTAATTAAAAAAATAAGTTAAAACTTTATTTTGGTCATAAAGTTTTCTTAATTATGGTTTGCTAAATATAGCACGTATATAAATTTAATTAATGGTTGAGTGGAGTATTATATTTAGATATTATTTGTATGGGCCTCTGTGTAATTTTGATGCAGTATTCCAGGAAATCAGGATGTTATAAATTGTTACTTAAAAGCTCCTGCTGTTAGTTATCAATATACATGTAATATGCATCCCTAATTACTTATTTCAGGTCTCTATTCTCAGCAATTAAACAAAGTTTAAGTAAAATGTATTTATTTAAAAATTTTTACAGAAAAAAGTCTCATAGCAATGTACATGAAATGATTCATTCTAAAATTGAAAATAAAAGTAATAAAATAACTCAATATTTAAAAAAACATATTTTGGAAGATTTCTTTAAAAAAAAAAAGCAAATATGATGGAAGCCTTTTCAGTTTCTCTTGGATGGAAAGAGAAGCAGACTTTAGCTTTAAAAAAACAGAATTAACTATTCTCTTGTAAGTGACAACTAAATGGCAATTATTATTTCTTCTCATTGGACTTTGCTTTAAAAGCTGATCGATTTCAAAACAGTGAAAAGAATTAGCTCCACGTTCTCTGGCAGGGAGACTTGAATAGTGGAGGGCGATTCTGTGGACCAGCAGATTATTTTGGGCTGTTAGGCCTTTGCAGTGCTGAGTGAGCATTGGACGGCCAAAAACAGCTCAGGGGGGAGAAGGGAGTTCGTTCAGTGGGGGAGACAGAAAGGGAGAGGGAGAGACTGGAACAGCGACCAAACATGGCCAGTAAAGGTGAGACGTTTTAAAGAAATTCAAAGCATGCTTTGATGTGTTGAGCCAAAATAAGGAGAACAAAATACATTTGATTTAAGTTAAGAAAGGTAGTTGAAAGAAGCAGAGATCTCTCATCTGTCTTAGATCAGCTTACATTTAGTTTGAAATAGAGTATAAGACAAGCTACAGGTGTGTTTGACTTTAGGCTGATGAGCTGCTCAGGATAACTAGCTGGAATCTCTATCAGTGGCTTCAATTCAAAGAATTGTTTGCCATTCAAATGAGTTAAAACGGTGCTGTTATGGTATCAGACAGCTGTCTGCTGGCTGGCTTGATTTTACCGCTTCAGGCTGGACAGCTTGGACATGCACAGACATTTCAGTGGACTAGTGAACAGGCGGGCATGACCTGAGCGAGAATAAATGAATGGATGGTTGCTTTGAGTAGACATTGCCTTGAAGTTCATTTATTTTCACCCAAAGTTATAAGTAAGCCCCTTAACTTGTGTTCACATTGTTATATTGAGTATTTCTTTATTGATTGCTGCCTGGTTGCAATTATTTTCTTTATATTTGCTTACTTCAGAGAAGCAGGTACAAATGTATATTTACAGTCATATTAAAGAAATTAAAATATGTGTTCCACTGAGGCTTGTTTTATCAGATTAAACATTCCTTTTTACTTTAAATAGTTTTTAAACATAAGTTTCATTAAGTTCATATTTCAGTGTGAAATTGTATTTTTAATTGGTCTGATGTGATGTTCTCAATCACATTTTTTATGTTTTCATTTGCTATATATATATAGTTTTTATCCCTTACATGTCCCTGTTAAATCTACTCATACTTGTTCTTAAGTTACAAACCTTAGGAACGTTTGTTTTTAAGGATCTACACTGCCATCAAAAAGCATCGTCCTCTATTACAGATCTCTTCTGATTTACCCATGAGGCCTGCGGTGCTTTAAATATTGTTCTGGGATTTTTGTGACCTCAATGCTTTTTCAATTTTTTGTAGTCTGGCTAGTCCAAGGAAGGTCCACCACTGTTTCATGTTTTCTACGTTTGTGGGTAAAGGCTCCCATTGTGGTTCACTGGAGTCCTAAAACCTTAAAAACAGTCAGTTACTTTGCCTTGTATTCATAAGACTGGGGCATGATGTAGTGATTTCTATATCTGTTGGCCTACTTCATGGTGTTGGGCAGGTGCTATTTCAGTTTTTGACAGATTCAATTGAAAGCCACTGTAAAAGTGAAATAAAAACATTGTGGTTGATCGCCGTTATGTCATGCAGTTAATTTTTTACATAACATCCGAATGGTCCAGAAAGCACTTATCCCTTTATTGCATGAAAACATATGTAAAAAAGTTCATTTGGTACGTAGTAAAGTTGTTTAATCTGAAGTTTAATTTTATCAAGTTTGAGTAAAAAAGGAAAAGCATATAGAAGAAATCTGTTAGGGAGACGCAAACTCAAGCAACAGTACTTTTGAAAATGGGTGATTAGAAGATGCAAACAATCCTCCTTTCATCTCTCACCTACAAACAAATCATTTGCCCATGTAGTTGCTCATATTATTGTCCAGATATTATAGCATAGGCCTAATGCAACTGATTCTGTCAGGAGATGTTATTAATTGGGGTCATATAACCACATTTCCTTAAAGTAGACTAGGAGTAAATTGTATAAAATTGCTTTAATTTATTGTCTGTCAATATAGGTACGAAACATCTCGTATTGTCACGATGAACCATCCCGGAGCAAGTGGCTCCACTTCTTATCTGAGAAAGTTGAGCACAAAATGATCAAAACTGCCAAAGTGTGAAGTTATGAAAGCAAAAAGAGATAAGGAGCCAATCATATGTGATGGTTGGTCGACTGTGTTATTTTCTTCTGTATTTTTTTAAAATTGTTTTTATTGTTCTACTTATGGAAAACTTGTTTACCGCAGAGATGCGTATTTTTAATTGTGCTGCTTCTTCACTAGTACCAGTATATGAGAATAGAGATAAATTAGTGCTGCTTGTCGGTGTGTTGAGCATCACTCAGAACACCCACCCACTGACAATGCTCTCTCTTCAAAGAGGCTTCCATGAGTACTTAGCTTTTCATGACAGACACCCAGAAGTCTGTGTTTACACAACACACTGTTGTTGCTGTTATAATTGGTTGTGTGTGTATATGCATATGGTAAAACCTTCGGTATGTAAATTTAAACAGGATGTTTACTAAATTGGTTAATATCCATGAGTGCGTAATCCCTAAATTGCAAGAAACTTTCTGTTTGAATTATTTAGTTGTGAGGTTGAATAAGAAAATCCCCCCTATGGGACAGGAAAAGCAGCTAAAGTTCAATGAAAAACTGCAGCAGGCTTTCAGAAAGCCTGAGGAATCATTGATCACGGTCACTCTTAACTGTTAAATTAAAATCTGTCTTACTGGAAGCAAATGATAAAGAAACGAGGCGTGGCTCAACAGCTTTTGCACAGAACATGGGTATAATTGTCTCTAGCAGTGTGAGCGGACCAGGGGGTTCAAATCTCAAACAAGATCCCAGTTTGTTATATTTAGCCTCCAAGACTAAAACGAGGCGAAACTGCTTTAATATGAAGTAAACAGCGACCAAAACGTTAAAGTTAAAACTGTATATATTAGAGATGTCTGATCCAACTGTTCCTGGCAGACAATGAAACCATCAGGGTGCAGATTATCGGGTGCAGACGGCCTGACAGGTGACAACAGGTGCCGGAAATTTAAATTCCCTTCAACTGCTGACTTTTTTTTGTTCCTCTGAAGGTTAAATTCAGCCACGGCTTGAGCCTGTAGCTGCTGGGTGCTATCTCAGGCTTGATGATGAAAATACCTTTTTTTGTTTTTCTTAATGTTTTTCCCTCCTTATTCTTTCTTCTCAATAATATTTCTTTTCCTGCTCATCTGTCTAAAAGTACACCCATTTTAAAACAGAGAAATGAAAGAGTACATAATATTTAGTCATAATTTATAGACAACGTTGGATATTAGAGGTTCTTAGGTTTGGCAATTAATCGAGTACCTGTATTCCGACCTCATAAATAATTTCAAAACGTAGTTACACTAAAATGTTTGATCACATTTAGAGTCCAGAACTACTTTTGCCTGTCGACTATCATTTGTTTGACCATTGTTTTCATCTACCTGTCTATCAGTAATGGACCTCATCTACTGGAAGGACACAGAGAGAAGTGGCATGGTGCTCACAGCCTTGGTGGTGGGCTTACTGTCCCTGTTCCAGCTCAGCATCATCTCTGTGGTCTCCACCGTCTCCCTGGCTGTCATGTGCTTCACCATCTCTGTGCGCATATACTACCACTTTCTCCACATCCTCAGCTGGGGGGACGGAGAACATCCTTTCAAGTAAGATGGTTTCCTTGGATCAAGGCATTAAAGAAACGTTTGTGCAGTTTTAATACTCAGATTATTTCCCTGAGTCCTCCACCGGATCAAACATGTGGGCACAAAGGAAACACAGATTCCCTGGAGTTGGACACCTGCATGTTTTAAATGTGTCGCTGCATGTAAAACGATGTGCAGAAACTTATTAATGATTTTATTATTATTATTATTGCATCTAAAACAGGCAGGATACTGCATAGTAAATATTTACTGTCTATATTACAACTGAGCTTTGTTAATGAATTATTTTTACAATAATATTGAGTTGACTGAGGACTCTTTAGACCTATACTGCCTCGTTAACAATTAGCTCAACATATCAGCTTTTAATTATATTTGAGTTAATTTATTGATTAAATGAGTGTGTGTTTCTTCCAGGTCATACTTGGATCTGGACATCAGTTTAAGTGGAGAGCAGGCCGACATCTACATGCAGAAAGCCATTGTTCTGGCTCTGTCTGCTGTTGATGCCCTGAGGAGGCTGTTTTTTGTAGAAAATCTTTTTGAATCCCTCAAGGTAAGCTAAGCATGGCGATTTAATTATGTTCTCTCTATTCGTCTACGTGCTTTTGTTTATATCAGCCGTTGTTTGTGCATGTCTGTTTAGTCTTTTAGTACGAGGAACGATTTTAATGAACCGTGTTGTTTTGCTTTGCTTGGAACCTCCAGGACTCATTAACCCAAACATCTGCATGGCTTCATGTTCTGCCATTTTGCTCTTATTATCAGTCATATGCCATCATTACAGCTCCGTGGTTCCCTGGTCACAGCATTGTTATGCAAACTCAAAACAAAGACAGCAGCTGTTACTTTTTATGATATAATCATTTCAGAGAACAATCCGGCACAATCAAATTAAACAGTATTAGAAGCACATTGTCCGCTGCCGATGCTGAGTCATTATTTTTGTGCCAGCGTCATATATTTACTAGTAAAGTACGGTCTCATAATCTGACTGCCTCTTATTTACAGCTTCTTTAAGATGATAAGCTTTGATTTTTCTTTTTAGAATAATTTTGAATGACTAGAGTTAATTTTGTTAGCCATTAATATATACCAATTCACGCCTGTTGACTGCGTAACAACTAATAAAAAGTATAAATTATGAACTTGTTTTGGTTCTGATGTTATTCCTGAAGCCTAGTAGTGACTCATGTGTCCCCATCCCCTATTTTTAGTATTCAGTTTCTGATTGGTATTGTTCTGTACAGGTCTCTTGTTTACTGAATCCATTTGTTTCAGCAAAGGAAGCGTGTTGGCGTAACTTCCTTCCTAGTTACTACCTCGTACCTCACCGCCTATCACATTCCTGTCAGGACGATAGGACCGCGAGGTAGCTGAACTTGTAGCCAAACTTGATTGACAGCTTCACTTCAGGACAAGCTAACTACCATTAAAGCATATCGCTGGAGCAGGAATAACGTAGTGTCCACCTCAAGGCTGAGTTTGTAATGCAACGATTTAATAAGACAGGAGCAGTGTTGTCTGAGAGGGACAAGTTGGAAACCTCACTTACCGGCACCCTACTCAAGGATTTAAAAGTGCGTGCCATCGTTATAGATCACCATTTTTGACAAAATGATGCACGTCATCATTCTTAATTTTGCTGACAACTTTAGAAGGCAAATACTTTATTCCGTTGCAGCGAGTTGAGCAGTGACTGTAAAACTAAAATCTGATAACATTCTGTTCATGTTTACACTTGCAAAGACACCGCCATTTCACAAAAAGCACCACATTAAAAATGTGGGGGTTTTGCATCAGAAAGTAAAAAGCCGTACTTTTTATTCACAAGTACAGCTTAAAAAAATGTTATATTGTATAAAAATGATTTTTTTTTTTTTACCACATTTCAATAAACAACAGATCTTTATTATATAGATTGATTTTGCAAAGGATGAAGTATTTTAAGCTTTTATTTAATGTAATCTTTTAACTACTTTTTTTAATTTCTGGGGAAAAAAATTTGTTTTTAGCTGTACATGCATGTTGAGATTTTTTATCGTCCATACATTCTCAAACAGAAATTTTAAGAGTTCTGGCTCTAAAATATGACAAAAATTGTCCCTTTTACATTCACCTTAACTGTGGTAGAAAGCGAACACCTCACTTTCTAATTTTAGTCATTAAATTTGGACAGAATAGAAATATTTATAGCAAATGACAATCCATGGGAGCTGGTTGAGCCCCTTAATCCCTGAACCTCCTGGCCAACTGTGACCCTGCTGGTATGCTAAATGACACACACCAGTCAGCACACATGGACTCCCGGGATAAGACGGAGTCTTTTTCCATGTGAGACGGGGGTGTCCCATATCTGACGAACTGGATCCTGCAACCAAGACCGAGAAACTGACGGCCATTAGACACTGTGAACATTATGGAAGATACTGAGACAGGCTAGACTGCAGAAAGATGGATGATGTTCTAAAACTGGAAGTCAAGAATGTTAACTAAACCTATTTGCACGTCTTTGATGGAAGTTGAATAAAATATCTTCGCTTATTTACCTTTTTAATTCTGTTTTATCTTTCTTAAATCTCTAGTTCCTGTTTCTGATGTACCTTGTCACATATCTGGGAGGCCTTTGCAACGGCCTTACCATCCTCATCATCAGTAAGAAACTGAAATCCTCACTGGAGACATAAAACGTATCAATAAACCCTTCGGCTCACCCACGAACTCTTTCTTCCTTTCCTCCCAGGTGTGATTGCTCTCTTTTCTTTGCCCCTTTTCTATGAAAGACGGCAGGTAACACATTTTTTTATACAACATCGTAAATATTAGTTTCAACACAACAGATTCATATTTTTTTTGTACAAACTGTGATGTTACAGGAGCAAGTGGATGGCTTTATTGGAAAAATTCAGGCCCAAATTGACAGCGTGAAGGACTTGTGAGTATGGCGCCATCTATTGATCCTCAGTGGCTACTAGCACAGCCACGCAGCTGTTTTCTTATGGATGTTGTTCACAGTGAAGCTTAAATGCACACTTGTTTTTCAAATTGGGGAGAGGGGGGAGGATTTCCCACAAAACTACTTGAATGTTAGATGTTTTGCTTTATTTTATTGAATGTTCATAAATAAACCATTAAGGAGACTCTGTGATATTGTTCATACTTACACAAGAGCTAAAGTTGCATTATTGTGTTTTTTTTTAAGCAGGCTGTAATTGGAGGAGCACTAACCCCTCCTCTCTCTCTCTCTCTGCCTCTCTCTCTCTCTCAGTCTGCGAAGACTCACCCAAGGCGGCGGCCCTCCTCCTGATATGACTCCTGGTGGTGCCAAGCCTAAAACCCAGTAAAATCTCATGGACATCAACTTTAGGAGAAGCTACCAGAGTTGCAGATTGCCACTCAATGTCTTACTCAGCAGTCTGTCCCTTAGACCTCCAGCGGATGGCGCTGCAGACACTGGGAACCTGAAGAAAAGAGCAACGACGTTCTGTGTACCAAGACTGTGTCTCGTTTCTAGAGGTTAGAGGACGGCTCTCAGATGCTCTCAAGGCGAAGTGATGGTTAATGGGTTCTGGGTGAAAACAATCTGGTAACATCATTTTTGGAAACATCATTTTAGCGTTACAAAGGAGATTCGATGAGCATCTCAGTTAGAGCTGTTGTACTAATGTGCTAAAGAAGGCGAGTGGGAATTTCTCACCCCGACTCGGTCAGTCAGGTGACTTAACGTATATGAGAAGACAAAAACAGGGATCATCATGGCAGCATAAAATGACCACATCTTCTTCTTCTTCTTCGTTCAGATACATTTTCATCCTCACAACTGTTTATCTGCATGAATGCCAGTGTGTTGTTTTGAATGTGTGCGTCTGCTCTGACAAATTTACTGATTACTGAATCTGTCGGCCCCAATTAAAACAAATTTCTTCTTTATTTTTTTCTATAATGTTCTTTTTTGTTGTCACCCCAGCTGTCATTCACTTTCCTTTATGCTTCTTCTGTGACTTTGGCTTTTGCTTCGCCCTTTGTAGGTGCAGCGAGAAAGCAGAGCGATAGATGAGATTTGCAATAATTTTTGCTTAATGCGATGCATCTGAAGTGGAAGCAATGTGCTCAGACGTCCTGACGTGATGTTTTAGTTGCCGTGTGTCTGTTTAGTGAAAGGTTGAAGATTTTAAACAGTCCTTCTCCCAGTGCTCTTATTGTGCTCTTCTCCAGCTGTTGATGAACTCTGAAAAACTGAGCAAGCGAGATACAGCAGGTGCCTTTCTGACCGCAGGTGCATGACATCATCACAGTACTTACGGCGACCGCGTCTCTGACCGTCACCTCACGCAGAATGCTGTTTTTGTGCGATTACTTTATTATATATACATCTGTATGCCGGATCTTGAACAAAATTGTAACAAAATCAGTTTCAGGAATCTCAAAACTATTCAGGATGCTCAGCTATATAAACCCAAACTTTGTTTCAGCTAATGCTTCAAAGCGTAACGTTACTCCTATGCCTTACTGTTACTCAGCTCATGCATCCGAACGAGAAGCAAAGACGTGTTAGCAGATGTAAACTCCAATATGATGGCCTGAAGGCCTCAGACATGCTGATGCCTAGAAATGACCCTCAGTAGTCGAAAGCACATCTCTTCCGTTGTGTTTTTGGCTCAGACTGAGGATGATTCCAGCATTATTCCAAAACGTGCTCAATGTGTTACTCTGCAATGGCGTCTGGATGTTTGGTGCCTTGCAAAATCACATATATTCACTGGACCTATTCACATTTTTGCCATGCTGCAATCAGAAACTTCAATGTTTGATTGGGATTTTATGTGATAGACCAACACAGAACAACTCAAGCTCAGTTTGATTGGATAGAGAATCTGTGAAGATCAGTTTGCTACAGATTCTCCACTGGATTTAGGTTTGAACGTTTTCTGGGCTACTTTTTGATCTGAACCATTTCATTGTGGCTCTGGCTGTATGTTTGGAGTCAGAAGGTGAACATCTGTCCCAGCAGCACAGTGTTTTGCAGTCTAACATGACTCTTACTGAGATTCTTCTGTATTCATCGCTGTTATCAACTCTCAGCAATTTCCGTCTTAAGGGTGAGGGTAGCAAGGATAACGTTTCCGTTAACCAGAGCTGAGGACCAAAGTTATCATGGCTGCTTCTGATTAATTTTCTCCTTGTCTGACCTGTCAGTGAAAGTGAACCTCCATGTTTTGGTGGTTTTGCAGTCATGCCATTCTCTTTACATTTTATTTGGTCGCTGAGTTAAATAGTGCATCGTAAGGTTATTTTGTAAGCTAAACCTTATTAAAGCTCCTCCTCACCTTCGCCCCTGACCCGCCTGCTGTGCTCCTTGGTCTTCATGATGCTGTTTGTTTTCTTTCACAAATTATAGACTACTTCGCATTGGTCTGTCACATAAAATCTCAACAAATTACATGAAAAAGTGTAGCTATAGTGTGATCAAATTCAGCCTCTACCGTATTCCCCCACTATATGCCCCTTTTGCATTTTAGATGTTAGCATTAAACATGGAGAATAATTAAGAATTGGTTTTCCACTTTGCCTCAGCATCTTTCGTAACATTTTTCTCTGGATTAACTAATATCAGCTCCTGCGCATAAAATTAGTACAAGCCAAGTTTACGGACAATGGTTTTCCTGCGATTATGCCTATAAACATGTTTGTGTTTCTGGGATTAAAATGAGCATTTCTCTAATACGTCCTGGTTCAAGTCACTTGAACTATTCCTACTATTAAAACATTGTCTTCATTTTGTGCTCTTGTTATTTGCGTTTCGCCCAGCGTCTCAACCCCTCTGGATACAGGGTTGCAAGTCCGAACCTGAAGTGACATTTAGTCCTTTTAAAACCAATGATGATATGCATTGTAGTTGTAGACCAATTATTTTGTATTCTGGATCACCAGACTTTTATCCTTTGAAGAATAAACACGTGAAACTCTCTCATTGTTTGACTTTTTCAGATGTTGCATAAGGGGAAATCCTCAGAGACCGTTAGATGTGTCACGTAATTGAACAAACCTGCACTTCAGTCAGACCCGTTTTAGCCAAAATACAACAATCTCTCAGCACAGTGACAGATTAAAGTAGATTAAATTTGCTGGCGTGGCACTTTTCTTGGACCTCCCATCTTTTTTATGTGCAGATACAGAATTCCTGAGGATAAAAGCACCAGTGGCAAAGACCACCCAGAGCAGAACCACATATCTGACTGCGTGCTGCATTTTGTACATGCTAGAAGAATCCCATAAATACAGAAATTTTGATATGCAAGCATCATTGTAAACACTGAGCTCTATCATATATGCTCATCCTTACGTTCTCCTCCTCTTCATATATGTTGACCAATCAACCTTGTGCTTCTCCAGTTCTAGTTGAACTTCTCGGATTACAAATTGAGACCGATCAATTTTAAAACCGGCTTCGTTTTCGTTTGTTTAACTGTGAGAAGTCCCAATTATGTTACAAGTGATTTACTTAAACAGGTTCACACAACGCTCTTCAGTCTCCATAGTCTCACATGCATTTTTGGAGTGATGAACGGGAGGATGCAATGTTTGATTCAGAGTCCTATAACTTTTAATCTGAATGGCGAACTGAAAGATTAGCAGTGGTCTTGATGGTTATTTGCCACCACACTGCAGTTTGGTGGCAAATAATCTGACAGAAGAGCTGTACACCTTTTTAAAAAACTGAACAAAAGGTTACATTTGTACTCATTCTGAATAAAGACTTAACCATAAGTAGGCTAATCAGCGACCCGAAAACTGCTAAAAGGGCAATGTACATGTTGCATCCACCAGGTGGCAGCAAAGGTCCAAACGTTTTACTTCTAAACTCGACCTCTCTGTCCGAGGAGGTGAAACATGATCACCTGAGCTACATGACAGAAAAGACCCAATCAGAGAGCCGGTCCGTTTAGATCAGTCTATCGGTTAGTCGATAGGCAGTTCTTTTTATACAGTCTGAGATGCTTTAAAATAGGTCAGGGAGTCATGAGTCAGGATATGGTTTCAGTTCAAATGGCATGTTGAAAATTAACATCCAGGTGGTTTGTAGCGTGTCGCTGAAGACTAGTCTGGACATGTCCGCTCCAGATAAAACGGTGACCTCACATCAGTCGAGTCGCTGGCTTGTAGTTTAACCACTTGAGACAAACTACTCAAGATAAATTAGGCAAATTTTTAAAGTGAAAACAAAAAACATACAACAGTAAGGTAGGTAGAAGAGCCTGCCTGTGGTAAAAGCAAACTAAACTGCTACCAAGATGACAGGGGGGCTCAAAGCCTAAATTTTTAGTGAGTTATGAGATATAATAATAAGACTCTGTGGGCATAAAATAGTTTCCGGAAACTGTTCCTTTATTAATTTAATAAATAAAGCCAATATGACTGTCAAACAATGATGTAGACACGTGTTAGAGGAACTCCAACACAAGTTGTGCAGAAGAAAAAAAAACAAAAACAAACAAAAAAAAAAACTGGTGGCTTGTGGTCAAAAGTGCTAACTGCAGGTGGGCTCCCAAATGAACTTGTGCTTGGGGCCCCCCTCGCTCTGGGCCCGGCCCTGATGGGTGGGATTAGTCAAATTACGCGCCACATAAAGAGCACGCGACCCGCCCTGCTGCTGAGAGCTGCGGAGCGTGAGATTGTTGCGGTGATGGTTCGGCGTCCTGCCGTCTCAGTGGCTCATCTGACAGCGCGCTGGAAGGCTGCAGAGCTTTTGTTGACGCCCTGAGTCCCGATCAGAAGCGACTCCCGGCTCTCTTATTGCGCGGACAGAAATCGGCTCCCATGCTGGGGGGGTTTTGTCTCGAGCTGTGGATGAGATCGCGGTGAATCGCCGGGACATTGAATGTCACCTGCAGACGTAATGGATTACGGACGGACTATGGCCCCTCCGGTGCCGCCGCACAAACCCCAACCCGCCCGGCCGGGACAGGGGTCCGGGCAGGAGCGGCTGCTGAAGTGCGTCCTCCTCGGAGACGGAGCGGTGGGGAAGACCAGCCTGGTGGTCAGCTACACGACCAATGGATACCCGACCAAATACGTCCCGACTGCTTTTGACAACTTTTCGGGTAAGAGAAAGCTTCATGTTCTTATTTTTGTCCTGGCTCGACTGAAACGGTAATATACGGTTGACGTAGAACCCAACTGACGACACACTTTAAAATATAAAATTTTACACCTTTTAGAGTAAAGTCGGCTTCATTGGCTGTTCTTGTTTGAGCGCACAGATTCTCTCCAACCCCACCCAAAACCCTCCTGTTTCCTCATATTCTTCCTTGGCATGATGGATGTCTTTGCTCTTCCTGTTATCTGTCCTCCATCGGAGGTAAAAAAAAAAAAAAAAAAAACTCAAGAGGTATCCTCCCTGATGTGGCCAGGTTTCCATTTGGCACGCCTCCATTTTCCAGGCTGACTGAACTAGCCCCTGCAGGCATTGTTTGTGCTTGGAAACATTTGTCCTAAACCTGAAATCAGTGTTGTCATGGAAACAAATCTTTTTTTTTTTTCCTCATCCTTTTGCTTTCTGACAATCACGTCGTCAATGTGTGGGACTTGGATAAGTTTTTTTTTTTTATTATTATTATAAAATTTAACATTTAAAACTCTGCAAATTGCAGAGGACACACCGTCTCTGCAGTGGAACATGGTGGTGGCAGCACCATGCTGTGGAGATGCTTTTCTAGTGCTGGGACAGACGATGAGATGTAGGGCAGTAGTGGAAGGTGGCCTACAGGCAGAGGTAAATTTTCCAGCTGGTTAATGATGACCCTAAACATACAGCCTAGTCAAAGTTCACACTTAAATTCACTTGTAAAAAAAAAAAAAAAGTACTCCCAGAAGTTTTTAATTCATCCTGACTGAGCTTTACCTACATGCAAAAGAGACTGTGGGAATCGCTTCAAGTCTCGATGTGCAAAGCTGGTTGATGCGTACCCCAAAAATATTTGCAGATGCATTAAAGTAGTACTTAAGTTATATAAACACTGACATTTTGTGCTTATAAATTTAATGAGACAATGTAAAAAGTCCATCCACTTTTTTTTTTTTTTTTTTTTTGCAGATATCAGTGACGATTCTGCCAAACGACGATTTCGAGTACTTTTATTATTATTTATTTATTTTTTATTTTTTTATTCCTCCCTCCAAACCCAGTTTATTCTCGGAGCAAGGAGATAAATTAACAACTTGGCTCCAACCAAGCCCATAAAAATCACTGAGTGAGAACACACACCGCCCTTAGACAAGTGCTGGCTCAATCCTGCCTCGGAGAACAGAAAGTGTCTCTGGTTCAGGGGTTTTGAGTTGCACAACTCTGCCTATTGTTGGCGGCCTTGACCCGGGAGCCCTCTTCTCTACACTGGAATGGGCACATCTGTTGCAACGGCTCTGAGGCAGAGATTGTTTTTCGCCTTTTAACTGACAAGAGAGCGATTGTGTTGTCAGGGTGGGGGGGTGGGGGGGGCCCTTAGCAGTGATGTCACTTCCCCAGCGTCCAGAATCAGCACGCACGCCGCCTTGGAAAACTGACTTTCTGAGGAGTTACGCAACGCCGCAGGTGGGAGAGACGCAGCGCAAGAGGCTGACGAGGGGGAGTTTTTTTTTTTCTCCAGAAAATCAAGAGTATCATGTGTTGGATATTAGGAAATGATTACCCAGTGGGACTCCCTCCCTCGTTTTCCTTCTTTCATGTCCGCCAACTGTTTTCTCTTCACTTCTGTGAAAGCTGCGATAGCTGCCCCGGTGCATTAAATGTTTCAGCAATACTTTTTTTTTTTTTTTTTTTCTAATCAAGTGGCATGACCGACCACACATACTGCAGGCGTGTTGGAAACGTTTCCATGTGCCCGCTGCTTTGCTTTGTGTTCAGTCGGCTGAAAAGAACAAAAAGATCCTGTAATGAAAGTGGCTGTGAGGTGACTCACCCACTTCTTTGGGGGTTTTTTTCCCCCCCAAATCTGAAAATTAGGCCCATTTTAAAGAGAGAGTTACTGGATAAGCAAAATCTACTTTGTTGTTTTTTTTGTACTCACCCTAAGTTAGTGTACCTTAGAGAGGCTACTGCAAACAACAAGGCTCACTGGGGTTGTTCGCTCTGTTGTGCAAATAATTTTCCCTACTTTTGGCTTCCGTTGGACTATCCCCATATAAATCCATTTGAAAATATGATCACATGCATGTGTTGTACTGTTGAGGAGTACAGTTCTGCTTCCCGAGTGCTATAATCATGTGTATGTTTGCGTTACAGAGCTCTAACTGTACGGGTTACCAGATATATTGCCGGAACGACTGATTACATGATAAATACCGCTGCTTTCATCAATCTTCCAATAAATATCACCAGATACTGTCAAGAAATTTGAACTCCATGTTATTGACCCCAGAACAAACCCTTACTGCACTTAAGGTTGTAATTCTGTATGCATTGTGCGTCTCTAGCTTTACGTTTTGACGTTTGTGTCTTTCCGTCTACAGCTGTGGTTCAGGTGGACGGGAGCCCAGTGAGACTACAGCTGTGTGACACTGCAGGACAGGTGAGAACTGTTCACCCACAGGTGCATGTGGCATCATCTTTCATAAGGCATAAGCCCACAAGCGTTAAAGGGCTACCAATGAATAGCATATTGGTTAGCTGTTTCCATTTGACGCGTCTTTGTGTCCCTTGATTAAAACAAATGAAAGCTTTTAGCATCTAAAAGATTACAGTTTGTCTTGCAAATCATCGCCTAGTTGCTCCAACCACGTAAGCTACACCATGTAGTGAAGTAAGCGGCTCTTATTTTGAAGTATGGGAGGAAGCATTTCTTGTTTGAGTTGTTTCATTGACCCAGTTAGCTGACTTTTCGTCATTCTGGTTGATGACACTTTTCTTACGTTGCCACTAAAAAAAATGCTTCACGTCCACGAAACTGTGCGACTTGGGAAAAGAAGTGAAACGTCGACAGAGTAAGAGACAAAATTATAACAGTTAGTGCGTTATATCAGAATACAGCGACTGGCTAACTGTTGGCATCTAATGGCAGAAGTTTGTATGCGTTACACACCTCGCTATTTCAGTTTTATAAGAAATCTAGACTGCACTTCATTACATCTCGTTCAAAATCAAAAGTAGTGAACTTCAAAGGAAAGTTCACGATATCAGAATTTGAGGAAAACATCCGTTTCCCAAAGACACTCAAGCCTAGTAAAAACGCGTTATATTGGAAATATTCCAAGCAAGAAATGTTCATTGGCCTTAATGGGAATTGGCTGGAAATTTAAGCATTATTTTTCTGTCATGTGCAAAAAATAATAATTAGTCCTTTGTTTTGGACTCATAATACGTGGTTTCAGTGATTCCAGAACTGATCATAGCATGAGACAGAGGAGTGCACAGTGTATGTAGGAGGGCATGGCCTTGCTATCAATAAGCTGTTCACTGTTTGCATGTGACTGGGGATTAGCATTGATATACTGAGTAGTACTTCAAATACGGTTGTTTAAGTCAAGATTATGCTAAACTATATTTTCCCTAACTATATTTAAAATTTCTGTTGAGGAACAATGTTGACATATTTAATCCCTTCCTCCCTTTAATTAGCTGCCCATTTTATGTTTTTCTTTTTTTTTCTTTTTTATAAGTTTTATACAAGTTTCCCAGATTTCTGAGTCTTGGTCAAACATGGATTTTAGAGAATCTTTAATGTCTAATGTGAAAACCTACATTGAACCACAAATGGAGAATTTTTAGCCTCCACAAGAGCACTGTGAAATTTTCGTCCTGCTTTGTTTTAATCTCCTGAGCTAGGTGTGAATATTGGAATGCATTTTTAATCTCGAAATTTCAAAGCTTCACCTCAAATCTTCGTGATATTTTGACTCTACACGCAAGTGTTCACCGTGGCCTGAAACTGATCAAACGGGTCAAAGCTCTGGCATGCAAACAGAGCATCTGGTCTGACAGTGCGCGCTGCATTTAGTCTTAATGGATTAAACTCAATCTGAGAGGAGAGTTTTTGCCTTTTCCAGCTTTCACGTGTCAGGATTTGCCGTTTTTAAATCGGACATATTCACATGTAGCAAAGATGTCATCTTCGTGGATTTCCACCAACACGTCAAATGTAACTTTCGTCATTTTCTGTAAACAAGAGCAGTGTTTGTCATGTATTTATTGCAGTTGTCCGTTTCTCTTAACGGACACAGTAGGGAAACGGTTTGCCAGGTAAATGTATTTATTATTTATGTGTTAATCCAGTATTATTCTCATGGCGGATGCTAGGGGGTTACTGTATAATCCAGCTCAGTAGTGCAGCACCCTGCTGTGGGAAGCAGCATGTTTGACATTCAAAAAAAAAAAGCCACAAAGGCGCCCCCCGGTTCTATCCCGCATCATAAAGGGTTTTGACTTTTGGAACGGCACCTTTTGACAAACCCCAAATATGTGTAAAACCTCACGGCTCGGTGCAAGCTGTACTCCGTGTTACCACTTCACACCCATGCGGACAAGCTTGGGCAAACACGGCTAGATTAAAATCGTCCCGACGGTTGCTGAACTGATGCAATAGGGGAGAATGTGCCAGAAAGAACAGAGATGAAAGGGAGAGCCAGGGTGATGATCATGGCTGCTCCACACTCGGTGACGTAGATGTTTGTGCAGATTGACCCACGTCTTTACCACGTCTTGCTCGTTTGCTGCTTCACTCGGCTCAGCTTTGAAAAGTTTGGAGATTTTCAGATCAGAGAGGGTGCGTTTCAGACTTTAGAGGTCCGAGAGTTAAGTCCAGGGAAGGCGAGGGTTAAACCCCGAAGGAGGAAGCGGTTTTGCTTCAGGTTTCTGCCAACTTTAATCTGTAAGCTCAAGGCTGTGGGAGGGCCGTGTCTGTCAAAGCGGAGTGGCTCCAATGTGTTAATGTAAGAGATTTACTGCAGATGAGTTAAATGAATGGGTACGACTTGTCTGCACTGTAAATTACCACAATATAAACACTGTTCCGACAGTCTGTTTTAGCACAGCCATTGGCACAATTCCTTATTCTCTGTACTGTGTGTGGTCAGAATAGGAGAGACAGAAAAACGTCAGTCATGGGTATTTTAATTCTCTCTGCAAACTTTTAACTACCTCTTTCAAATATATATTTTATATAAAATCTTCAAAGAAAATTGGTAACTTATAGTAACAAAAAAACTGTGAAATTCTGTCTGTTTGCAGATGAGAGGGTTTGAAGTGTCGCTGTGGAATTAGTTACATTGTAACCATAGCGTATGCAGCACAAGCGCGTTTAAAAACGGAAATAGACCTTTAGTCCGACCACAATTGGCAGCTGCAAAGCAAATGCTAGCTTTAGACCCGGTAGCCTGTGGTGATCGCTCTCCAACACCGTTTGCAAATGTTTTGCTCCATTTCCCTCACTTTGTCACAGTGAGAACCCAAAATGCTGTCGGACAAATAATATAAAAGTGGTGAATCTTCTTAGTTTCACAAATGAAGGTGTTATGAATATGCCATCAGTTTAGTCAGTCTATGTCTGACTGGTCCGTAAATTAGTTTTCTCAATCTAACGCGGCGGTTTTTATTTGTACAAATGGAGTGAATGTTTCATGAGTTTCTGTTTTTAATAAATCTCTGTTAAAAAAGGTTCCAAAACAGGACATATTCTACAAAAAATTACGAAAGCAAATGCTAACGTTAGCTTCACTAGCGGTTTACGATTATGCTAGTTATGCTAGCAAGAACTACTTCCTTTCTTTCTTCAAAATAAGAGCACACAAAAGCGTGCGATTCTTTAAGCACTCGCCTTCATAATCTGGGTCCTGCAGTGCAGCTTAGATTCATTTCACCATACTAAATTGCATGTTTATGGCACATGTGGACTTCTTGCTCTGACAAGAAATATTTTTATTTTACGTTGAGATCTCGTCACGCCCCCAAACATGACTCATTTCCTCTTTCTCTTTCGTCCAACAGGATGAGTTTGACAAACTCCGCCACTTCTGCTACAGTCGCACCGACGCCCTGCTGCTCTGCTTCAGCGTGGTCAGCCCCGCTTCATTCCAGAACGTCTGGGAGAAGTGGGTCCCCGAAATCCGCCGCCGCTGCCCCCTCACCCCGATCCTCCTCGTAGGCACGCAGTGCGACCTGCGGCAGGACGTCAAGGTGCTGATCGAGCTGGCGCGGCGGAGAGAGAGGCCCGTGGCGGAAGAGGACGCCAGAGCGCTCGCAGAGAAAATGGGCGCCGTCACGTACGTGGAGTGCTCGGCGCTGACTCAGAAGAACCTGAAGGAGGTGTTCGACGCGGCGATCGCTGTGGGGCTGCGGCACTCCGACAGGAGGGCGCGCCGGGAGAGGAAGGTCCGCAGCACCGCCGATAAAATGAAGATGCTGTCCAAGTCGTGGTGGAAGAAGTACGTGTGCGTCCAGTAGGAAGGGCGAGTGATGGAGGGTTTTTTTTTTTTTTTTGGAACCGACACGAAACTGGATCTGCTGTGGTTTCTAGAGAGAAGACTGTGGAATGTAAGGACGATCCGGACGCATTCGAATGGACGAGCTGAGTGGTGCTGAGCTGAACTCTGTAGGTTGCAGATGGTTTCATTTCGCCGAGGAAAAAAAAAAACAAACTAAAAATAACCAGCAGGCAACCAAAAGTAACAGTGCCAACATCACGTGGATTTTGTATACTGGACTTATTCAAAGAAATGTGACTTGGAGGGAAGCTAATGATAAGCTGGCGATGATAATTATGCTCCTCATTTTATTATTTTGTTCGTTTTTCTTTTCTTTAATTTAGATCCTTTTTTGTGAGATCATTTGTGTTTTTATGCGTTGTCCACCCTGTTTCAGACACCGTGGCTTTTTACGGGATGATTTCCAAATGACCACAAAACAAAAGTTAAATGGGTCAATGTGAACTGCTCAGATAATATAACCAAGTTTTTTTTTTTTTTTTTTAATGCAGTTATTTAGTCTGGTACATCACAAACAAGTCGGTTTGTTTTCCTTCAAATTTCCAGATGGCTAATGTGTTTCAGATTACAATCAAACTTATAATTACATTTTATAAAAATTGACAGATTTTTTTAAAAAATTCATTTTATACTACAAATTTAACAGTTATAATTTAAGATGTTGATGCAGACATGTCTTTTTATATATATATCTGTAGTGTAAACTTTGGACGTTAATGCCTCAAGAACTCAAAATTACAAATGTATTTAAAATCTAACCAGTGACGGTGATCCAGGCAATGTGGTGCAGCAGATGAGACTCATTTTAGATCTTTGAAAGCTCCAGTTCTGTAATCTGAAAAAGTTTATCAAGCTTTTTTTCTTTCTTTTTAAATGTATTTCGTTCCTGTTACTACACAACCGCAGAAATGTATAGGTAATTTGCACTTGCAATACAATTCACAAAGATGACCGATATCCGGCTATGCAGTGGCCTGGAGACCAGTCGCTGGATGCAGTTTCAAGTACGGAGTCGTGTTCGCTGCAAAGCGATTCTGATTTAGAAGATTACTGCGTGTTTTCATTGTAAGCTAAATCTCAGACAGATCAGCGTGAAGCTGTTTCCTCTTTCGAAACCGAATAAATGAGGTAAAATGACCAAAGAGACTGATTCTTGGTTCGCTTCTTATTTTTCAGAAGCCCATCCGATCTGTTGTGTCTATTTATCTGTTCCCTCCAGGCTGACGACAGCAACTGAACAAACCTCGACACACGAAAACCTTACATCCTTGAGAATGTTTCGTAGAAAATATTTGCCATGTGTGTAATGCCATCGTGATAAATCTGTGTGGATGTATACAGCAAGTGACTCGTTCGCAGGCCGTACTGTACGACCGTAAAATGGTACTAAATGGAATGAGTTCCTGTCTGATACTAGAGAGGTTAAACCTGAATGAGTGGAACTAAATAAAATGTGAAATGTATCACCTTGTTGGGTTTTTTTCTTTCTTTCTTTTTGCTTCTCTATTGGAAGTGTCTTCGCAGGAGTTGATGGGTGGGTGTATTGCTCTCTGCTAAAGTAAATGTTTGAAGAAGGTTAAATGAATAGATGTTTATCCCGATGTTTTATGGTTGCCATGGCAACATGCGGTGCAGAACCTGCTCAAGGTCACGTTATGTTTGAAACTGTGTGCAAAGGTAAGCTAATAAATTATTTAGAAATGAGACTAAAAACCTCGGTGGGTAAATGCAGACATCTTGTCTCTGACAAACTTGAGTAAAATGAACTGCATGTGCTAATCAGAAAAACACTAGCGCTTGTTTTTCTGTGTTTTGTTTTTCTTGTTTTGCTAGAAAAGGTGACCGAATACACACTTTGTTTTATTTTTATATAGATTAATGGTAACGTTTCAGATAGCACCAGCATACACCTGAAACGTGTATTTATCACAATGCTCTGCTGTAATCCCAAAAAAGGAAGACATCCTCAAATGTTCACTGGGTAGTGTTGATTGTTTTGCCAGAAGAAATTCTTGATCTCAATGGTGACTTCCTGGTTAAATAAAATAAAAAGAAAACGACATTAGGTGTAGGAGCCTAGTTTTTCATTAAGCTGGGGCATTTTGTGCTGTTTTTATATTGTGTTCCTTGCATTTTACTGAATTAGTCTCTCTCCCCACCGTTGGACAACAAACAAACAAAAAGAAACTTTAAATCCAGCCGACGCAAACATTGACCCATTTCAACAAACAGCCTCCCAGACTTCAACTTTAACCTTTGAAGCCTCACTGCATTCCTGCCTGACCTGGATTTAATGTGTTTGTAAAGCCGTGTAGCACAAAGACATCTGGATTATTTTTGGCCTTGCCGATTTACATCCGTGCTGAGAATGTGATTTATTTAAATGTAGTAACCCAGGTAACTTAAAATCACATGAAAAACAAAGTAATTATCATCTGTGCCAAGTTATGACAAAACTATTTAGCATACAGTTTTATTACACAAGAGAAAAACAATGAGATTAGCTGCTGCCCTGGGCAGAAAACACAACCGTTAAAATAGGCAACACAACTCAAAGTAGCATTCATCCTCAACTCCCCTACAATGATGTAAAATAGTAACAATAACGTGTTCTTTCTTTGTGTTCGGGAGTAGCTTTGGGTCAAAGGTCATTGTACAATCTGAAAGTGCAAGTTGGCACAGTTTTCCTGGACGTCAGCTGCTGGTCGGGGCAGAGCCTGCCAGGAATGTGGGAACTGTGGCGGCAGCAGGTCTTAATATTATCCTCCAGCGGCCGCCATGACAGCTCCTGTAGCCAGTGATTATCTCTATTGTGTTTCTAATGTTTGATGAACGACCGAGTCCCATTTGTCATTAACCGATGGATCAGAACCGGAGTGGGACTCATTTTCAGGAAACAAGAGTTTCGATTCAATTTAGATAACGGCCTATAATTATTATTACATGATGTAATTATAATCTTACATGTTAAGTCTAAAGTAACTCACTTTTCTGTAAAGCCTTTTTTAATTTACCATATTTTTTTCTGAAATATCTCCAATTCAGAGCCGGTGAGGGTTTCTTCACAGTGTTGATTTAGTTCATGATGAGAGCACATCTTTAACAACAATCCCTACAACTCAACCTTTTCAACAATGTCGGGATATACGTTTTATTCAATTAAATGTTCAGAGATATCCAGGCCTTACAAATGAAATAAAAAAGTGAATGACAAATATGGAACAAATACATCTGTATTAAAAAATGTCGCGTTTTCTCATAACGGCATCATCTCTTTTTCCTCTCCAATTAAACGGTTCCATCACAACTTCGATTTCACAAATATGAGAACACGAGTTAAAGGGCGAGTCTCCAAATCTTCTGTACAGCATCAACATTTTAGACATTGTGAACATGACATTTATCCAAAATAAAGCTGCAAAACAATAAGCTAATCAATCTCTCAAAGTAATGAAAGTTCATGGTCACTGGGGAGAACGGCGGGATAAGAGAACACCTTTTAAGATTTGCACGATCTAATTTGGCATAATTTTGATTCTTTGACATCGTTTGATTTTGGCATCGTCTGGGGCGTCGCTTGAGCTCTGCTTGCTTTGATAGTATTTGAGTATTCCTTTGGTTTGTTATTTTGTTTGTATTTCCTTTTAACTCATGTGAAGCACTTTGAATTGCCTTGTTGCTGAAAATGTGCTATATAAATAAAATTACCTTACCTTACCTTATAACTTATGTCCAAATCGACCTTTTCGCAGCAGTGGAAAGCTGTACTTTCAATCTCAGATAAGTGTTGGAAACTGACGTGTGACTCATTCCCGACAATAAGTCTTTGGTAGTTTGGTCAAGGTTACACATTTTAACAAAGACATCAAAAAGCTGTAAAAGTGGACACATCCATAATTCACAATCACCGGTCAATCAAAATGATCTGAGGCACAAAAGGAATAATGCTGTTCACTATTGCTGCTAAAATCACAATAGTGCAGTGTGTAAGTGAAAAATATAAATTTACATTTGATCAAACTTATCTGACTTCAAAGACTCAACCTCAGCTATTTCAGCGGCACCAAGACCTCTAACTACGCCGATTCAGATGATTACGACTCCCTAAAATAGAGCTTTTCTTCTTTTCATAGCTGTGTGTCTCCACCACAATATACAAGAATTTTCAGAGGATGACAGTCGGCTCTTGCTCCTGTTTATAAGTCCAAATAATAGGTTAGACAACCAAAAGAGAGCTTTTGTCTGGCGGTCTGCAGATGAGTACTTTGTCCAGCTTCAAAGTGGATAAAACTAAGGTAGGAGGAGTGCCAAGTGGTTTAATTATTATAGTCTGGATGGCTCCACTTTCCAGCAATATTTTAGCAAGAAGCCCCCATTGTTGTGTCTTGACGAAGCTGCCATCTGTGAAGCATCCTGTGGTTTAACTTTACGGCTTCTGTGATCGACTATAATTCCTGCCTGTCTGTTGGAAGCTGATTGTCTGCAAAAAAGAAGAAAAAAAATCTCCATCAGTCAGCCATAGAGGCATCTGATGGAGTTTGGGTCAAAGGTCATTGTTGTGTCAAATCTGACCTAAGGTCAAAAAAGAAACATTGAGAAAATGTTTCAGATTTACACATTATTCATTTGACTATTTTCTGTTTGCTTTGTCTGAACACCTAAACTTATTCCTGAGACATAAAAGTTTGTTTTTCACTCTGTCATACAAAGTAAAATACGTAAAACTAAGATGGCACCACAACGCAAAGCTGGAAGGATAGTTTTCTTAATAAAATATTATTAATGCCGGTCTAAGTTGACTTTGTTTTGGAGCTGTTGGGATCATTTATTAGCCAAAAAGGCATTCAAATCACCGCAGAGCTTTGATCTAATAGTTATATGTGCGTTTAGTCCAGAAACGGCTGCCTCAAGTCGATTCCATTTCATTGGTCTCTTTGGATAGTAACTGTTGGGTTGATTCAACGTTCATAAGATTTGTAACTCTTCCTTCAGTAAGTAGCAAACATTAAAAAGGTAAAAATTTGCTTAACAGACATTCAATAGGACTTAAACAGACAGCACTATCACAGAATGTTGCTCCGTCTTTCCAAAGAATGCCACCAAGTCGGGCGAAGCCTCCGTCGGCTGCAAAATCTCAAGTAGTCGTTGAACCTTTCATGCCTACAAACACTCGGTTGCGTAACTTCTGGGAAACATTTAGGTAACAAGTGAACTTTGACTCCACATGAAAGAGCACCGCTGCAGTCGGTTTTGACGTCTCGAAGCCGATGACGGCTCTTTCTGGTACACCTTGGGTAATTACCAGAGCAGTGACTTGAGCTCTGCCCCTGGGGGCCAGGATTACAGATGAACATTAAACATATTAAGCAGGCCTGCGGGTCGGGACGGGATCCAACCGGCGGACCGTGGTCCACTTTGTACACTGTCTCACGGATTAAGCGCTGCCCGAGCTCTTGTAATGCGATGCAATACATCTGAGGCCCTGATTAAAATACATCCACGCAGACTGAGCAGAATTCATTATTCTCGACTCAAATCTGCCTTGCAGAAATATGCTTAAGATGTCAGTTTCTCTTTTATAACCCCGTGGTGGCGACTTACGTCACCGACTTGCTCTGAAGTGTTGAAGCGTACAAAAGGTCTCAAGGGCCGAGTTTCTGTGTGGTTATCAAACAGCTGCATGAGAAACAGGAGACGGGAGAGCAGTTCACGTTGGTCTGGGAGGAGGAGGTTGTGTGACGTAATGTGAAATTACATCCCAGTAACACAGGCGTTACGTCAAGGCCAACAAAACAAGTGTAATCCATGCGAGGGAGAAGTCTTGCACTTAATTCAGGCTTAAATTTAAGCGTGTCTTTGTGCAAAGTCAATTATACATTTCCATCACAAGTATTGGACTCAAATAATTTCCCAGACATGTTTTTATTCATGCTGTTAAAGTCGGATAATACCAGGATAAAAACTGTATGCTAAATGGACACGACATTGTGGAGATACAGGAACAAGCTTCTGTAACATCAGGTACAAAAGTTGCATGAATATTACATTGATTACAAAATTGAGATAGAGGTACATTTTCAAAGGCCAAATATCCATCCATTCATCCATTTTCTTACACCCTTGTCCCCTAGTGGGGTCGGGAGGTGCTGGTGCCCATCTCCAGCTAACCGGGCGAGAGAGAGGCGAGGTCACCCTGGGCAGGTGGCCAGTCTGTCGCAGGGCAACACAGAGACACACAGGACAAACAACCATGCACACACACATTCACACCTAGGGGCAATTTAGACAGACCAATTAACCTGACGGTCATGTTTTTGGACTGTGGGAGGAAGCCGGAGTACCCGGAGAAAACCCACGCATGCACAGGGAGAACATGCAAACTCAATGCAGAAAGACCGGGGCTGGGAATTGAACCCAGAACCTTCTTGCTGCAAGGCAACAGTTCTACCAACTGCGCCACTGTGCAGCCCCGGGCCAAATATCATTGCTGGAAAATGTAAAAAAAATAAATAAATCTCGGTATCATAATTAAACCATAATCCACATTTAAATTGTTCTTTAAACTCAAAAAGCAGCACTAATGCAGGTCCCCAAAAAGGTTTTTGAAGTGTGTTGCTTGCTTCCGTATACTGTAAGAACAATAGTATAGTTAGTTACACGGTTGATTTTCAGGAGAATTGTCCTGTGCCTGGGGCCTTTACATTGTTCTGTCAGTGCATGTGTGGATTCACTCCGGGTTCCTCCCGCTGTCACCAAAACATCTGTACTATGTTGATTGGACTTCAAATTACCCTTGGATGTGTGTGTGTGTGTGTGTGTGTGTGTGTGTGTGTGTGTGTGTGTGTGTGTGTGTGTGTGTGTGTGTGTGTGTGTGTGTGTGTGTGTGTGTGTGTATGTGTTGTTAGTTGTTTTGTGGATCTACAGGATGGACTGGCGCCCCAAACTCTCATCCTATGACTGCTGGAGATAAGCGCCTGTATCTCCTCAACCTAGAAGATGGATGGACGACCTATATTTCATATTTCTTGACGCCTGTAAGTCAATGACTTTAAGTACATCTCGGTTATGATGTTGACACGGATGCTGGGACGAATGGAAATGCCGAAACCTGCACATCAGAGTAAAAAACCTGGTCAAGATCGAACTAGAAGGTTGAAGTCAGCTGAACAGGAAGAGTTGTAAAAAGGATGATAAACGCCCTTTAGCTGACTGCTATCAGATGTAGGCGCAGTGTTTGCGGTTAATTGTTTTCACATGTCACTGAACTTTGGAAGTGATTTCTTCCTCCCTGTAGATCGGATTTCATTGCCGTTTTCTAAAGAGTCAAAGATCACGGCTTTTCATTCATAGAGTTTACTCCTGTCACTTGTAAGGATTCGCAGCACTCTTCAAAATCTGTATTGTGTGCGTTCTTTTCTATTAAAATCAAATAATTAGAGCCTGTTGCACTTGTTTTTCCATCTGCGTGTTGAAGCGCTTGTGTTGTCGGCATCAAAGTTTGACATTTGTGTGGCACGCAGAAATTATCCATTGCCATACAAATTCAGCGACCGTACAGCAAGTACGGTCAATGAAATAAATAATTAAGATGAAAAAATTATACCATACCCACACAAAGTAAATTTAAATTCTACAAAGAATTTAGATTGAGTTTGTTCCCACAGCTTCCAGAGTTGGATAAAATTTCAGCCTATGTATTTAAAAAAAAAAAAAAAAGTCTTTCCATGGACCAAAGCCACCAACCTGCTGTTAGCTAACACCGAGGTTGCGGGGGTCGCCTGTCTGGCATGTTACAGTATGGCAGTGCAAGCGGGATTATGTTTTAATAAGCTTATGCAAACACCCCCCGCTGTGCGGTCTCATTATGGGAAGCTAATTGAGTCTCTGTGTCCCGGGGTCATCGGGGCCTCTTTGAACCACTCTGCTATAAAGAGGCCCCGTCTCTGCCTCTTAAACATCTGTCCTGTGCTCTAAAAGAACATGTGTCTTTCTGCGTGAGGCAAACCTGTTTTTCGACATCCCTAAAAAAAAAAAGAAAAGAAAAGTTGATGTAAAGAGACGGTAGGAGTTTAATTTTCTTGATTTGCAAAGGGGAAACATTTGCTCTCTAAAGAAAATCAGGTCTTCTGGCATTATGAACAGCTAATTCCCAGTAAAGAAAAGCTTATTAATTCTTAAATATGCCAGTAAGATCTCGCTGTCAGACACAAGTGTCAAACTTCAGTCCTCCAGGGCCGATGTCCCACAACTTTTGGACGAGTCTCTGCTGGGATCAGACGCGCATGTAAAAGTTGCAGGACGCTGGATTGTGAGGAGACCAGAAACGGGCTGAACAAAAAACTTTTCAAACATCTCACAGAAAAAATTGAGATGTTGGGGCAAAATTTTCTGAGATTGATGTCAGAGACCAATAAAGGCTCATAGCATAGGGGTTTATCCTGCAACTGGTGAGTTGCCAGTTTGAAGGCCCTTCGTTGTCTGTATCAGTCATCGTGACCTTGAGCGAGACGCTTCACTTCATTTACCTTGCCTGCTGGTGGTGGCCAGTGGGCCCGCCGGTTCACCACTAACAGTGTGTGAATATGTGTATGAATGAGTCAATGACTGAACGTCGTAGAAAATGTCTGAATTTTATGAAGCGCTGCTCAAATGCAGGCCATTCATCATTAGGTGCCACAAGAAGCATTTCACCAAAGTCTTTTTATTTGGTCCACATTTGTTGACATGACGATGTCTTCAAACAATTAGAAAGCATGATTGAGATGTTTTTATGTTTCATGCTTTCAACCACAAAAACGTGGCACGATTTGGTCTTTTGTTAAAACTCCTGTGGTTTTAACAAAATACTGCAACCCACCTCTGACGATCCTTGAGCAACTCGAGCTGGCTGCTTTAACAGATTCTTGAAGACGTCATCTCACCGTATCGTACCAAACACATTGAGGCCCGATTTTTCAAGCACTATTTATGTGACAGCTTCAAACCAATCTCAGGTCCTTGTGATCCGTTCCCTGTCTGCAGCTTCGCTACTCAACAAAAACATCTTTACCATTAAAGTCTGCGGTTAATAATCGACTTCAGTCACGTCGGATCGTCGGTCGACGCTGCAGTCGTTGGGGTTCAGTGGCGCACGTTGCAGATTTATGCTCTTTGTAGTTCAGACACCGGCCAGATGCTGCGTGCCTCTTGATAAGGACAACATCTGCTGTTCCCGGAGCGTCTCAAGTTGCCTGCAGTGCTCTTATGTTCTCTGCTTGATGCCAAATTGTATCTGGGGCATATAAGTTCCCCTACGAACGGGGCAAGCGATACCTCAGTCGAAACTGGAACGCAGACTTAAGAGTGTGATTCAATAAGGTTTTGATCTCCAAGAGAAACGGCTTTTGTCAGGGGGGGGGTTTCTCGGTTGATCAAATTCCCTGTTTGGATCCAACCGAGCCGCTGATGTCAGTGACGGTGGTTGTGATTGGCTTACGGCCGCGGCCCACTCAGCTGATGTTATCCGATTGGCCTCCAGATTCATACATTGTTCTCTGAGTAGAAACGGCTCACTGGCGTTGTGTTCTCGTTCAGTCCGGGACGTGGGTGAATATTTTTTTCCCCCTTGTTCTCCTGTGTCTCCTGCTTCCCCCCTCTACCACGCTTCTGCTCATGTCATCCCTTATCAGTTCATTTTGCTGCCGTTTCTTTCTCTGGGGTTTTGATCCCTCATGTGGGACTGATAAGCGTGCAGGACGTGCGTTTATGAACTGGAAAGCTTATATATGATTTAGTGGTGTTTGGTGTTTTATTGTGGTTTGCTTCCCTTTATGTAAAGACGTAGCCTTCATGTTTACTGATTTATAAAGATTTGTGAAACCTTCGATAACTCAAAAAGGATTCCTTTTCACAATGAGCATTTCAAAATGTACAAGTAGACCTGATTTGATCAAAAAGAAAGGCTCAATTTTATCCATAAAAGGAACAAAATTGCAACAAACCTATCCGCAGGCTTGGTAGTCATTGATTATTTCAAAGTTGGAAGCTGATTATTTACCTTCCTCTGTGACTCATTAGTAGCTTAACCAGCTCAACAGAACCTTTTGACCAAAGTGTTTCTTGTTTCCAAGTAAACATAGATAATGTGGATCTACACATGGAGGCCAGAGTGAGCTCTGTGGTCATAAATTTTAAAGAGCAGCAGTAAAAGTTCCCCTCGAAGGAAAACGGAGCAGATCAGTGAAGATTTTCGAGCAACAAAAGACCTCAAGCTGTGATTTAGGAACGACTTGCGGAGAGCCGATAGTCAATAGTTGGGAAAGTAATTATTTAACCTGTATCTATTAATGAAATTCACCATTTTTGCTTCTTTGAGTTGCTAAGGTATTAACACCACTTGGAGGTTTTTCCACACTTTATCACATAAAAACCACACAGCGAGGACAAAGTGGTGTCTAATCGTGAAGTGTATAAATAGGACGCTATTCCTCCAAATAGATGTGCGAAAAGTAGCACCTTTCTCTGCAATTAAAGGTTTTCTTTGTAGATTTATAGACAAAACTTTTCCACCGTTCTTGTTTTTCACCGCAGCACCAGCTCTCTCAGACAGTAGAGAATGGAGACCGTCTGTAAACAGCAGTTCTCAAGGGACCCAGTGAGACCTGAGAATCACACTTTTTAACGTTTTGCTGTAAGCTCAGAGTCGTTCGTAGAAGGTGAGCCTCAGCTCTCGACTGCAGCCTTTAACAGTTTTCACCTGGGATGATTCCTGCGTTCAGCTCCAGCTATCTTCCCATCAACTCTGACCAGCTTTTATGTCACCCAGAGTATTATTTTTTTTTAAGCCAAAAAGTACATTTTTATTCTTGTCTAACCAGAACAACTTCTTCTCCTTCCGCTTCACAGTCGTGCTCTACCCAATGTTTTATCTGTTGCATAAAATGGCAATAAAATATACTGAAACTACTGGTCCCAAACAGAAGAAACATTTTTGCAAGGCCTGCAAAAGTCTTAACATTACAAATGCTTTCTGGTCAAAAAAATTATAATAAAAAAAACAGTAAATGAGAGAATATATATTTCTTCATTTTCATTAGTTTCTGAATCTTTGAATTAAGGTGAATGAGAACGCAATTCCTCTGCATCTACCAACGCACGTCTGAAAAAGCAAGCTGATTGCTCCTTCCAGTGTTAGCTTGTTACCATGCCAACCATGACAATCATTTTTTTCTTATCAAAAAAGGCAGTTATTGCAAACCAGAAATAATCTTTTATAAAGTTTTTTTTGTTTTTTTCAAATTGTAGGATCCAGATTGTAGGTGCTGAAAAGTGTTATTTTTGTTATTTATCATCCAATTAGTAAGAAAACCCAGTGTGCGTTTTGGGATCCGTTTCCACACTCGTTTCTCCGTCTTCCACCATGGGGCCGCTGACACACGGCGTTTATCTCATGCTGAAAGTTTGTCTTTCTGAGGCTGCAACCCATTACGTTACAGCATCATTAGCGCTAAACTGTTTGCAGTGACTAAGTGGCCTATAAACGAGACTGTGATGTCTTTATTTTTGGCACCTGGTCAACACACATGCTCTCCTGCTCCTCTGCCCGAGGAGCTTCATCCTGACTGGAAACAGAACCTCTCGTGGTCGGGGACACTCTGTTCTCTCCTCGGCTCTAATGTACTTACTGACACACACATGAAATCTGGACCCGGATCCCTGAAGGCTTTATTGCCGAACAGTTGGAACGAGCCAGCTGTAGGCAGGTCCAACACCAGTTATGCAAGCGCTCTTGACGCAGACAAAAAAAAATAAAATCTTTTTCCACCTTGCAATGCTGTGCAAAGCTCCTTATCAGAAACTGAGATAACACCTGCAGAAAGTGCTCCGTGTCTCTGTACCGGCTTCATTTTACAGCTCGTTGGGAACCGGCAGGATTCAGCTTGCATGTTTGACGCACTTTCGGCGGTTTGTTGTTCTTTCTTTGGCACATTTTGTTAAAATGTTCTTTGGTTTGTCCTCCTTATTCCCGGCCAAGTCCTCTTTTGTGTCCTTTCACACCCACGCTCCAAGTCTGCTTCTCCCTCCAGAGGTTTCCCTTATCCCACGTATGAATATCTGCATTCATTTTCCCCATGCGACGTGAAAAAAAAGACAATGCTTCATTCATCAGCCGCTCGCCAGTAGCATGACCGCCGTCTTTTTTTTTTTCTTCGTTTTAAATTTCTTCTTTGTCCATCCCCCCACCTTTTGGTTTCATAACACAATCATTCATGTTTTTGTTGTTGTTGTTTTTTTAGGCATATTTCATAAGAATTGTGTAAAGCCTTTATCAAATCTCCAGATTATTTACCAATCCACCCTCCTTGACCGCCATCACCGCATCAACTCGCACGCACTCCCGTGTTTTCCTGATGTAGCTGTCGTTGGTTTTTTGACAGTGAGCTCACGCTGAGCCTGTGTTTGTTCACTCAAGTCAAAATGCAGCTCTGCCCTCGGTGATCAGAGATCAAACAGAGACACCTCAACAAAAACTGAATAAACAAACAAAAAAAAAATTGCTGTTTGAGCGTTTGTGCTGCATCCATAGCGGGTAAGGAGTGAGTGCAGAAATAACCCTCAACAGCCACCTTGCCTCCACAAAAGGATATAAACGCTTCCATTTTTTACTGCCTAATTGCAGAAGCCATTACTGCCATCCACAAGACGGTGGCCGTAACTACGGAGCTAAACTACCCACAGCGACCTTGTGACCTCAGCCTCCTGGCAAGCTTTGAAACCTGAGAAAGCGACCCTAAACTCTGACCTCTACCCTCCTACCTCCCATGGTAGGAGCAGCTCCCCCCTCGCCCTCCCCTCTTCGGACAGGATGTGACCTAAGAGGGGGGCCCTGCAGGGGGGGCCTTGACCCCAGACATTGTCCAGACGGAGAGTCTGAGTCCAGAATGTGACAACAAAACAGGAATTGTTTGGATAATTGTCAAGAGAGACAAGGGGGGGGAGTTGTTCTTTTTAAATGCCTAACTTAAAAAATATGTATAAGAGATAAATGAGATTGATTACTGAAAGTGGCTAAGAGCTGCGCTAATCACCAGATGCTATTTTTTTTTTTTTTTTGTCAAAGTGTGACACAGTTTCCTCCGAGCATGACACCCAGCATTCACACCAAAATGTACAAAATTGACCTTTCATACCTTTTGGCAAACTCCACACTGGTCATCATGAGCCTTTAAGGAGCGGCCGCTTCTGAATCCTTCACCAGGTTTCTGCCTCAACACAATCCTGTCTCAGAGATCAATGGACAATTCCTTTGATTTCATGCTTGGTGTTTGACCTTTAACCTTGTTCTATAAAAAGATGTGTTTCTTTCCGTATCAAGTCCTATCGACTGAGTTTACCACAAGCTGACTCTGTTTAAGCTGCAGAAACATCTCAGGGACGATCAGTGGAAGCTGATCAATTTGAGCTTCATCGGTTGTTTTGCGTGATTGGTGTTTGTGTGTAATTTCTTGGAAAGAAATTAATTTTGCATTTTGAAGTAAGGCCGTAACGTTCCAAAATGTGGAAAACGTTAACACCTTCCAGATTCAGTCATTTTTCTCGGCTCATCTTCTCTTCAGTTCTTAAATAAAGTAACTTCCATGCTGTCGCAGATTTCTTTTCTTTCCACGGTTCCTCTCTGCCCAGTAGTCATCCGTTCCTGTCCACAAGTCAACATTGTGAACCCATTCAGTCGCCTTATTCAGCAGCGTTTATAAGAGCAAACTTTCTTTGTGATGTCAACGTGGATCCGAGTCATCCATTCGCCTTTTGTTTCTCTGTTTGGCCAGAGCTTTTCCTCAAAGCGCTCTGCTGAAAGCTCACCAAGCCAAACCGGCCAATCCGAGCTCCCCTATTGAGTTCGGAAAATGGCTTTGATGCTCTCCACTTAGGTGTTTTTTGTCTGTTTCCTTTTCATTCTGGACAGCTGATTCTTCTCTTTGTTGCCCTGCAGAGTGTCGGCCAAACAAAACATCAGGAAGAGTTCAGCTGCTGAAAGCAGGGGGAGCGTTCGGACATGTTTGGGAGAGGGTCATGACGTCTGGTGTGTGTCAACGGTAAAGCCGCTTTTGATTCAAGAAGATTGAGAACAAAAACCTGCTGCAGGGTTTTATTGACTCTAAGCACTCACCGTCCAGCCAAATGCTGCTTGGCTGAATGAAAAATATCCCTCTGGAATATCTGAGCCTACCAGATATATGGGACTCCGCCGACATGGCTTTGTTTGTATTGTTTCCTCACTATTAATAAAGGGAAAACGTCAAGTGGAATGATGATTATATTTAAGCTTGCTTTAGCAAAGTCTTTTTTGAACCACTTGCCACTTGTGTGTTTGATGATTTCTGAATCCCACCGTCACACAAAAAGGTCAACGTGAACAACGGAAAACAGCCAAATCTGTGATTTGTTCCTCTAGATCTTTTCAGTTTCAGCCAAAAACAGGAACTTTAATGTGAAAATCTTAAAAGTTGTTGGTGGGGGGGGGGCAAGGGGGGAATAATGAAGCACTAAAGCAGTTTTTGTTCTACAATGCAAAATCCATAAACTGTACGTGAGCATTTAAGGTAACATGTTAGCTGTTCAGTATTCCTCATGTGGCCCAAAGCCTCTACATGTCAATCACAATGAATGGCTCTCTTATAGGCATGCAACGCAGAGTGCCCTGATGCTGGGATGTCACTAATAACAAGCACAGATTTGACTGCAGGAAATTTTTCCAGGAACCAGAGTAGTTTTCCAGGTCCGTTTTCCACCGTCCCCCATTTCCACTGCATTAGTCTGGGTAAGAAAAAAAAAAAAAAAGGGTGGAGATATATTTTTATATTTATATGTAATATTGTTAAAATGTATGATAAATTTGTAGTTTTCACACCTGTTTTGTTGTTTTTAACCATTTCTATTCTGAGGCGCAAATGATAACAAATAAAACTCCCGGAAAGAAGAGTATGTGTGCGCACGTCGTTATAGCTTCATTGCACTAATTTAAAATAAAATCATCTGTGTTTGATGCACTGACATTTCACAGCTGCCAGGAAACACAAAGTTAGATCAACATCTTTAGAGACTGATTTAGAAAATAATTGTGCTTCAGGAATAAAAGTCCATAACTGCAAACGAAACAAACCGGTTTCGTATTGGGAATTCTGCTGACTCAGGTCAGGTTTGTTCCTTGTGATTTTTCTGGCCTGTTTACAGTGTCGAAGGTTCTGGTTTCTCCTAGTTCAGCTGTGTTGTTGTTACTTCTTATCTTCTATATTTACAGTGAAATCAGAGATGATAATTTTTCAGTATTTAAAACGCAACTTACTTTCCTCCTTAATTTTAAAATAGCCTTCGTTTGGAAATGGAGAATGTAAGTGACTCTCCGTTTGTGGATTTTCTTCCCTTTGTATCTCAAATAAATTACAATTCCAGCTTTAGGAAAACGACCCCAGTGCTGTTGTGTGCCATCCTCACAACACATGTTTCACGTGCTTTAGACTCGTCAACATGGCTGATATTTAACTTTTAACTTTTAGACACCCTAGTTGACTTACAGGTATTTGACAGAGGACTGGATAGATCACACAGGGGAAATGGTCACATTTATGAGGTTTGCAACCATAAAGTCTTTGCTAAAACTTTGGGTATCTGGGAGGAAACCTGGAGACACAGGAAAAGAGGAGTGAGTAGCTGAAATTTCTGGAAACTCCTCCGAAATTCAACTAGGCAGACAGAGAGAGAAAGAGAGAAAGAAAGAGGGAGGAAACGCATAACGAGGATGAAAATGGAAGGGGTTTAATAAAACAAATTCTTACTCTTGGTTTGACTGTGGAGGAAGGAATCAAATTACATACGCCGCCACACTGATTCAATTCACCGAAAAGTTGTTTTAGCTGCTTTGTGACTTTTTCATCGAAACTTGGACGCATTCGGGGTCTGGGCGGGAGAACAAAGTCAGCCTTCATTACTGATGGGATTACGGTGGAGGAGACAGACACAGAAGGAGATAGGCTGAATACCTCTTTGCAGCAGCTTCCTAATTGGTCTCATTACTGGCTGACTTCCTGAAAGCCGCTCTGACCTTGACCTCCACGGAGTCTCACAGCTACAGCCGCCATCAGCTGTTAACCAACGTGCGCCACTGCGCACGCGTTTAATCTTTTCTTCTGTAGAAAAAAAGAAGCAGAAACAGTTGTTAAAGCCAATAAAGGTCAAGTTGATGTAAACCTGTAATTTTGGATTATTTCATGAAAGCATTAAAAAAATATGTGCTAACTTTATGACGATTTATTAGCATATTTTGGACATAGGTGCCAACGTCAGGCTTCACGTACATAGAGAAAAGGGCTCCCAGTTAGGAAGAAGCGCCCACATTTCCAAATTGCACATAAAGGCTTGTTGCTGAGAGACCAAAGGCTTTCAGCACGCAGCTCAAAAACTAAATGTTTCCACAAAGTCAAAGTCAAAGCTATATTTAGGCGTGGAAACGAGAAGGCAGAAGCAAAAGCAGGTCTAAACATCAACGCTTCGTCTTTGATAGACATTAAACAAAGAAATATCGCTATGTCTCATTATGGCAAACAGCTTCTTCCCTTGCCTTCGTCTCATTTTCTGTCTCATAGACACACACTCAGTCACCCCGATTGCGCTAACCATGAATTTGACTCAGCACACACCTCTTCTGTCTGCTGCTCGTCTCTCATTATGGCGCAGTGCGACTCCTTACGCCAGTCTGATGTGGAAAATAAATGTTTGTCTGTTGACGGCGCTCGCCAGCTGCTGCAGGCAGGTCACTAACTATGCAAACCCAGACAATAAAAATGCGAAGCAGTCAGAGCCGGAAAATAAGAATATCCAGGTCTGAGACTGCAATTCAAAACAACATGCGTAATTGTTAGCACGTTGTTTTTTTCCTATTCCGTTCTATTCAATGTTTTTTATACTAGACTTTATGATGTTGATGTTTTTCACCTTACAGCAATTATACACCTATTTGTGTAGCTCTACCACTGAAGGCCCCCATAAAGAGAAAGAAGTACTAACATTTTGTAAGGTGCTGTTGCCTTAACGCCTCCATCAGACAACACCTCAGCTTTTCAAAAGAAAACCCCCCAAAAAATCAGTTTTTACATTTCAGACTATCTCCTGCCTGTCATTAGTATCACGTTTCCATCTCTGTTAAAATGAGGTCGAAGTTCTGTTATTCGTGGAAAACCTGAGCACCAGTGGTGCCTGATATGTGTTTGAACGGCGCTGTCATCGCAGCGTCCGTCTGGTTTTCCATCTGGAGAAGCACGAATTACAATGTGTCTTTATCATCACGTCTTATTTTAAATTCTGAACCCAAAGCAGCGTCCTGTCTTCGTGGTTGGCGGACGGTGAAATAAAACAAACAGAGCTCTGATACGTGTTGTTCCAGTGGAGCGGACGGCGCTTTAAAAAAAGAAAAAGAAAAAGAAAATGCTACGCTCGTCACTTTTGGGATCTTCTTGTTGGTGGGACAAAAATGTAAGCGTGTTCAGGGGTCAGCTGGTGGGAGTGAGAAGCACGATGACGGACGACACAGAGCGTATCTGTGTCTGCGTCAAAGGGCCTTATTGATGAGACGCTGGAGTGTGGCTGCTGATAATAAACAAGAGGCTGCATTCTCTTAACTCGACAGGTCGCAGCATGGTAAGACGGCGTACTGTATGTCCGCCCGTATACATCGGTCTGCCCCCGTTACGTAACCCGCCCCGCGCTCTCCTGTGAACAATGGACTGACTGACAGAAACCCGTGCAAACAACAAGATAGAAACACTCGAAGACAAAAAGCTTTATGTACAGAACAAATTTCCATCAGACTCCCCCCTCCTCCTTCACCCCATGACTGTTTTAGCTAATTACTACACTCGCAGCTGCCGCCGGACCCCGCCGACTCGTGAGTGGTCCAGAGACTAGAAACACCCTGGAACATAAATATAGAAAGATAAACAGAGCTGACAAGCTGCTGGATGAGATTGCTGCGTTAAAAAAAGCTGGTGGCCTATTTAAGAGACTGATGTGAGCGCCGTCTGGTTTCACCTCCCAAAATTAGAGAGGCATCAGCCGCCACAACAGGCCAACCCAGACTTGGTGAATACAGAGAACGGGGCGTGCCAGGTCATGCTGCTGAGGGAGATGGAGGAGATCTTTACTGTTTTACTTTTTCAAAGCTGTCAGCCACTGCTTTTGTGAAGAACATGGTTAACGTAAAGTTTCTTTTCCCAACTTGATGTCTACTCTATATGCACTTGATTTGCTTCTTTTTTTTTGTAATTGACTCAAACTGCTATAACAATATCTAAGGGCAACCTTAGACACAGCTGATCAATCCATTTTACTGGACGGACTTGGAACATCCCAAAGTGATTCAACCTACATCTCAAAGACAATAACTTTTTAATAAACAATGATTCAGGCACATTTTTAGGATTTAAGCCGCCTTGTTCAGGAAAGCTCAAGTTTTGGTCCAAAACCAAACAAAGCACCTTTCAGGTCGAGTTAAAAAAATAAAATAAAAATCAAGATATTTGATTTAAATCAGAATTTTTTGCATTCATTAAATGTGTTAAATTATGCATTTTTATCATTGAAAGATCATTGCAAGAATTGTACTGTTTATCCTTCAGTGCAGAGATGCTTGTTCACACTTTTTATAACGTATTGAAATTCATTTCTGGTCAAGACGAGAATACAGTAACTCCAGCAGCAGAGCTACTTGAAAACTGAGCTGCGGGAATGAGAACCGGAAAAGGAGGTCAGATCACACCAATTATCAAATCTCTGGATTGGGAACATGGGGATTTATGTTTTTTTTTTTTTTAAGTAATAACACCCTGCCAGCTTGCCTTACACAGGTATCTGTTATTCGCTTTTATCCTACAAGCCCTCCAGAGGCCCTCAGGCGTTTTGTGAAAGTTGTTCTGTTGGTACTGAGAGCTAAAGCTAAACCTCAAGGTCAAGAATCATATATTCAGGAATGCGTTGGAAATATTTTCTCAGCTTGAACTTCATCAATTATTTAATTTTCATCTATATATTGGATATTCTTAATTAGTTTATCTGTTCATCAATTTTTGCTCAAATTTAGGTTCTTATGCATTATTCATTTGACATTAATGCCTTCATTCGTAGTTATATTTTAAATCACGTTTGATGTGTTTTAGATTTCCTCATAACTTTTTTTTGCTTAACTGACTAATGGAGATGCTTCATGTGACTCATTAGCAGAAAAACGCTCTGATTCAGTGTCATGTCTGCTTGGTCAGTACAAAGGTGCAAATGTTGACAACGGCAGATGAACAAGGGAGTCTGCTTCGCTTCGCAATGGCAAAATGACGTCTCTGTGTGTGAAAAGAGTTTTTGTGGGTCCGTGCCTGCGAGCGGATGGAAAGTGGGCAGGATGTGTTGAGTGCTGCTTTACGGCCCGCTGATTGACACAAGCCCCGAGGCTGCAGAGACACAGAATGACATAACCGGGGGAGAGGAGAAGAAACCGTAAATGATGGGTGCAATGGTGCAACTCCAGGCAAGAAACAGTGGAAAAGGAGACGGAGGAGGATACAGGGGGGAGGAGGACAGGCAAAGAGGGGGGCAGAGGGTAGAGATAAGGAAGAGGGAGGTGAGATAAAGTGAACAAAACAACAACAAAAAAAAACAATGTGGAAACTTCTGTAAAGAGAGCTGAGAGTACAAAGTGGGGGCAAAGAGGGAAACAACATGGTAAATCTTCTGCTAGTGAAAGAGTCAAAGGCTATAAAAACTGTCCTCTGAATCAGTGAAATACGCTCCCCAGGCTTGTTGGTACTTTTGTAGCTTTGACGTCAAAACCTCTCGGTGAGAGTGAGAACAGTAAATATGAGGCCGGCTTTGGAGAAGGTTTGTGGGGATTAGGCCCAACAAAGGACACCTGCTTACCGTAGCTGCTGCTGCTGCTGCTGCAAAAAGGGTATTTACTGGAAGCCAGGCACATTCAAGCTGCCTTTGAGGGGTTGCTACGGAAAAAACTAGTGAACTTTGTTCTGCTGTGGAGCAGGCGAAGGCCCTTCCAGCCCTCCAGATAAGAGCAGGGCGGCCTTTGTGTCAGTGTGATCATGGGACCATGCAATAAAAACAGCTCTGGAATGCTTGTAGATGTCCGTTTGTTTGTTTTAGCCCCCTCTAATACATGCGCTGCACACCTGAACAACTCCAATACGCCCTGACCTCGTGGACTCAACTGTGACTGAAGTAATATGTTCAGCGTTTGGAAATTCAGGGAGTTGCGAGTTCAAACAAACTAAACGCACTTTTTTTTTTCTAGACCCAGTTATGAGGGATAAGTCAGGTTCTCTGATGTTTTTATCAACAATAGCTCTCTTACCTGACCGGACCCATGAGCAACCAGCATAACTTAAGAGTAGCAACATGGACGTTGCTGAGAAACCATGTAAGAAACTCGACAATTTCCCGTAAAAGCGTTGACGTCTTATTCAGAGGGTCAGTAAGGGGACAGTCTTTTTACAAGAATACGAAAGCCGTCCAATGCAATAACATTTTGTACTTTAGCAAAACGAAGTCTCCTAAGAAGATTTCTTGTTTTGAATATCCTGCCCAGCGTTTCATAGACAATAGAGCTAATATCTTTGAACCGTCCCCTGCACACTATTCTATATATACTATATAACTATATATATATATATATATATATATATATATATATATATATATATATATATATATATATATATATATATATATATATATATATATATATATATATATATATTTGTTAAAACTGTCACCATGCAGTGACAGTATGTAATGAGACATATAATCCGTGAAATGATCGATTCCCTCCACCTTCTCCCTGATTGCGTCCTAAGAAAACAGAAACAACCAATCAGAGCCGGGGGGAGGGTCTTAGCGTTGCCACTCAACGTGACGCGCTCGCTGGTACTTTTGCTTATGGCGGAGAAGCAACTCATTGTTACAGGAAAACCGTTTATCCGCCATTATCGGTGGCTGTGCTAACTAGTCTAGCATTCACAATGATGAATACAATTCAAGATGCAAAAACTTTCATCAGCTGCTTTAAAATGTTTATAAAATTTAAATGGGCTTAATTTCTAACATGCTAGAGCAAAAATAGGTATTCTGAATCTAAAGTGTTTCCTATTTTGTCTTTGCCATAGTTCAGTTAACATCTGCAAACCATATGTGGCCACGTGGTCCCACATTCCCACATATTTATGGTCACTGTTGACCTGAGTTGAAGGCTTTTTAAGATTATGTGGAGTAGATCTTGAAATGCGGATAGTGTAAGGCGATATGGTCATATATTGTAGCTGAAGTTGGTATCTGATTGAGGATCCAAGAGATTTCCTACCACTCTTCTTTGTTGTTGTTTTTGAGTCGGGAGAATAATTGATCGTTTTCTACTGTCAAAACTTTAAGTTCTACACTAAGCATACTTTTAAAAACCAAGTTTGAGATTTACTTAGGAAAACAAAAATTACTGTTTTTATTTTTGGCCTCATGGTAACCTTAGACTTAAGCAGCAGTAAAAACCCTGTGTTCAAGCCCTTAAAATTTGTTAACTTTAAGGGCGTGCGGGAGCTGCCACTGACTGACTGAGGCGTGTCTTTGCAGAATGTTGTTGTTCTGCACGCAGGCAAAAACATCTACTTAAGCCTTTTAACACGTTTCCCCTTAAAGTCCCAACTTCTCGCTTTTATTTATTCCAGACAAATATCTGCGCCTGCTGGATCAGAAAATAAAACCATTAGGGGAAAACCGTTTTTCACGTGGCGCGCAGTTTAACACTGGGAGCGAGGGCCGATCGGTAATTGATAAAACATGTTGAGCGGCAGTGACAATACATTTTTGCACCATGAGTAAATTGCAAAGTAGTAAACAACTTTTGGCAGTGGGATAATTAAACAAGACAGGCCCTCCACTGTTCTGGGTCACAATGTTATCTTGTTCATTTAGTCTCAACATGCAGACCATGAATGCGGGCATGATGTGAGTGCACAGGTCTGCATCGGTAAATGCAAAACTATGTAAGCTGTAGTTGCACAGAGCGACCTTAATTCTCTCCTTTACCAGCAATCGCTCAAGTGTAGGCTGTACTAAGCCATCAACAAGTAGAAAGCTTTTTTTTTCATATATGTAAAGAATGCACAATGAAGTAGTTCTTTTCTGTCCCATCTAAAGGAAGCATTCATTGATATCCTTGTACATCTCCGGAAAGTAGTAAAAGAACTTTCCACCCTTGGTCTGTAGTGTTCGTCCTCCAGTTTGTGTCATTCTCTGTCATTAACAAGCTGCTGTCCCAGCCAACTGGGTGGTGAAAGTCTCCGTTACTTCCACTACTGCCTCAGGATTTAGGGTGGAGATGCACCACAGCGCCAGGACATGTTCTGCACCAAACTAGAGCAAATGCTTTGTTGTTGAGACGAAAGGACACGCATTGGCAGGAAACCAGCCATCCCTGTGCAAGGAGGTTTGTCTCTCTTTTATGGCAACCTGCTCCTGTGACTTTCTGTTTACGCCAGGTTGGCAACTGACTACTGACAACTACCCCACAGAACCCTAATTGGAAACATCCATGCTATCCCTTTTGGAGCTACCATAAAAATCTGTTGATTTGGATAGACACCTCAACACAAACTCGAAGTACGTAGAGTCTTTTTTTATTATTATTATTATTATTATTAAATCTACTCACTTACAGATTTCATATATGCCATTGAGGAGACAACGTGAGAGTAAATAATTTTAAAAAAAGTTTACTCTCAACATAATTTAATTTAAGCAGTGCAGCCAAGCATGAAACAGCAAGATTACGCACCCCTGCTGGGGCATCAGGCATGTTTCCCTGCTGGGAGCAGAGTCCCCTAAAGCTCGGTTTTAAAAGGTTTAACTCAGAACTCTGAGCGGTTGATCATGTAGAAATGATGCAAAATATTACATTTAGAGCTACATGGGCCTTACATCTCACTAGCCCAACATCATTTTTTTTTATAAAAAAAAAAACAGTCAAAAAATGATCAATGTTTTGGAGATTTTGAATTTCAGTGGATTATTTTGGTCCAATAATGAGCTCTTGAGATGTTTTTAGTATATTCACTGTTCCTGTCATTTCCTCATACTTCCTCTCTCTAAAAATACCATAGAAACCTAATTTTAACTTTTCCAAGTGAGGATTCATATTTACTGTAGCAAAACCAAACACCCCTTTTATCTGGTACTTAACACTTCCCTACAGCCTCCAGCTATGTCTGTCACCTCCATCCCTCTTTTTTACTGCATTTTAGCCACCTGACTACCTTACTCTCTCCCACACATTAAATGTACACCTGATAAAAGACAAAGGGATGCAGTGCTTTGCAACACTACCTCTAACAGGTCAGGAAAAAGTTAAGAAAAAACTATGGAGGGAGAGGGAAGTAGTTCAGTTGCTAGCTTGACTTTGACAACCTTCACATGTAGATGTGGTGTGGAAATCTGTTTCAGTTCAGTTAGAAAATAAAAGGCGACAAACACCAACTCTGACGGATCAATCAGTACAGCAGGTGTTTAATGAGCTAATAGCTGCAGTAGCTAATCTAACACATTGATCACTTATTAATAATCGCAAAATAAACATCAAGCCATAAAACGTAAGACTGTAATGGACTGAATATAGTTTTTTTTTTTTTTTGTGGGGGGGTATTATTAGTACTATTATTATTTAAAAACAATAGCAATAATAACGATATTAAATTATAATAACTTTATATTGTTATTATTGCTATTGTTTATTATTATTATTATTATTATTATTATTATTATTATTATTATTATTATCCATCCATCCATTTTCTGCTGCTTATCAGGGGTCGGGTCGCAGGGGCAGCACCTTCAGAAGGGAAGCCCAGACTTCCCTCTCCATCAATTACCTCTATTTAAAACTATAGCAATAATATTAATTAGAATAACTTTATCATTTAATATAATAAATATTAATTTAATAGATATTCAATTATAACTATATTATTATAATTAAATACTGTTATTATTGCTATAATAAAGCATAATAATAACATTAAATTATAACTTTGTTATTATAACTGTGTTATTATAATAACTGTTATAATTTAATATTGTTATTACTGCTATTGTTTTTAATAATAATAATAGTACTATTATTAGTACTATTATGAAAAACAATAGCAATAACAGCAGTACTAAATTGTAAGATAGATTAAACAGTGAGCTTTTGGATGCTCGAGAGAGAAGCCAGTGAAAAGACTGAATAAAAAAGTAATTTGAAGAAACTGAAACCGGTGGCTGGTACTGATTTTCTGTTCACCTTCTGACCCTTGTACCTAAACTACTTTACAATTATATTATCATAATAATATATTAATATTATTTTTAGTATTATTGTTATTACTACTACTACTACTAATAATAATATGAATATGAATATGAATATGAATAATATGAATAAACAACTTTTTAAAAATTCCATCATCCATCTATTTGTGCACAAAATCTTTTTGTACAGTGGGAGGAAGCCGGAGCACCAGGAGACAACCCACTCATGCACATGGATAACGTGCAAACCCCATGCATATAGAGTCATGAATTCAGACGGTGGCCAGGAAGCCGGAGCACCAGAGAAAAACGGAGATAATTGTCGATTTCAGATCAAATCAAACCCCATTTCCATCATGGGAGAAGAAGTGACGGTGTTTGAAGAATATAAACACCTTGGTGTTCATCTGGACAATAGACTGGCCGAGACGCAACAGTGAAGTGTCTATAATAGAGGTTCTCAACGTGGGCGGTCCCGCCCCCCAGGGGGCGTTCACGGGACAGCAGGGGGCGCTGGTGGACATTTTTACAAAAGGGGGGCGCTGGGATTCCTTTGGGGGGCGTTTGGTCGAAGGTAAACTTTACACCTTAAATGAACAACAATACCAGTTTAGACTTTGAGCAACTTGGTAAAACTGTATTGTGTAACATTAAATCATGCTTGGCTGCAACTGTATCGGCGGCAGCTCTCCCTGTCTTCAGTGTTTGTTAGCTTCTGTTAGCTTCTTGGCGCAGCTCCGTTCTCCTGTTAGTAGCTTCACCATATCAGTTCAGCGTTATTGCTGATAATTCCTGATAATGTCCGGGTTTTTGTCGTTTTTCGGGGGGACCAATAAACATCCTTAAAATGACTGGAGCGATGCTTGGACTATGGCAGCTTTTCTCCTCCCGGAGCTACTGGTTCAGAGCTAACGGCGGGGACGAGCACGGCGGGATTATTTACACAGGTGAGCGGATGTACCGAACACTATGGGCGGCTGGGCATTTTATGCATAGCTTTAATTAAAATACCGGAAAATACTTTTCATATCATCCCGGTCGCAGCAAATGGGTGACGAAACGCATCAGATGTGTTTCTGTGTGTGACAGTCAAATCCCTGTTGCTAACATAAACACAACAGCTATAAATGTCTGGGCGAGGTGAGAGTTCATCTATTAATGTGCGACTGAAAAATCTATTTCGCATGTAGACCTTTATGCACACTCATGGCTGGGCAACACTTTTCGGGGTAAAAACACTTACCTGCAGCACATAAAACGAATAGAGCTGCTAAACAATAACACCAGCTTATTTAGCACATCTTTTTTTTTTCTTTTAAAATCCCATTCACAACGTGTTTATGAAACACACCATTGTTACCTGTCACCTTCTCCTGCCTCATCGCCTCTCAAAGACCTGGGGCTGAAAATTTGCTTTTGATGTGCTAAAACATTTAATACTTAGTCATTTGTTAAACCATAACTATAACCTTACAAGATCCTCAGTATTCCGCAATTTAGCGCACTATGGTGAAAAGCTATCATAAAAATATGGATTCTTTATTCTCGACCAATTTTACTCGTATTTAAAACACAAATCAAAAACTCAGAGCCTGGAACTTGTACTCCATCATAAACAAGTAACTGTAGCTCGCAGAAAAAGGCCAGGAAATAGACAAAACCTGTCTTTTTATTGTTAATGCAAAATTGTTGCACACTTTTCATCTCTTCTCATCTGACAAGCTGAACTATTAGCAATATTGCTGCACAGGGTTTATAGTGTTCTCTCAGCCTGTTTAAATATGTCGTCATTGTTTTTGAATGATTTGACCTTCAGGTTTGTAATTGTTACATCCTGCTAGCAAATAATCACAGATAAATCACTCGCTCTGTTTGGAAAACTAGGGATTTCATCAGCACCTTCCTGTATGCAACGTGACCGCCTCTCCCAGCACACGCCGACTTGTCTCGGTGTGTGGAAATGCATAAACAAAGGCACGTGGTGACGGCTGCACGCACAAACAGGAGGAAGGAACAGACGGATGCAAGAAGTGTAATTAAACGTTGGCATCCACGCAGCAGGCTGGTGCAGCGTGACTTAAGCTTTGCTGTGTTTTGGACGACCTATCGTCAGCCTTATGCAAGGTGTTTGAGCTTCTCGTTTCCGTCTTTGTCACATTTTCCTGTCACTCCTGTTCAGTTAAATCTTTTTTTTTTTGACATTTTACGCATGTTTGCTCGAGCAAACGATCGGCTTGAAGCTGAATTTACGAGACGTTTACGACAAATTCTGAAACCTCAACAGCAATTAAAGCCGTAAAGTTTGCACGAGTGCCACCTGACAGCTGGGGATCTCTGTGCCTTCTCCGTCAGATGTCAGGCTAGCATGCAACATAGCCTAACATATACAAATATAAGACAAATATCTCTCAGACCATGTTTCCCCAGTTACTTGTTTTTGTAAATTTGACCTTTGTCTTTGCAGAGAAAAGCAGAGCTCATCTCCGGTTACTCTCCATCTGCCGCAAGTGAAGACCTCAGTGGTAAACATGTCCTCTTCTCTTTGGTCCACACACATTTATTTATCGTTTCCGCTTGTGTGAAGCCTCGTCTTCAATTGCAAAATCAGAATCGGACTCTCTGATTGGGTCACTTTTCTGCTGTGAGTGGATTTCAGTTGTGTAACATTTTCGGAAGCTAAATAAGCATTGCACAAACCATAAGGATGCTACCTGAAACTTTCCCCCCCCCAGATTTTGTGAACTGATTGAGATGGTTTGTTTCCATAAAGATAAAGAAATGTTGTTGATTACTATTTCTACCTAGTTCCGCTTATTTTTTCAAATGTGCTTCTCCTCTTAAGGTCTTTCTTCCTTGTAATTTTTGAATATAGTCCTATTCTGTAAATTCAAATATGTGTTCCAATGAACCCAGGGCAATTAGTTTTCATTTTTTCATCTTTATTGGTCTAATGTAATCATTCATGATTTTTTTCTTAGCTGTAAGCAGAAAATCATCCTAGTAAACAAAAATAATATGTGGTGTTTCACTTAGTGAATTTAATTGCTGAAAAACATTCACTTTTCTATGGTATTTTTTATTCAATTGAGTACGAATGCGATAGCATAGTTTTTAAATTATCTTTATTGTTTCATTGGCATATTCACTTTTAAATTATTTTTTATTTTCTTTGTTATGTGAAGCACTTTGTGGTTTTTATCTCCAAATGGGGAAGCATAACTAAGATGTACTTACTTTTTATTTCTATTTTATTTCTTTAAAATATCAATGAAATCAATCAATCAATGAAACTTAGATGTAAAAGTTACCAAAAGGCGATGGTTGGATAATGCCTCGCTTCTAACGTCGCTACACATATGATGCATCAGTCAGTATGTGTTAAAAATTCAAAGTAGTTTCATAACATAAATATTTTTGTGTCTTGAGGGCAAATTTTCTTATTCGGGGAACCCAAACAGAATGAGAGAAACGGTAGTGTGCTAATTCTTAAAATAAAAGTTTTGACACTCCAATTGTAAGTCAGCTACTATATTTCATCTAGTTACGAAAAATATAGTAACTAATGTGAAAAATGAACTTGCTGAAAAGTTCTAGGAGAACGCAACCAGTATGACCAGTTTGAAACCAGTGGATCGAACTTGTTTGTTGACTCGACTTGGCGCACTTATTGGTTGATTCGTCTCTTTCTCTCTCTCTGCTCTCACCTCTTTGCACCCAAAGCACATAGTCCAGAGTTGTTTTGTTGACACGTCTACATTAGATATTAGACTTCACTGTTTTTGTGTTTTGCTTTTACAAAGAGTGGAAATAATGTTAATGTATCTCCTGAAGGCCTTTAGGCGTCTGCAAACTCGTGTTGATGTTGCTGCGGCTTAAACTGAGTCGCATTTTATTATCGCGTGCAAAAGAAAGAGACATATTTAGACACGAAAAGCGATTCGGTTCAGTTAACTTTTCTTCCCCGAACCTTCATTCGGCAAAATATAGAAAAGGTTAGGATAACAAACAAACGTATAAAGGGATAAAATGTTATTTCCGTTGCTTGGAAGATGTAAACATGTTGGATGAAATATGTTTCCCCGTCACCAGTTGTTCGTCCTGGGTGGGATAGTTAAGTGGGTTTATCTGTCTTTGTGTGAGAAAGTCTAAAATAACTGAAAACACAATTTTCCAAGCTCTCCTTTGTTTCTGCAGGAAAATCCCCTTCTGTCCCGATTCCTTAAAACAAACACAACCCCTTCCTTTAATTTAACGTAACCGCAGGGGCTCGAGTAACACGAACCATTAAATCATATCTTCACTATCACCTGTAAGTACACACCAGGTGTTGTTGTTGTTGTGTTTTTTTAAAACAAAGAACCTCCCAAAAACTCCTCACAGGGTTGTCTTCGCTTGTGATTCTTGCGAGATTTAGGAAAAGCTCATTTGAAAGCAACAAAATTAGATCATTTCACACTTTTTACCCAAAGGCTTCGGAGGCACACAAGAGACGTCAAACGCTTGTTGTTTGTTTTAAAGCGCGAAGCCTGAAAGATTTCCTCCCTGCCTTATCTCCGCATCAATTAATCAACAACTTGTGTCTTTTAAGCGGACACGCTCTCAGGCCTGCATACATGCATTCCTGCGCTGAGATGAATGGCGGCCATTGATGCGTCTCCCTTTTGAGGCCCGCTGCCAGAGCGAGCGTTGTGCCGAGCAGGTGAGTGGTGGAGAGGTAAACCGATCTCCCCCTGCACGCTCCCCTTCTACCCCGCCTCTCAACCCAATAGACACACATACACCCCCCCTGGATTTTTCATGTTTTTCCCTATATTCGCTGCTTCCTGGGCCTCACGTCTACCTGCCGCCGCATTCTTGCTCCATCCATGTCAAACCGTTGTTTTGGTTTTTTTTCTTTTTGTATTAGCACTCTTTGTTGTTTTGCTTCCTCTCTGTCACTTTGTCTTCATTACCCAGTTTGGTCGAGTCGTCTCTACCCGTGTTACCCGTGTCTTATCCGTCGTGCTTGGGTGACCCGTCTCTCCCCGCCATGACGCGAGGTCGGGACGCCAAGACAGACTGCGAGAACATAAGAGAAGCTGAGCCAATAGTACAGTTTCTTTCACATCGCTCTAATAAAGTCTGTTGCCTCAGAGGTTTGTTGGTCAGCATTAGTGATCAAACGGCATCATGAAGACAACAGCAGGCAAGGCAGGGATGAAGCTGTGGAGAAGCAAGGCTAAGTTATAAATCAATATAATATAGACTATAAACATAATATCTCTGGAGGAGCATCAGAGACCCACAGCTCAGGTACAGGAAAATCTGTTAACAAGTCAACTAAGAGTCAGACAATCCACAAATCAGATTTTTATGGAACGTCTGTACGGCTTGTCCCACTGAGATCCAGGATTTTATTATAGACCTGTTTTGATAAAATAAAACCAACAAATTGCAAATAATATAAGCAGTGAAGGAATCCGACTCAATTAAAGAAGACAGTTTTAGCTTAATTTAAATACTTAATAAAACACATTATTCTCATTGCATAACATGGTGGTGGAAGCATCATTATGTGTGGAAGCTGGTCAGAGACGATGGGAGGATTATTGGGACTAAATGCCCAATAAGTAGGGCCACAACAACATTGCATGGGGCCTTAAGCAGGGTTTTGGTAAAGGGCTCCACTTCCTGTTGCAGACATTAGCATCAGTGACGGTGCCTTTTATACAGCTTTAATGGAAACTGAGAGAGGAAACTAGGTTTCACTGGTTAAGCTTAAAAGCAATCGCAGATAATTGATTCTTATTTAACGAGATGCATTAGAAAACAAACCAAGCATAGACAAAGAAAAGATTTACAACTTGGCACCATATTGTAACCATGTTAACACAATAATCAAACAGTCTTTGCATTTTTACAAAGTAAACTTGCCAATTCCTTTAAAACTAAATATGTACTTAAATTAGCAATTTTTTTAAGTTAATCCTTTTTAAAGCTGTCAAATCAAATTTAACAGCTTTTTCTTTCTAAAAAAAAACCATAAAAGTTTTAGATCTATAATCTGTTAAAATTTAAGCTGTGGAGACCATAAGATGTTGCTTAGTTTGCTTATGCCTTGGGCCGGCTCTAATCTAAGAATCTGAATGTTTCAGATTTTTTACTTTTGTCGTATTTTCAAAATCATTTTAAAAAATATCTCACTTCTTTATGTGGGTCAGTCCCCAATCCATTAAGGTGTAACAAACTGTAAACTGACTGCAGTTTTGGTCAAACATAATCATTAAACCTTTTTCAGATGAGCAGGACTCCCTCAGCCCTTGTTTTAATCTGGCTACTGTCACCCAATCCAACAGCCAGCAGTAATAAACATATTTACCAACTGACTATCCAGAAGAATAAAAAGACTTTTCAGGGTTTTTACGTCATATTTTCCATGTATTGTAAGAGATACATTATCCAGGAATGCATGACAGCAAACTCCTAGCCAGGTTTGTCCTCCGTGTAAAAGTCCTGGCTTGTTTCCCCTTCTGTTTGAGGTTAAACATGAAGTCTTCTTGGTCTGTTGTGTGTTTTACTCCACCTTTTGAATGGGAATGCAAAGGAGACGATTTACGTCATGCCTGCTTCACGCACATGCAACAGAAACCGCAGTGCTTCTTGTTTTTTAGCGCTTCCTCTGCCTGCGATCAAGAAAGTGTGGCGCAAATGCAAAAAATTTTATAAATAAAGAGAACTCCAGGTGTTTGTGAAAATATCTCAAGCTTTCCTTTGTGAAGGCATTGTGTAGTACCCTTCAACCATCCGACAACGAGAGCACCAATCAGAGTAATAGCCAAAAGGATCTCTGGAGGAGTATCGGACATCGTGAGCTCAGGAGGGGCAATCTGTTGAAATAAAAAAAGTAATTCTTATAATCCAGTTATTCTTCTGCTGCCGGGACAGGAAAGCTGGTCAGAATTGATGTTGCAAATACTTATACTTACCAATTCCTCATACCTGACAGAAAGCAGTCTTCCTGTTGAAGTCCCAGTCTACGTTAGCATCTCAGTGAAACCTCTTCTTTCCTGAAATGGCTTCCAGATTACAGGTAATCTCAATCTGTCAGATCGTTTAACACCCTGAATGCCTCCACTGTGGGCTGAGTTCGTGTTTCATATCATCAGAAGGCTGGAAAATTTATTTAAAACAACACGGTTTCTGAGAAAATAAATTAGTTTTATTTCATAGAGGTTCAGTCAAATAAAGCGTGTTTAACCCCTTCAGGTAGCGGCGCTGCAACTCGACAGGACTTGGACTGCCTTCGTCTGTCCTCCGGTTATTTACCGAAACACTGTTGAACTCAAGCCTCATTTGCAAAGTTTAAAGCCTCCCTTCTGTTTTCCCCCCCATTCTTTGTTAAACTGTCCCCCTCTCACCCCCACCACCTACCATCAACAAATAGGTGTCTCTGATCTCTTTCCCTGTTCCTTAACCTGCAATAACAGCGTCCCCCTCAAGTCCTGACCCCACACCCCTCTCCCATACCATCCGCAGGGAGCCCCCTAAGAACTCCACTGGGTGGTCTCCTCCTCCCTCCTCCCCTGGTTACGATTTTTTTTTTTTTTTTTTTTTTAGGGGTCAGAAGTCAGAGGTGAGCCCCAACAGTGTGTGGGAAACGTGCTGCGCCGTGTGCTGTGTGCTGGGGTTAGGAGTAGGGGGAAAAGAACAAAAAAAAAAAGAGGAGGAAGGAACCCAGGTTTCCTCCTTGGACTTTACTAAAGCTGCCTTAATGGGACCCAACGGTGGTCAGCAGGACAGAGAAACACCGCCGCAGCGCCGGTGTCGGTTACAGTTTTGATTTATCTGGCTCAGTTTCTCCCCAAAACGTGAGCGTGTTTGGGCTGGGAGGGAGGCAGGGCAGACTGGTTTAGGCCGAGGGATCAACAGAGACGCCGTGCAGGATAATGGGCGGCGGGGCTCGCTCATGTGCCGATGTGTATAATTGTGTCTGATGTCTGTATATGCATGAGGCAACCTAGATCCCTTGCTGAGTGTGTGCTAACGTGAAGTATTTATTAGGGACTGTCTAGCCAGCGCTGTGTCAAAGAAGCTTAAAGTGATTTATTGGCGGGGCCGAGAGAAGCTGGTTATTTTACTGACGAATCTCTGTGTATTTTGGAGGTGATGGCCTTGATTTCTGTCCAGTGGTGGATAACAAGTCTGTTTGACAGCATTTGTGCTGCGCTGTGAAATCTTAAAATACGCTTTGAAAGGTCCGTAATTTGTTGGAATTTTTTTTAATTTTTTTTTTTATGCATTGCCTTATTCTTTATTGGAAGTTGTTGATTAAAAAGCATCGCTAAATTGAAGAGAGCCCTGGTGACCGCAGTGTAATTTGAGGTTGACATATAATGACGCAATGGAAAGCAAATAAGTTTCCCCCCCACTGCAGTGAATTCTGAGTGTCTCAGTCTAATAAAATACTATGAAAAAGGTTTTATTTTCAAAAGCCAGTTAAGATAGAAAACAATTGTCGTTTATCTGTGTGGCGACTGTGGCTGTGTGGGTAGAGTAGTCGTCTTGCGATCGGAAGGTTGTAGGTTCGATGTCCCTACATGTTGATGTCCCCTTGGGCAAGGCACTTAACCCCCAAAATGGCTTCCGAGCTGTGCATCAGTGTATAAATGTGTGAGCATTTGTGAGTGCGAATGGGTGAATGTCACTCTAGTGTAAAACGCTTTGAGTGGTCAAAATGATCGGATAAAGCGCTATATAAGTTCAGTTCATTTATCATAAAATCCTAAGAAAATAATAAGATTTGTAGTTGACACCGACCTCCATAACACCAAGGCTTTATTTACACATCACCTTCTCACATTGTATTGGACGTCTGAAAACACAGGCCTCACTGTAGATGTGCAGACGTCCACCGCTGCTAATAATACGCTCAGAATGAAAACAGAGCGTGGAGCGTGTGTTTGTCAACGCTCCAGCTATAATAACATGATCTGTTGCCGCGGTAAACCTTGGCACCCTGCTGTTTTTGTGTGTTTGTGTGCTTTCTGCCCTTTGGGCAGCAACTAAAACTTCAGGACATCGTGTCTTCATAAATGGATCTCCCTCCAACACGGAGACTGCACACAGATTAGCACTTTTATAGTCCACATTCGTGAGGTTTACCTGTTCTGTCTGCTGCACGTGGACCTGCGCTCGCCAAAAGGTTTAGAAGATCCAGTTTGCACACTTTGCATTAGTTTACTTCCCGACACATGATTATAAAACTGGCCTCTCAGTAGAACAAAGTATTGTATTTACAAGGCGTCCAGGTTTTTTTTCTCGCTTAGGACTTGCTCAATTGTCCTATTGAATGGAGTCCCAATAAAACACTGGAGGCAGATACAATCCATGGAAGCCCAGAGTAAACTTCCTGAGTTTTGTTTTTCACTGTGCCCTTTGTCTCTATTGAAGGACACAACTAACAAACACTTAAAAATAGAAAGACGTCACGAGACACTGCTGACGGCTCACCTCTGCTGTGACTTCTGTTTTTGTTTTGTTTGAACACAGAGCCTTGCAACAAATTATTGGCTTTATATTTTCTGATTTTGCCAGCTCCAGACTGAAATGAGCTTTAGAACATTTCTTTTGGATTATATACAATCGACCAACACAAAGTAAGCCGGTGGCTCAGAGAATGTAATTTGAAATCAAACTCTGAAAGTATGAAATGCAAATTAATACAGTCTCTTATTTTTGTTTGATGCATCTAAATAAAATCTACTGCAATAAATTACATACAGACTTCACCAAATTGGTAAAAAAAAAAAATATATATATATATATATATATATATATCTATATATATATATATATATATATATATTTAAGAGTCCACCTTTCTGAATTAGCTGTTACGTGAAGGCGTCGGGGGATTGTTGGAGAGAGCCAACAACGGGAATAATATAGCAAACAGGTCAAGGAGGAAACTTTAAAAGGAACAATGCAGAGAGAAAAAAAAAGTCTTGTTTGTACTTTTCCACAAGCCATGTGTGTAGAAGGAGGTGGCGTGGTTAGATGAGACCAACATGGAAACTTTTAGGGCAGAACTACCACTGACCAGACTATCCTCCATTTTAAAATATGGTGGCAGCATGATGCTGCGGGGGACAGAGGCGTTAGAGATGAGAGCCGTCTAAGTACAAGAAGACCGTCAAGAACCTTACGAGACAAGATGGTCGTTTAGCTTTACCGTTTTACTTTACAATGTGTTGGTCTGTCATGGCAAAGAACATCTTATATCTCAGACTCGCATAAAATAAAAAATAAGAATCATAAAAACATAAACATTTCAGTTCAGGTCATTCCCGACTCCAGCAGATAACCAAGAATCTTCATTCTGACCTTTTTCAAGAGGTCAAAGTTACAGTTCAGTGTTGTTTCTGGACAGCGTCGAGAGTGTCGGATCATTCTCAGGATGACGGTGGAGGTGGTTTTGCATTGGGAAGTGACATCATGGAAAGTGACTGCTGTGCAAACAGAGGCTGCAGCCCCTCAGGTGGGCTCCATGATTAAGAGATTACAGAGGAAATGAAAGAGCTCCAGAAAACACACACCTATACGCCTGTGCAATAACTCAGTCAAGCCTCGGTGGGTGTGTGTGTGTATGGAAAGTAAAGTGCGTGAGTCAGTCAGTTAGACAGACAGACAGACACGCCGGGGTGTCTCCAGGAGGTGAAGGGCCGCAGATAGTCGGGATCGCCCCTTCCTGCCGAGGAGGAGCCACCCACAGGTGATTCAGCGTAGCTACAGGCAAGCAAATCCCAAATAAGCCTCCTTCATCCATTCTGGTGCACAAAAAAAAAAAGGAGTTGCCTCTATCCGGCGCTGAGATTACAAGCCTTTGATTTTTTTTTTTCATGCTCCTCAGTTGAATTTTTTTTTTTTTTGCCTCCAATCAAACATTCATTACCACGGTCTAATCAGTTTCACATGCTGTGTACTTTTACTATTAGATACATGTGTAAAGATCAAAGAGACAACCTAACTCACTTTCCACCGCAATCACAACACCGACCCGTTTTATAATCGATCCCACATTCATGTGGGTGAACACAGTAATGTTTGCCTTTGCATTGGATGCCAGAAAAACCAACCCCCCCCATCCCCCCACCGTCCAAAAAAACCCAGGCATCTTGTGAGGTTTCAACATGTTGTCCATATGCTCTCGGATTGTTTACAGGAAGGTAAAGTCGCACTTTAGAAACAGCAAAAGGTTTTCACACTTTCGACACGGGAATTTGATCAGCACCTCCGACGCTTCCTGCTGAGAAATCCCAGCAGCAGAGGTTATTTGTTTGTGCCCTTGGGGCGGGTCGGAGGGGAGGGAGGGTGTTGGTGAGAGTGTGGTGGGGGTGAGGGTGGGGGGGTGTCGTTCTCTGGGAAAACCGTCACAGCCTAAAGGCCTGCTTTTGTCCTCAGAGATGAACAGGTTAATCGGACCCCGACCCTGTGAAAAATCCCCCCGCAGAAGAAGAGACGGAAAGCAGCTCAGAGCGCTGAGCCCAAAGCGGTGACTGAAGTGATCAAAATGCGTCGCATGTTTACAGGAACTAGGCAGGTAGTTGAAGAAATTGCAACTTTCCCCCATGCAGGCGACATCCTGTGACCCCCTCCGCCTCGAAGCGAGTCACTTCTACAGAAGGATAACGAACCCCGGGTCTTTTGTGCCTTGATTTAATCTCCTGGAAATGTGCCATACAGATGTGAGTTCATCTCTGGTTTCTTCGAGTGCTACTGCGGGACGAGGATTTACCTTTGTTAAATGAGCCACTAAGAGTCACCGCTGAGGTAGAGGTGGAAAAAAGTGGTTAGATGTAATTAAGACCAGATTTCAGGGACAGCAAAGAAGATACCAAACTCTCCCAAGAGTTGAGAAAATACAATGCTTTCAAATGCTGGGCTATGAAGCAGGAGAACAAATCTTTCTTCAAATTTAATCTACAGAAGAATAATTACACACGAGCAGCAACATGCTAGAAGCTGCAGTGCATAACGCAGCTTTTCTCTGTGGAAAGATTCTCACCAGAAACGAGATGCACTCTTAGTGACGAGTTCCTGCGACTTGATTGCGATATAATGTGTTGTCTGCATTGATTGCTTTTGTTCAGCAAGAACATGTTCATTTTGTTTTAGCGGTTGGAGATAGAAAAATATAGTTTCTAACCCGGCTCTGAGAGTTCAGAGGACATTGTTTTTGTGAGCGCGCAGGAGATGGGGTCGGGGACGGTACGGCTGAGCCACGTTTTGCGTCTATAATTAAAGCAAGGTGACATGTCTTTGGCCAGTGTTTTGCAGCAGGGAATAGAGGACACAATGAAGAGGTTGTTGAAAGGACACACGGACTTACACACAGGTGCACTCCTGCTGGACATGAGATGCAGTTTTGTTTGTGCAAACCCCATGATTTGAGGTGAGGAGCAACGGCAAGTGAGAGGAAGCGAAGACAGAGCTGCCTTTAAAATCTCAGGTCAACCTTATCATTAGGACCTTACCGCAGGGTGGTGGTTTGTGTCCTCAGTTGGCCTGTGAAAGATGAGGAAAGAGGGAAAAATAATTTCATCCAGCCAGCATGCAGAGCTGAGAACAAAAACTTTGTCCCCTTGCTGATTTGTTCTGCTATTTTGTTTCTCTGTCCCACTTAAATGTTTCAGCTGGTGTAGTGTTGGTGCAGGTGGACAAATTTACAGAGACGCAGCTGTCCTTGGTTTGACTCTTGGTCATTTATGGCATCTTTCCTTTTGTTTCGTTGCACTCTTTCTGTGTCGTGTTCCCGTCAAATAAAGACGACTGCTCAGTGAGCTTTATTTGAACTCTAGTTTTGTTTTCCTAGAAAGTCCGGTTAAATATCCCCCTAAAAATATAGGTTTCCGTTCAATTGAACTGGACTCTGGTGCAGTTTGAATGCGTATGTGGACGCCAAGAAGACCAGAAACCGCTCCAAAAGCAGGAAGCGAACTATGCCGCAGAGGGTTATGGGTAAATACAACAAAAACAAACGTGCAACTCTAGCGCTAGCGAGAGGAAATGGCTCATGGTTTTTGCCAAAGACAAAAGAGAAATCCTGAAACCGCCCAAATCTGATGCCATTCCATTTTTGTTTACATTTTGTGAAAAAGGAAGTTGAGCTCTGTGTCTTATTCAGAGGTTTGCATGTAATTTCCTTCTGTGGTTCTTTCTCCCATACCAAAATGAGGAATAGGGGTAGACAGGTTGTTGAAAAGGTTTGGTTGGTTTGACAAAGCAAACCGCAGCAGCTGAAAACGTAACAAATGTTGCAATTTTGGTTCTCAACCAAACCGAGTCCACTAGACTATCAGGTGCTAAAACACCCTTAGCTTATTGTCGCAATCAATTAGGTTCACTGCAATATTGTGCACAGCTGAATCCAAAGATATACCAACTCGGTACCTGGACTGTTGCATGAAAAGGAGACAAGGTAAAAAAAAAAAAGGAAAGGAGCTGAGTGAGGTGGAGTTTGGGTTTTGTTTGAAGCTTTTCAGAGGGATGTGGGCTGAGAGCGTAATTAGAGGAGCTTAAAGGAGGACAGAGGGAGGAGGCAGGATGGGCCTGAGCCACACGCTCACCTGCACCAGTGGTCCAACCAGAGCCCAGGTGCTGCACACCTGCACATCCCCACAAGCCACCACGTTTACACACACCAACTCGGCTCAATGGCTCTCTCTGTGCCGACACACAGGGAGGAGATTTTGTGAACTTCATTTGAGATCCATTAGGAGACAGATTTGTTAGGCTTAAAACATGCTTGATTGTTTGCAAACCTGCTTCTTGTTGAACCTCAAAATTTGCCAAAACCCACAGAAAAGAGCTATTTTGTGGGGGTGGGGAGTTCTGTTTTTGAGTGCTTAACGTCATACTTTAATCACATATCTAAAATCTTTCGTAGGTAGTTTGAGGGGATCCAAAAACAAAGTTGACATCTGGAATTGTAAAACAACTTAATGTCAAAAATATCATATTGGCCTATGCTGACACTACTTTAAACCATCATCTCATTTGCACAGGAGATGTATTAATGCTCCTATGATTACTTACACAGGAAATGGGGATAGGCGCTTAAATCAGAAGACAGGAAAATTAGAAAGTAACTTTAGTGCTGTGTCATGGTTTGTGAGCACAAAAAGAAGAATTGGGGGGATACAAGTTATGTGAATGATCCGCAGTTAAATGTGTGTCCTTTTAACAACCTCTTCATTGTTTCCTCGTGTCCCTATTGCAAACTCTGGCCAAAGACATGTCACCTTACCTTAATTTAAGACGTTAAACGTGATAAAAAAAATTCAAAAAAAGATTATTGAAAACTGAATTTAAAACAGCCTGGATTTTGGAGGATTTCTTTGTGATTTGACTCGAATGCATGTAGGGAAACAATGCTGATCCTAATAAACTCCTAGAACTTTACTTGAGAAGTAGAGGACGCTACCCCTTTAAGAAAGTGCAGCGTCTCTTCTTTGATTTGCGACCGTGTGGTTGCTGTGGTCAGTCGGGTCATCCATCAAGGCCTCCTGACATCATCGTTTTTTGGGGCGACTGTTATCTCTCACCGACACATGCTGCAGGACAGGCCAGTATTAACTTGCAAGAACACAGAAGGAATCAACAAGAAAAAGAAACAATCGCTAGTGGAAAACAACTATTCTTCTCCGACTGACTACTAAGATCTTCCACTGCGAGTGTCTCCAGTGTTTTTCTTTTCTGTTTCACCTCTGCTTTTGGCAGCTTTGTCTTACAATTAACCTCATAATTACTCCTCCCGTTACCTTACACACTGCAAACAGACGTTTGAGCATATAATTTAATAATCGTGGAGTTACACTTGTGCAGAATGGCTCAAGTCTTTTGGCAGATGTGTGAGGAAGGGGAAGGATGGAGTACACTCATACATTCATGCCTGGGGGTGAGGTATATAAAACTAAAGAGTGCCTGAGAAGACCAGAGATAACCTCCGAGATGGGAAACTGGCGACAAAAACGTAAGTAAAGGAAGGAAAAGATAACGTCGATGTTTGAAATTGAGTAGCTAATAATTAGTTTGTAATGTTTTTGAGAGTTTTTCCTCTGAGGGGAATGTATAGATGCGGCTCAGAGTGACAGATTGCAGGCAATGAGGCTTAAGGAGCAGGAATTTTCTCTCCTTATGGAGACGCAACACATAGCAGACTTTTCTTGGTGTGTTTATGTGAAGCTTGATATTCTCTGATGCGGTCTTTCTTTGGGTTGAGGGCCTGTTGAAAAGAGATCTGACAATTACATCAGAGCAGAAAATCCATAAATTAGAAAATACGAATTCTTCTTCTTCTCCTTTCCCCCCCCGGGTCCCCCTGGGAGAATCTGTATGAATTCCACACGTTGGGAATGACATCATGCAAAGATTCCTCAACAAGTTGCATCCAGCATACGTGCATTGCACTCTGAGGCTGAGATTGATCATTTTAACAGGCCCAGAGAGAAGACAGCGGGGACACATCGGGGCATGTTTCTAATCGGGGTATCATGTGGTAATGTTTTTACCCCACCACAATTTCAGCAATGAGCGCTGCGTGACGACTCCAAGGTTTGTCACATCTAACCGATGCGACGTGGAAAAGCAAGAATTTGTTCTTGGATATAATCGAAGGTGAAGTTTGGAAACATAAAGATGTCAAAAGTGAGACCAATTAGCGGTATCAATTCCCTTCCCTCTCCCGGGGAGATAAATGTTTGGTCGCAGCTAAAATCTCCCTCTGAGTGGATCATTGAATCTCATTTTTACTCATGTTTGGATAAACCTTGATAGGAGTTGTAAAAATGACTCTCTTTTTTTTGTTTGTTTTGTTTTTATTTTGAAATTGAACATAAGCTTTCTGAAATTTTTGATATCCAGAACTTTAACAGAGCATCGACACCATAAAGTTTTGTGTGTCACAGGGATCGTATGTACAAAACGATCACAAAGCAGTGCAGTTGCTAAGTGGAAGAAATGGGATATATGTAATACAAAAAAAAAAAAATTCAGACAAATACAAATCTGAAAAGTGTGGCGTGCCATTGCAATCAGCCCTCCTCGGTCCATGTTTTTTCTGCGTAGAACCTCCTTTTTCCACAGTTACGTCTTTGCAGATCTGAAGAGTCGACTGGAGAGTCACTGATAGGAAAACTCCAAGGGGATTTTTGGAGGTAATAATTAAAACATGTCCCTTTTGAGTCAGACAAAAATGTTGAAAGCAATCTTTTCCTCCCCACTCACAATTTCACCATTCGTCGGTTACAGTTGCTGCTTCAATCCAAACCCCTTGCAGCCATATTGTCTCCTTTAAACCCTCGACCAGAGCTGCCAGTGTGAAAGCCCCGCAGAGCAGAACTAGTGGCGTGAAGCAGAAGGCAGATGACCATTTGTTTTAGTGGTTGATGCATGGGGAGTCGGTTTAGATATTAATCTGCCACTAAAGATGTCAGCTGGATTTTTATTCCCCAACCCCCACCCCCCTCAACACTCCCTATTCTAGAACTTGACCTACGGCCTCTCCCTCCCACATTTTTACATTCAGCAGGCGTTTCTTAAAATTAACTCTTAAAACGACAAAAACTTGAAGAAGTGATTATCACTTCAATTTTTAGAGTTATTTTTTAAAAGCCCAACTAGGGACAAGTGCTGCGAATTAGCTGTTGCTACTGCACCATGATGCAAACATGGGACTGCTGTTTTATTCAGTTTGTCTATGTTGATGTGTGTCTGTCCCTATCAAATAAACTTTATAATAATAATAATAAGCAATAATGAACTTTGGCTTAATTGCTTATGTGCATTTTAGCGATGCAACACTGCATAGTTTTGGAGCGTAACTTTTATGAGCTTGAGTAATTTTCTCTCCATGTTTTAATTTACTGCGGCAATTCCTACATCTAATTTAAATGGATCATAAATCCTTCTTTCAGCCAGCCACCTCATATGGAATTGATTTTGTGCAATTGCCGTTAGTTTGTAAAGCGCTAATGTCTGTCTTCTACATCCAGACCTCATCGCTTCCTGCGGGGGTGAAAGAGCCAGAGAAGAAATTTGGAGAAGGGTGATTAGTGTTCTAGCCAAGAGATCAACTCACCATGTTCATGTCAGTCCAAGTAAGAGAATCTGATCCTGATCTAATCCCATCTGAGCTTTTCTGCACAGAGTAAAAGCTTGAGAGATGTCAAGGCTGGCCAAAGCAAGCTTTCCATATATATATATATATATATATATATATAAATATATATATATATATATATATATAGACCACACAGTCGCCCGAGACTGCAAAACCCGACACACCAACCTGTGTACCGCTTGGATTGATTACAAGAAAGCCTATGACTCAATGCCACACACTTGGATCATTGAATGCTTAGAGATGTACAACATCAATAGGACTCTAAGAGCCTTCATTGCAAACTCGATGAGGCTGTGGAAAACCACCCTTGAAGCCAACTGCAAACCACTTGCACAAGTGTCCATCAAATGTGGCATATACCAAGGAGATGCTCTGTCCCCACTGCTGTTCTGCATAGGCCTGAACCCTCTCAGCCAAATCATCAACAAGACTGGCTACGGATACCGACTCAAGAATGGGGCCACGATCAGTCACCTCCTCTACATGGATGACATCAAGCTGTAAGCCAAGAGCGAGCGAGACATCGACTCACTGATCCACACCACCAGGATCTACAGCACTGACATTGGGATGTCATTCGGACTAGAGAAGTGTGGTCGGATGGTTACAAAGAGAGGGAAGGTCGCCCACACAGAAGGGGTCTCACTCCCAGAAGGAACAATAGCAGACATAGAGCACAGCTACAAGTACCTGGGAATACCACAAGCAAATGGCAACCTCGATGAGGTCACAAGGAAAGGAGCCATAGCCAAATACCTCCAACGAATAAGGCAAGTCCTGAGAAGCCAGCTCAATGGCAAGAACAAGATCCGTGCAATAAACAGCTATGCCTTACCAGTAATCAGATACCCTGCCGGAATAATTAGCTGGCCAATGGAAGAGATGAAGGCCACGGATGTTAAGACTAGGAAGCTACTAACCATGCATGGAGGGTTCCACCCCAAATCCAGCACCCTGAGACTGTACACGAGCCGTAAGGAAGGAGGCAGAGGACTAGTGAGTGTGAGAGCCACTGTCCAGGATGAAACATCCAAGATCCATAAATACATCAAGGACAAAGCCTCAACGGACGATGTGCTCAGCGAATGTCTCAGGCAATGGGGAACAGAAGACAAGGTGCTGGAAGTACCATCATGGGAGGACAAGCCCCTACATGGGATGTACCACCGACAAATAACTGAAGTGGCTGATGTCAGGAAAACCTACCAATGGCTGGAGAAAGCTGGACTCAAGGACAGCACAGAGGCTCTCATCCTGGCCGCCCAGGAACAGGCCCTAAACACCAGAGCAATAGAGGCTCAGATCTACCACACCAGACAAGACCCAAGGTGTAGGTTGTGCAAGGAGGCCCCTGAGACAGTCCAGCACATAATAGCAGGGTGCAAGATGCTGGCAGGGAAAGCGTACATGGAACGACATAACCAAGTGGCGGGCATAGTGTACAGGAACATCTGTGCAGAATATGGACTGGAAGCCCCGAGATCAAAGTGGGGAACACCCCGAAAAGTGGTGGAGAATGACCGAGCTAAGATCCTGTGGGACTTCCAGATCCAGACAGACAAGATGGTAATGGCGAACCAACCGGACATTGTGGTGGTGGATGAAGAACAGAGGAAAGCCGTTGTGGTGGATGTAGCAATACCAAGTGACTACAACATCAGGAAAAAGGAGCATGATAAATTGGAGAAATACCAGGGCCTCAGGGAGGAACTGGAAAAGACCTGGAAGGTGAAGACCACAGTGGTGCCTGTGGTCATCGGGGCCCTCGGGGCAGTCACCCCCAAACTGGAGCAGTGGCTCAAACAGATCCCAGGAACAACATCAGACATCTCAGTCCAGAAATGTGCAGTTCTAGGCACAGCCAAGATACTGCGCAGAACCCTCAAGCTCCCAGGCCTCTGGTAGAGGACCCGAGCTCAGAGGATGAAACAGACCACCCGCGGAGGGTGAGAAGGGAATTATTATATATATATATATATATATATATATATATATATATATATATATATATATATATATATATATATATATACGTATAGGTGTGTGTATATATATATATACGTATAGGTGTGTGTAAACCACATACAGGGGCGTAAATCCCATCTCATTATTGGGAGGGACCATGAACAGGAAAATTTCTTAAGACCAATTTTGGGGGGGTCGGCAAAATTACAGTGAAATGTAACGTAAAATGTGATTTAAAAAGTTTTTAAACGTGTTTTTCTAAGTAAACAACCTATTGAGAAAAAAACAAAAATTCAAATGTTGCTTCTATACGAGTTTTGTTCAGTCTGACTGATCTAATCTCTGCTACAACTTTACAAAAATTTAAGGTTCTAAATAAAAAAGCTTTAATGAGTAACTATTAAAATTAAAAATTATGCCTTAAAATAAAGGCATAACTTTCTTTTTTTTCTATCTGTTCTCTCTTCTGTTCTTGGTCCCACACACAGAGAGCTGGTCCACTTGCTCAGCCCCTCATCCCGTTTCAAACTCTTCTACCGTATTTTCCACACTATAAGGCGCACCGGATTATAAGGCGCACTGTCGGCTTTTGAGGAAATTGAAGGTTTTTAGGTGCGCCTTATAGTGCGGAAAATACGGTAATTAACTAAAAGTTAAATATGAATGAGATGTTTGCTACCTTTGACAAAAAAGCTCAAGTCTATGAAAGCAGTGTAGCAGTTTTGCTAATGAGGCAGCTCATCGTGATTAAGCCAAAGTAAGAAATTAACGAACTGCAGTCTGCTCTTTATTGTTAATGTGTTTCTTCTTATTGAGCAGTGAAGGTAAATAAAATGTTTACATATTTTTTAAGTATTTACTTACTGGAGGGTTTCATATTAGTGATGCAGAGCCACAGCTAACAGCTAGCTCCTCACTTCAGCAGCTCTGACCAGCCTGTGCCGTTTTGCAGGGCAGCTGTTGCTCCTCCTACACTTTGGACTGAACCATTGTTCTAAAAATGGGAGGGGGGGACCTAACAATTAATTCTTATTTTGTTCTGAGATAAATGACAGATTTAGTTCGTTTTTTGTTTCTTTTGCCTTTTCATATTGATATTATTTGAATGCAAATATTTCTTCAATAATTTTTAAGGGGGGACAATTCTAGACTTTTCCAATATTGGGGGCGTCCGGGGGCGTTCAGTTTGTCACCTAATGCTGAGATCGACTCAAAACCGTCCGCGATCCACGTTTCGCACCGCTGCTCTAACAAAGCACGAGCAGTTCAGAAACAATATGAAATGGGAAAAAGTTATTTATTAACTGATTAAGTCTGTTTTAGATTGTTCTTGAAAAACGAATCAGTCACGGCTAATTAGTGGGCGCAGTCGCGGCTGCACAGTTTAACCCACTGATTTTTTACAGCAGACAGCCGCCCGCTGCAGGTACTGTGTACCCCCACTAAATCTTTTAGGGGTACGGCAGGGTACTGCCTTACTTTCACCCCTGCCTATGACTGCTGCGTGGGGAGAGACATTTCAGTTATCTAAAACTAATAGAAAAAAATTAAGCATTCTACTTGCATACTGCATGTGGACTGTTGCATGTAAAATAGATGAGGAGTAAATATTATGCTAGTATCAGTCTTGAATCAAAGAAAGCAAGTTGCAAGCCTTTAAAATTGTAACATTTTTTTATGGGAGTATAAAAAAAAGACTCAAGGTGTGCTGTGGTGGCGCAGGGGTTAAGCACAACCCACATATGGAGGCCTTAGTCCTCAATGCGGCCGTCGCCAGTTCGATTCCCGGCCTGGCGACCTTTGTAGGGGGGCCCAATCTAATATTTTGTCAGGAGGCCCAAAATTTCTGGCGACGCCTCTGGTTCCAGCTGTCGTCAGAAGCTCAGAAGTGAAGTTAAAAGCTGAATGAAGCTTCATGTCAGGCAAAGGAGTCTGAAAACAAAGAATCAAAAGAACTCTGTGAAAAAGGGGAGTTTTAAAGACAGCACTCATCTTTCAGAGAAGCATTCAACTAACTGCAGTGCATTATGGGTAAAAGTGGCAAATTTGTAGTTCCCATATGATTGAACAATTCCAGCTCTTGGCAGGGCTCAGAAGTGAGCATAAAAGCTGAACCAAGTTTCATGTCAGAAAAACTGAGTTATAAAATAAAGAAATAAAAAAATAAACGAATGTGATGGAAAAAGGGACTCCATAATCAAAATTTCAAAATTCCAATCTTCAGAATAAGATACAAGCAATAATCCTGCATCCAGTGGAAGTGAGCTGAAGAAATAAAATAAAATATGACCATCCTTCTTATCCTTTTCAAAGAAAGTAAAGCAAGTAATTAAAATGTTCTGAAAATAAAATGAAATACTGACCTTTTATTTATTGGATGCCATTTTTATATTTTAGTTTATATAAACTTGCATTTTAGAACAATGCAAGAACATAAATGAACCATATATTTGTTTAAAACTTTATGTAAAGCTCATTTGTTACAGATGGTTTGATTAACCATCTGTAACAACAATAAAGAGATTTGGTAAAACACAATGCGCATTGAGGTAAGGTCAGTGTCTGGCAAAAAACAAGTTCCTGCAAGGAGGAGTCATAATGTTACCGCTTGGGAAATTTCCACCACACTTTCTCAAGAACTAAAACACGACAAAAACAATATAACAGCAGAACTAGCATGACCTAGATTAAACATATTTCAATATATATGCAAAAAAGAAAACCATATAAACATATTTTATAAAATGCATAAATATATGCAAGTGTCAGTTATGACATCACTCTCTCTGTGATGCCATAATATTATTCTCTTGTTATGACATCATAAACAGTCTTAAGTACTTGAATTTTTTCCCAAGAGATCTTTCAGTGGAGCATTGAAGAAAGAGCGGAAACTTGTAAAACCTTTATGATGCAGAATCCAGAATTTCTCGAAGAACTTGAGGAATTTTATATAAGGATTCAAAGAAGGAGGCTGCACAGTTTAAATGCAGATGAGTTAGTGACTGAAATGGCTGAACTAATGACGAAAATGAAAAGATTTTATAATTTGGACGAGTCAGAGGAAAGTGAGATATTGGAGGCTGTAATGGAACATCTGAGGCCAGACGTGAGGCAGCAGCAGCAGCGTCCACCCTGGAGTATGTGGACTTTCTTGTCTGATTGTGGGGAGTCTTTTATGAGCGGCTTCGGTTTTGGCTTGGGTTTTGGTACAGCTGCAGGAATTGCTCTGGCTGTGTGTAACAAACTCTTTTCTTAAACACTCTTGCAAATATGGATGGTGCTTGCAGAACCTGGCTCTTGGGACGTGGAATGTCTCCTCTCTGGGAGAGATTTGGAGAGGGGTTCCTGTCTCAAGTGGAGGAGTTTAAGTATCTGGAGATCTCGTTCACAAATGAGGGAAAATGGGAGCGGGAGATCGACAAGTGGATTGGGGCAGCGTCTGCTGTGAAGCAGGCACTGTACCCGTCTGTAGTGGTGAAGAGAGAGCTGAGTCAAACAACGAAGCTCTCGATTTACCAGTCGATCTTTGTTCCCACCTCATCTGCGGTCATGAGCTGTGGGTCATGACTGAAAGAACGAGGTCCCAGATACAAGCGGCCGAAATGAGTTTTCTCTGCAGGGTGTCTGGGTTCTCCCTTAGAGATAGGGCGAGAAGCTCGGTCATCCAGGAGGGACTCAAAGTAGAGCTGCTGCTTCTCCAAGTTGAGAGGAACCAGTTGAGGTGGCTCGGGCATCTGTAAGTAAGTAAGTAAGTAAGTAAGCTTTATTTCTATAGCACTTTTCACAGACCAGGATCACAAAGTGCTGCACAAAGTATAAAAAATAAAACAAATTAAAAACAACATACAAACAATAAAACACAGTAGTACACTAAAAAGCAAGATTAAAAAAGTGGGTCTTAAGTTGTTTCCTGAAAGTGTCTATGCAATGTAGAGATCGAATGGTGCAAGGTAGCTCATTCCATAGGCGGGGCGCCACAGCTTTAAAAGATCTGTCTCCATGAGTCTTAAAAAAGGTCCGAGGAACCGTCAACAAGTTCAAATTCGACGACCTGAGGCTCCTAGTTGAAACATAAGGCTGTATCTGGTCAGCATGCCTCCTGGACGCCTCTCTGGTGAGGTGTTCCGGGCACGTCCCACCGGGAGGAGGCCCCAAGGAAGACCCAGGACACGCTGGAGGGACTATGTCTCTCGGCTGGCCTGGGAACGCCTTGGGATTTCCCCCGAGGAGCTGGGAGAAGTGGCTGGGGAGAGGGAAATCTGGGCCTACCTTCTGAAGCTGCTGCTCCATGACTCAGAAACAATAGAGGAAAATGGATGGATGGACAAAGGTTTTTGTTATCATGCAGTTTCTAAGGGCTCGACATGTAAGAGGATGAGGAGGTTCTACAAACAACTCTACGGATGATCCTTCACTTTCACTTGTTTTGCATGACCTGTGGAGGGTCAAACAGAGTTGTTCACTCTGTTTAATTCCCTGAAATTGATTCACTTACCTGGAGATTACATTGTTTCTTTGGTGGAAACTGAAATCCTGGGTACGCCTCGCTGTCTTCCTGCGAAAAAAGAGGACAAAGGGGACTTATCTGACAAAATTAATACAAACATGATAAAAGAAGAAACTAAATAGATTCCTCAAAGTGAGGTCCTAGCCTGGGGCCTTGGGACTTTCTGTTTGGACGTCATCTACTGGGTCTTTTGGACCTTCTTTCCTGCAATGAAGAGAAAAAAAGACATTACTCACCTGGTATGTATTTCTTCTTTTTGTAATGGACAATCAGGTTGTTTACTTGTGATTTGGGGTTTTTTGTTTGGTTACCTGCAGCATCTCCTGAATTGGGTGGTTCATTTGCAGGTACTGGTTATAAAAAGTTTTATATACTTTGATTGTAATGTGGGCTGCACAGTGGTGCAGTTGGTAGCACTGTTGCCTTGCAACAAGAAGGGCCCTGGAAGACTCCATGTCTTTCTGCATGGAGTTTGCATGTTCTCCCTGTACATGCATGGGTTCTCTCCGGGTACTCCGGCTTCCTCCCATAATCCAAAAGCGTGACTGTCAGGGTTAATTGGTTTCTCTAAATTCTCCCTAGGTGTGTGTGCATAGTTTTTTGTCCTGTGTCTCGGTGTTGCCCTGCGACAGACTGGTGTCCTGGCCTCTTGACTGGAACGTTAAGTCTCATCAACTTGTTGTTTGTACTCATTGAGTCCATGCAACAACTAAAATAAAATAAAAAAGGAAAGTATTTGAAAGTGGTGAGGATTTCGGCTGGTAAAAAGTTTAACATTTTAACATGTCCAGACACTATGCCATTTCTACGGAAGCAAACCAAAAAGTTTTGAACAATACAACTATGTCAAGTAATGACAGTCTTGTGTATAGTTAGTATATTGCTGCTGTTGTAAGCAAAAAACAAAACAAATACATTTTGCTGACAATATCTTGCGTGAGTTTAGGAATCTTGTTTACCGTGGAAAAGTCTTGACCAAATACATTATTCACATAGAATTTTTAATGTCAAGACATTTTTTCATTTATGTTGCTGCATGTTACGCAGAGCGGGCTTGTAATGTGGGACTCACCTACCGGTCCGGGATAAACCCATTCTCCTGTCTCTTCTCTGGCCTTTTCCCCTTTGCAAAGAAACTTTCCAAAGACATCTGATCTGTTTCTTACTCATTTTGCTGCTTGTGGGCTCAGTGTTGGCGCGCAAGTAACCAGACTTCCAATGATTCACTTCCTGCTAAAGAGGCCCCTGGTGGTTGAAGAAAAATCCACATATAAACAGCTTATAGTCCGGGAAATACCATAAATGAAAAAAAGTCTGAATGCTCTCTGGTATTGTTCAGGGGGGCGGACCAAATGTGGAGGCGGGCCAGATCCGGCCCGCGGGCCGTAGTTTGGGGACTCTTGTTCTATAGACTCCTTGTATGTTTAATTTACTGGTGTCATCGCAACTGAACTAACGGGCGCTCATGAGAAAAAGAGCAACCGCGGTTCTAGTTACCTGAGGCATAAAGCTACAGGAACTGCTGCAATTTGTTCTTATGTACACATTCATTAATATACCTTATATATATACATATATATATATATAACAGCTGGTAGCTTTTGAATTGTTACAGAATGTAGCTGTATTTATTTCAGTCCACTGGCTGCAATGTTGACACCTTGAGATGCCATGAGACCTATATCCTGAACATCATGGCATGGATTGCATCCCAGTTTTCCATGTCTGGCATATAACCATTCATTTTAGCTTTTAAACTGGTTATATTGATCCTGTGTCCAGACAGAGGGATAATCAGTAGCCCAGCATCATGACCTGTTTGTTCTGAAGATCCTGCAGCTTCCACTTCTCTTCCTAACATGGCGCCTCCTCACCCTGACTCTCATACTGATAGGAGGAACCACAGAGCTCTGTTAGGTTAAAGCTCATCTTCTAAAGTTCGGATATTTTTCCTCCAACAGGTTCCAGAGGAATCACCTCAAACCAGATGTTGGACTGGATTTTATTTCAATGTCATTTGTGAATGTTAGAGCCTCATTTTCAACAGTGGAGCTATAAAGGTTGAAAAAGGTTAATATTTTGGAGAAAGTCTCATCAACATCAATATTTCCACTAAATAAGAGGCAAAAACAAAATTGTTTGATAAAGGAAAATCCTCTCAGACTCTGAGCCTGACAGCACCAAACTATTTTTTTATATTAGACAATTAATTTAATTTCACACAATTATCACGGAGCCATTTGTTTGTTAAATACTTAATGAAACATATTTACCATATTTGATGTTTGTTGTATTCATAAAGAACGAGGTAATTAGTCCAAGTTTGTCGTTTATTTAACGACAAATAAACGACAAACTTGGACTAATTACCAGCAAATAACACATCTTTGCTGTGTTATTAGCCACAGCAAAGATAAAACAACCTGAACAGATGATCAACTCTAAACCACTCGCACCTTTTTACTCTCCCTCTCTGTCATTTAAGCACACGCGTTGCCAAGGCAACCTCCTGCGCTCCACAAGCTGACCAGAGATTATGTTAAAAACATAACATTCAGTCCGTTACGATATTAGGTTGCAGTCTTGATACTTATTTTTGCGATCATTAATAAACGCTCCTTGAACACAGCGGTGGTTGATTAGTTAATTTTAAACTCCTGCTCTGCTCGTTATTTTGGTAATGGAACCGAAACAGAATTGCGCAACACCTTGTTGAAACAATAATTACTGAGATTATTATTTTTGTTGTGTCATTAATTTGAACACGTTTTGTTGATTTTTGTTGTTGTTTGTCTTTAATAAAGTTATGAACGTTTTGATAAGGAGTCAGAGGAGGACGTGCTGCTCTCAGCCTCCTGGCGGCGTTCAGTTTGTTACCTAAAGCCGAGATCGACTCAAAACCGTCCGCGATCGACATATTACACCGCTGCTCTAGCAAAGCACGAACAGTTCAGAAACAATATGAAATGGGGAAAAAAAAGTTATTTATTAACTGATTAAGTCCGTTTTAGATTGTTCTTGAAAAACTGCTCAGTCACGGCTAATTAGTGGGAGCAGTCGCGGCGGCACAGTTTAACCCACTGATTTTTTACAACAGACAGCAGCTCCCCTCTCTTGCAGGTACTGCGTACCCCCGCTAAATCTTTTAGGGGTACGCAGTACCCTGCCGTACCCCCTTACTTTCACCCCTGGGTTGGTCTCAGTTAGTCAAAGGTATTCAAGCCACCTACTCGTCTTCTTACGTTGCACAATAAAACGCTCAGTGAATTGAAGGAAATTATTAAATAAATTCCTCCTTACTGTTCCGCTACTACATTCCTTGTAAAATCTAACTGTAAAGATTACTGTCCCGCCCCACACACAGATACCGTTATGCTAAAAAAAGATCTGGTGTAATGGTGTGGAAAACAAGACACGTTCTTGAATAACTTACTGCATTTATTTCACGTAGCACATACAGTAAAATGCCGTTATACTTTCTATCATCTCAACGGCGCCTCCTAATGGCGTGGAGTAGTATTACACAACAATCTCCAAAGGCAAGACATGATGATGTAATATAAAGACATTTAAAAGCAGATGAGGAACAAAGTCCCTGGCCACTTTCTGTCTGTAAAGGTTTACAAAGCCATTTCTGATGCTTTGGAACCACAGGGAAGTCATTATCCACTAATGTAGAAAACATGGAACAGTGTCGAACCTTCTCAGAAGTAGTCGGCCTGCCGAAATTACTCAAAGTGAGCATCAACCACTTGCCCACAAGGTCGTAAAAGACCCAAAACAACATTGAAGGCGGTTGTCCCTTGCGTCAGCTGCAGTTTGTTTTCATGACTCAACTATCCTGGTCAGAAATGACATCTGTGTTTCAATGAAAAAAAAACACTGATGAACAAATAAAATACTAAGACCCTTCTAACATTTGCCAAGAAAAACATCATCATGATCATCAGGACCTTGACCAAAATATAAAATGTTCTGTAAAATTACGAGATGAAAGTGTCACTTTGCCAAAACTGTCTTTAAAAAAACACTAAAGAAGACTTCAGAAAACAAGATCATATATTCTACAAGATTTTTTTCAAGTCAATTAAAATTATCAAACTTTTTTAAATAGCATTCCAGCATAATGAGCCAATGTTTTCAGATATGTTTCTCAGTCAAATTAATAGACTGATTATGAGCAACCAAGCTTTTGATTGGTTAATAAATAACCTTTGAGTAAATTGGATACGGGTATTTTTCATGTCAACACTTCAGACACGTGGATTCCTTGTGTGACATCATGGAGAAATCTAAAGAAATCTACGCTGGTTCTGCACTGCTCAGGTTTCTTCCTTTGTTTTAGTTTCCAGATGCCTGAAGGTGCCACGTTTATCTGTTAAACAGTAAAGAACATTTCTATAAACAGTAAAATTGTAAGGATACCAATGTTTTAGAGTATTGGAGATGTGGTTAACACAAATGATCATATTCATGTGAGCCATCCTGTTTTTCCACTTCTTGCTTTTTGACCCTTCTATAGTGTCTATCAAACGACCAACACGTTTTGTTTTTTTATTTTAGCCACAGACTTTCTGTTAATTTGACTATGTTTAAAGTGTGAATTTTACTAGCATGACACAAGGGGAAATGCTTTGCATCTCCATTCAGGAGAAACATTAAAGTCAGGAATGCTACATGCTACAACGTCTTTGTGAAAGCTTTGATATGAACGAAAGAAAAACAAAATGCAAGTTGACTATTGGAAGTTTGTAGTTTGAAAAAAAACAAAAACTTTTTGAGCTAAAGCTTCTAGCTGCAGTTAAAAGATTTTAAAAACTGTCGGAAAAGAGTTGAGAAAACTGTGGCTTAGAGGATTTTTGATGGGAATTTGCCATTTCTGCAGCTTGGACATCCACACATTGAAACTTTTAGAAGGGCCTTGTCTGCTAGTGCAGTGTTAAAAGATCCAGTAATTGTTGCTGCTCAAGGTTTTCTGGACCATTGAATGCACTGACATTATTCTTTTCTTGTCTTCACCTCTGTAGAGGCATGCATTCATGGCCACCCACAAAGTCGGCTTAAATTTTCGGGGAAAGTTAACTTGTTGGCTCTGTTTCCGTACTGTACAGACATGCAGAATTTTGACTGTTGCTTGGAATTTATTTTTCATGACCACAGCATTATTTTTATCTTCAATATTTTTATTTACTTTTTTTTTTTTTTAGGGAAAAATCTTTATCTGTTAATTTAACTTTTAAATGTTTGGTGTATAGGCTACCTACAATTTTTAAATGACATGTATAAGGTAAGGTAATTTTATTTATATAGCACATTTTCAGCAACAAGGCAATTCAAAGTGCTTCATGTGAGTTATAAGGAAATACAAACAAAATAATAAAACAAAGGAAAGAAAAAAAGAGAAAAGAAAACTAATCTAGTGTTGTTCTAAAGTATGTAAACTAGGTGCTCCTGTTCCTGGTTGCTAAGTATCTAATTCCATTTCTAAATTTCCTTTAAGTCTGCGTACTGTTTGTCATTTAAGTATGTTTGAACGGAGATTATGTATTATATTTTTGTTTATAAGGTGGTGTAAATGACCAATGTGCTCATGCAAAATTTTTCAATTTGGGCCAAAAAAAAATAACGGATCCCTATGTATATCTTTGTCGATTTTCAACAGACTGTTTACCGTCGCTCTATGATTCTAATTACAAGAGGTCTGACTGCCTATACCAAACCACCGATCGGTGGTAAACAAGACTGTTCTTTTTTTATTTTGGTACATTTTGTGCAATATCCACACATACTGAGGGAAACTGTTTGCACGGCCTGCCCCTGTGGCCCATTTTTATTTGTGAAACCGCTCCAGTCGCTTTAACTACGGTTGTTCTAATGACCTCCAGTTCATGTTTTCATGCCTGCGTGAGCCAACCTACTGCTGGAGCTTAACTGATATTGGCACAACCGAGGGGGGTTGAGGTAGAAATGAAAGTGGGTGGCTTGGTGTACAAACAAACTGTTGCACAAGCAGTCCAGTGAAAAGTAGGTAAGCACATAAATACACCCCCTCAGACTGAATCAGAGCTGTGTTCTTTGTTTTCCTCGTCTCTTCTGTTGTTGTTTTTTTTTTTAAGATAAGAAACGTGTAATGTGTTTTTTAATAGTCACCTATACAATCTTTAGTTTTTCGAATCCCAAGCAATAAATAAATGTGTCTGCAGCATCTTTTAGTTTATCATTTATGCTCAAGACTTTCTGTCAACTTTTTATTTGCATTTCTGTGTCCCACGGGTAAAAATATGATGTGACCCAGAGGCCTGTTTCTCTTTGCCACTCAACCAAATGGGAAAGAAAAGAGAGCGTTGAGTTCAAGTAAACCAGGTGTATCTCGATCTGCATTGGTCAGAACATGGGTCTAAGAAAACAGCTGCAATCTAAATTTGCTTCTATCTACCATCAGAACAATAATAAAATCAAAGGAAACAGACAAGTAAGGTGGGACAAGCTTCTTTTCCCCCCACACACAATGAGGACTACGATGAGAAATATAAATAAATTATTCACTGTGACCTCTGTTGCACACTTGAACAATAGTGATGTCGAGACATGCGGTGGTTTTAAATTTTCTTTACTATCCTTTTTCTAAAAATACAAACAACATTCATAAATTCGACGTGCGTCACACTATGGCTGCTATGTTGTACTGACCTTACATTCTTCAACACAGAAACCTAGCTTAGCTGTACATTTTGTCTTACAACAAATTTTGTCTTACAACAAAATGTACAGCAACGTACATTTCCCTTCTCACCCCTCTGCGGGTGGTGGCTCTCTCTCTCGCTCTCTGGCTCTCTCTCTCATATCCTCTAAGCTCGGTCCTCTACCAGAGGCCTGGGAGCTTGAGGTTTCTGCACAGTATCTTGGCTATGCCTAAAACACTCTAAAAGGCAATACCTATTCTTACTTAAATGAGGTTTGTATGCTTTACTCAAGTCTCACTAAATTGTTTATTCAACTCAAGTAATGTGAGTAATGTACATGTTTGGCCTGAGAAAAGTACAAGACTATGTTATTTTGAGTAAACTGGATGTGACTATTTTTGTTACTGGAGTGAATGCTTCAGCTCAGCGGTGCGCAGGAAAGTGCGGGAAGCTTCCAGAACGTTTGTGGACTTGCACTTTGGAAGAAGCAGAGCTTCTTTAAAGGTGAGTTATTCGTCTTCAGTATATTTTCATGTGTCATGTATGCCATTACTACTCGCATATATGGTTACAGGTTGACTTTTCTTTAAAAACATGACGCATAAAAGTCTTTGCAGGCTAATATGCTAATGTTAGCGTGGGCTCATGGGTCCAACATTAGTTAAAACTGCCACGCCTTTTACTTGAGAGCCTTTAATGTTTTTGTCCATTGTTGTGGAAAAAAACTATTACCAAGCACTGTTCAGGTAAAATCACTCAATCAGGTTTATTTATGAATTGTGCACAATACAGAGTAGGACAATCAATCATGAAGCAATTCTGGATGGAAAGCTCTGCCAGGCAGAGACAACACATGAGTCTTTTACACACATTAAAGTTCGTTTTAAATTAACTTCTTAACTTCTCTTATGTCTAGAATTAATGTCTAAACTCTTAAACATCCTTAGGAGTCAAGCAACAAAAATGATCATAATTAAGCTACCCAATTTCATGTGTTTTCTAGGAACCCCCAGCCCCCTCCCAAAAAAATTACATTAGCGCAGTGAAGGTATAGATAAGTGTCCATAAAAAACCCAACATGAAAGCGCAGATTTTCCATCTGGAAAGTAGGTAAAGTGTAGAAGCAGAAACACTGATCGTCTGTCTGGAGGAGGATTTGTTGCCTCCTGTCAGAAAAGTGTAAATGTTCACTCTGCTCTTCGGTCACTCGCCAGTAGACCAGCAATAGTCCTTTGAGTAGAGAGCCTTTCAGAAACATCCAAACTAGCTGTTGCTCTGGACATTGTCCTCTTTGGTGTCAAAAGTTGAAGTTCTTGATACTTGGTAGAGTGAAGTTTTGCTGCTCACTCTGTTGCTGCTTCAGATTTAAAGTTGTGATCTAGATGGACGTTACAGACAGGTTGTCCTTCACAGTGGTTGATGTGGATCCAGGTTGTTCCTTCCTTCTCGCCCCTCTCCTCCACTCGGTCTCGGCGTTGCTGCAGCCAAATCCTCCCCCGTCTCTCTCCTCCGACTTACTGTCAGTCCAACTGGTTCTGGCGTTGCATCTTTGGGTTGTCCAGATCGTCCCTCAGGAAATGTCCATGTTGTCCACAGATGAAACAAGCGTCAACAGTTCAGAGTCTTCTTCTCTCACAGCTCCGAAGCATGTTTAGCTTTTCATCCTCTACGCTGATACTGGACAGCAGACCAGTGGAGTTTGTTAAAGCTCAGTCTCTCAGTTTTCAGTCCAAATGCCCAACCGGAGACTGACGGTTGTCCCCTGGAGATGATGGGAGTTTTTTTTTTTGTCTTCCTGAGACTCCAGATCTTCCGATCATTTTCCTCGGCTGGTTTTGTAGGAGGGACATCATCTGGTCCATGGGAGGACAGGTTTGAGGAGCTGAGGTCAGAGGTCAGATGCACCGCGCGAGGCTCAGACAGAGGGAAAGAGAAAAAGCAAATAGAAATCGATTAGGGTTTGTTTTGTCATTTTCTTTGTTGTTTTCTATACATTATACCTTTTATGTAATCATATAGTTTTAGTCATTTATTATTCATCCAGTATTATGGCTGCTGTTTGTGGAACAGTTTGTCAGAGAAACCTGAGGGCTAATTGATGGTACAGCTCTTAGAGCTGCTTTTAGTATGAAAGGGTCCCTTATAAATAAAATTAATTAATTGATTGATCCTTTTAAGAAATTTTTTTATTTATTTATTCAAACACACAAAAGAAAATTAAACATATTAAGGCCGGTAATTTATCAACAAAAGATTTATGTTCACCATTTTATTCCAAACAATTCACCCTGAGGAGGAGATTGTGTGCTGAAACCACTTAGACCCATTCTTCCTGAATTGGGTGGGATTTCCTCTTTAGCCTGCAAACGTCTTCACAGAATCCAACAAATCAACTTTGTGGTCGCTCTGCCTCTTAATCCTCTAAGAGGGGCCTTTATTTCCGATAAAGGTCTTTCGTTTGGTTCCCTCAATTTAGAAAACCAAAACTCAAGGAATCACCTCCCTTATTTACCTTCCTTGTGGCTCGTGTTTAGTCAAGGTGATGGATTTTGGGTGGAAAACTCCATGCATGGTTAGTAGTTTCCAAGTGTCTTAATATCTCTGGTCCTTATCTCCTCCATTGGCCAGCTAATGATTCCTGCAGGGTATCTGATTACTGGTAAGGTATAGCTGTTTATCGCACCGATCTTGTTCTTGCCATTGAGCTGGCTTCTCAGGACTTGCCTTATTTGTTGGAGGTATTTGGCTGTGGCTCCTTTCCTTGTTGCCATTTGCTTGTGGTATTCCCAGATACTTGTATCTGTCCTCAATGTCTGCTATTGTTCGTTCTGGGAATGAGACCCCTTCTGTTGCGACGACCTTCCCTCTCTTTGTGATCATCCGACCACACTTCTCTAGTCCGAATGACATCCCAATGTCAGTGCTGTAGGTCCTGGTGGTGTGGATCAGTGAGTTGATGTCTCGCTCGCTCTTGGCTTACAGCTTGATGCCACCCATGTAGAGGAGGAGACTTTTGGTGGCTGCAGTCTTGAGTAGGTATCTGTAGCCAGTCTCTTTTGAAGTTTAGAGCCATCCCGTCCTTCCAAACAGTGATGGTGCTCAGAGGGGTTTTCCTCCCCCATTGCTCCTTCCCGCCTGCCTCACCCGGAGAGCCAGGCCGCTGCTGCTGGGACCTCTGTACGTGGAGCGCCGGCTCCTTCGTCCAAAGAGGCGCAGGCGATTCTTCTTTGTGGCTGTGTCCTTGGCGTACCATCTGTAGTTCTGTATGTTTTTCTTTTTTTTGTCACCATTCGGATCACAGCCACTGGGGGGCATCTGCCTGCGCCTGCTTACCAGAAAGTTTCTGGAGGTCCATATTGCGTCTTTGAAGGTGGCTAGGGTGAGCCACATCTCCGTGAAGTCTTTTTTTTGCCATTTTCTGGTGGCTCACCCTGTGCAGCACTAGCTGCGTTTTGAGGACCTTCCTTGCTGGGAAGTATGGGAATTGCAAGGAGCCGTCCTTTGCCCACAGGTCCACAGCAGCGCTGCACTCCCACAGAAGGTGCCTCACCGACTTCGGGTCAGGGGCAGATGTCGCAGGAGTGCATGACGGCTCTGACCGGGAGGATCCCATGAGCCACCATCCTGGAGTCTGTTTGGAAGGACGGGATGGCTCTCGTTGACGATTTGGCTGAGGGGGTTCAGACCTATGCAGAACAACAGTGGGGCAGAGAGTTTCCTGGAAAGAATTATGATTCTTTCCAGAGTTTTTGATCTCTGCCCCATTTGATTGACACTTATGCAAGTGGTTTGCAGTTGCAGTTTTTTTTTTATATATATATATATACTTTAATGTTTTTTATGTTTTTGTCTTTACTTTTTATCTTTTTAATAATTTCTTTTTATTTCTCTTTCTCACTGTTTATCTTTTTTAAACTTTTTTTTCAAATCTCTTTCTCTTTCTCTCTGTTTATTCAATGTCACATGCTGTTTTTATTTTAATTATGTATAGCTCTTTGAAATGCCTTGCTGCTGAAATGTGCTATACAAATAAAATTTGATTGATTGATTGGATTGATGGATTGATTGATGGATTGATTGATTGATTGATTGATTGATTGATTGATTGATTGATTGATTGATTGATTGATTGATTGATTGATATACTGCAAACCACTTGCACAAGTGTCCACTGTTGTTCTGCATCGGAACCCCCTCAGCCAAACCATCAACAAGACTGGCTACAGATACTGACTCAAAAATGGGGCCACCATTCATGTTACCCTAACCCTCCTCTACATGGATGACATTAAGCTGTACGCCAAGAGCGAGCGAGACATCGACTCACTAATACACACTGCGAGGATCTACAGCACTGACATTGGGATGTCCTTCAGACTAGAGCAGTGTGGTCGGATGGAGGGAAGGTCATCCACACAGAAGGGGTCTCATTCCCAGAAGGAACAATAGCAGACATAGAGGATAGTTACAAGTACCTGGGCATACCACAAGCAAATGGCAACCTGAATGAGGTCACAAGGAAATACCAAGTGATCAGGAAAACGGAGCACGAGAAACTGGAGAAATACCAGGGCCTCAGAGAGGAACTGCAAAAGGCCTGTAAGGTGAAGACCACAATACCATACCATACCATACCATACCATACCAACTTTATACAAAGCACTTTATACACCAATTTATACACCAATAAATTGACTAAAAACAGAAGAAAACTGACCAGCAGTTGAAGGGTTAAGACGGAACCGAGCTGCAGGGCGTGCTTTAGCTTTAGCACAGGACAGCGTTATCTCACATAAAACAGGCATATGGTCTGAAAATAATGAGTCACCAATCACTAAATTAAAAACTGGTAGACCATAAAATAAAACCAGATCAAGACTGTGACCATGCTCATGGGTAGCACCAGTCACAGACTGCACAAAATTAATAGAATCAATAACATTAAGAAATGACTGAGCCATAGGTGAAGAAGGACAACAGACATTACTATTAAAATCACCAACAATGAGAAAGTGGTCATACCTTGGCATGATATCAGTCAAGAAATCTGAAAAGTCATTTCTAAAGTTTTTGTTGTACTTTGGTGGCCGATAGACTGCCGCACACAGCTGAGAGCTGCCGAGTTCAAATAGACTAATCTCAAAGCTACTAAATGAGGCCAGAGGCAACTGTTTACAAGTAAAACAACTTTGGAATAGTGACTGAGTGACTGTTATAGTGACTGTTATAGTGACTAGGATTCACCCAGCCTCTACAGGGCCAAGGAGCGCAGGGACCACCTGTGGTCCCCACGCCTGTGGCCCTGTGCCTGTGGTCATCGGGGCCCTCGGGGCAGTCATCCCCAAACTGGAGCAGTGTCTAAAACGGATCCCAGGAACAGCATCAGTCCGGAAATGTGCAGTTTTAGGACCGGAGCTCAGAGGATGAAAGAGTCCACCTGTGGAAGGGTGAGAAGGGAATTTTAATTGTATATGTGTGTGTGTGTGTGTGTGTGTGTGTGTGTGTGTGTGTGTGTGTGTGTGTGTGTGTGTGTGTGTGTGTGTGTGTGTGTGTGTGCGTGTGTGTGACAACAGACATTCAACACAAAAATTAAAATCTGGATTTATACTTCGTGGCAGTTCGTTACCAGAAAAACCCCGCTTATCCCTTAACATTAAATTAATAAGTAATATTGTTTATAAAACATAAACTCTTTCAAAAAATACTGCTTATCGGCTTAGACACAAGAAATTTACATTTGATAAATTTTGCAAAAGTGAAAATCAGAGGTTTACTTTGTGGAACTTGGTTACCAGAAAACGCAATCGTCTCTTAGCAACAGATTAACAGATTAGCAACAAAAAATCTTTTTGTTCAAAAAACACAAGATTTCTTCTGTTCTTTTGAAATACTACTTTTTTTACACTAACAAGAATTGTGCAGTTGGTGAATTTGGCAGAAAAGTTTTTTTTTTGTCATTAGTGGTAAATATAATAAAAACACACATTAAACACAAACGAAAAAATCTCAATTTATACTTCGTGGCACTTCGTTACCAGAAAAAAAACCTGATTACATAGAAGACATTTACCGTTGGCAAATTTGGTTACCAGTAAACACACTCATCTCTTAGCAACAGACTAGCAACAAAAATTGTTATTTTTCAAAAAACATAAGATTTCTTCTGCTCTTTTGAAATGCTACTTATTTTACACTAACAAGAATTGTGCAGTTGGTGAATTTTGCAGAAAAGTGTTGTTTTTTGTTGTTGTTTGTCATTAGTGGTATTTTAGAACAGACATTCAACACAAAAGTAAAAATCTGATTTATACTTTGTGGCAGTTCGTTACAAGAAAAAAATGCTCATCTCTTAACACCAAATTAATTATTCTGTGTTTTTTTAAGGTGTAGCGTAATAGGTGCCTTATATGCATTGTATGGAAGCATTGAAAAACAGTGTAAACATTGGTGTTTATGCTATGACAAAGATGGACTTTGTTTATTACAGGTTACTTCTGAAAATGCTTGATTTCACTCGATTTTATTTTGGGGTATCTGAGTAATAAAGACTGTATTCAAATGTACCCCAGATTTTTCAATTAAAAAATAAGTAAAATGATAAGATTATTTTTGATTCCCCCAATAAAATATCAGGGTGCAGTGATTTGATCTACCAATTAAACTATAATACGTAACCAATAGGTGAAACATGACAAACTATGGCTCAGTTCAAAGGGTATAAATAACAGTATTTAGTTGTCTACACCATTGCAGTGATGGAGAAAGACTTTATAACTGCAGATTACATCAATAGGCGGCTTAATGAAACCCAGGTGTAAAATAAATTAAATAAAGCTTACCGTAATTTGCGATGAAGTAAAACACATGAATCTAAACTTCCACAGGTAGGACCTATTTATAAGAAATCTGCTGAGTAAGCAGTATGTGACGTAGCATCGATGTGCGCATGCGCATTACTAGAAGGTTGGACGGATTTAAGGGTATCACTAATAGTCAGAGCCATAGACATAATATAAGAATATATTATGACATAATATAAGAATATATTATGTCTATTATATTTATATTATGTCTATGGTGGCTGCTTCATATTCTACTGAGTTTATGTTCTTCAACTCAGAAACTTAGGGCCCAAGGCTGCCCTAAGCGCCTGATAAAAACTGATCCCTTTCTGAACTCATTTCACTCTCAGCCAGAATAGTTACCATGCCAACATATATATGAATGTGCATCTTAACACGGACAATGAAACACAGTGCTTTTAAATAACAAAACAAAAATATTCATAGGAAAGGGAATAGAATCATATTTTAATGGAAGGGAGGGGGGAGGTGTCTTGATCTAAAGTCCCCACTGACTGGTCCCCCAGGTCTCTTTTTAGCTTTCAACAACTTTTGGCCTGAATTCAGCAAAAAATTTGAAAAAAATCAATGTTAACTTCTGTGAAAATAATCTGAGAGACTGTTCTTACAAAGAGAATGGGAAAACGGTCACAGTGAATGATCATGACCGCTTTAAAAAAACCAGATGATTAAACAATTGTGTTTAATAATGCAAAACATTTTTGCCAAATCAGTACAGAAATGGAAAAAAGACACTCCTTTTCTATGGCCATCTTAGTTTTCAGACCAACCCCGGAGACACGTCTTTCTGTGTCCTGAAACTTTGTAAAATGTATCAGAAGACATTAAGTGTCGTTCTTCTGACAAGAGGGAGTATTGTAAGCAAGGGTAGCAATAATTATTTCTGGTGATTTTGTAAATGAAATGTTTCTTCTAAATGTTTCTGTGTGTAATTAATCTGTTGAAATAAAGGGGTACATGGAGATGGAGTTGGACCTGAGTCCATACTCGTGAAGTTTTTTGGCACAAAGCAATAAAACGCTTTCTTTTTCCCCCCTCACAAAATTCTCCCACGTGTTTCAGCTCATTAACGCGTTCGTACGTTTCATCTGTTCACATCATGTTGCATCTTAATTGGCCTTACTTCACAGCCATCGCACCTTTGTTCCCTCTACATAAAACAGCGGGTCTTCAACAATCGCCTTATGTTATTGTATAGACCGTGAGTCACAGCGTGACAAACACCTTTATTTCTACATTCGTGTCCTCCAGCAAACACAGCTCACCTGTTTAAAGAGGTGATTCACTCAAATTATGCTCTCCAGAGAGAGACTGTGTTTGCTGTAAACACTGAAAACTGTTTTATGTGGGGTTTCCCTGGTGTGCTCATGTGTTGTGATCATGTACAAAAGTTGTTCTGTGCTTCGATGCATGACATGTTTCGATTTCGGCTCCTATATAACTTCTTTTGTTTTTTTTCTTAACTCGTTTCTGGTGTTTGGCTTTCATCTGTTAATCTGAACTGTTGATGAGTCAACAGACAGCTCCCACAGATGCACACAAATGCCTTGTTTGCCACACCAGTCAAACAAATATCTGCGCTGATGCAAGACGACAAGACAGAAACAAGAGAAACAAAAACAGAACGAGCATCAAGAAACAAAGGAAAGCACCTAGCGGAAGCAAAACCCCCTCCTTGTCGCACACCTTTGTGGGCAGCCTTTCTTGTAGCCCACCTTAGAAAAACATCCGTGCCCCCACACGACGCTGAGCCTTGTGTTTCCTTCTGTCTTTAATCTTTGCGAAAAGAGCTTTTAACAAGTCCAGGGAGGATGAGTGGGTCTGCCAAAGCAGAACAAAGGCAGGGAGGAACTCTGAGGGATAGCAGCAGAAAGGGAGGCTCTGTAATTTATCACCTGTTGCCCTTAGGCTGCCCGGCACTCCAATCTCTGGGCTCTTTTTTTTCTGTTTGTGTGTATGGAAGCAGGCATGAAGAGGTGATGAATGGATACAGGAGGGGGGGAAGTACACAGTTATAATTCGCTCCTAACATAAACAAAAAAAAAATATTCGGCCAAGGACACCACAGTTCTGCATGCCTCTCTGTAGCACAGGAGGATCCTGATGTATTTATGTACTTGTTTTGGGGCCAACAAATGGAAATTAGGTCAAGTAGAGCAAACGGGGAAAAAAAAGTTTCTAAAAGAGACTAATTTAAATACATTTTAAAATTGACACAAAATGCTGTTTAATGGTAATATTTTCTTGCGACATTATATGAAAAGCTCTGGACTGTTGTCATGCTCATCAAACTAGGTTAATCTACTTTTTGCTGTCTCAAGAAAACTGGATGTTTCATTAGGTTTTTCTGCCACCTAGTGGCAGAAAATACGCACTCACAGAAGTGCATATCTAAGCACTTGACTTGTGCTTAGATATGTATTTCATAGTATAGTATTTTATGGTACTTTTTCATAAAATACTGAGAAATACCAGACAGGCAAGCAAGGGAACAAAACGACTCCTAAACAAGTTTGTGTTTTACTTTTACATGCTGCATTTAAAATTGCTGTTGTTGCATATTTGGCCATTTTGTTTGTGATTTTACTTTATATGCAAGATTGCTCAGGGAGCATGGAGTGTCTGGGGTGTTTCTAAAGGCTGGTTCTATGATAAGCAAACAAGAGCTATGTCCTAGTGGGCCTTGGCCTTCGTGTTTGTACAAATAAGTCATATCCTTTAGCAGAATATCAAAAAAAGAGAGTATGTTTTTTGATGCTGCTTAATCATATTGCAATCCATTTATAGTCTTGGTCACACAAGGTAGTGTACAACCTTTGTTGTTGAACATGTTCCTTTTGTGTTTCAATTACAAAATTGCCACAAAAAAAAGTAGTTATTGTTGGTTTATGTTGTAAGTTAACTTGTAAAATACCACAACCCATTCGTTTCCCTACCAACCGAAGGTTAAATAGGTTTTTAATAACAATGGAAAAATCTGGAAAGATAGTGACTGTCATCTAATGTCGCATTTAAGGGATCTGTTCTAATTTCTAATTTAACCTTTTTTAAGTGCAATTAAAATTAAAAAAATAATAATTTTGAAATCAATTTTGTATGTGTCTCATCTGATTTAGAAATGACTGAATGCGTTTTAGTTCACCCAACAGATAGGACGTCAAAGGATAAATTAAACTTATGAAACTTTGCTTTTAACAAAGCTTGTGAAACTCGACTCCGACATTTCCGCGGAAATTTGAACGCCACACAACTGGAACGCCGATGACGTAAACACGTAAACTGCAGTGTTTGGTTGTGGTCGGAACAGAAGAAGCCAAGAAGGGGATCAAGGAAACCTCTAGCATCGTAGATAAACACCCCCGAAGACGTGTGAACCCAGCGGTCACACAACTGTAACTGCACCAAAAAGAACCGTGAAAGGGTCCTTGACACAGCGAGGGTCAAGATGTCTGAGACATACGGTAGGTTTGTGGAGGGTTGGTGTGTAAATGTAGTTGTTAAACGTTCATGGCTCTGTCCTGTACTCCTATGTGACAGCTTGACTCTTAGCAACGCCGCTAGCTAGCTTGGTGTAAATATAGCCGATGAGATGCTTCATTGCGCTTATAATGAGCATTTTAAACTTATAGCTACCATTTAATTGAATTACTTTGAGACACCTGCGTCTGTTAGCTAACAGTCTAGTCCTGCAATGGAGGATTATGTTTCCCCGTTAAGCAGTCGGTGTAACGTGAGCAAACAGATGGAGAGACGTTGTAAGTGAAAGTTGACCAAACTTCTGACGAAATGCAACAGCTCTTTGTCGGGCCACAAAGATGGTTCTTGCAGAAAATCCGATAATCTGATTGACTGAATTTTAAGCCAGAGGGATCCACGTTGGCTGCAATGACCTCCCCGCATTTTTGAGTGGTGGTGGTTTAGTAAGAAGTAGCCTTTAGTCCGAGGCCGAGAAAGAGGAAGCTCCGCGGAGCTACGGTTCATTGTGCCGCAGTTACCTGTAGATCTGCAGCGGCTTAAATGTGTCGTGCATCAGTTCCCCATCCTGAATCAAAGCAACTGCAAACTTCTCCTTTTCATAAAGCGGGAGATGCGTAAAAACCCAACCGCTACCGTTTCAATTTCTTTTACTTGTGCTAATATTTGTCAGATTCTTGTTTACCTTCGACTCTGTCTGATGCAAGCTCCAAAAGCACACCGACTCTCGCATCACAAATGTTTTGAAATGCCACACCATCATCACCCTCTCCTGTTGCACTCCCAGTCACACTCTCGCCGTCTGTGTCTACTTGAATTCCCCTCGCCGCCTCACTTCTTGTATGAAACTTTATCCATGGGGGTTGTGTATATGAGGAAAAGTGCCAGCACTAATGGTAGCTATAATAGCCTTTCATCGATTTCTGCCTCAGTCTCGCTGCACCGTCTTCACTGAAGGATCGGTTCTGCAAATGGCGACAGCATCATGAAGCAGTAGTCGCATGTTAATTGGTTGGAGCTGGAATTTATGGACTATTTAATTCATGTTTGCATGTTATTGCAATGTAGTTGTTTGTGGAACGTGTTTAAAATTACAGAATGAGAGACGTATATGGTGAAATCCGAGTTCCTTCTGATGTTGCGAATCTGGATGAGAATGGCCAAAAAAAATAAATCTATCCATCTACTTGTCCATCTGTCATGCTCATTCATCCACTCACCATTCATTTAATGATTTATTCACTCATCCAGGCTGTTTGTCCATTCAACCGTCTGACCCACCAGCCATTCGTGTATTTGTCCTTTGTGCCTAGAGGAGGGCAATATGGACTTAAAGTTTTATCACAGTATTTTTGCAGTACTATTGGGATAACAATAAAAATGACAATAGGAACTATTTATTACTTATATTTTAGGTAACTGTTTGGCTCTGACTGCATGACAGAGCAGTCATAGTCCCACATACACAGATGCTACTTTTGAAAACCATGTCCATTTGGAATACTCCTCTTAAGGACACAAATCACATAAACAAGTGTGATTTGTATCACTAAACTGCATATGGTAACTGCATTTAGTCATGTTTTTTGATTTATTGATATGCATTTCAAACATCATTAATTGGACTTTATTGTGACAGTGATAAATGAAAATTCCTATAAGAAACGATGCATGATGCAAGACACGATAAATGCCCATCCCTATTCCTTCATTCCTATCATTTCCTCATCTCTTGCCGTACTTTTGCCTCTGACTATAAGTTCCTAAAATTTGAGTCTGGATATAGCCTGGCATTTTAGCAAAGACTTTTGTAGGAACCCTGGAAATACCTGCTTGGTGCCTTTTTTTTTAAGCAGCAATGTTAACAAATCAGTTTTTGCTTAAGCTATACAAAATGGTTCTGAAATCCAAAATATAGCAAAGATGTCAAAAAATTGTGTGCATGTTCTTGATAGTTTTTGCACTACTTATTGCTTAATTTAGGCAACATGCGTCCAGATGCCAAATTTTATTCATCTCTCTCTAATTGAAAGCATTTCATGTACAACTTCCACAGTCACTTTGACAATTCGATGGCTATTTGCAGTTCTTATGAGGCAAGGTATAAGTTATGATGTCTGAAAAGCTGTGGCAAGCTATTAGAATGGAAATGTTGCCTTTTCAGTCAGTTTTTATCTTATGGAAACTGTGTGTTTCGCAGCAAAACACTTCAATGCATTCACCGCTGCTAATCAGGTGGAATAAATCTGACCTCTAGCTGGTGTTGTTATTGGAAACGCCCGCCTCAACAATGATGCACCAACATAAACTAAGCTGGTGAAGGTGGCTACAAAACCTCACAATAAGAAAATCTCGCAGAAAGACAGAGTCTGCATTATACTGGTGAACAGCTCACAGGAGCTGGGTAGCCTGAGCATAATCATTGAAACTGGGTTTGGCGGGGTCATCTTTCCAGCGAGCAGAAACTCTGACATGATGACAAGCTACAATTAAGTGGTTTAATTCAAAGCTTTTTCGGGTGTTGGTATGGCCCAGTCAAAGTCCAGGCCCAAAGTCAACTGAAAACTTGTGGCAAGATTTTGAAAAAGGCTGTTCTCTGACACACTTCATCCAGGCGAATGAGTCTGAAATATTTTACAAAGAAAGTGGGAGAAAATTTCAGGACTAACCAGTATTAGGAGAAGTGCTCATAATGCAATTATTGAATATTCCAAGGACGGATTTTGTTAACAGTAATTTTCTTTTTCATTAATACAGTTTTAGTGACCATAGCCATCTCATATATAAAACTTATTAATCAGAAGTGGGCATCTAGGGCGGTTAGACCATCCGACTGGCTAAATATGTTATTGCTATGGTAACTGTGAAAACTCGACTATTTACACAAAATCACATACAAACCAAGTAATCCATTCCGATTGTATCATTGCTAACTTTGATATGGCATTGAGAGTTAAATTGAAACCTTGACAGACTTTCAGTGAAAGGTGATTCAACAAAATATTGACTCAGCGGTTCAGGTTTTAATCAGCTAAACATTTTGGAAGCCATTTATTATTTTTCTCTTTTGCGTCATCAGTGGCCGCGTACAATTCCTCCAATCAATATCTTCAAAGTTTTTGTCTATGTCAAAGTTTGTTTGTTTTTTTTTTTCGTTCACCGTGAGACATGAAAAGTTTGCTTCACTAAAACCATTTTCAACCTCCGACAAACAACCGTAGCCTGTACAGCCTGAGAGATTTACATGCAAGGTTTTCCGATTAGCGGGGCGATTGGAGGTTGGCGGGTGCAGTGAAAGTTATGGCTTTAACAGGATTAGGAGTTTATCCGAGGCTCGTCTCTGGCGCAAAGAGCCGACAGCCGATCTGCTGCCGACGTCGATGATTGAGCTCTGCCTCCTCTCGTCTTTTTTGCAGACTTCCTGTTCAAGTTCCTAGTGATCGGCAGTGCCGGTGCGGGGAAATCCTGCCTCCTCCACCAGTTCATCGAGAACAAGTGTAAGTCTCAGTGAAAAGAGGTCGGCCGTCCTCCTTCTGAGAAGAAAGAAAAAGAAAAGATTCATTGACTCACTGAAGAATGAAACCATGACAAAGTGTACGCCAGTCCTGTTTTCTGACATTCAGTGCAGGGTATTGATAACTATACTGCACATATTGTACTCCGCAGCTTTAAACTAGACAGTTTTCTACATTTTGATTTTAGAGTATTTGATGAAAATTACACTTTTTGAAAGCACTCTGATTGTTTTGACAGAACAGAACATTATATTTTCATAAAAGTCAACGTTGTTCAAGTGTATATAATAAACCTGTCATTCAGAATGAAAGGGACGTTTTGTAAAACAGTATTTAAACTGTTGGACTATAAAACTGTCAAGATAATGCAAGCAGTACAGTCAGCACCAAGGATCTCGCTTAAATAAAACTTTACATTGTAAATGTTTCAAGTTTTCACATGAATCTCTAGTTTAGTGAATGTTTCGGTTTTTCTTAAGGAGATCAGGAGAGATGCAGTAGTCTGAACAAGTATTTTCCCACTTAAAGATTTTTTTTAACACTTTTGGATCAACAAAGTTTGCCGAGCCAAAAGTTTCAAGCGCACAAAACAATAACGGCAGATGACATCAGGGTTAAAATTGTGGGAACACCTATAAAGCTGTGCCTTTCTTTACTGCAGTCTAAACTGCATAAATACGACATTTCTTTGTTTTTAATCCATCCCATCTCTCCTGTGCAGTCAAACAGGACTCCAACCACACCATCGGCGTGGAGTTCGGTTCCAGGGTGGTGAATGTCGGCGGGAAGACGGTCAAACTGCAGATCTGGGACACTGCCGGACAGGAGCGATTCCGGTAACGCCTAGTGAATTTTCCTGCCGAGGTTTCGGCAGTCTGTGAGCGAGATGGAGGGGTTTTCACTGAGCCCCACACGCAGCAGCGTGACAGTTAGGCTTGTCACAATAGCAGGTTTTGCTGGAAGATAAATTGTCCCCGAAGTTATTGCGATAAACAATAATATTGTCACTTTGAGACCATTTTCAAATAGTATAATAGTAATGGCATATTAATGTAAGTACAAAGTATTTCATTTCTAAAGAATATTTAGGACGTTTGACATTTAAAAATCCAAAATAAACAAACAGAAATGGCTTACGAAGGATCTGTAACCAAAATTTAGTTTCAAAAAGTATTTATCTGTCAGCGTACACAGGCAAAAGTGTCAGGTAGGACTTTTGTAAAAAAAATAAAAAATAATAATAATAAAAACCACATCATTCTGGATGTCAAATGTTTGCAGCATTTTTCAAAATGTCAGTTTTTCAATGATATTACAGTGGACCATCTCTTTGACAATTGTTCAAATGGAAATTATTAAGCTAATTTTAATTCGTCGTGCGACTAATTGAATTATTGCCTGCTGTGACAGTCCGTTTGCTCTCTGAAATTATTTTAGTGTATTGAAGTCGAGTATTTACGGGAAGAGAGCGTTTTTGTCTTACGTTGCGTCTTTTCACAGTTCTGTGACACGCAGCTACTACAGAGGAGCAGCTGGAGCCCTCTTGGTGTATGACATCACCAGGTAATCATTGCACTCGTTAACCTCACTTCCTGTTTTTTTTAATTTTTTTTTTATGTCCTCTTATACTTAAAATGATCTGTGTTTATTTAAAAAACAGAAAAAAGACAACTCCTTGATGGTAGCCATCCAAAACCAAATCATTTTGATCTGTTGCAGTTGCATCTGGCTGGACTCAAAATTGAAACGTACTGATGTGTGAAGACCAACTGCAAATAGTTTTCTGCTCTACTCACTTTAGATTGATCTCCTCTCTGTCTGTTTTTATAAAATATGAGTCATAACTATTATAGAGTCTCCATAGTCGAAAATGACTTAAGTAGATGCGGCGAGGCATGAAGACGAAGAGTAAAAGTTTTGTGAAATTGAGGGAGCGGAACGAGGCAGAGTAGGAATGCGATCCAGTTTGGAGTTTCTGTCACCAAAGGGAGGTCTCATCTGTGGGCAGCAGGGAAGCAGGCGGCATTCTTGGATTAAGGGAAGGAGAACGACCATGGGAAGCAGATTGAGGTCGAGTCGCCTCATTTCATCGCCGTGCGGACAAGGGAGTTACATCAGCCCGTGCTTGTCGGTGAAAACAGCTGTTAAACATTAATATACAGGCCTACACCCTGTTTTACCTCACTGACCTCATGTTGCCATAGACACCAAGGCACGCAACCGGCTGTTGTTGAGCAATATTATGTGTGTCACGTACGGCTACGTATGTATGTGTTAATTACCGACACGTCAACACGGGGAAAAGGCTTAGATCTTAAAGGTTTGCAGTTGGGCCGCTCCAGGATCTTGTTTTGTAACCTTACTTTGCTAACGTTCCCTCTGTCCTGCCTGCTTTGTTTCTTGGTCTTCATGATGCCGTTTCTTCCCACTCATATAGTCATTGTCAAGTTAAAAATAATAAAATGCAAGTTTGTACTTTTAATCGAACGAAATGTGGAAAAAATACCCTTTGTTCGTTTCATACTCTGCAATGAAACTGCATTCGACTTGTTGCGTTACAGCCGTGAAACGTACAACGCGCTGACCAACTGGCTGACGGATGCACGGACACTAGCGAGCCCCAACATCGTCATCATCCTGTGCGGAAATAAGAAAGACCTGGACGCGGAGAGAGAAGTGACGTTCCTGGAAGCCTCTCGGTTTGCTCAGGAGAACGGTAACTAGGGTTGGGTTTATCTCGCAAAACATTTCGCGGCTGTGTTCGTCTCGTGAAATTCTACCCGCACGTTTTTGTCTCGTACGCAGAACTAATGTTTCTGGAGACCAGCGCTCTGACAGGTGAAAACGTCGAGGAGGGATTCTTGAAATGCGCTCGCACCATCCTCAACAAGATAGATTCAGGTACACTTTTAATTGGTTTGGTAAAGATGGGGACCTCTGCCAGTGTTTGGATATGTTTAATTTATTTTTTTATGGTGACATTTTCTTTCCTTTTGGTTCCTTTTTTCCTAAAGGGGAGTTGGACCCTGAGAGGATGGGCTCAGGAATCCAATATGGAGACGCCTCACTGAGGCAGCTGCGGCAGCCAAGAGGCACGACGACGCAAAACAAGCAGCAGTGTAACTGCTAGGGGTCGGATTCCGTCCTTACTTGATCCCGCTGGCCCATACGGAGAGACCGCCCCCTACAGGTAGGTAGCGAGACATGAGCCAAGGCTGGATCACGTCACCGTACAATTCCCTGAAACTGATGAGACGACGTCCGTTTCTTCTGCAGCTCATCTCCAGGTGTTTTTGGGTGTGTGCGACTGCTGTCTCATACACTTTAGACCACCTGGATCAATGTTGGTGGGCCGGGGGGCATTACTTTGATGACCCCTGACCTCCAACCTCTGGTAAGCCTCCTTACCTGAGTGGTTCAGGTTTTTATCCTGCATCTGGACAGCTTAACCCCCCCCTCCCTCCCTCTCGGTGCGAAGTCGGTGCGATCACAAAGAAGGCACTCCGTCATCAAATGCCAGAGGAGGACAAGTCAAGGGTCGTTTGTTTTGAGCTTCTCTCCTGTCGTTTTTACGTCTTCGCTTTCCCACACTGGTTTTAAGCCGCCCTAAGATGTTTTCCTGCATTTGCACTTCATTGACTGTAAATGATTGTGAAGCTCCTTCGAGCATTTTCATCACTCGGCCTCCGGCCGATTAGTTAATCGAAGCAAATCGTAACCGATAGTGACTCTGTGATAAACGGTCTAAATGTGTACTCTCAACAGATCTCATCTTCCTCCATAGTTTTTCTTAAAAATGTCGTATTCAGGTTTCTGTCGGACTGTGGTTTGTCATCTTATGATGCTTCTCATTTGATCAGAAAATTGAAGAGTAGAGGGGTTCGGGAGGAGCTCAGTCAGACCCAGAGTGTTCAATCATTGAGTGTTGCAGTGGAAAATGCTTGGTTTTTGTATTGCAAATGCACCGTAATGACGTAGAGCGATGGCTTTTAGGTTATGCTCCATACTTTAAATCCACAGTTTTGGTCAGAGGTTTGCATCCTTTCATACACAACATTGATCCTGTTCTTTCTTATTTTTTTTACTTTATTTTTTTTCTGCAGTGATTATACACCATAGAGTTGCAATGAGTTTTAGAAGCAAGAATTGGGAGCATCAATGTGAATTGATTGCGGCTTTTTGTTTTGTAGTCCACACACAGCGTCAAAATTACATCTAAACCCTCAAATAATATTTGTATACATTTGTCTTTGGGTGATGTAGAGAAACTACAAGTTTTGAAGCCATAAAGACAATAATTCTGCCTGGACGTTTTTGCCAGTCTTCTCAAATTTGTTTCGGGACAGCTCAGACTTTTTGAGCAAGAGTTTTCAGATCTTCAGTAGGGTTCAGATCAGATATATCCCAGATTCCAGAAGCTTGATGTCGGCCCGCTTTATCAGCTCCAGAACCAGTTTTTATCTGTGTTTTGAATCGCTGTCCTGTTTTAAAACACTCAATTGTGTCCAAGTTTGAACCTACTGTTGATCTGAGACGAAGCTGAAGAATTTGTAGCTAGTCAGCCGTCTTCTTTTTCTGTACCCATTTTAAGCAGCACCAGGATAAACGGCAATGAAACAGACATCAGCATAATGCTGCCACCACCGTGCTCGACAGTCTGTTCTGTGTTCTTAGGCTTTTAAGCCTCACCGTGTCGCCTCTAAACATGCTCCTCCTCCACAGTTAAATCTTTGACTCTTCTCTCCTTGTGTTCACATTTCCGTCGAGGTTAAAGGTCGTGACAGTGGAGCAAGTGTTTGTTTGTTTGACACCGGTGTCCCAGCATCTCTCTGAGCTTTTCAAGTTCCTGGGTTATCCTTGACCAGCCTAACCAATTTCCTTTCATTGAAGCTGATAGTTTGGGTAAACCTATTCAAAATGTATTTAATAAGCTGGCCCAGTATCCAATCAGAATTATTGTAGAAGTTTCTTAATGGCTAAAAAAAAAAGTGCGGTTCCTCTGCAACTCAATAAATATATGCACACTTGTATTTACAATTTTACATCTTCACAGGTGTTGTTTCCGAAGCCATTCAAGCTGTATGTTCTATAATCATTTTATACTCCAAAGAACACTGAAAATAACTAATTTCAGCCCAAATTAAAAGGCGACTATTCATTTAAACATCTGACCTAAACTGTGTTTTACTCCAGCGTTTCACTCCCGTCCGCCTCAAAGTGCAACAAAGAGGAAATTTGATTTCCAAAGATTCCAAACATGTAAATATTGAGCCATATTAAAAAGTTAAGGCGGTAAGACCTCTGTGATGTCTAGTTCTAATTTACTGACAGATTTGGAGTCGTTTGCCTTTCTATTTAAAACCAGTGTTGTCCTCCTCTTCCTGGGCTTTTTTCTTCACGAGCTCCCAATGATCCACGCTAATGCTGGATCAGGAATCTGACGGCGAGCGCAGCTTCCTGCTTGTTGGAAGCTTTCACGCTCCCTCAGACTCGTCATCGAGCTTCGCGGTCAATTATTCATGTGTGGTTGTGTGGGGAAGTGATGATTCAGAAATCTGTTTGCAGCCTTAAAAGTAACTGCTTAAGCACACAAACTATAAAGAAGTATTAGGGTCATTTGGAGAAAAAAAAAAGTTTTTTTTTTTTTTTTATGTATTTTTCTGAATTCCCATTTGAGAATAAAGTTGAAATGTCAAGAATAAAGTCGAAGGGGTTGGTAGGAGTGTCAAAATATTGAAAAAGAAACATTTTGGTAAGATTAGAACATTAGAGAGTTGGAATGTAAACTTTCAAGAAAATGTGACCTGTTGAGAAAAGATGGATTACCTTTTCAAATTGTTGTGGGAAAAAGTCAGAAAACATTTTCAGAAAGAAAGAGAATGTCAAAGAAAAATTGGAACTATCAAAAATTGAGGTGAAATGTAGCGGGAGGGGGGGTATATTTTCAAAGAATAAATTGTATAGATGAGGAAAACGTTGAGACTGTAATTGTTAAACCAAACAAAGACCCACAACAGTTGTAAAAAAAAAGAGCTGCTTTAATACAACACAGCAGTTTGGGGTTTTGCCTGTTGTTCTTTCCACTCTGAATTTTTCAAATATGAAATAAGATTTTGACACTCTGTGAAAATTTCAAATTTATTCTTGATACTATGACTCGATATTTCAACTTAAAAAAAAAAATCTATTCTAGTTTGTTTTAGTGAGCAACTCAGGTTATAAATTACTTTGGTGGGGGGGAAATGGAAGCAGAATTTCCACTGAAAGTGTGTTTCCTCTGTCTTCGGACCACTGAGGCAGACATTCTGGTGATGCTGGGTGGGGAATCGGGTTCCACCTCAGTACCTTTCCAACCCCCCCCCCCCGCCACCTTTCTGCTAAAGAGACAGGCACTGCTTGTGTGAATCGCCCATCCAATGGTTGATGAAAGCAGCCAGCTAAACGTTTGTCTTTACCCTGAATTATGAAGTTTTGTCCCTCCAGACTCGCGGTGGATATTTTAACCCGAGTGAGTTGGCACACTGAAGGGGAAACTCTGGGGGGGAAGGGGGGCGACTTTCTGGGTTTTTAGGGTATCAAGAGTGGTGAAAATGTCTTGCTTTACATTGTGTGAGTCTGTCATATCTGAAAGTGCACTTTTACTTTTACAATTTTGTTTTCTGAATATGCTGTAACTATAGAAATGTAAATGTTATTTTACTTGAAAAATATACTTTAATAAAGATTTTAATGTAGATGTTATCAGCTCTTATTGAATTACAACTGAGGTTCCTAATTTTGGTCTCCTTGTCTGTCGTCACCCGTGCTGTAGTGGAGCGAAATCATCTTGCTCGCTTTGTGAGAAAGCAACTGACTCGTCCTGTTTTATACACATTGCTTTAAATGTTTCAGTTCTGCTGACTCGCAGTTGAAGCGCATTAATATGTGTGTACTTGTTTAAACAGCAGTCAGAATAACACCACCGCATCCATCGTTTCTTCACTTGTCTGGACTTCATCACTGGGGAAACACAATCCTGACTCGGTTGTTTTGTAAATGATGTGATATATTCAGCCCAAATATTACTGTACATTTTAATTATATCCTATGTTGTAAATACGAATTGTCAATTGTCTTATTGAGGGTGAGTATTGCTCATTGTTTTAATTATGCAATTCCCAGTAAACTGCTCGTTTTTCATTTAAACAGTTCCCTGTGTTTGTTTTCTTCTTCTTTGGTAACACCAAAGGAGTCATTGAGTATAAACCAACCCTCCCTGCTGCTTCCTATGAGCAGCGACTACAATTCAGATTTATTGGCAGCTAGCTTGATGGGGCCTGAAATTTCACGTCGGAATCTGCGCACTTGATTCATTTCCTCGCGCCGCCATTGTTCGGTCGAGTTGTTTCTTTCCAAGGCCGTCAGGTTGAGGTTAGGACATCGGAAGTATTTGCGAGATAAATGGCAAGTGCCATCTGCGTCCAGTTGTGTAAATTTATGCTCCCGGGTCGATGGAGTAGCTACTAGAGGGGCGTAATGTTGCTGATGTGGATGTGGACACATTGACTGATTGATCGCGCGCCTGCTGTGAAGATGACCTCATAACCGAATAGTGGGGTTTACTACGTGTGAGGTTTGGCCACTAGATGGTGCTAAATGTTAGCCAGATAAATGCTGGCTGCTCCTTATATTTTGCCCGTATTTCTGCCTTGCCAAAATAACAAAAGTTTTAAAATCGGTAACTTTAAGAGGTTTCAGTAGGATTTTATAGTTTAAGTCATGCCAAAGATTAATACATTTTATTTGTAAAGCACTCTTCTAAAAACTCAGTTTACAAACAGAAGAAAAAAAATTAGGTTCTGGATCGTTCTAAAATGTTGTTTATTCTGTTTAGGTGTAAGACGCACGAAGTAGAACCTCTGCCTTAGCCTTGGGTCATTTGTATCTTTTAAATTTTTTTTTTCAGGTTTGCCCTCCATTTATTCAGCCATCAACTTTGACCAGTTTTCTTCCTTTCTACAAGAAAAGCATCTCTGCAGCAGCATGATGCTGCCACCACGTTTCATGGCGGTGATGTGCAAATTTAGTTTTCCACACCACTCAGCATTTTACATGTACTGCTCATCTGACCAGAGCACCAGCAAGTTCCTCTGGATTTCTTTTTGCCACTCTTCCATAAAAACAGGATGCGACGTGCATGACTCACTGCGCTGCCAAACGAACCTAAGCTGTTGATCTCAGCAGCTCCTCCAGAGATATGGCGGTCTGATTAATGTTCTGCCTGTCAGCTTAGGTGGGCAGTCGGTCTTTGATGAACAGAACTTTTTATAATAATTTTTGTAGCACATTTCAGCAACAAGCCAAGTCAAAGTGCTTTTCACTGGAAAAACGCAATTCAATGAACAAAACCAAAAAGTAATATATGGCATAGAAATGCTGCGTCTCCGTGTTTGGTTCTGTCGATGCAGAGTAGAGTAGAGCCAGAAGACCTGAGTGGTCTGGAAGGTTGACATGGCAACAGGACTTTCATGTATTTTGGTGCTGTGTTGTTCAGTGATTTATAAACTAAAATACACTGCTCAAAAAAATAAAGGGAACACTTTAAGTGCTCCTTTTATTTTTTTGAGCAGTGTATTTTTAAAGTCCATTCTCTCTGAGCCAGTTGAAGGACTTCAGAACCGGAGTGACCCATTCCATTTCCTATTGCGTTAGTGAGAACGTGAGCAGCAGTGTTAACATTTTCAGATCTACTGTGAGCTCTGGTCTAATGGATCTCGGTACAGTCGCAGGAGGGATTGTCAATCCGTAAACTGTGGCAAACAAGGCACAAGCAATGTTGATGTTTTTGTCAATGATTTCAGCTTAGAACATTTCCCTTGGTGTTGAACGGTAGCTTTGCAGCCTGTCCTTGTAGTTTTCATACTGAAGTTTTGCGGCATTTTCACTCAGCCCTTCGACAATTGGCCCCCCTTCATTTCTCACTAGTTGAGCAATTCTCCACTGAGATTTCTTCCTACCAGACTCAACTTTCACTTTAATGGGAGCTTGTATTTTAGAAAGTTATCCACTGGATTATCTGCTGAAAGGGATATGGGAAAGTAAACTTGAAGGTTTCAACTGTGCCGCCATTAAATGTAAAAAAAAAAAAGAAAAAAAAAAGGCAAACAGGTTTAACACCCAACACTGCTTGAAACTTCCCCACAACTGTATACCTGATCTGTTTGTTCATTGATTTTCTTTTAAGAGCCCCTGAGCCCTTTTAAATATAAATACAGCTGTTCTCTGATTAAATTACACTCATGTGGTCTATTTACTACCTAAAAGACTCGTCTTGGTAAACTTTTTTGGTACAAATGCGCCTAACACGTTTTACATTTTTATTTGTAAAATGTTGACCTTTTTTTTTTTTGACCTTTTTTTTTTTTGAGATCAACACTACTTTGTGTCTAAAATCCCTTTAAAAAAAACAACACAGAAGTATATAGCTTTAATTGTGACAAAGTGTAAAAGGCGCAGGTAAATGGATGCTTCCATGGCAGTCCAATCATTTAGTGACATAATAAGTCATACTAATAACAGTTTGGTCAATTTTTTGTTTATTTACACAAAAATGGGACATACAGGTGATGAATTGGAGACATCTTATAAGGTTCACAAGAAAGGAAGCGGCAGATTCGATCGATAACAAAACGTCTGTCGACATGTGAAATCAACTGTGCGACTGGATATGGTTAAAATTAGAATGACATTTTCAATTTCACAGGCGTTTAACTCCAGCAGAGACATGTATAAAAGCAGATCGTTTACGACTGCAAGAGGGAGCTTAAAATGCAATTTCGCTTTATGGAGAGCCAGAGGAATGTACGACTCTGTACGACTTCATTTCATAATACTCGACGACAAGATGCACTGTATTTACACACACCGCACTGAGCAAACATCACATTACTGCCTTATGGGGAAAATACGCTGAATGTCTTAAGTTTGGTCTCCATTTTAAGTGTTTTGAGAGGGACCCAACAAGCACCGTTTGTTGAAATGAAAATTCAGTCAGAGATAATCCATCGTGTCATCCGCCGCCCTGAAGGATGCCTGACACGGCACAGGTTAGCATAACGTTGAAACGGTACTCCATTCGAGTAGGATTAAGTCGCTGTGCTGAGTTAATCGCTCTAAAATGGATTTCTACTCGTCGTCCGCTTGCAGCGAGAGTTGAATAAAAAATGCAAATGAGCCTTGAAGAATACTGTAACGCTCCCGAGGCTATTGCTTTTTGACTGCAAGGCTTTCATTACCATCTGTGGTCCTCATTTTTATTTTTTATTTCTGGTGCTTGTTAGTTAAAAGTAGTGCCATTACATAAATGTATAGGTTAAAGAGCAACAAAAAGGGACTGGGGCTAACAGGTTTACACTGATTTCCACAGTGCACAGAGATAAATGAGTCGATTTACTTGTTAATACACAGAATAACTAGTTTCTGCACCCGCTGGCTGAGACAGAACACAAACATGGCTGCACCTTAATGAGGATTTCAAACAGTAACAAATACAAGTGTTTTTTCTGTTCGCCTACTGACAACAATAGCTGTTCCACGTGTACAGAATATTGCAAAGTATTATTTTTTTTTCGACGGCAAGCAGTGTAGTTTACCTCAAATATCAATATTTAGACAATATTGGCTACGTTCTCTAAAACGCTGCTTCCCTGCGGTCGTTGAAGGAGTGGCAGGAGAGAGACGTGGTTGCTTTTGAGAGCTATATAAAACACGGAGAAGCTAGGGTTGAATGCCAGGGGCTGCAGATGAGTGGGGGAAGAGGGATCGACTTCTACTCTAGTGACTGGAGCATGAGGAGCTGCTTGAGGACCTTGGTCTGACTGGTCTCCCTGATCTCTCCTGCCAGGAACATCTCGTCCACCACGGTGTACACCTTGAAACGCACGCAGGAAGTAGACAAAAAAAAAAACACACACACACAAGGAGTTGTCATCTGTGCTGCATTCGGGTTGTAAAACAATCACAAAATGTCGACATGGAAAAACAATTTCACCTTGTAAAAGTTGAACACGAGGTCCAGTTCACACACATTGTGGAAATATTCATTTAGCACCTTCAGGGAAAAGAAGAAGATTGAAACAAGCTAATTTAATAGCATGTTGAGCACAATAATGACTTCATGAATCTGCAAAAGTGTCAATTCTGTCTTCTACTGGCAGGAAGCAATTTTACATTAAAATTGCTCGTACGCCGAACATTGATGGAGAAGCTGCAGCGCACTGAAAATATCAGCCACTTTTCACAAAACCGAACAGTGCGTCAAATGGCTATGGAGCTACAGTGCATCACGTCAGTATGACAAAGAAAACATAATCATCCCAGAGCGATAAAAAAAAAACTGAAAAGGAGAGGCAGGAAACACATTTATAACATATTACATTTGAAGAGATGTTTATTTCAACCTGTTGTTAAAATAATGTGACAGAACTCATTTGGTGTCTCTAACATCTTATTGCATTTTTTTAACTGTACACGTCAGATGAGTAGTCTATGAATATGAAGAGAAAAGGGGGGGGAAAAGCCCCATTTTTCTCTCGTTTGTCTAAATGGATTAAAGATAATGGAATTCTCGAGCCACAGCACCAAATGAATGAATCTAAAAAATAAAAAAAAAAGGACAGAAAAAAAGAGTGCATCTTTTTTCTCTAGATGTGGCCATATAGAATAACACAGGAGGATCCTGCATTTCTGTACATTAAATGTCTCTGTCAAGGTCAAACAGTAAATTATAAGACCTTCTTCACTCCTGAGCAGTCAAGACAAAAATGCTCAACTGTTCGTCTTAGGAAAGAAAAACAAAAACCTGATTGTACTTTAAGCTTGAAATTTCAGAAGGGAGTTAACTAAATGATAGAGACACATTAAGACAAAAATATCACAATATGTTGCAAACATCTTACATCGGTTGTAAAATCGGTTATACTTCATTTTTAAGTAGTTTTTACATTGTTTTAAGACTTAATCTATAAATTTGAATAGCTCAACTATCATTCATTTCAATTTTACTTTGCTTATGTTGGAGCAATGGGGAAAAAATTGTGTTCACAAAATTCTGCGAAAACAAATCCCACGGGATGGCCTCTTTATTAAGTACATCTTACTAGTTCTGGGTTGCAGAAAATTTTACCTTCACAACTGCCTTAATGCTTTATGGCAAATAATGAACAAGTGCTTTTCAGAAATATTGGTCCATACAGATATAAAGGCATCAGGCAGTAACAGTAACTCTTTTGATGTCCTTACAGTGAGATAATACTTCAACTGACTGGAGAAATAATAAAGTTTGACATTTAGATGCAGCAAGTAAATAAACCAGAAAACATTCTTAAAAAAAACAAAAAAAAAACACACACACAGTAAAAAGAAAGAGAAGCCCTCTGGAGACATTCCTGGAAACCAGCAGACCACAACAACTAGATCATCACAGTTCACATGCTCCGTCTACATCGTGTGTGTTTCAGTTACTTACCTCCACAAAGTTGTGGATGGCTTCGAGGTATGCCAAGTTGTTGTCGGTCACGTCCACACAGATGCAGAAGTAGAGGCCAGCGTAGCGCCGGTAAATGATCTTGAAGTTCCTGAACTGGGGGAGGGGTAAAACAAAGAAATACTCATAGTAACTCAGCGTCTCGTTCCATAACATCAGCACTTTCACCGGCGCCCGATATCCACAGCTTCCCCATAAAAAAAGTTGCATAAACGTATAAAATCCACAGCATGAAGAAAAGAAAAAAAAAAAAAACGAGGTCAGATTTTTGTTTCTGTCTGATGGCTTGGAGCATCAGATGCATCAACCTTGAACTGGAGGTTGCACAATTCAAGGTTGTACAAAAACTCAGATCCCTTTGAGTTTAATGAGTAATATTTACCAAAGGAAAATGACTTGGCAAAGGTGATTTGTTTTTGTTTTTTTTTTTTGCACATTTGTAGGATTCTTGAGGAAATTTTTTTCCTGCAAAACGTGATATACAATGTACAGCATATAGTCTGCCTAATAAAGTCAAACTAAAGTGTCCAAGCAGTTGAGGTGTGTGAGTATTAGACACCGTTACTCGTTTCAATGCAAAGAAAGCAATAATATGATAATCCTCTTTAAAATCTAAAATGAGTGAATTATGACTAATTTTAGCCTCTCCTAAAAAAAATGTTAATGCCCTGTACAATAAGCTACAAGTAAATTATTCGCTTGATATGAAAATGGTTAATGCAGGACCCTTACAAACATGAAAGCGTAAATAATTTAAACTGAAATATTTCACATTTTAAGCCGTTTACATTTAAAGCGTCTTCTGTATCAAATAGCTTTTCTTTTCAGCGGATACTTTCATTTCAAGTAGTGATTACAGATTTCATTTTGAGGGAAAACAACAGATATTGTTCTTCCATAAGAACAACAGTCACATAGCACAGAGACTGCAGCTTTGCACCAACTAGTTGGAAAACAGCAATTATGTTAATCTAGACTCTTAGCAAGATATTTTAACAACAAACACTGTTGGGAAAATGTTCAGAGCCATCAATCTGCTGGAGAGAAAACTGCGCAAAAGAATGTAACCTAAGTTAAACGTGAACAAATCCCCTTACCTCAACGAAGTTGGTATGCTTGGCGTCCCTGACAGTGACCACTGCATGCACTTCCTCGATCAGCTTCTGTTTCTCGTCATCATCGAACTGCATGTACCATTTGGCCAGCCGTGTCTTCCCTGCTCGGTTCTGGATGAGGATGAAGCGGATCTTTACGAGGAAACGATAAGAGAAAGATAAACATTAGCAAAGCTACAACAAAAATACAAAATATCAACTTAGTCAAAGCAATTTAATATGGGAAGACAAAAACATATATAGATTGAACGTTTTAAAGCTGGACAGGTTTGTAAAGAAGTCGTTGTAGCTAAAAACTGCTATTAGCCTAGCTAATGTGAAATGACTACAGCTATTTATTTTGCAACATAACAGTTCAATTAGAAAGCCAGACATATTTTTAAACTGGTTTGGGTCAATTGTATACATTTTAACTCTTTAGGTCAATAAAAAAAAAAATCGCTAACATTTTTTATTTCCTGCTGACTGAATGAAGAGCTTATCAGTCCAACGGTAGCAAACTCCAACTGACATTTTAGGTAAAGCACAGCAACGCAAAGCAATGCCATAGTTACCATTTTCGTTTCCCAAATAAAGTCTTTGAGAGCTCCAGAATAGCGCGTTCCTGAGCAGAAAAAGCACCACTTTTACACTAACACATCAGTATTTCTTCTATTGACCGCTCGTCCGCTATCTTATCAAGCTAACCGGAAGTGCAAAGCTACGCCAAAGTACCGTTGCATGATGGGAAACGTGTTTCTGTTGCACTGGTAGGAACTCAGCGCTATCATTTTCAGAACTACAAAACCCACAGATCCTGCTTGACGATTTCTTAATAAGTTGCGTTAACAGTCACATGAGTCCATCCGTTGGTTGCGGTGCAGATACGGGAATTCCGGCTTTATTTTTCAGATCCGAAAGAAATGGCTCAGATATTCAACAAGAGCTGTTTGGATGTTCTCACACAGTTCTTTGAGACATTAACCATTATTAAACAACCGCTCTGACATTTCATTTGTATATGTAGCTACGTACACGAATATGTAGAATATCAGTACTGTTCAACTTCAGCTTTATTACAAGCTTTCAAATTTTTTGAATACAGAAATGTCATTCTTGTTATGGACAAGGATATATGAAGCCAAACTATGACACATCTCGGCACAGGAAAGCACGAAATTCTAACAGTGCCAAAACCATTACTGAACGTGTCAGTAAAAATATAATATAGTAACTAATTTTAAAACAGAAAAGTAACAATTATTTCAACCACTTACTTCCAAAACAAGTAAGCAAACTAGTTATAACAGTTTTAATAATAGTTTTAAAAACATCTATTTTTGTAATTTTTATTTAAATACACAGACTTTAGTGAAAATATAGAACAGACTCCTGCCACATTAGTATTTGTTCTTAAACAGCCCCACTCTTCAGAAAAATTTAATTTAAGTCTGGACTCTAGACTCCTATGTTAAATTATTAATTGTCAACTGTCTAGCTAAAGACTGAACATTGACTGGTTCAGAGAACTGTTCATAACTAAGCCACCAGTTACACCTGGAGAAAAACAGTACAAAAGAAAAATCATGATGGCACCTCCAGAGGGACTAGTGTTGTGCAGGTATTTTGCTCCCTAAATACCTTCCAGAAGTTTGGCTATGAAGTTCAACACTGTTTTCATTAGATCAAAATACATCTGCAAAAGGGCTTTCAGTACACTTTGCTAAAGTTCTTTGAAAGAAATGGTCTATGTTGCCACCCTAACCCATAAGTGCTATGGGCTAGGGTGACCAGTTTCTTTCTCTTCACTTGTTAAAACATATTCCTTCAATAGGATGATGACCATGTTCCATGGTACGTTTAAAGCCCCATTAGTTTTTCTGTGTTTTCCTCTTACTGATGCCTCCTGGCAATGAAATTACTAGAAGTTGTTTGTAGACTGTGGCTTTTGCTTTGAGATGTGGCCAAGAAAATGTGAGAAAAACCTTTTTGAAAACACTGAAAGTTACTCGGGGCTAATGAGACACGCTTTTAAATAACGCCTCCAGTTTAACGCGAGCTTAAACGTGGTGGGTGTTAGTGAACACATACTCAGTTTGTGTCCAACAGCACCCTCTTCTAAAATTTCATTCTCAATTCTTATTTTCTACCTTTTCCACTATCTTTTTGTTTTTCGTTGCACGGGTCAGATTAAAAACAGAGAAAGTTCTGACATATCTGTTTTTCCAACAACACATTTTACCAGTGGTGCTTCGATTTGTCATGTCCACTGTAGCTCTGTCGTGTTTTTAAAACAAGTTATTTGTGCTTCGCTCCTTCATCGCCAGCCAGGGTTCGGTTTTTGTACACAGGTCAGGCCGGGCTGCCAGCTCACCACAGAACATTGCCCAGACAGTTTGGACAGCTTGCCCTGTGAGCAACTTTGGGCGAATGGGGAGTCAGAGGGAGAAGGGGAGGTGGTGGACTGTGATTGTCAGGGATTGCACAACTGTGAGGAAAGGAATGTGCTCGTCCTATGGGACCCAGAAATATGTCAGCTGCAAAATGCAGAGAAGAGTTGAAGTGGAACAGCAAAAGAACGAAAGAAAACAAAAAAAGATTACGGAAGCTTGCAAGTGGTTCGACAAAGGAAGTTTTTCTTCCATGCAGTGCCTGCGGCTGTGTTTTGGCATCAATGTGCTAGGCTTCATATAAGCGCCATTACTGTGGTAATCTCTAAGCAAGGATGAAATTGCTTAGATGGTGCTTTGCGTTATAAAACGACATGAGGAGAAAAAGAAGGAAAGGAAAGCAAATGGAGGAGAAAGGTCTTTGAAACAGAGACAGGGGGCTCAGTTGAAACTTTGACCCCTGCTAACCGTGCTTTGTGCAATCAGGATAATGCAAATATTGCTAAAAGCCCAGCAAGTAATGTGACGGTAGGTGTGTGTGTGTTTTTTTTAGCACAAGTTGAACATTACTTTGCCAGGAAGTCACATTTTATGCCATCAACGCTCGTACTCTCCTCCCGATAACATAACAGCTCAATAAAGTTGGTTGTAAAGCCACATAAAGCACAGTTTAACATTAAACTGATTTTAGATCAAAAGCCCAAAAAGCCATATTTCAGGAAGTTCGAGAACTCACAGAGAGCGAGGGAGAAAATATTCAGGAGAGGGTTCCAAGTACGAGACATTAAACATCTGTTTGAGCTCTTGTGCGACTCTGCAGTCATTTCTCCAAAGTACAGCGCCGCTGACATCCTCAGAAGATTGAATTATTCATCATTCACTGGCTGAACTTATCAAAGTACCAACCCCGTCACTGTAATTCTTTTATCAAGTGGAGAACTCTGAGCACAACTCAAGTAATTAGGACTAACCTTTGAGATGATTGATTTTCTAGGGAAGGAAATATTTCCCCCTCTCTGCTGCCACTGAATCTAAATCAGGCTTCAGGTCGGAGTTATCAGGTGAATCCTTTATTGGGCGAAGCATAGGAGGGATGGTTGAGTATGTCAGAGAAGGACTAATGTTTGACTTTGTACGTGTGAATGTGGATCAGCTGTAAAAGAACGGAAGTGGTATGTGTGACCCCTGGGGCCCGGGGAGGGAAATGGAACAAAAATATACTCAGTTAGTCCTTTTCTAAACTGCAGATATACTGCCGTGACGAAGCAAAGGCTCCCCGAGAAGCAATAACCCAAATCCTATTTGAATTATTACTCACAAAGACAAATGTGAAATTTATTTTGTGTGCTTCTGCGCTTTAAATTTACATTAAAGTCAATTTATTCTTTTATAGAGAAAGGAAAAAAGTTACTCAAACTTTGCCTATTGGACTTTTTTGCTGCTTCGGAATCAAGTCAACATGCTGTCATGCGTAGAACAATGACGTCTGCTCTCTATCAGGAAAGTGGTCTGCAAGGTTAATGCATCAACAACGGATCTTTGATGTGTTTTGGTGCTAAACCATTCAAAACTTACAGAAGTAAGTTTGAATGCTCTAACTTCCTAGTTTTAACAGAAGCCTTCTGGATCATCTGAAGCTGCCTGATTGATTTCTTTGGGCAGACCTACGAATATACTATTGGAGTAACTAAACTAAGCGTAGAAGCATGGATTCGTTTTTCCACATCATGCTGGGACGTTAGTTCCTCTTTCCTAGAAATGCTCCTTAGATGATAAAAGGGCGATTTTGACATCCATGCCCTGATTTGTTCTGTGTGTATATTCAGTACTTGGATGGGCTCATAGGGGTGACATCGTATTGTAGAGCTGCGTATCATCTGCATTATTACGGCAGCTTATCATTGTCATATTCTCATTCCCTATGCATCATAGGGAATGAAGATGGAGCCTTGGGAAATTCTGAATGGGATTTTTGTTGACTGCAAAGTTACCTATTGGCATAAAAAAGACAAAGAAAAGGGTATAGTGTTTTTGAAAAGAACCTCCAGTGGCTCCCCATTAAATCCAGAATAGAGTTTAAGATTATCCTTCTCTCACACACACACACACACACAAATATATATATAAAGCCCTTAATAATGAAACACCATCTTACATCAGAGTTCTGATTGCTCTCTTCTAACACGACACTTTGCTCTCAGATTGGGTCCCAGAATTTGAGGCAGCCACTCGGTCTATTATAAAGACTAGCCTTAAAACTTTCCTTCAAAACAGCCATGTTGAACTGAAATTACTTCTTTTGTAAAACGCCTTGAGATGACATTTGTTGTGAAATTGCACTACATATATAATCTGAATTGAACCAGTGACCACAAAACAGTAACGATATAGGTGCAGATACGGAAGAGTGAAAATCCTGGAGGAAAAAAATATTGAATCCTAAAATACAAAACCTGACTAAGATTTGTGGCATAAAGCCAGAGCTATGTAAAAAATAAAATGAGATAAAATTTCCACGTAGGGTTGAGATTACTCGATGGTTTTCTTTTTATGCGCTTTATTTAAATACTCAAAATAATTCAAAGGTCATACATTATTTAAAATTATTCAGACATCATTAAATCAAAAATACATCTCAATTTCTGGCCATCCTGGCCTAAAGTAAATGTCATCCATAATGCTTTTTGTCACATTTATAGTGCTGTGTTGGGCTGTGCAGTTTGTGCTGTAATTGTGGCATCAACCGCTGGGAGGGGAGAGACTCTCTCTGCTTTCCGTGAATAGGAGAGGAGACGGTCCGCCATTATTGGGGAAGCTGAGGGGGGAAAAAAATCGGCTCGTTCTCAACGTCACGCATTTATCCTGAGAGAGGGGCTTAACATGAGAAAGGAAAACACAGCGCCTCACGACGAGCTGCCCTTACTCTGAAAATAGCGTTGCTGTAAATGACGGCAGAGCTCCGAGACGGCTTCCATACGGACTCTTTTGTTTTGTTTTGTTTCTTCTTCTTTTTTTTATTTTTATTTCAGACACAACAAAGGAAACAATAATTGGTGAAAACAACGTGGTGGTGATCCAAGAAGGGGAAAACACACCGAAACAGCGCTTCCCAACGCCTTCCCCCCTCTTTTTCTCTCTCCTCGCCAGACATTTCCAGCCTATGTGAAAAGGACGGGACTTTTTCCTTTTATTTTGGGAAGATTTTCTTTCTCTCTCTCTTTTAACTGCTGCTGCTTTTAATCAGAAATGAGTTCCGTTTTTTTCTCCTGAAAGAGAAAGTGCAAATGCTCATGTCTGAAAACTTCAGACTACAGCGCGGGGGGGATGAGCTCTAGTGGGCCTGACGGCGTGTTTACTAGAAAAGCGGAAAAAAAAAAAAAATCGATGCGAGTGTTTCTGGGGAGTGTTGTGTAAAAAAAATATTTTTTTTAAAAAAGTCTTTTCCCCCGGCCGTGAGTCGCAGAGGAGCGACGTTAGAGGAAGAACGGAGTGAACGAGAGCTGGGACGACGGGACTGCTTGTGGTATGTAGACTCTTCCTTTCTATACATTATCATATCAGTTTAATAAGCCGATATTTTAGGGTGTTTATCGTATTCTGAGGAGTGCAGCTTGTGTTGTGCTGAGCTCCTGCGAATAAGAAGAGAACTGGGAGTCAACCCCATCCCCCCCCCCCCCCCCCCACACACACACACACAAGGCTGGCACGATTTGAAGCCCTTAGTTGTAGCAATAATGATTTTTTTTTCCTAATGATGATGCATGGGTTTATTATATTCGTATTCAGCCACTCTAAGGTATGCTGGTTTCAATATGGAATAGGAAGATTGTAAAAAATGTGGACCTCAGACCTTTAAATTGTTTGAATGATTTTGCCAGGCCTGGAGAAACTCTACAACATCATGCATTCATTAAAGGGCAGGATATGATGGCTACAGAGGCATATGTTTGCTACTTAATCTGTACTGTGTCTTATTAAATAAAGTGGACTGAGTGTATTGCTGTTCCAAAATTGAATGTACATCAAAATGAAGAACTCCCACCATTTATATATATGGTCTGTAAGATCATTGACCGGCAGCTTGTTCTTTGATGGACTTTTTTGACTTGAATAAGTCCGATCTCTGCCAGGGAAGGATGCTTTTGAGAACAAATGAGGCAACTCTTGTACGTTCGTAATTGTCTGTAGGATTCAAAGCTACAACCACTGTAAATGAACCTTGCACGCCTTTTTCACCTTGCTGTATCAGGTGAAAAAAAGATCGTCGTTTCGGCAGGTAGAAGCCGATCGGTGCATTTCTATATTTTCCCTTTTCTGTGGGACAAATTGCTTCAGATCTTTTCAGATGGCACACACATCAATTACGCCTTTTCTAATATTAGGATTGATTTAGGATGGAGTCAAGTTAGGAACGATTGCTGTCACAAGCATTTTCTCTTATTGCGAGGTCATTCACTGATGTGTCACGGTTTTATTTCAACGCAGGCTGGTCATCGCTTCTGCAGCCACTCCCTTTCTGTTCGAGTCCCTCTGCTGGACTTGAGTGCTTTTCTTTTTACAAGTGGATGCTGGCTGTGAAGTATTCCCCACAGGGTGAGATAACTGTGGCCTGTCCTCAACATGCAGGGGGGACTTTGAGTTGTAGCTGCAGCTACTGCTGTGTCATTGCGTGATAAGTGAGGCATTTGCAAAAAAACAGGAACTTTGTCATTTGATTGTGTGTTGTCTCTGGTGCTACTGTATGTGTTGTGGATGGGGCGGCTTGTTCCGGCAAATCTAGTGACTCATAATCCCACATTTGCCTGACGTGTTTTGACTGAGTACATTTGATAAGTCTTTCTTTTTTAGATTTAATCCAGGCTCTATTAGGATGACCAAGCAGACTAAGTAAACGCATGCGTGTATAGATTTTCCCAGAAAGATGGTGACTTTTTTTCTTCTTTTTTTTTTCTTGTACTCACAGGTAAATGCATTAGCAGCTGTCAGCTCTCCTCTGCTGTGCTTGATTGGGCCCTTTGCAATGCAGTCACACCTCTCTGGGAAGTCTCGTCTTACTCTAATAGTTGTGCCATTTGTTCAGGCGGCAGGCTAGCTAGCCGCATTCACCCCTGACATTCTGCCTCAGGGCTGTGGATCGAGATGGCAGGCCTTGGGTTTTGACCGTGTTCCTGAGATTAGAGGATGCAGACTTGGCTCATCAGGATGTAGGCCAGGGATGCAGATGCATTTTTTTTTTTCTGTTTTGTTTTTGCTGAGGTCACTGGATGATAGATCCTGATCTGAACAGGGTATGGCATGCAGTTTAAAAAACAAATTCTCTCTACTTAATATCAGAGTAAGAAATGTGGTTTGTAAAGACTCAGACTCACAGACTCAGATTTAGTCAGTTTTCCCAGAATCTGCACTGATTTGTGATTGGCTGGTCAATTGATTTAAAAAAAAAAGAAAAAAACTAGGGATGCACAATATATCGGCACTAACATCGGTACCGGTCGATAGTCATTTTCTGAACATATCGGTATTTCTCTGACTAATAAAACTGGGCTGATATTAACAAACAGTAGTTATTTCCTTATTGTTGCTATTTGATTCTTTAGAGAGAAGGGAGGAGGATGTTCACATGTTATTTGCTTAGTCATGTGTCATAGGTGCATTCATACTGCAGCCTGAAGTGACCCAATTCAGATTTTTTTTGACGTAATGCGACCTATATCCGATCTTTTCATGGCAGTGTGAACAGCACAGGTCGGATTCTTTTTCGAATGTGACCCATATCCAACACGTATCTGATTCAAATGCGACCTAACGTCCAGACCGTATTCATCCGAACTGAATGTCACAGATTCTCAACAAATCTCACTATTCTGTGTCCTGATGCGCGCAAGCAGGAGGAAAAACAACAACCATGACGGACTATATGAGGATTAAGTTGTTAATATGCTGCTTCGGCCGGACAACAACTTCAAATATGTAAGCTAAGCTCCATCGCTAGACTCCATGTTTATTTCTGCAAACATAGAGCACTTCTTCTTTTTATGGCAGTTGGCAGAACATTGAGAACCCTGACGCTATGGCGCCCTCTACTGCGCATGCGGGACACTTTCAGGTCGTTTGCCCGTTTACACTGCAGAACGCATCGTATTTACTGGCAGTGTGAACGACCCCGGCAAAAAAATCGGCATTGCCAAAAAATCTGAATTGGGTCACTTCAGACTGCAGTGTGAACGCACCCATAGTGATGCAGCGAAGGAGTTTTGGGAGTTTAATCGAAGCAGATAAGCAGTGGTGAAGTCAGCAGTGTGGTCATTTTTTTTAAGGTGTCACAATATATATATAATGTAATATGTATTATATCGTTAAACATTTGTCATCGTCCATAACAGGATGTCAACATCGGCCCAGATTTTCCTATCGGTGCAAAAATTTTTTACACTTTTTCTGTCATTATCAAATCAGAGATCCAGAAAATCTGACATTAGGTTTGCTCAATTTATTTTATCAAAGAGTAAGAGAGATATAATAAACCTCACAGCAACTACTTCCCTCATGTTTTGTCCACATTAACCCCAGCTTTTATTTACCAGTGCTCTGCTGAGTAAATCACAGGCCACTTACCTGCTCGTTTGCAAATTTCACAACTGTTCCACCTGTCAGCGTGAGTTGACTCCATACACCCAGCATGGCAAATTTCCCCACTTGTGAAATTGTGCTTTCATAATCCCCCTGCCCACCCCCGCCCCCCACTGGTAGTTCAAAAGAGTGAATTTTTTGTGATTATTATTATTATTATTTTTTCCTGGAAGTCTGTTTGGTGCATAAAAGAAGTTAATTATAGTGGTCAGCTTTGGAGTTCTCTGGACCAGATTACAGTCACTCTCTCCTCTCAATGACCGCCTTGTTTTAGTGCCTGATTATTAGGCAGGGAGAAGTGCATTCTGGGATGATTGTATCTGAATTTCCATTAGAAAGTGTGCCCGCGTCAGTCGAACTGAGGCCTCCTCTGTCCCCGCTGTTTCTGCTCCCGAGCTCATTACAAATTTGCAGATGATTTATAGGACTTCACACAGTCCTCTGCATTAGTCCTTTAAATTAAATGACCGTGAAAATAATTCGAAATTAAACCCAGTGATCCAAGTAGATTGGTTTCACTTTGTAGCTCAAAATCACCTTACAGTTTATCACAACACGTGTATTATCTTGGAGCACAAAGACATTTCTGTTGTGCTCTATCCTGCAAATATTTTCTATGTGGCTATGAAGAAATGCTTTAGTTACTATCCAGACACTTTTGTAAAATCAGACTTGGCTTAGATGTACTTTGCCCCCCCCCTGTAGAACAACATGCCATAGTCAGTTCTTCGATTTGTTGTGCAAGCTTCCAAGCACACTTACTTCTGGTGTCTTGACATAAGGCTTAAGGGAACTGATCTGAGTCCTTTTGAATAAATCCGTTTGTTTTTTTTATTGTTTTCAATGCAATACCTCCTTTTAGAGGTGCAAACAAGTGTTTTGTACAGCTGCAACAATGGGACACATATTTGTGCCAGTTAAAGGTCTGAAGACAGTCTTTGCCATTGTTGATGTCGCCATCTTCAGTAGCATCCGTAGATTAAGAGTTATCAGTGTTGAACTTTAGCTCAGATACAACTTATCTCCTCGTTTAAGAATCTGCTTGATTCTTAAGCGTGTTGGGATGTCACCAAACCCAGGAGACATAACAATGAATTAGCATTTTTGTTTCTTCAAGAACATTCCAGTAACTTTGCATTTGTAAAATAAATCCTACTGTGGAAATCCACACTTTGTTACATAGCTTTATTTTTATTGAGAAAAAACCCCCAGCCATCTTTTACTTTATCTTTAAGTCACATTTAAATCAGAAAACAACAGTAACACAGCATTTGGACTTAGTGTGACCATAGAGACGAAGAACCAGGATGTGAGCCGCAGAGGAATGGTGACCTCTGGAAACGAGCGGCCGTTGTTTTGCCATTCCAGCTCCAATTACACAACAGAGGAACAAGGGGCTGCGGCAATGTGGAAGAGCCATGCAGAGCCCGAGTGTAGGGAATTCTGGGAAGAGCGAGAAAAAGTAAAAGAGTGACACAACAAAGTCGGCTGTCAGTTCGGAGGCAGCAAAGAGTGAAACAAAGCGCGAGCGAACTGCTGCCAGTTTCTGCTTCAGGCCGTGTCTCTGGTATGTGCCCTTTTGGTGTTTGTGCTCATGGATCGACCAATCAATGTCGGCCATAAGTAACCCTGCTGCTCGGCTGTGGCCCAACCAAATTCCATGAGTCAGCACGTCCGCAGATAAGATGTTATGATTGAGTCTCTGGCAGTGAAATTAGGCCACTGCTCAGAGGTCAATAGGTTGGACTTGTGCTGCCGAAGTCGCTCACACACAGTTTGTTTTACCTGCATGCAGCTCCAGCATGTTCTGCAGGTTTAAAGTTCAACCGGGTTGGCAGGTTGCCTTGGGAACTAACTTAAAAAAAAAAAAAAAGATTAGATATGCTTGAACACATCCCCCATTACACATAATGGGTGTAATGGTATCTGATTATTTTTGGGATGAGTCAGTGTTGCTGCTTACGGCTTGATACAATGACAGACTGTAGACGGTGGAGTTCCCACTGAAATTCAAACGTTTAAAGATAAACGTGACAGCGTTTATAATCTTCAATGACACTGATTTGATTATTATTTATTTTTTGTTAACCTGATGTTCAGATCCACTCTTTTTCTGTCAGATTTGGGGTTGGTGCAAGCAGAAAGGGGACTCCGTGATGTTTTTTGTTGAACTTTCTCACTGGAGATTCTCGCTGTTGGCGCCCCTGGGCTTCCTGTAGGAAGTCCACCTATGATGAGAGGCTGCGTGGGAGGGAAGAGGTGGGCCAGAAGAAGTGGAGAGGCACAGGGTCAAAGGTGAGGAGAGGAGCTGGAAAGGGGCAGCGGTATGTTTTATTATGCATTCATGTGAGGCCAAAGGGGGGATACTTTTGGGTCATCTGATTCTTGTAAAAGCGATAACTCTCGAACGCCCCGAGGGTCTGCCTTTAATGCTGGTGCAACTGATAACTTGGATCCTGTAATTGACAAGTTAGAGTGAAGTGCTAAATTATAAGAAATAAATGCTGTCATAAAAAGTTGTAGGTAGTAATTAATTATGACACAAATGACTGGTGTTAAGATAAAAGCCCGTCTAAAAGCTCCGTTCCTCGTTATTATCTCAAGCAGTTTTTGATGCTTCTCAACATACAGAAGAAGGCTGAGCCTCTACAGCTGGAAGTTCATCTTAAAAATGCGCCGATAAAAGTTCTATGGCCGAGCTCCGGTTTTTGTAAAACTTTAATTTGATTCTGTTAAATTTTCAATTCGAATACCATAATAAAAGATGCAAGAACGGCGTTTAAAACTTTATTCCTTAGCCTCTGCTGGAATTGGGTTTATTTTATACATATGCTAGACACGGAGGCGATGTTGAGGCGCTTTGTGAGAGAGCTGTTTCTTTAATATATGGTTTTGCCAGACCAAAGTGTGCAATCAAAATAATCTAGAAATCAAAAGGCAGCAGCGCTCCTAAGGAGGAAAGCAGAGAGAAGTTAGTTAAGGAGAAATGGCTGATTCGGGTGTCCCAAATCAGTAATCGGTGTTGCATCATGGGTAAATGTCCAACCTAACTCCAAGGATATCCTGCTAACCACTTTCTGTTAGCAGTCAGTATGAAAAAGATATCTCTCCATGTGTTTGTCTTACCGGGTGAAAGTCTTGCTCTCGCTCTCTCTATCGCAGCAGGAAAAAAATATTGGTATATCATGACATGTTTTACAAGTAATTATTATTATTTTTTTTAAATTGCTACTTACTACTTTTTGTGCTTTGTCGTTTTTATATTTAAAACTTTTTATAATTCCTGATATTGTGAACTCTTTCCTTTGAAACAGGGACTCTGCAAAAGTGTGTTGTCGTTTGATGTGGCCTGAAATTATTTAGTGTTTTGTGTTTACGTATAGTTATAAATAGCTGACTCCCCCCAGACCCCCCTCATTTTTTCAGTAACTAAAAGTTTTCTTGGAGCTTCTTCATTGTTCTCTCATCTGACCCAGCTCACCTGAGGTCAATCAATGGTTGTCATGGTTACTGAACACACAGTCCTTTTGGGATTAAACTGTTCTACTGCATCGTGTCACAGCAAGAGATGTGAACTGTCACTTTGACATTTACTTTCTTTTAATCAAGTATGGTGAAAACTTGATGTTAAAACTTGACTATGGTGTGAATGCACAGATGTTGCTCATGTGACTGCTAACACAGCCCAGCATGCTGGTTAATCTCAAAAGACACCAGAAGTACTGATTGACACAAAACGAGAACTTGGGAAGAAATCACAGCAGGTTTAATTGGAACTAAACAAAAGCAATTTTCAAGTTGCATAAAGTGATAAGAGCGAGGAATTGTCAAAAACATGTCCAACACTTCAAGTGTGACTAAAAACTTCAGTAAGCTGAATCTTTAGTTTATTTAAATTCAAATAAAAGAACATAACCTTTATTGTTCCACAAAGGGGAAATTCAGACGTACTACCTCCAACAAAAGTCATTTAATATCTGAAATAACTGCCCTTCTCAGAGAGATTACAGCCATTTTTAATTTCAGCCTATCACGGTCATCTTTGGTGCCATTCCTTATTGTTCAGTTTTTATATGACTTTGATGCAATCTTTTCCAAGTCAGATTTGGATCTGAGTATTTGAAGGATTGGGCAACATTTTACACCTCGCCCAAAAGAAGAAAAAGAAAAAAAGAAAACGGTTTAAAAACAACTTGCATCAGGTTCACAAATCAAGGTTTAAAATAAGATCACACACATATGTGGTGGGTTAAGTTACCACATTGTCAGTGTACCAGATCAGTGGTCCGATGAACAAGACTACTGAATGCTTGTCAACAAGACATTTACTGTCTTGTTGACAAGGACTCAAGTTATATTCCTACTGTTGGCATGTTGGTCTGCAAAAATGTAATGCCCACAAGAATGTCAGGAAACGATGTTTTACAGCATAATATTGCCTCAGGATGAGATGATTAAAACCATTTGATGTCGCGTCGTTTTACGACATCTAAACCGAGGAACTAAAAGCTAACTTTAACTTCTGCTGACGTATTTCTGCGTGCAAAGACATCAACATGATTTATCATCTTTGTGAACCACAGCCCTTGTCTTTGACCAGAATCAGCTTTTGCGGTACACCATAAATACACTTGACTATTAAGAGTGTTGATGTACTTGGATGTAATCTCAAACCTGATTTATTGGCGGAGGCATAAAGCAGCGGGACAGTAATGCTTGTTTCTTTCTGTAATGAGGACAGTTGGACAACAGCCCGCCTGTTTATAACCACCCTGATCAGGACAAAAATGTGCCTCATCGACTGGAATGGAGTCTCCTAAGCTGCTGGTAGTCAGTCAGTAAATTGCTTTCTGTTTGCTAAACACTTCAGTGCATGCCCGCTGCTCTGAATCATGTCAGGTGAGCACACACCTTATTTCCGTTTTGAGAGATCTGGTTGTAGCTGTGTTTTGGCATCCGACCTACCGCTTCAGTAAGGTTCAGTGCCTGTTGTTTTCTGTAAGCAGAAAGTCACATATCTGTGGTTTTATTGTTGTGTATATATAAGCAAACAAAAAGTCTGAGATTATCTTAGCATTTGTGAAAATGGCGAAAAGAGACTTCTGAACCAACAGCTTGGGCGTGTCAGAAGCACTGAGGCTGTGGCGTTGGGCAGGCTGCAAGCTGCTTGTCTGGTGTAATGGTTTGTATTTGAACTAAAAGAAGAAGAAAAAAAAAAACCCACAGAACTGAAATTTTTCACCTTTTCTCAAATCTGCTTGGTAAAAATCATAACTGACAGCAAACTGAGCTGATGTTTGGCTCCAAAATGCAGCGTAAATATTAGAAACCATAGATTGAAACATGGGGCTGCACAGTGGTGCAGTTGGTAGAGCTGTTGCCTTGCAGCAAGAAGGTTCTGGATTCGATTCCCGGCCCCGGTCTTTCTGCATGGAGTTTGCATGTTCTCCCTGTGCATGCGTGGGTTTTCTCCGGGTACTCCGGTTTCCTCCCACAGTCTAAAAACATGACTGTCAGGTTAATTGGCCTCTCCAAATTGCCCCTAGGTGTGTGTGTGTGTGTGTGCATGGTTGTGTGTCCTGTGTGTCTCTGTGTTGCCCTGCGACAGACTGGCGACCTGTCCAGGGTGTACCCCGCCTCTCGCCCGGTACGTTAGCTGGAGATGGGCACCAGCAACCCTCCCGACCCCACTGAGGGACAAGGGTGTAAGAAAATGGATGGATGGATGGAAGATTGAAACATGGCACAGCATTTGTCAAATAATCAGCAAAACATATTTAAAGGTGATTTGTTTACTGGTTGTTATAGTAAGATATGCACATTGGGTACTATGAGTTTGTCATAGCATTGAAACGTTATGTAAAATAATATAACACGTTTCTGGGCATAATGTCAGAGCAAAACAACAGATCTACCAGATTATAAGGTAAGATAAGCTATGAGAACGCTAAATATGCTTTAGCGATATTTCTGGGAAAATGGACAATTCCCACTTTTAAGCATTTTAAGTTGGTCCTCATGCCAAAAGAAAAGAAAGCATCAAAAATGCTCACTTTTGTATCTTTCCAGAACAGTTTTACAAACTTAAAGCTTTACCATCCTGATCAGCAGTCCGTCATCAGGTCTGCACGGCGTTCACCAGCTTGGTCGCTCGCTGCTGTGTGGTTGCGTAACGTTGTCCTACCAGCGTTTGTCACAAATCAGTCAATCTAGCAACCTTGGTCTCTCTGACGTGAGCAGCACTCCCAGGCTGATGCCACGAGGGCTCAGCAGGGTTCGGGTCGGGCATTGACCTTTTGGAGGATACACTACAGGAGTGGAAGATGTGGGATTTCCACTCATGGCACAATCTCGTTGTTTTGTCTCCCTGCTCTGAGATCGTCTCCGGTGATTACAATCCTTGTTTTTCCAACGAGGGAGATGTTGAATGAACCACATCATCACGTTGTCCACCGCAAGAAAAAGAAAAAAGAGTGACTTTGATAAGGTTTTCATGGGTGGGGATCAAATATTTGCATAACATTTGAGTGTAAATAAATAGACTTTCAGATGGTATAGGTTTTATTGCAAAGAACAACTCTGATATTATCAACCAATGCATAAAAACGTGTACCTTGTCTGAGCTAAAATATATTTTTTGGTCCTTTCCTGTCTTTGTGGCTTTTAAAATTAAACAAGTTGTAAGAACAGGATTGGATACTTCTGTTAATATTGACACCGTTTGCGCTTGAAGTTTACTTGTCCTCTGCCTTGACTGTTTATTAGTCTGTCCCTCCGTGGATTTTGACTCCGCCACTGGCAGTGTCCTCGCTCACCTGCAGCTCTCGGATGGAGAAGGGAGAGGTGGAGACCGAGAGGCACAGGGGTGTTCTGCTTCAAACGTATTCTAATTAAAGTTGGCGGCTTTAATCACAGAGCGATTTGCATCCGAGAAAAGGGGGAGACGACAGAAGTGGAGCGGAAAGGGATGGAGAAAAGGTTCTGCGGCGGGCACAGCTGCACTGCCCTCCTGAGAGCAGAGCTTCTGACTTCTCCTGAACTTCCCACCAACTTCATTGATCACTTGGTCTCACCCCTGCACCTGTTTTCCTCTTCTCATGTTGTTTATCTGTCACTTAATAGATTTTTTATTTATTTTTTTCTGTTCCCAGCTTCAGTTATTTTTTGCCATTGTCCTTGTGGAGCAGGGCTGGGCCGAGTTGTCTTTAAGGATGGAGGAAGGGCACCACCTTGTCATTAGATGTTAGCTTCACACGCCACCGGAGGAGGATCTGCCCACCTGTTTGGCATCTCCCCAGCGAACAGGTGCTGACACGGTCTCTTTTATTTTAGGACGCGGTTTACGACTTTTGGATTAGGTATTCCTCAGTCGTCGCTTGCTGCAGGCGTTCTGACGCGAGGCTGTGGTTATCTCGCCGTTTTTGTTTAGTATTCCAGTTTGGCTGTAGCTCGACTTTGAACGGTTGAGAATTGACGCGGGACGTGGTTCGTCGTCGTGTTCAGTCCAGAAATAAGCGGTGTTAAAGATTACGGCCCCCCCTCAATACACAAACAATGTAGGCATCCTCATAACTGTCAGGAGCGGTTTTTCGCTGTTGGCAGCTGTGTGATGGTTGGCGTCATTACCCCTTTGAGGTGAGAAGATAAGGTGGCCGTTCATAGCCGTTTGTTATCACAGGCAGCGGGCCCCTGACACCTTCACATCCCTTATCTGGCTTCGGCCCAGCATCTGGCCCCAGCTCCGGCTTCGGCAGGCCCAGGGGCTGATGAGTAAGCGGTGCTCCACCAGCGGCCGGGCCGGGGCCCGTGCCGTTATCGATTGCGGCGCTGGCGCTTGTCATCCAGCCACCACTTAGCTAATGATGTCCAAGCCATTGTCTCACAGCTTGGAAAACGGCCACGAAAAAGAAAGCAGCGGGCGTTTGACGCGGTGGCACGAGAGGGAAAGATGGATATGAAAGATAACGCCAAAAAGTGAACTGGGCTTTGTGAAACCTTTTTACTGCAGTCATCCATTTATTATTATTATTATTATTATTATTATTATTTATTTTTTACAGTTTCTGTACTTTCAGTTTCCAGGGTTACCGCACAGTTTTGTTTATTAAATGTACAAAATAATGTCATTTTCTGGGTTCTTTTTACGTGTCTGTCTGAATGTGTTTTAAAAAATTTGGAAGGTTCTAGGGAATCGCTAAAGATGGACTTTTATATAATCTTCAAATAACTTGTCCAAACAAGTAGTACTTTTCACATTGAACTTCTACATTAAACCTGTAGTGAAATATTTTTGCTATGAGAAATGTTACTAAATAATTCACTCAGTTTAATGTGTAATTAGACACATAGTCTGGGGTTTTGCATACAGGATAAATGTTGAACAAGGTTAAAATTCCCAGGTCAGTTCTGTATGGACACATGAAGACGTTCCCTGGATGTGATCATTTGAGTCCGGCACAGTATGGCGTTTTAAAATGGCAGACCTGCTGCCTCCTCCCGTTTTTGTTGTGCTTTGGCTGCGTTTGTTGTGCTGCCGTCTGGTCCATCTGTACGCTAGAAAGATGGATCACTGTTTCTGCCCGTCTCTGTGATAGCCATATCCTGACCTTGTTACTGTAATTATTAGTACTGCTGAGCAAATACAATCTTTGTTTATGCTAAAAAAAAGAGACTTCTTAGTCATGAATTGGCTGGAATGAAGACTGTAGGAAAATAAAGGGTTTCATCATATACAGTGTTGTTAAAAATGTTAAGGAATTTTAGATGGATTTTAAAAACGCATCTCTTTGGTCCAGATTTTTGTCTGTATAATGTTTAAACCAAGCTTTAAAAAGCACCAGCTGCAATTTTATGTCATGGCATGCAGAGATGCAACCATCAGGCTTTTCTTGGCTGATGTGCCCATTATTTGTTTTCTCTGAGGTCTGATCTGCTGATTTGGATTATGACCAAACCCATTTTTTTTCCCCCATATTCACAAGGACTATACCATATAAGACAAAAATATGTGTTGTGGGTCATTTGACAGAGGAAAACGGAGGATTAGATGTAAAAAAAGAAAGCATTACATCATCATTTCTATTTACGCCTCAAAAGTTTCTGTCGAACCAAAAAAAAGGTGCATGATGCGTTTAAGGGCCCCAGAATGAGAGATGGTTTGGTTGTGATGCAATTGATGATCATGAAAAGAAAATACGTTTTCAATATTCTATCTGCACATCAAATCCAATTCTGGGGGCGGAAACAATTGCATTTAGGATTTTTATTTTGACTATTGGAAACCATTTTATACATACAAGTTTTAAGTAAACTAAGTTTTTTAGAAAATGCTGTATATTTCTGTCATGCCTTTTTTGTTTTTGAGGACTGTAAATAGGCTTTTCTGGGTTTCATTTTTGCTCTGGGGAGGGATGTGGGTATTTCTTATTTAATTTTTTTTTAACTTTCTTAGTGCCAGAACTTTCCAGGACGCTGTAGTGGCCCCAAGGTCCATAGCACTTATGTCAGAGTTCATTTCCTGTTGCAGCGTTCCAGCCGCTCCTGAGGATCCACCATTTCCTAATCTCCCCTGATGAGGAGTGAAATGAGTAAATTTCTAACTCTGAATCCATCTGCGGTGGGGGTTGGTATCAGCTGAATCAAGCAGGGCTGTAGAATAAAAAAAAAAGAAAACATTCCCAGAAATTCCCCTAAGATATGAAACTCTGCGATCCAGGAGTTTTCACAATGAGGAAACTTTCATTTTAGTCGAGGTTACAACCTGCAAGACATGGCACAAGTTTGCTGCTGCAATGGTTCATGAGTCAGAGCAGTGACACAGCTCAAACTTCGAAATGGGGAAAAGTTTTGACGTTTTGCTCATGTTTGTCTTCCTAATAGTACGCTAAACATCCCAGCGTTGGTTGCTAAACTCCACAAATACCACAACCCTGAGTCTGCACAAGTCCAGGCTCTCCCCTTTTTTTTTTTTTTTTTTATATATCTTTGCTGACTTCCATTTATGCCCTAACTCCAGGAGATAAAATTAAGGAAAACACGGGCTAAAAAATGTAAACATTGCTCAGAGCTGCTTTTTGGTTGGAAGGTTATTCGGAGAGACGACGACCTCACCGCGCCGCGGCTCGTATTAGTCACAGCCGTTGGAGATATTTGAATGCAGCTCTTTTTACCCAATGAGGGAAAAGGTCGCTGGGAATGCAGTCTGTCAGGTCAGGACGATCTGAGTTTGCCTCATCTTAACCACATGTGATGGCTAGAAAAGAACAAAGATTGTGAAAGGTGAGCTTTTAGCTGAGCATATCTTTAAACCTTGAACGTCAAGAGGCTAATAAAAATACAGTAGAACGTGTGCAAAAGGAGGTTTAGTGAAGAAAGCTCGGTGTAAGCTGGAAGACGTAGAGTTTACGTTTTGCATGCAAAGTTGGATTGCAAATTTTGAAATAAATCAAATATTTTGTTTATATTTTTGAGGAGAAGTAGATATGCTGTGTTTATCAAAAAAGAAGCTCTCAAGGCAGTTGCAGTTCTAGACAAAAATGAGCCACTTGCAGGCTGCAGATCCCTGAACTTTAGCAATGGAAACTGTGATCCTGTATTGATGTGACTGAAGCTAAAAGTTTAACAACTCAATTTTTAATTCACTGTTAAAATAAAACTGTGAAAGTAAAAAATTTAATCGGTCCAAGGGACTGATATAGGCTTTATCATTCAATTGTAATTAATTATTCTTAGATTTAACAAAAACAAAAAAAAGTAATTATGATTAATTGCAATACAAAGTTTTGCACTGGTTCATTTTAATTGTCTTCATTGTATAATAATTTCAGTTGTAGTAGTCCATGTTTTCATTCAGTATTTGCATTTCACGACATTTTCAACGAATTTATTTTAAAATGAACATAAATCTGGAAAGGTGGGTTAGTTTAAGAGAGGAAATAACCTTTGAAAACTCTGAACAAATCTCCTAAAGGCGCAATTTACCTGACATAAACCAGGCTAAAACAAAATAATAAATACATATTGTTTTATTTTGCTTTCAGCCTACATTTTTTTATATCTATTCTGTTCCAGAAAGTAGGCTTTTGATAGAAATCTTACCATTTTAGTTCTTGAATATTCGGCTGATAACACTGGAAAATCCTCTACACCAGAAATTAACAGCATTTATGATACTGTGCAGAAGTCACTGTATTTTTTTTTTTTACTTTTTGAGCAAAACCAGACCTGATTTCAAGACATTTGATTGCTGCGATGTTCTTCAAAGCCGTCCTTTGTAGAAGTCCGTCATGAAAGAGCTCGCCATTAGTATTCGCTGTATGGGTTTAGTGTGAACAGCATCCCTACGTTGATACTAAAACATCCCTGCAGGCCATTAACTCCTGTTATTTCTACCTCCTGCTATGTCTGTCCACATAGTGGAAATGCTGGTGTGTCTCCAGATCAAATGTCTCCAAGTTATTTAATGCTATAAACAATGCAGTTTGTTAGCAAATATGCATAATAAGATAATAACCATCAACATAGTTGTTGACGTAATGCTGTCAGTTCGGTTGATATTTCTTGTTCGTGTTCTGGTGTGTAAAATAAGCATAAGAAGAGCCAGAGAGCAGCATAACCTGCTCTCCAGAACCAGAACCCAAGGTAAAACACTCGAACATGCTTACTGTCAGAGCTTTAGCAACTCTGTTTCAACACACTCGTACAATATTTCAGCGTATGCCACTGAGCTATGTAAATATCTCCCTCCCTCTGGTTCCAGGGTGAGTGTTTGACCGTAGAGAAACAGGTTCTAGGAAATTGTGCAATCCTAGGAGTATCCAGCGTTTCGACCGCAGAGCAGAGCCTTGAGCCGTGGCCTCGCCTCCTCCTATCTTCCGTGCTGTCGGGCTGCTCCAGCTTGGAGGTCAAAGTTGACAGGAGACGTGGGTCAGTGATGTCGACCCACTCCTCAGAGGATTTAGGGAGTCACTGTAGATGTTGCAAGGTTGTGCTGATAAACGCAGGTCCTGCTTGAAAAAAAGAGTTTGTAGAGGCTTTTATTGTTATCATGTGTCTTTTTCAAACTGGGAAACGGGTGCAACTGTGGCAGAGAGCGAAGGAGTGACTTGAAGTTGTTTTTTTTTGCCTTGCGTCACTCTGCTAGCAGGAGACACCGGATGTTGATGGTTAGGACATGCACATAAATCACCAGGACAATCTGGTAAGCCGCAAGCATGGCAGGTTTAAATTTAGATTATGATTCATTTATTTTTCTACAGTAACTCTGGAAAGTTTCTGTTTTTGCTACACAGACATGCAGAATTTGAAATGTTTGAATTCCCAAGAAGGCTTTGGCCTACGCCGGGCGGTTGGAGGGTGTGAGACGCTGAGAGTTACTAAAGAGCGAAGGGAGGAGCAGACACATTAAGAACTGGTTTGTTTTGATCACAGCTGTGTCATAACATCACTTTATATGCATGTCGCAGTTTATGATGTGACCCTCCCTTCAGTGTTTTTTGAGTTTCCTTAGTTTACCCTCACAAATCAAAATGTGTCTTCTAATTCGGTCTTATTGTATGTCTTCTTTCTCGTTTTCTTTCTTTCCTGGTTTTAAGGTCACTTGGGGAAACTTGGCTGGTATCAAGACTGTTTAAAAAAATGTAGGCACTGATTTTGAGTAGCTTTGAAATGCTGTGTTTGTATATTAAAGTACTGAAGAACAGGGAAAGAGAAATATTACAACATCACATGGTTAAAAACGAGTGGTGTAGTGGTGCACACATGTGATTTCGGTATAAATTTGGCTCAACAGGAAAAAGAAACAAATGACAAATTTGAGATATCTTTTCTTTTATTATAATCAGGACGTATTCCTCTCTATATGGAAGCTCCAACAGATTATGTGTAGCAAGGTAGACTTTGCGCCTCTGCCTTCAGACCTTGGCCTGAAAGATTGTTCATTCTCAACCAGCAGTAGCACCAGTTTTCATTTTCTCGACCCTGTCTTTTTGCAGGTTACGACTTTTGGACAAGGGCTACAGCCATTTTTATTGCAGGGGCCACAAATCGAGTTTTGCTCTAGTGTGGGTTTGTTACTTGTGGGGCTGCCTGTCAGTGCATCCTGGTAGACGCCGGTTCTCACTGCTTGCACAGCTGTGGCGCACACTCTGACTCTCCAGTGTGGAAAGTGAGATGTATGCAGGCAGAGAAAGTGGGCTTGGAGAATGATTGAACCAGCAGAACAGAGGAATGCTGCAATGGCCTTTGGGCTAGAAAAGCAACCGCAACACAGAAAAGAAGGACAAGCAAATGCAGAGGAAACGAGCAGAAAACCGATTATAAAAGACAAATCCCCGGCTCTTCCAACCAGACGGAGTTAGCCGCCGTGTCCCGAGGGCGAGAAATCGCAACAGCATTAGCTCCGGCTCCAGTCGGATCTCTTCCGTGTTTTATATGCACATGTGTGCGAGGATCTTGCTGCATGTGCGCCCCTTAAATTCACAAGACGGGACATTTTTCCTGCTGGCCTCCTCCTTCCTCTCTTCGTTCTTCACCCCGTTCACGCCGCTCGCCGCTGATTGGCTGGAGGGAAAGCAAGGGATGAGGTTTTGTCGTCTAATCTGGCAGCAGATCACCACTGATGGGCCTCTGTAGAATGGCTTTAGTAAATTACTGTTCCAGGGCTGGATAAATCCCCTCTATCAGATAGCAGCTCTGCCTTCATCTCTCCCTCTGTTTCTGTCTTTCTGCTCAACACGTCGCTCAGGCTCTGACTTTATCTATTTATCGCTTCTCCTCCACATCGGTTTCTTGTGCGTTTTTACAATCCGAACACCTCGAGCTGTCCTTGTTTGCATTTCTGCAGATCATGCTTGTGCTTCTTCTTTGCCTGTGGACCTTTTACACCTGAAGTAAATTAGATGAGCTTCTGTCCGAAAGAGAGAGAAAGTGGATTTCTATCCTAAGGCGATTGACATCAGCAGATTACGGTCTCTGTGAGAACAGTTTCCCCTCCCCTCGTCTCCTGCCGTGTTTACGGTTCTGAGCGAGGCCATCTTGCCTCTGAAATCGCACATGAGATAATTCCCTACATCCTGCCTTAATACCTAGAAAAGGCTGTTTGTGGATTAGCTGGAAGATTGTTTGATGCATAGTTCTAGTCTTAGTTCACAGTGTGCCGCTGTCACAGAGGCGGTAACAGGAATGCAGAAGACGCTGGATGGAGAAAAGGGAGTGTTTTTTCTTTTCTTTTTTTTTTTACTTCCTTCAAAGTAACCCACTGTGTGGGTGCAATTTTGCCTGAGGCAGAGTCATGCTGGTTTGCTTACAAAATCAAGTCGAACCGAACTCCGTCTGACCTCCTGCGTCTTACTGCAGCTCCCCGAGTCTCCACCTCGAACTTCCAGTGTTGTGGCTTCGCATTGACATATGGCAGCCAGGCTTGTCTGATGTCAAACAATGCTGCTATTCTGGACAAATAACAGGTGGTGCATATGAAGAGGAAGTGGCCAGGTCACTCTGGGTATTTTTAAATGATGTAAGGGTTCGCCTATCTAAAGCAGGCAATAGGATTTGTTGGTTTAAGGTTTGGGCTTTTGCAAAGAACAAAAAAAGCTTTTATTTAGAACCTGTAGCTGAGAAATAATCCTGCTGCTTTGGGCGTTTTACCACCAGCGCAATTGCCAGAACTGTGTGCTAACAGGGATCTTTGAAAAGGAAAAAGAAAAGAAGCCATTTAGACTTACGCAGTTGATCCAAACTTCGGAGCTGACGTCGGTGAGAAGGCGCCTTAAATTCAGATGTATGATTAAATGGAAGCACATTTCTGGTTCTGATAAATCTGTTTTAAAAAAAGTGTAGTTTGCTCATAAAATAATAAGTCTCTAAATTAAGATTACATCAGATTACCGTATTTTCCGCACGATAAGGCTCACCTAAAAACCTTCAATTTCCTCAAAAGCTAACAGTGCGCCTTATAATCCGGTGCACCTTATATATGGACCAATATTGAGCCACAACAGGTCCAGCAACTACAGTAAGCAGCCGCCGACTTAATTTTCGGCCGTAGAAGAAGAAACACGCGGTGCATGCTGGGATAGTTGTCAGAACACTGGTTTGTAATCTATTAATAAAGTTTGACTGACCTATCTACCTATAATCAGGTCGTCTGCAGGTCATTTAGCACCACGTTCTCCACGAACATGCTGTGCGCGAACGGAGAAGGGTGACCATCGTCCGGCCTCGCCCCGGCCCAGTCGCAGAAGGCTCTCCTCGTCTACCGGAGTCAGACTGTTTTGTTGACATTCACTTTAGTGCAGCTCCATCTAGTGGATGCATAACGTAACTCCAGCCTCTACTGTAGCATCTATTTTATACGCCTTATAATGTGGTGTGCCTTATATATGAAAAAGTTTTAAAATAGGCCATTCATTGAAGGTGCGCCTTATAATCTGGTGTGCCTTATTGTGTGGAAAATACGGTACTAGTTTCTTTGTCAAAAATAACTAATTTTAGGCGTTGCATTCAGGTTTTGGTGCAACTTATTGTCTGCGCTGTTCATTAATAGTTATCCCCGGTAATTAGCACCTTGACCTTTTTGGTGTAACCTGGATGTCCAGCTTAGGGATCCGTATCAGGCCTGCTGTTGTTGGATGGTTAATTATATCATCTGACACTCTGACAGGCTGCGTGGCCCACATATGGCAGTCGTAGTTCTAACACTAATTTAATTGAACGTCTCAGGAGGAGTTCTGTGTGTTGAGCCCCACCCTTTGTTGTCAGCCCCTCGCATCCTGCAACGAAGCATCTGCCTGCGTTTCTGCCTGCCAGACACGCTCGCTGCTAATGTTACAGTTGCCTTCTATCCAGCTCATGCTGATGTCAAGTCCTCTAATCTCCCCAGCATAAAGGCTATGCAAGGGAATTCATGTTAGCCTGCCACGGCAATAAAAAGGAGGAGCGGAGAATCGTTTGAGCAGGTTGACAGATAAGGCTCTTGTGCTTTCTGTGTGGTGCATTTTAAGCCATGTTAAGCTGCTTAATTAGACATAATCTACAGACCCCAGACTGAGGCGGAACTAATGAAGTTAAAAGACTCAAATCCCATCCCACCATCACACTCTCCTCCGCTGCCTCGCCATCGCTTGTGCCTCTCCGTCTTATCGCCTTGCCGTCTTCTCCGCCGCCTGCCACGGCACTCACTCCTCCTCGCAGCACACTTTGAACTTGCCATCCCACTCTTTCCTCTTAGCGCCGCTAATGTCTCCCATCGCACCCAAACAGTCGGCCGGGCCAACGCGACAACCTCGAGACGCAAGGCGGAGATTTCTCAATCTGTACGTTCATCGGTTTAGTGGCTACTCTTTTGGTGAAAGTGGGTTCTTGTTTTTTTTTCTTCTTTTTTTTAGAGCGGTGAGTTGTTTGAAGCAGCACGGAGAAGACTGAAGCGGCACCAGAGGCCTGTCTAGGTTCTTGATGTGCATTAGAAATCGTCATGTCACGGAGCGGTTAATTGTGAGCATTATCTCTGTGTTTCAGGGACTTGTAGTCCTAGCTGGAGGCTGGATACTTTAAAATAACAACATGCCCAAGACAAAGGATTGTGGAAGTACTGCCCGGTCCTCGTTGTAATCTAATTTAGATACTCTCTAGATGCTTCGGGTGTGCAGCAGGGCTTCTTGCTTTAAGCAATATATAAATATAAAAAGAGGCAAATTTGCTACAAAGCAATAAAGAAAATCAATTATTGAAATGCTTAAATGTCTTTAATTCGCGCGGTAGTTCAAATTGAAATCAACGCATGCATGAGTTTGCTCCGTTTGATTAAATAAAGGCTAAGAGCTGCACAATCGCCACATCAGTGTCTACAGCATCGCAATCACAGGATGGCAATCCATGGATGCAAAATTGGGTAGGAAACTATATTTTAGGTGCTTTACATGTAATGCTAAATATTACATTTTTCTTGTTAGACAAGGAAACCTTGATGAGACACTTTTTGTGTATAGTCTTAGAGGCTGAGATGCAAAAGCTCACAGATCGATGAGGATAATGAGAAGAAGAAATGGAAATAAAAATGTGGGTTTAGCGTAATTCATAGTGTCAAAATAATATTTAGCAATTTTCTCGTTTATGTTTTGAGGCATGAGTTTGCATTATTCCTACCGGGAAAACCTTAGAGTTGAATTAACTCTAAACAGATGGAGTGTGATCAACAATAACATGTAAAGCTTTGAGAATCAAAAAACTCTTTTTTTTAAAAGCATTTTTGTATAGTTATTCAGTCCGGGTTTAACGTAAGTACAAACATCACTAAAATGTTATCCGATTAGCAACCGTTATTCAGTCTTTAAACACAGATGAACATGAATGTACAGTCACTAGTGAAAATAAGAGTCTAGTGGGTAAAACACATTAGCAGTAATTGATTCTGCTGAGTAACTCGGACAGCCCCGCTCTGCACGTCAGACTTCAGCTTGAATAAATCCTGAAAAAAAAAAAAAAAAAAAAAGAACATATATTTGGATAAAAACTCGACTGTTCTTGGCGTGTTTGTGCATGCTGAGCGTTAACCGATTCTGATGACAAGTGAATTATTTAATCTCAGCTGCTGTAGGCACCAGGTTTCATTCAGGGCGGTTCTGTGAAGTGAGCAGCTTCTTCTCAGGGTTACAAACTCAATATTTCGCAGCCACTCTGTCCAAGATGGGACTTCAACACCTAATCAACTGTTCAGCGAAGTTAATCAAAAGCAGCATGGGTTCTCAAACTCGGGGCTGTATCGGTGGCTTTTGGAGCAAAATTGAAATGCTGGAAGTTTGACTGGAGAAACCGGGGGGAGAGTTCTGCATGCAGCTCTTCTTCTTCCACATCTCTCCCCGCCCTTGCCTTTGTTCGCCTTCCTGCTTTTTCAGATCAAACTGAAATTTTCTCATTTCAATAACAGCAGCTCCCTTTTCTTTTCTGTTATAGCGCAAATATCGATCCCAGCCTTGCATTTGAGTTTTTTTCCAATCTCTTATGTCAAATCAGGAAAGCGAGGCCAGTGGGGTTTTGGTTGTTGTTTTGTGACCTCCTGGATAAGTTTTTAATTCAAAGATTTATTGTTTTTATTATTATGTAGACCGGCCAATTCTGAAAAGCTTCATCTCTCTTCCGTGTTTTCTACAGTTTTGTGTAATATTTTGTAACCGTTTCCTGACTGATAGACGTCGGTGACTTTGTTTGTCACCTGTCCATGAATTTTCTCATATTGGGGCATGATCTTTCAATGAAATTATATTTAAAAACTTATTTTTTTGAACCGTTGTCTACTGTACAACATGCAAATGTGACAAAAAAAAGAAGACATTTTTTCTTTTTTTTTTTACAACCCCTGGGGTTTCCTTACATATGCCTTATATCTGTGCATCTTACACTATCACTATCTTTGATCTATTTTATATATATATATACTGCTAAAAAAAATAAGGGGAACACTTTAACATTTAAGTGAACACTGAAGTGTTCCCTTTATTTTTTTGAGCAGTATATATATATATATATATCAATCCAACTATTTGTATAGCACATTTCAGTAACAAGGCATTTCAAGGTGCTTTACATAATTAAAGAAAAAATGAAAACAGCATGTGACATTGAATAAACAGTAAGAAAGAGAGAGATTTTGAAAAAAAAACCCCAAAAATTAAAAAAGATAAAAACATACTTTTGTTACGGAATTTAAGCGCCTGTCGTCGCCGGACTCCGCCGTCCGTTTAACACGGGTATTATCCAGGCCCCGTCGCCTGACAGGACAAGGTCTCCAACCTTGCAGCACCAGGCTCCTTCCACCTGTCATGCGAATTTTTGCGCTAGGACTTTGCCGTCCTACACGGATTTTTGTGCACTATTTTTTACCTGTTAGAGTCTAGAATTTACAGGGTTTTTCTGTGCGCGCAATGATCCTCAATCACTCGCTACTTTTACGTCATTAGAAAGAGGAATAAAAAAAATTTAATAAATAGATCAAAAGTAAAGATAAATTATATATATATTTAAATTATATATAATATATATCTTTTTGTTTCTTTCTTTGCTTCACAGAGGGGGAGGCTCGCAACGCTGTCTGGTAAACTTACATTTTCCTCACAGGACGAGATTGCAGCTGACCAGTGTTTGGTTTCATCATCGTCGGAAAAGCAAAGCCTTAATGTTGATCGGCTGTCAGAAAATTTTCTCCACTGCATCATCTTTGTCCTTTTTTCTGTTTGCTCTCGTGTAGCTTCGTTTTAACCTGTAGCGCTCCCAGCCTGTCGGACTGTCTGCTGCATCCTTCACAGCGTGCACCAGAGTACCGTATTTTCCGCAGTATAAGGCGCACTGGATTATAATGCGCACCTTCAATGAATGGCCTATTTTAAAACTTTTTTCATATATAAAGCGCATAGAATATTTGTTCCGTACTCTATTATTACACATCCACATTTGTAAAGAAGTGATCCCCAATACTTTATATAGTAGTCTGCCCCAGTCATTGTTTCACTCACGGTGTTGCGATATTGTGCCCAACTGCTTTCTGGGTAACACAGACCAACCGACACGCTGCCACCGCAGTCTCTGTCTCTCTTCCCCCGCCACTCTGCCCCCCTGGCTTTAAATGTATTATCAAACTTTATTAACAAACCAGCATTCTGACAACTATCTCAGCATGCACCGCACACTTCTTCTTCCATGGGGGAAATGAAGTCGGCGGCTGCTTACCGTAGTTGCTGGACCTGTTGTGGCTCAATATTGGTCCATATATAAGGTGCACCGGATTATAAGGCGCACTGTCGGCTTTTGAGGAAATTGAAGGTTTTTAGGTGCGCCATATAGTGCGGAAAATAGGGTATATTTACGCCAATTTAGATTAAATGCTAATGCAAACATGGGCCGAACCCCCAACCCCAGATGAGAGCAGCATTTAGTGGGGATCACATTGTCTCATGCAATGTTTTATTCTCTCTCTCTGTGAGGCAAAGTCACCCGGGTCCTCTGTTTGCCCGGTATCATGGTTGCTGTTGAGTGGATCTGAGGACTGCTGCATTCTGGTTTTGCTTGATTAGCCAGTGTGCGATGCTGTAGGCAGCTTTGTTTAGTTGCTGAATGGACTGTTCCGCTGAGAGCACAGGAGACGACAAGGAGCGGAGGAAGGAGGGGACGGAGAGGAGAAGGGCGGAGTGGAAAAGCAGGAAAGCGCCGAATAAAATTATGGGAAAAAAAAAAAAAAAAAGCTAAAGGGGAGAAGGATATAAAAGGAGGTTGCAAGTGGATAAATGAGATCGGGGAGAAAAATGCCGAAGCGGGGCGGTGTGGGGACGAGCAGGAATGAGGAGAGGATGGTGATGAGGAGGAGAAAAGAAGAAAGCAATGACCTCTCCTCCTGTGGAGAGGGAAGATAACTGTGAGTGTTTAGAAATGCTGAGGTGGACAGAAGCCATATCTTCCTCTAACACAGCACCTGCTCGTCTACCATTCACCCGCTGACTTTCCATTGTGCCTATGTGTGCACTTAAGTGTGTCTCGCAGCTCGTAAAGGAGTGTGTATCCGCAAACACACGTTCAAACGGTCGAGGCACCATTTTTGTTTCAGCCATGGGAGAGGAAAAAAAAAGATATAAAAACCCTGACGTGACAAATCCCAGAGTCCCTGCGATGCTTTAATACATCCACGGAGGGCATTAACAGCTTTTTCTTCTGAAATATGCAGGATTTTTTTTTTTATTTTTTTTTTACATAGTTTTGCTGTCAGCATTTGCACGTACACAAACACACTACGCACTTCCTTCCTGTAAACCTGTGGGACTCGGGTGCATTAAGTACTTTCAGAAGTCAGCTTAAGTAGCCCGATAGTGGACCGCTTGGAGACGGGAGTGGCCGCTGAAGAGGGCAAGGAGCCCAAGGAGAAACGACGCAAAACAAATACTCCATATTGTGATTACCGCCGAAGATAATTATGCCTCCAAATTGCACATTTTCTTTGTGCTGCTGTTGTGCCGCGAGCTGCTCCCCGCAGAGCTCGTTTTAACTATTATTTTTGACTTGAGTGAAAGGATAAACAGTTTCAGGTGTGAACAGGCACATAATGAAATGTGATTTGTATCACTAAGCTGCGCACAGGAGCTGCATTTATACGTATTTATACGAAGTGGAAAATCCCCAAGACTCGAATCTCCTTTTTTTTTTTAAGTCAGGCATTCATCTTTCACTGATTCATTTATCTCAGGTTTTTTTTCTTTTAATTTTTTAAATATCCTTTTGACTCTTTGAACTGAACGTCGTTTTGCTCAGCCCTGTTGCTCCTGTAAACAAAGACGCGTTGTGACGCACCTGCATCGCAAACGGGAGCGTTTTAAATGCAAATCTCCAGCTGTAATTTTAACTCGCTTCATTTCTCCTTTTCCCCCGCTGCCCGTCTAACGACTCTGTCGTATGCCATCGGGTTCGGGTGGAGGATGATGGGAGAGCCTGGAAATGTGGGCTATTTTTCATAGCAGCGTGATGATAAACGCTATTTTTCCCGTGCTTCCTCGGTGCATTTTCCCTCCAGTTTATTCTAGTCTAGACTACTTTTGTAGTACCTGTGCTGCCGTGTGTGTTTGTTTTTCTTGAAGAGGTGGAATAAAGCCTGCTGTGCTTGTTGACAGCGTTGGCTTGTCAGTGCATATATATTCTGTGCTCTGTGGGACTGAATGTAAGGGAAGCTGAACATCACAGGAGACTTTTCTACTTCTTTTCAGAGTTTTCAGAGTTTTCCAACCATAAAGTGAGATGTGACAAAGATAAGCCCTCCTCCCCGTTTCCACATCTGCTTCACTTTCTCCTCTTCCTCCTGATAAGTGATTCCTCTCTGATTGCCTTCACTGTCCTACAACCCTTTAACTTCCCTCCGTTTCCTCTCCTGCCATTTTCTTAATTATTTCATCTTAACAAATGGACCGTTTAATAGACGATTGGATGAACACACTCCTGAAACGTTCGATGAGTATTTGAAATAAAGAAGCCCCTTATCTCTCCTAGCAGAGACGCCGTCATGTGCTCGCATGCAGATGAATAATATAGCACACAAGCGGCCCCATTCGACCGGTTGGCGAGGCTGACACGGGCCGTTGTGCGCCGATTGTGGCCCAGCTGCGTTTGTGTGCTCGCCTCGGTGAAGGGATGTAAAGTCTCTGGGGGCCGCGGTGATGAATGGAAGTGTTGTCACCAGTCAGGTCCAGCTGCTTTGGTGCCATTTTCATGCTGCATGTTCTCCTATTATACGACGAGCTCTGCATGTTTGCTGCGTCTGCCAGAGACGGAGAGTCTGCGGGTGGGTTTTTTAGACCTGCGTGAAGCTGACACCCCACCCACGTCAAAAAATCCAGCAAATAGTCTGAATGGTTAGTGCTCCGTTTGTGCAGGTTTGTGCCGTTAAAATTTTCGTTTGTGCAGTTTTGGTTTCTGAGATATTAAACATTATTTTTTAGGTCATCTAGAGTTCACCATCCCCCCATATCGCTCCAAAACAAACCAAAGTGGGCTAGTTCGTTAGTGCTCCGTTTGTGCAGGTTTGTGCAGTTAAAATTTTCGTTTGTGCAGTTTTGGTTTCTGAGATATTAAAAGTTATAATTTTGGCCGATGACGTCACCATCCCCCCATATCGCTCCAAAACAAACCAAAGTGGGCTAGTTCGTTAGTGCTACGTTTGTGCAGGTTTGTGCAGTTAAAATTTTCGTTTGTGCAGTTTTGGTTTCTGAGATATTAAAAGTTATAATTTTGGCCGATGACGTCATCATCCCCCCATATGCTCCAAAACAAACCAAAGTGGGCTAGTTCGTTAGTGCTCTGTTTGTGCAGGTTTGTGCCGTTAAAATTTTCGTTTGTGCAGCTTTCGTCTTTGAGATATTAAAAGTTATAATTTTGGCCGATGACGTCACCATCCCCCCATATGCTCCAAAACAAACCAAAGTGGGCTAGTTCGTTAGTGCTCCGTTTGTGCAGGTTTGTGCAGTTAAAATTTTCGTTTGTGCAGTTTTTGTCTTTAAGATATTAAAAGTTATAATTTTGGCAGATGACGTCACCATCCCCCCATATGCTCCAAAACAAACCAAAGTGGGCTAGTTCGTTAGTGCTCCGTTTGTGCAGGTTTGTGCAGTTAAAATTTTCGTTTGTGCAGCTTTTGTCTTTAAGATATTAAAAGTTATAATTTTGGCAGATGACGTCACCATCCCCCCATATGCTCCAAAACAAACCAAAGTGGGCTAGTTCGTTAGTGCTCTGTTTGTGCAGGTTTGTGCCGTTAAAATTTTCGTTTGTGCAGTTTTGGTTTCTGAGATATTAAACATTATTTTTTAGGTCATCTAGAGTTCACCATCCCCCCATATGCTCCAAAACAAACCAAAGTGGGCTAATTCGTTAGTGCTCTGTTTGTGCAGGTTTGTGCCGTTAAAATTTTCGTTTGTGCAGCTTTCGTCTTTGAGATATTAAAAGTTATAATTTTGGCCGATGACGTCACCATCCCCCCATATCGCTCCAAAACAAACCAAAGTGTGGGCTACTTCTTGTAATTCTTCAGATTCTCAGCTGTTGTACAATGTGTACATTTTGTTTTGAACTTCAATAAAGACTTAGAACAAGAAAAAATGTGTCTCATTTCAAGAAATGTTTTAAGATAGCAATGTTTTTTCACGAACGTAGCGCACAATAATTGAATCCTGCTAATAAAGGACATGCAGCCTGACCCTAACGTAATGTGTATAACCTGTTCAACTGTGCTTTGATTTCGGAGGTGGTCTGAAGAATTATATTCACATTGTTGATGTACTGTCTGCTGATTATGCAGCAAACGTGTAAAAAAATTACATGAGCCTATAAAGGCTAATTTGCTAGTTGCTTGAGCAAAGATTTTGCCGAGTAAAACGGAAATGTGTCATTATTTCAAAGTTCATCCAAGTAATGTACTTAATATTTAGTAAATATAGTTTCAATGCAACGACTTTCATTTCATCCAATTTCTTAAATTAAATGTGTATGGGCTTCAAGGAGACATGTTTTGCGAACTTTGACATAGTTCTCACACAACTGGGATTGGCTCCACCCACACTGTAGTGAGCCTCCTGCCCCCCCCCCCCCCTCCCATCTTGTTTTGCAGAGCAAGTGTAATTTCAACCTCTCGTTAATATTCTAGCGGTCTCAAATCGTTTTGAATAAGTCATTTTTGGAATTTTTTCAACCCCGATTTTGATTTTTTAACAAGGTAAAATCAAATTAATGCTCAACTAGCAAATTGGCCTTTATAGGCTCATGTAATTTTTTACACGTTTGCTGCATAATCAGCAGACAGTACATCAACAATGTGAATATAATTCTTCAGACCACCTCCGAAATCAAAGCACAGTTGAACAGGTTATACACATTACGTTAGGGTCAGGCTGCATGTCCTTTATTAGCAGGATTCAATTATTGTGCGCTACGTTCGTGAAAAAACATTGCTATCTTAAAACATTTCTTGAAATGAGACACATTTTTTCTTGTTCTAAGTCTTTATTGAAGTTCAAAACAAAATGTACACATTGTACAACAGCTGAGAATCTGAAGAATTACAAGAAGTAGCCCACACTTTGGTTTGTTTTGGAGCGATATGGGGGGATGGTGACGTCATCGGCCAAAATTATAACTTTTAATATCTCAAAGACGAAAGCTGCACAAACGAAAATTTTAACGGCACAAACCTGCACAAACAGAGCACTAACGAACTAGCCCACTTTGGTTTGTTTTGGAGCATATGGGGGATGGTGACGTCATCTGCCAAAATTATAACTTTTAATATCTTAAAGACAAAAGCTGCACAAACGAAAATTTTAACTGCACAAACCTGCACAAACGGAGCACTAACGAACTAGCCCACTTTGGTTTGTTTTGGAGCATATGGGGGGATGGTGACGTCATCTGCCAAAATTATAACTTTTAATATCTCAGAAACCAAAACTGCACAAACGAAAATTTTAACTGCACAAACCTGCACAAACGGAGCACTAACGAACTAGCCCACTTTGGTTTGTTTTGGAGCATATGGGGGGATGGTGACGTCATCGGCCAAAATTATAACTTTTAATATCTCAAAGACGAAAGCTGCACAAACGAAAATTTTAACGGCACAAACCTGCACAAACAGAGCACTAACGAACTAGCCCACTTTGGTTTGTTTTGGAGCATATGGGGGGATGGTGAACTCTAGATGACCTAAAAAATAATGTTTAATATCTCAGAAACCAAAACTGCACAAACGAAAATTTTAACGGCACAAACCTGCACAAACAGAGCACTAACGAACTAGCCCACTTTGGTTTGTTTTGGAGCATATGGGGGGATGATGACGTCATCGGCCAAAATTATAACTTTTAATATCTCAGAAACCAAAACTGCACAAACGAAAATTTTAACTGCACAAACCTGCACAAACGGAGCACTAACGAACTAGCCCACTTTGGTTTGTTTTGGAGCATATGGGGGGATGGTGACGTCATCGGCCAAAATTATAACTTTTAATATCTCAAAGACGAAAGCTGCACAAACGAAAATTTTAACGGCACAAACCTGCACAAACAGAGCACTAACGAACTAGCCCACTTTGGTTTGTTTTGGAGCATATGGGGGGATGGTGAACTCTAGATGACCTAAAAAATAATGTTTAATATCTCAGAAACCAAAACTGCACAAACGAAAATTTTAACGGCACAAACCTGCACAAACAGAGCACTAACGAACTAGCCCACTTTGGTTTGTTTTGGAGCATATGGGGGGATGATGACGTCATCGGCCAAAATTATAACTTTTAATATCTCAGAAACCAAAACTGCACAAACGAAAATTTTAACTGCACAAACCTGCACAAACGTAGCACTAACGAACTAGCCCACTTTGGTTTGTTTTGGAGCGATATGGGGGGATGGTGACGTCATCGGCCAAAATTATAACTTTTAATATCTCAGAAACCAAAACTGCACAAACGAAAATTTTAACTGCACAAACCTGCACAAACGGAGCACTAACGAACTAGCCCACTTTGGTTTGTTTTGGAGCGATATGGGGGGATGGTGAACTCTAGATGACCTAAAAAATAATGTTTAATATCTCAGAAACCAAAACTGCACAAACGAAAATTTTAACGGCACAAACCTGCACAAACGGAGCACTAACCATTCAGACTATTTGCTGGATTTTTTGACGTGGGTGGGGTGTCAGCTTCACGCAGGTGTTTTTTAGTTCTTGCGGCTTGCATAAAGCGGTTCCTTTTGTTAGGGTGTCAAGCCGTTCACACGTGTTGAGTGTGTGTGACGACAAGGTGTTAATACGCTGGCATTTTAGTGATGTTTTGAAGCTGTGTGTGAAAAGTGTAGACATGCACATTTGCATGCTTGTAGCCACATATCCCTTACATCTAATAAAGCAGTTGAGCTGCCTTCATTTGCTCGGGTAATTACCTGAAAATGCACGCGTTTTTGGCCCGTCGATGGTAAAAGGGGGTGCGGGGGGAGGATTCTCCCATGTAAATATGCATATGCTCTGATGTGTGAGGACTGGGCTCTGAGAAGAAAATGCTGCTGAAGCAAAAACTAAATCATTTGCCTACAGACATTTTTTGTGACATGCACGCATAAATCCGTTTCCAGCAGACCGGCTGGTGTGGCATACATAAAATATGAGTGATTTCAGAAAGTCCAGAATTCCCATAACGCATAATGAAGCTCGTCTTGAGTACGAGCTCTCCGTGTGATGTACCACACAGAGTTTGAGACGGTTTATACTTCTGTCAGGTCTGTGTAGTTTTGACAATTTACTATTTTCTTTAAGAACTGAAATTAACTGAAATAGTTTGTGGTCTTTCCCAAAAACTAAAGAGAAATCTTACAACCACTAAAATCTGATGCCCAACTCCTTTTTGTGTCACACAGAAGGAAGTCGCGCTCATGTCTTCAGGAGTCTTTGTGTCGTTTTCTTCAGCGGTTCTTGGTGTAGCGCCCCTGCAGGTGAGAGCGTGAACAGATTGCTCAAAGTGTTTGGAGCGTTTGACACAGTGCAGTACGAATGTGAACTGCACCAGCCGGAAAAGTAACAAATGTTGCAGATTTTGGTCCCCAATCGAACTAAAACACCCTTTTAGGTTGAAAGACGCCTTTTGCCATCACGCTAACCTTTAGCTACGTCTTCACATTAAAGTCAAGACTCCTGTGCCTCTTTGAAAAGAGGCACTTTTATTTATTTATTGACAATAAATAAAAGTTGAAAATAGTTGACTGAATCTGCCAGGTACGTTTCTTCGCGGTGTGTGCTTTTGTCTTCATGTAAAAAAGCCTTTAGCGTTACCGACGACAATAACAAAGCTACAGCAGCCAGCCTGCATTGTTAAGACTCCAGGACACACCTGCACACTCGCCTCCTTCTTCTCCTTCAGGGATCTTAATGGGAATCTGACTGGAGGTAAACATGCCATTGCTTAAAGCGGTCCAGCAAACAGTCGGCCTGACAGACCAGTTAATGGGGAGATGAAGGGATATGGTTTAATAAGCAGCGCTGCAGAAAACGCTAGAATATATTCAAACAAGGCAACATTTACCATTGGGTGGGAAATGTCAGATTGTGTTTAAATTGGACTCGCTTTTCCTTTCGGCGTGTTTTGTCTTTAAAGTGTTCCTCGGTTGCAACCCGGTGGATGCGCCAGGGTTTTTATTTTGTTTCATTTTGTCGCCCACATCACTGAGTGGTGAGGTGAGTGTTTCCCGGAGTGGATTGTGGGATTGGGAGCCTAGAAGCGCGACAGTCGCTGAAGGAATCAGGCGGTTGTTGGGACTCAAGGAGCAGCTGCAGTAACAGAAATCAATGTCAGCGCTGTTTTCCTGCCTGCTTTAATCTAAATGAAGCCGTTTCTGTGATAGAATTTGTTTTGCTGTAGTACAACCTTCAGTAAATGACTCAGCTTTTTGAAGCTTTTTTTTTTTTTTAGCCTCCTGTCATGACTGCAAGTCTCCCGAGTGCAATAAAAACAAGGCTTTATCTGGCTTAATTCGTTTATTCCTCTTTCCCTCCCCATGCCCACCCACCCGCCACCGTCCCAGTAGATTTTTATCAACTTCAGTTGTTTGCTCGTGCCCCTCTGGTGTGTAGGCTGCCATTATGAATGAGCCCACTGAAGGCCACTCAGTCAGCGTGCTTTCCGAGGCTTTGTACACACAGCTTGCACATTTATTTTATCTCACAAATGGGAGAAAAAAAAGGAAGAAGAAACGTGTCACAATCTCGCACCTTATCCCTTCTTTTCTTTCCTTCTTCTCTACTCAAATCCCCATGGAGACGAGCACTAGAGGCAGAGTGAGCTTTCACAGATTGAAAGAGAAAAGGAAGAGATAAAGACTAAAAAGAGAGCTTTAAGTCCCTTGTTGTTTGAGTGGATAGTGTCAAAATAATCCCTCCTTAGCCGAACATGGCAGTCCCATTTATTGCCTTACCCTGAGCTCATCAGTTGAGTTGGCATTGTCAGGAGGCGAGTGCGTGGCTCTCTTGGTTATTTGTCTGGGTGGAGGGAGGTATTCACACATCTCGGATTAGGAGGCTCTTAATGTTCATCACCTTTCCAGCTGCAGGATAACTGTTTTCCAAGATGGCTTTAGCTCCACGAAGAGGGAGGATTTGCAGTAGAGACTCACCGGTTCTTCACTGGTTGACTTGAATAGGCCACTTTTCAGCTTGACCAGCAGCCGTAACTTGGAGGAACACCATCATAGAAAACACGACATTGTTCACATCGCATGTCGGTAATATTTATGGCCAGATGGACAGACTTTGCATTAATGCTGCATGAATAAATGAAAACCTAATGCAGATTGCATCTGCTGTAAGATGCTGATGCTTCAGGACGATGGGCACAAGTAGTCATTATCCAGTAATGCGTGCAGTGGGAAGTGTTTATCTGAAGTAAATAATGCTTTAAAACACAACTAGCTGGTCAAAGTTTAAAATGTTTCGGCTCCAAAAATGACCAAATTGTCTGTAATGGTTTAAAGCATCGACTGTTTTTACCAAATTTTTTTTTTTAGCCAAATTTTTACCATTCTTGATTTGTGTTCAGGGATCAAACTAAATCTTTTCAAGAGCCACAAATGCCACACCATGTTTAGTATTTTACATTAATACTAAAAACATGAATCTGTTTCAGTCACCTTTGTATTTCAGTGTGGATCTTGTAACTATCTGGTTGGCTGGCGCTCTTTTAATGATGCGTGGACATTGAGAAGAGCGATTAAACCAGACTATTTAAATCTTTAAAGGTTAATAATAAAACTCCAAATTAATCTGGAAGCAGATAGAATCCAGAGGAGGGATAACAGGATAGCAGGAAAGCGTTCGCCTTTTATAGCATGAAGACAAATATGAGCTGCAGTGTTTTTAACAGTTTGGAGGTGAGTGATGCATGCAGCAAACACACAGAGCAGTACAGTAGACATGGCGTAATAAAAAGATGCATCTTTTTTTATAGACCTTTAATTCAGTCGTAGAAAGCCCTGCTGCGTTGGGTCATCATACCTTGACTTCATAACTCGGTTCAGTCCCCGCTCTTTTAGTAAGTATCCGCTTTAGTTTGATGTGCATTTCTTGTACACGCAAAGGTACACCAGAGTATTATGCTCTTAAAAAGTGTTTAACAGACCCCCTGGGGTCTCTGAGCATCACTTTCATGCTCGCTGTGCATCATGTACATCGTACGGAGCCGCTTTGGATAATTAGCAGTTGGATTTCATTCTCTCGTTTTAGCTAATTAGCTCAGCTGTCCGAATACATAAAAACGCCTTTAATTAGACGCTTCTCTCACAAGATGACAAACCCTGCCTTTTTTTTTTTCTCCTAATTTTATTTTAAGTCTATCTGGAGCACAACAAGGCAGATTTTAACTGTAAAATGCACTTTAGCTATAAACATTCAATTTGTGGCTGAAATACTTTACCGTAGAAGTTTCAACTCAAGTTTTTGACATTTGAGATCCTAAGGATAAAAAAAAAAAAGTCAAAACAAAACACGAAGAGCTCCAAACTTTTTTCTCTTTTTCACTCCACAAGAGGATTCCAGAGCAACTCTGCAAGCTCACGGCCAGCGCTATTGGCCGGCGGGTTCATACGAGAACCCTGGGATATGAGGTAGTGCAGAGCAACTTTGCCAATGAGAGGGGAGAGACAGGATGGGTGGGGCACAGAGGAGGGGATAGCGAAAGGAAGTCTTGGCATCACCGCTAAGAACAGGAATTTTATGAGGAGTGAGTGTGTGTTCATGAGGTGGGAGGTAGAGCTTGATGCTTGGGCTGGAGCCAGGAGGACTGCCATAAAATCCAACCTGCTTCTTTCTCCATTTCAGCAGAGACCGTGCTGATTCTGAACCCCCAGAGAGATGCTGTCTCGCTCCGAGGCTTGGAAAGTTAACAGCAGACGCAGGTCTGTGTGCAGAAACTAGTTTGAAAGTGAATAATTAAGACAATACTCCTGTAACTGGTTGAATTGTGGAGGAGGAGGATGTCAGCAGGGGTCAGTATTGATTGTATCTGGCCTTGCCTGTGGTCCGCCATTATATTTATCACATACTACATCTTTCAGATTCACACTTCTCCTTTTTAGCACGCTGCTATTTAGACACCAATTTGTACCGGTGCTTAAGTTAACATCTAGTTCAAATTACGGCGCTCAGCGCTGCTGAATCGTAGCCACCGGTGCTACATTTCAGCAGACAAATAGGCTGGAGGAAGGGGATGCAGTGGATTAGAGATGCATCTTAGCCTGCCAGTCACAGTTTTAGTTGATTCGAATTTCTCTTCAGCAGCTGTAATATTTATAGTCATCCTGCTATGAGCAGCTCTGTATTGGGAGCAGAGGTGATGACGGCACTGTGGAAGAGAACGGTGGTGTTGACGGTTTGAACTAGATTTAGCATCTCACTGTTTGTGATGGGAAAGGTTAGTGTGGCTCGTATCGCAATGGAAAATGTTGGTTCTTCTTGCCTCTAAAATATCCAGCATCTCCAAATCAAGTATGTCCAGAGGAAACAAATCGAAGAGATTTGTTTCCTCCATAGCAACTTTGAATCTATTGAAACTTTCTGCTAACTTCCTGCTGCATCTCTCTTTCGCTCACTCTCGCTGTGTAAAGGGTTAGGGTTCATTTTCAAACACCGCCCCGATGATGAAAATAGTTAACTTTTAGCATTCTGCACGTGAATGTGTGTGTGCATGGTCGTGTGTCCTGTCTGTCTCTGTGTTGCCCTACGACAGACTGGCGACCTGTCCAGGGTGACCCCGCCTCTCGCCTGGAACGTTAGCTGGAGATGGGCACCAGCAACCCTCCTGACCCCACTAAGGGACAAGGGTGTAAGAAAATGGATGGATGGATGGATGGATGAATGGATAGCATTCTGCACTCGCTAACCTCTTCAGAATATTGCTAGTGTGACTTGCGCGGTATTGTGCGTACAACTCACCGAGTTGCGATGCATATTTAAAATTATTAACAAAAATACAATTTAAAGATGTTTTTTTTTTTTTCTGCCACATCTGGGATAAGCAGCTGGGTTTCGCAGTGAAAGGTGAATGATTTTAATTCATTTGGAAGTTTGTCGTTGCATTGCAGTCTGTGTGGTGAGCCGTGGCACACAAAAGTTGTCCTTGGGCTTTAATACTCTGCTGCTCCAGGCACATCGGTGCGAAATGGCAAAGCCACGCGCTTTAATGCAACACTAGCATCTGCTTGCTGACTGATTTAAATTGGGTGCCCTGCACAGGAACCTCTGAAGCTCTTGATCTTCCTTCCCTTAAACTGCAAATGGGACAGTGTTCACACAAACACTGCTATAAACACTTATTATGTCATCTTCATTCTTAGAAAGAGTAACTAGCTTAGGGTAATTCCTTAAAAGTCGTATATTTACCTCCCTCCCCCACAACCACAGTCACACCCTCAATGTTTTTCATACACCTGAGAGTTTTTATTACTGGTTATAAAGACAAAATAAATTCTTTTGTACTCTGGGTTTGTCGATGCATTTATTCTGTTTAACTGTCGACGTTTTTGTGCACGTTCATAATTTTACCGGCGCAGAAACAGAGCTCGAAGCTCCCTGAGGAAAAGGAAAAAAGAAAAGGTGTGAAATGAAGAGAGAGAGCGAGAGAGAGAGAGAGAAGGGGCAAGAAATGTTTGATAGAGAGAAACAAAACACCTCTGCAACCATCTGCCTCTGTGCAAACAGTTGGTTACTACAGCAACGTGTAAAAAGTCATTATCTTTAATTGACTCTGTGGCAGGTTCAGGTGTTTTCAATTGTATCTTGTGTTTTCTACCCCCTCTCTCTCTGTCTCTATCTCTCTTCAGTGACTCACCCGTCTTTGGCAGCAAACCTGCTCTTCATTCTAGCGCTCCTTGTTTTTTCCCCTGTGTCATCCTTTCTCCAAGCTCACTGTGTACCTTTTTTCCCCCCAGCTGCCTCGCAGGACAATTTACGGTCTGTGAGCGTTTCATGCCGTCATCTCCCTCAGTAAGGTTATCCTGCTCCGTGGGGCTCGCGGAGTAACGCCACAGCGACATCAGATTGGCATGAAGCACCGGAAGATCGGTTGATGTCGGGTGTAGTAAGAAGTGATGAAGAGGAAGATTAGCCACCGGTGCTGTTAGCTGTGCTGTAGATGCGTCTGTGGGGAACACGTGGGGTTCGAGGAGTGTGGAAAGTGTCTTGTCTGTACTTTTCTATGAGGGTTATGATCTTGCAGCAACACAAAATACAGAGAAGAGATTGTAGAGTCGTAGAGTCTGTGTGCCATTAACCTACCGCAAGCACTAAGCACTTACCAAAACCTCCTTGTGTTAACTTCCTCCCTCCTCCCACAACAATAAAGCCGGGTTCAGAATGTCTGCTTGTTCACTTTTCAGTCTGCTCCACAGTGAGTCAGCCATTTCTGTACTAGCATGAACTGAAGTAAAACTTCAAAGGTGTTATTTTTCATCCACTACGCGATTCGTCATATAGAGATTTTGCACTGATTTCAGCGAACTAGATCAACTTCTAGCGATGGAGGCTGTGTGGTTGGCGACACTTTAGCATTTCCAACGAACTAAACTCTGTCGTAGCTTCATCCCCGGATATGAATTCTGATTTCTGAGACTAATATATTGGAAAATAAAGACAATCCATTAACTTAGCATGCTAACTGTTTCAATGTTAAATGGCAAAGAACTCCACAAACAGCTAATCACCTCCTCGATCTAAGCTTAAAGATGTTACAAGTGATCAAAAAATAGAGCAAAGAACAGAGCAGCTTGGCTTAATTTTATTTTTTTTAATCGTGTTTTCACCAAGATTGCTTTCATGCACATTTTGAGGAATCACATTAGAAAAATGGAAACCGAATGCTCTCATCCACTAGTGGGTCGGTGCTGCACTAGAGGCACAAATCTCAGAAAGTTTTAAGTCCAACCCTCCAGCAGAAAGCGGAGAAGTGTTGGCCTGGAGTGGCCGGCGAGAGGCTCTCCTGTCTGGGACGGGAATGGTGGAAGATCCCATCCACTGTCGGGTCTGTTGGCAACGTTCCAGTCACATTGTCAAAGAAAATTGCAATTTCACTTCACAGTGAATTATTTTGAAAACTACCGACAGCTTACGGCGGGACTGGCCTACAGACCTGCACCAAAGTTTGGTTCTAAAACAGCTAACTCGCAAAGTAAGTCGAAACAGAATTGGCCAGGTGACGTCTCATCGTCTGAGAATGATTTCGTGCAACAAATGTAATGAATATGTTTGGTATCGCCCATAGACATATCCTAACTTACTCAAGGAAGAAGATTAAGTTCCCTTTAACAATTAATTTTCTCTTCTCTTGTCTGTTCATACTTAAATGTCATCTTTCACTCTCTCTCTCTGTCTCTCACTATCTCTCTCTCTCTCTCTCTTTCTCTCTCTCTCTCTCTCTCTCTCTCTCTCTCTCTCTCTCTCTCTCTCTCTCTCTCTCGTAAAATTGAATTGCTTCAATTATGACTTCATTCACTCCTGAATGCCTCTTGGAGTATACCCACTTTAAGCCAACTTCATTTTGCTGCTCTTGTCTTTCTCCTTGTTTTCTTTTTTTCAATTTTGTGACACCCAGATTCTTTAAAGGCTGCATTTACTGGTGGAAAAATGACTTCTTTTCTCAAAACAAAAAATACAATTTAGCTGAGGCATCGACGCAAACTTTAACAAAAACATTTGTAGTTTTACAATCCATTGTTTTGTTTCTCTTCTTCTTCACAATGAGCAATTTGTCGCCCGTCAATAGCTCAATCAGTTGGTAAAGCACAAAAAAAAGGTCCAAGTCAATGGGGGGAAAAAATAATTACACATACAAAGCCGGTATTGGGATGTTCTTCCTCCAGTTGTTTGAGACAGAGCTGTGCCTTTAATTACAGAAAGCCTGTCAGAAGCGGCTGGCAGCGCTGTGTCCAGGCATACCTTTTTATTACTGCTGGCTGCTTTATTAGCCTTTCACTGAGCAGAGACGGACAGGCAGCATTGACTGGAGATGCAATTGGAAGTGACGCTTATTGACTAGTTTCTTGTTTTGCTGCTGGCAGGGTGCGATGATGCTTACAAAGATGCTCCCAACCAGGCCTAGCCATTAGCACCTCAGCTCCACACGCAAGAGCGTGATGAGAACGGACCACATACTGGTGGGCATGCACAGTTCCTCAGCAATGACCCTCTTCTGGCATCTTTGGCATTTTTAGTTTTTTCTTCTTTTTTTTTATGGTTGCAGTCGACACTTAGAGAATTTTGTAGAACCCTCTCGACGACGTCTTCTTCTTCTTCTTCTACTTCCCTATCAGCTCACACTCATGCATTTTTGTCATTTTCAGTTTTAATTGGTCTCAGGATTCGCTGGTGCGTGAATATTTCTCTCGGTGGAGACCAGATTAAACCATTCTATTTAAACTTTCACAATTTAAGCAAAGAGCAGATGAGTGAGAGGGCATGTGTACATTGTGAACGTGCTGGATCTTTGTTGGAACATATGGTGTAGGTGTTAGGTGTTAGGTGCTAGTGTGTGTGTGCATGTGAGAGAGCCCCATCTGTCACTTGGTAACAGTTTGGGTTGATCTCTGGTTGATGTAAGATCTCCCTGCAGGCATCTTGTCACATAATTACACTACATACAAAGGCTGCAGGTTATTATTCCAGATGGAAAGAGTTTTGCGGCACTAACCTTATACGCTTAATTTTAATATGGAGCGAGCATTATTGTGGTGCTTTAACATTAATTTCCTCTAATATATGGCAGATGCCAAGCTTCAGATCGTTAATGGTTATGTAGACGGCATTAAACAGACTGTGTTGCTGGCATTAAAGCTAATGATGCTTAATCAAGAACTTATTCTTAGAGGCGTTTCTGAAAGCAGAGAAACACTTTTCCTACTGAGTAGCACAGCATCTCTGAAGCACAGTTGTGATATAGCAATACCATGGAGAGGCCTGTCACAATAGCAAATTTTCCTGGACGGTAAATTGTCCCAGAAGTTATCGCGATAAACGATAATATTGCTGTTTTGAGAATATTTTCAAGTAGTACAACGGTAATGCCATAATAATGCAAGAACACTCTCTCAAAGTTTATTAGACATTAAAATCCAATTAACTTTTAACACTAGAAGACATTTCCAAAATATAAACAAAGCAACAGAAATGACAAATAAAATAAATTATGAAATCTGTCAATAAAATTAACTCACAAAAGGGCTTGTTGAGACTGATGCACCAGACTGAAGACTTTTGTCATCCAGTTTTTGGTCGAAAGAGAAAAGAGAAACGATGAGTCATGCAAATGACAATTATTGAGCTCATTTTAATTTTTCATGCAATTACTTGATTTATTGTTTATAGCGACAGACCTAACTGTGCATCTCTAAAGTCTACACGTTAAAATGCCAAGCCTCCTGGACATTTCTCCAAATTAGACAGAAATTAATAATTGAGGCTGCCAACCAGTCAGCAGCAACAGATAAAGAAGTTGCAGGAATTTCCAGCAGGAATTTCCAGCATATTTGACACAAAACATCAGCGGTGCGCCTGGTTTTACTGGCTTCGTAATAAGGAGGCTACGTAAGACGGAGCAGCGTTCTTCGTTTTAGGTGAATGAAGTCGTGAACGGTTCCAGACACCGTCCAGATTCAACCCGTCTGCTAGGAAGCTGAAGAGCAGTGATTTTATTCTTCGGTATCGCAGTGAGTCCGAAGATATTTCCAAACCAATAAAAGACTTTACTGGAAGAAAACTAAAGGTAATTTCCAGAACTGAGTACGCCAGAGTATATTTGAAGTCATCTGAAGAGAGCCGCGGACAAGAAATCTCCTCAAAGATTGATTTGATCAATTTTGCTTGGCAGAATGAGAACTATTACCAAGGTACTGACACGTCATGCTCATAAATTTTTAATAAATAAATTCAAAAAAATATATTTTTCTCCATTTCAACATTGTAGCTTTTGAAGCTTTTTCCCTCTCAAAAGAATTGTATTTCGTTTGCATTTTCTTACTGAATTGCACATGAGATATTGTAAACTTATTTTACTTCGCAATTTAGAAATTTACTGGATCAAACTCAAAAATAAAAAGAGCCTTTTTGCCAGAAGAAAACTTTTTGATAGCTACAACATTTGATTGCACACTAATTATTTTTTCTTTATGTCATCTCATACCATTTTCTTAGCTTCCTTCTCTTTCCACTAGCAGAAAGGAAACAATGCAAAAGATTTGTACGAGCTATGCGGCGCACATTTTAATCATAGAATGGAACAACCAAGTCTGTGAGGACGTTTCAATCAAGACTCTGCTGCGGTTTTCATCTGGCAGTCAGTTTATCTTCCCAGCAGCAGATAAAGTGATGAAAATTAAACTCTGATGGCATCAGAATTGGTTCTAAGTGTGCACAGCTTTCCTGTCTTGTTCACCATCTGGATAACACACCCAGCATGTCTATTAGACACTCACTACAGCTAAGGATGAGTGCTTTTGTGGAAATGGGTTAATAACGACGATTTAATTGAATGTAATGGCAGCATGTGACCCGCTATTGAGATTTGACTTTGGATGGACGGCGCTTTCGATTGCCTGTGCAAAACCGAAGTTCTGGGGAGGAAGTGCAACTCACACATATTCAACACTTAGTTACTGTTACAGGTGTATTTTAAGGATTTTTCATTATTATTGTTAATAAATATATTTTTCTTTCAGATTAATCAGATTTTCTAAAAAAAAATCTGGTTACTTCCATCAGAAGATAAACAAAAAATGAGCCATTTTCGGGTGCTTTAGCAAGATAACGTGAATCAACAACATTTAGCAAAATCAGCAGAGGTATAGCTCACCAGCCACTAAGTTGGCCTTCTACTGTAACCACAAATCCCAAAAATAGTTTAACAAAAACCCACAGGCTGACTTTGCACAATCTCTGGATTGCACAAAGTCCTGGGTCCGTTTTTCTGGACTGGTCAATAATCCCACTCTCTGTACGATCCAACCTTGTGAAATGGTTTAAGACTAAGTCCTTTTCTATTTGCAAGCAGGAGCAGCACAAAGAATTAATGGTGCCAAAAAGAAAAGATTAATTTATTTTGAGACTCTTAAAACGTCTTTCTTTTACCACAGTGTCAATAACTGTGGACAGCATTATTTGTCGGGGCCTTCAAAACTTTTTTCAAAACATTCCTTAGAAATCTTTTTCATCAAATGGAAATTTAGTTCACTGGCTACAAAGGGATGGAAATGGCGACCGGCAATACGCGGGCAGAGTACGGAGTTTAAATGATACTGAAATAGACTGCTGCACCCCGTCTGCCTCACTGTTCAATGTGTTGTACCATCAGCAGTACGGTTCTGCACACCTTTGTGTAATGCCTGGCATTTATCTTGAACCAGTCGGCTCATTGTCCTCTGGAGACGAATCTGTAAGAGATACTTGTATGGGAAAAATCCCTCACGCATAGTTAGGAAGTGCACCTAGTAAAGTAACCAGTGAGTTTATGTTAAATAAAACAACGTGTTCTTAAACTGGTGCCATGATATTATCACACCAGGACAGTGAGGATGCAATGGAAAACTGATATGCTGTCAAATCAGGTCAACAAGCAATCAAAACTGGACTGAGAGTCGGTAGGAATATTGCGAGCAATGGTGAAACCCTCACCTGTGCAGAATACCACTATACGACCCCGAAAGCGCTGGCTGTGCAGGATTTCTCCGTGTGCATTACTCCAGCTTGTCCCCTGTGCACCTTTTAATACAACCCATGTGAGGGTGTTTGGCAGATTTGCATGTACCTGTGTGTCATATAACCGTTTGTTTGTGCTGTTGTATCGGATTTTTGCTCCAGGGACGGGAAAGCCACACGGGCTGGTTGAACGTGTGTATACAGTTGTGCTGATGTAGACAAGCCTAGCAGCACAGATCACATGTATGCAAATATCACCAGCAGACTGTCTTGTTGCTCCGACAGGAGCCTTGCTGCAAGGTTGGATATTAACGCAGCAGGAGGAGACAGAGAAGCACGGCAGCGACGTGCGCAGACAAAGATGGAAAGAAACGACGGCCGGTGGCATTGAAAGAAAGGAGGAGAAAGACAGCTCATGCCTGGCAGAGGGAATTAAGAAGTAGGGAGAGAGAGAGAGAGAGAGGGTCCACAGATGAGCTTTTGTGCCAGAGGAAAGCACAGGCTTGTCTTTCTTTCTGAACATGCAAGACAACAGTTGCAGTTGTTTATATAGCATGGCCTGATGAACTGGTAAAGCCGGAGCAAGTGTTTTCATGTACAGCACTATATCTTCACAGATGGTGAAGGTTGCTACTGAAAACTCCTCGTCTTTAGGTCAGATTTTTGTCGTCTCTTTGGTAAGTCTACAAATCGAGCTGGCGTAGAAAAGGAAAAATGGAAAAATACTTCCAGCTATCAAAATTTGTGTGCTTCTGTCGCAGTTTCCAGAGATCCAGTCAGTTTCACTTGAATTCCTGTCAGATTGGGGAGAAGTGGCCTTTTAACAAGAAGCTACCACATCATGAATGCTTGTGCACCTCAGCCATGTGTTGGTGCCTGATTTCAACATGGATTTTTCTTCTTTTTTTTTAGCAGTAGTTTGAATATATAATGCACATCATCGTTCATATTTCTAGCACGCGATATTGAACCGTCCTGTCAGAAACGTGTTCTGCTGTATTTTCTTGTTCTTTTTTCACTGTTTAAGCTCTCCACAAAGTCTATCCTTTCTCTCAGAATAGCTTTGTTATTTATCTTAAACTTTGCCCTTTTAGTTTTAGTCTTTGTGAAATACGGATAGGATTATGAATACAGTTTTATCTGCAATGTCGGTTTTATATCTTGCTATTTCGGTGTGAGTTTATTTCTTGCTGACCTGCTTGTATTTTTTTGTGCTGCTATCCTGTATTTTTCCTTGCTCTCTATTCCTAGACTTCTCTTGTTGGTTGGGGGTGCCGAGCCTTTGAATCTGCAGACCTTGTCAAAGGAAACTGGACATGCAGCTGGGGGTATGGTGCAGTGCTAGATCTCTGTGCTGACTTAAAGCCACAGTGGATATAAAAAGTCTACGTTCCCCTGTTAAAATGCCTTGTTCAGCTGTTCCAATAGACGTTCCTTGACATTTTCTCGGTTGCATCTAACGGCAAAAGTCACAGAGCGATTCTAAAGCATCAGAAATGTCTCATTGTCACAATGTATAAGTCTGGAGAACGATAGCAGAATAACTTCTAACAGACTGCAAAAACAGTATGTATGAAACAGGTGCAAGAGAGAGGGTAAACATTTGGAGTTTGTTTCTGTGGAAAGGATTCTTGTTCACATCAGTATTGCAAATTTGCACCACAAATCGGTAGCCATAGCGATGTTTTTTCTCTTTTTTTTTGGTGAGCGTTTCTTCCCATTGCTTTCTCATCATTCTCATCAGCCTCAGCTGCACTTCTAGACTCTCCAAATGGAAAGATGTAAATAACATCAACTAATCTACAGCCTGTCTATAATCACAGTAAGCAGCTCAATAGAAAATGGGATAACAGGTTGATTGGAGATTAGAATATTTTTACTCATTTTCATTTTATATCTATTTACTTTTATTTCAAACATTGTGTTTAGACAAGCATCTATACCCACAATAATGACTAAGTTACATGATGTCGCATTACCTTATTTGCACAGAAATATAAAACACAAATTAAGATGTTTGTTTATTTTTAAGAGAACCAACATTTATTCTTACTGCTGCTAAAATAACACAAGCCACTACTTATTGTAATAAGGCATACTTTCTAGTTATTGTAATATATTTGAAAAATAAAAAACTGCTCAATATCATACATTTGAAGTGCTTTGTGCAACATATGGCACCTTTTGTCTCTGTGTTCTTTATGTAGTAGCACAAACTGATATCTGTAAAATTATTCAGACTAATATCTCAGGTAGAGGCAACATGTGCATGGAAAAATAAAGCAGGCCTCTTCCAGCGAGCAGGCCGGCGGTGTTCAGCAACAAGTGGGGGAAGGGAAAGTGCTGTATTACTTTATGCTGCATATAACTAGAAAAGAAAACTCCCTGTTGCATTTTCTCTTGCTTCTCATGAAACTGCCTAAACTGCAGAAATGATTGCGAGGTGTTTGTGTGTGTGTGTTTTTTAAGCCATTATTCTTTAAAAACCTCAGGACACATTTGATATTGATAACTAGTCCATGCCTAATTTTGTGCAGTCCATGTGATTTTGGCTTCCCTGGAGTTCTGGTCACATTTCGGTATAAAAACGTCACGGTGTGACATGCTCGTGTGGTTTGTTTGCTTTATTTCATTTGCCCGGCCACATGCGAAACGCGTTAGCAGCCGTTTGATTTTTAGTGTTTATTTTTCTTCTCCTGATGAGTTTTTACAAGAAATGGAAATGGGGGAGGAAATTTGTGTTTCCTGTTTGGTGAGTGGCGTTGTAGATGTGCGGCATTTGCGGAAAAGATAAATAACTGAAGGGACTGCGCTCCTCTGCAGAGGACTGCTGCAAGTTGTTTCTGTGTAACCAACATGTCTTCACTCTTTTAGAGTCCAAGTTGTGTTTTTCATCCCCTCTTTATTTTTCTGTTCGTCTGCTCGTCCAGTGGGAGATCACTGGAAGTGGAATCAGTTTAAAAGAAAAAAACAACTCCCACCTAGCCAGAGCCCCAATGTCTCGCTTAGGACCCTCGTGTCTTACTAATGGACTGCAAGTCTCCAGAGAGAAGGGGGGGAAAGGGGCATGCAAGTAGAGATGAGTAAGAATGGAGCATTGGGGGGGGGCTTAAACATGGGGATGGGAAATCCATATGATGAGGATAATGTTTGAAAAATAATAAGGGGGAGCAGAATGGATGTATAATTGACTAAGGACTTACGTCATGCAGTGGGGGAGGTGTTTGTGTTTTTTTTTTTAACACAAAGAGGGCTGGTTACTCTTGTATCTCACTAGGAATAAAGGGAGATTTTCTTCCTACGCCGACGTCATTAATACTCTGGATTCCTACCGGGACCTTTTGTTTTTGTACAAAAAATTTTTGCAACAAAATATGACACTTTTCTGGCATAAAGTGTGCAGAAAAACTCTTGTCTATGGAGCTAAATTTGACTCAGAAAGATTTACAAAGCATTCAACAAGATCTGTATGTGTACAACATAATTCACAAATGTGAATAAAACGACGCATAAATCCGTATCTCAATGTTCACATACATGTAAGCAGAATCTCAAATTTATGCTTTTCAAGCGGCAGAAGCAGTAATGCACTACGCGTGCACGAATCGCAAACTGCGGACGGATCATCCTGCCCATGCTTTCACCTTTTGAGACTTTCATCCTGCACGAGATGATGCGTTCAAGGCTGGTAAAAAGCTGGGATATCTGAGAATTAGAATTGCAATGCTGCGTTCAAGAGAGAATTGACAGAATTCATGTTTATGTAAACTTTCTGTTACTTTTGCAAGGATTATTTTCAGAGGCATAACATAAATATGTCCAAGTATGACTTCTAGCAATGGATGACTGCCCAAACCAATGGCCTCAGTCCTATTTTTAATACACTGACCTGTGTTTGTTATTTAAGACACTACTAGCTTCCTTTTGAACCACTATACTTGGGTTTTCTTTTCCTTTGATATCTGACTCTCTCATTCAGTCCACTGTCAGAGCAACACAATAAAAGCTCAAAATCAAGCCTGCCCCTGACGCCAACCTTCTGTGCAACGCACCTTCGGTATCTCTTAAGACTCTGTAATAAAAGGAATTCAGCTACCCCACCACGGCTGCCTGTTCTCTCCTGACGGGCAGTGAAAACAGTCTCTTTTCCTGCTGCCCTTTGTAGCACGTGTAATGATGAACTTCACGCCCTGCCACCCAGGCGTTAGCTCCAGGCTGCACTCAAACACCCCACAGATGCATTCTGTCTTCCTTGGCTACTCTTATCCTTGAGAAAGCCAATGACCTAGAAAGGAGCTTCGATGATAGGCTCAGACTGCGATTTACCCGTTTGAAACAGACTGTTTTGTAAAACCGTGGTAGGGGAAAGGCTAGACTGAAATCAGGTGGGGCATTTGGCCTGCAGTATAACGTTCACCGTTCGACAAATGCTGGCTGATGCGAACTCATCGAGCGCTTTGCCACACCCTGCCCATCTTCCCTCAGGGGAACTCCGGTACGCAGCTCGCCTGACCCAGACCACCGACCTCTCTCCCCTTCCTCCATATCCATTCTTCTCCATACCCCCATCCTCTCGGGGTTTGCCCTGACTTCCCCACCCTGTGTTGACTTTACCAGTGCTTTCCTCTCTTTCCTGCAGTTCTTCCTCTTTCCTCTCCCCGTCTCTCTTTCTCCTTTTGTGCTTGCCTCTGACATGTTTCACAGTCAGAGGCAGACTTGGAGTCCCAATCTGTCCCTGCCTCCTCTCCTCTACACTCCAAGGCCTGAAGACACCGGTATGTGGCTGCACATCCGTGCCAGACACCAGACTTCAGGGCGAACTGTGAGACAGTTTGCTTGGATGTGACAGGACTGCTGCATTAGCTAAGCACATTCTGTGTCATTTTTATGAGGAGGAGAATGTTTTTCCCAGACGAATTAGTCTGTGAAATGCTGCACTCAGACTTCCAGTGGCTATTCTGTTGAATAAAGCCGTCTAATACAGCCGTCGTGTCCTTTTATATTCTCTGATTCCATCCATTTAGCTCCGCTGTGGCATTTAATGAGGCATTTCATATCCTTTTATTATTTGTCGCTGATGTATTCTAAACCATTGAGTCCTCACATCACTTATGATTGAATTCTGTCCTGAAGGCTGCCTGTTGATAACTTTCCTTGGCGTAAACCGTGAAGGAAATGGATAGTTAGGCAGAGACGCAGTTGGTTTGAGTGCTTGGAAATGTTTTAATTAGGAAGAGTCTCACAGCAATACAATCTATTGTATATATTAACCTAACACAACCTTGTCCATGTGTAATGTGACTTATATTGTGAGTCGTTCAAGGGAAAATAAACAAACGCGTGAAGAAAAGCTGTTATAATCTGCTTTAATTTTCATAAATGCATATTTCTAAGACTGACACTTTGTTGAAACTCTTTGCACATCTTCCATCAGTCGGTAAAATGCAATGAAGTTCAGTTTCCCCCACAAAAGCACCAGTCAATAGAAGATACAAAAAAATCCACAATATTGCTACAGAACAGTGAGGACAGCAAAAAAATAATAGATATGGGACGACTGTCTTCACAAAAATTAGCCATTTTTCCAAACTTAATGAAAAGATGTGACTAAAACCTCGAGGCTGCAGAGAGGCTGAAGGTATCACTGAGGGAATTACTGCTTGTTTTCTCCATGTTGTTGCATTAGTAGGTTTCCAACGCACAAAATGTCCCAAACAGGGAGACGGACACACTGTGAAATATCCAGATAAAACACAAATAAAATTTACAAGATTATCATCACCATTTTTTACCCACATGTTGGGGGTAATGCTACAATCTGGGGTGGCTTTTTGTCAGACGGAGCTGTGGTTTTTGTGAAGGTGGCTTTAATAATTCCTTATAGTTTCTGTTTTGGCCAAAAGAGAGAAGAAAAGATTTTAATTTCCAAGCAGTCAAAGATTACACCCAAATCCCCCCGCCCCCCCCAAAAAATAAATAAATGTAATCTGAGAGTTAAAGCATGAAAATGATCCAGGACTGAGTTTGATGGAAAATTCTTGATCTAGAGAATGTTTGCTTTGTAGATTTGGCAAATATTGTCCAGGCAAGATAAGTGACCGGACAATATTAGCAGGCTAAATTCATGCCCTGTTAAGATGGTAGACCATATTCAAAGGTCATATTTTTCTTTAGTATAAGTTGTGTCGAGGCCATCTGCTTTGTAATGTGAACAAGTCTGGGTCAGGACTCAGGTGCACTTTTAAGCTGCTGATGCCAGCGCTGGATTCTGTGATGTTATTTCACGCTCTGGATGGAAACGAATAAAGAGCAGAGGCTGGAGTGCTTTAAAAAGAAAACTTCCAGCTTTGAACCGTGATAAGCACCTGTTCAAATTGGATTCAAAAAAGGAATATACAGAATATTCAGCTGGCGAGTTACAGTAGGTCTCTCGCTGTTTGATCTCCTCCTGTAGAGCATTTCTTGCTTCGGTTACTTTCATTGTTTTCCCATCTGCATTGGATGTGTTGGATTTTGAAGTTCATCTTTGCACATTCACAATGTTCTTACTGTTTGACTAACGGTAAGAACATTTAGTTTTTTTTTTTTATCTGTGTTGCCTTTTATAAGTAATGTTAGTTTTCATGTTACGTTGATTGGTGGGGTTTCATGGCTGCCTTACAGCTAAGGAAAATTTTTAATTGTTCCCTTAATGGAGAGTCTGTCAATTAACTTAATCCCCCAACCTTAACGCTTAATTTCTTTTTAGATATGATCTATAATAAATTTTCCTCAGCGTTCCCTCCCATCAGGCGTCTGTGTACAGTCCTGCTAATATATGCCTTTTCTTGCTTGCCATACATCAGTTTACTTACTCAAATTGAGATAAATATGTTATTCAGCTCTGATCTATTGGATGAGAAACATGGGAAAACATGTTTTTGATGAAGACATGTGAACCGATAGGCAATGCTGCCTTTTAAAATGCAGATGGCTCTCCCTAGTTGGCCAATTAGTAACTTTAGCACTGGAACACTTATCTGCTTTCATCTTCTTGTGTGTGTGTGTGTGTCTTTCATTTTGGGGTGCAGGCAGCTTAGTTTGCCTGTTTCCACAAGTGTGTAGGGGCCTTTGTGCACATTCATGTCTGTCTGCTGCAAGAGTACTAAATACATTTACTGATTCACCTTGTACTATGCTATACTGATTCACTGGCAGGGAGATGGCCAACCATGCTGTTCGTTGTCTCCTAACACACAAACACAGCTAGCTGATCAACTTCCTAGTATCCATTCGGATTGTGGGAATTTGTCAGAGGAGAAATGTAGGCAAGTAGTATAAAATGTCAACTGTCTGCAGGTCAGGGCAAACGGGGCCTGCACAGTTCACAGAAAACGCAACAGTATGACTCAGTATGTTTCACCACTGTTCACCCAAAACTGCTTAAGAATTAAAAAAAGAGGGGGTGGGAGCGAAAGGAGAAAATTAGCTGAAACAGTTCAAGAGGAAGTTGTGGATAAAAGAGAAATAGGTCCCATCACTGGTTTGGTAGCATTTTAGATATTTAAAGCAAACTCTGAATCGGTCATTTTTGATATCAACCGATATAAAATGTTTATATTGTGACACTTTTTTCAGCCATATCATCCAGGCTTTTGAGAAAGCCCTCCAGTCTGTGGAGTTTAAAAAAAAAAAACTGGTGGGAAAGTGTGTTTCACTGGACTAAAGCTTGGCAAAGTACCGTGCTGCATTCCACCAGCTTTGCCACTGACCTCAATCTTTTCAGGAAACATTTACAGAGAAAATAGGATCAGAGATTAAACATTAATATCAGAATTTAGGCACATAATGGGAATTTAAATGAGACACACACTGGATTGCCAATAATGAATGTTCTTGATTTTTGCTTTATGGAGACTAAGTTTATGTATTTCTTTTGTCTTTCTTCATATCTTGCAGATCATGACCAGAGTTCACTGAGCTCCATTTTGCATGGAAACCCTGCTTCCCTGGCAGCCCCCTCCTCTCCCTAAAGCTTGCAGCCAGCATGGCAGGATGAGCTTCTGCCAGCGATGATGATGGCTAAAAAACAAGATGCCCGGGCTCCCATCTACAATCTGGTCGTGGTGGGGTTGTCTGGCACAGAAAAGGAAAAAGGCCAGTGTGGCGTGGGCAAGTCCTGCCTGTGCAACCGCTTTGTTAGGCCGAGTGCGGATGACTTCTACCTGGATCACACCTCCGTTTTGAGCACCAGTGACTTTGGAGGCCGTGTGGTGAATAACGACCACTTTCTATACTGGGGAGAAGCTGGTAGGACGATAGAAGAGGGGCAAGAGTACCGCATGAATGTGGTGGAGCAGACAGAGTTTATTGATGACCAGACATTCCAGCCACACCGTAGCACGGCACTCCAGCCTTACATCAAGAGGGCAGCTTCCACCAAGCTGGCTTCAGCTGAAAAGCTCATGTACTTTTGCACAGATCAGTTGGGCCTAGAGCAGGACTTTGAGCAAAAGCAAATGCCTGAAGGCAAGCTTATGGTGGACGGCTTCTTACTCAGTGTTGATGTCAGCAGGGGTATGAACCGTAGCTTTGAGGATCAGATGAAGTTTGTTGGCAATCTGTATAATCAACTAGCCAAAACGAAGAAGCCAGTGGTATTGGCTCTCACCAAATGTGATGAAGGAGTTGAGCGCTACATTAAAGACTCTCATGCTTTTGCCCTTGCCAAGAAGAACCTACAGGTGGTTGAAACTTCAGCCCGCTCTAATGTGAATGTTGACCTGGCATTCCTTACTCTGGTTCAGCTCATAGATAAGAGCAGGGGAAAGCCTAAGATTATACCATACTTTGAGGCTCTGAAACAGCAGAGCCAACAGATCGCCTTAGCAAAAGACCGATATGAGTGGCTGGTCACCCGAATTGCGAACAACCACAACGAAACATGGCCCATCGTCAGTTGTCGCATGCAGACGGCTCCTGAGTACAAGGACTATGTTTTCCTCGAGGGAACGCCGAAGGCCAAGAAGCTTTTCCAACAGCATGTCCACAGACTAAAACAAGAGCACATAGAGAAACGCAGGAAGGCCTATCTAAATACTCTCCCACAGGCCCTATCTGTGCTAATACCAGAATTGGATGAGATAGACCACTTGAGCTGGTCTGGAGTTCAGAAGGTCTTGGAGACAAAGAGAGATTTCTCTCAGTGGTTTGTAGTTTTGGATGACACACCTTGGGAGACGACACCGCACATCGATAAAATGGATGACGATCGAATCCCCCAGGACCTGCTGGAGACCCCCGCAGCTGAAACCATTTATGAAACCCACTTGGATCAGTTAAGGAAGGAGCGCAAACGGGCCGAGATGAGATGGGAGTTCAAAGAAAAGCTAAGTGTTTCTCCTTTCATCACACCAGGGAAACCGTGGGAAGAGGCTCGGAGTTTCATCATGAATGAGGATTTCTACCAGTGGCTGGATGAGGCTGAATATTTAGACATCTACAACAAACATCAGAAGGAAATCATTGACCGGGCCAAAGAAGACTTTCAGGAACTGCTTCTTGAATACTCTGAGCTCTTTTATGAGTTAGAAGTGGATGCAAAACCAAGTAAAGAGAAAATGGGAGCCATTCAGGAGGTGTTAGGTGAGGAGCAGCGATTCAAAGCACTACAAAAGCTACAAGCAGAAAGGGATGCTCTAGTACTGAAACACATACACTTTGTTTACCATCCTACAAAGGACACTTGCCCCAACAGCCCCCACTGTGTTGACAGTAAAATTGAGCAGATTCTGGCTTCCAGATTTCCTACCAGATATGCATCGTCAGATAGTGCTAGACTGGAAGGTGGAAGGGCGGAACGGATTAATCTGGTAATCCTAGGGAAAGACGGACTAGCCAGAGAAATGGCTAACGAGATCAGGGCATTATGTACTAGTGATGACAGGTATGTAGTAGATGGCAAGATATACGAGTTAACCCTTCGTCCTATAGAAGGCAACGTACGTCTGCCCGTCAACTCATTCCACACACCTACCTTCACACCACACGGATGCCTTTGTTTGTACAATTCAAAGGAATCCCTCTCGTATGTTGTTGAGAGTTTAGAAAAGCTTAGAGAGTCAACCATAGGCAGAAGAGAAAGGGAAAACAGCTTAGCTCAACTCCCACTGTCCCTACTTCTGGTCACTAAGCGTGGTGTTGGTTCCATTGGGGATATCGGAGGAGAAACAGCTCAGACTCTAATACAACAAGGGCAGCAGGTAGCTGCAAAGCTACAATGCACCTACCTAGACCCAGCCTCCCCAGGTAAAGGTTATGGGCGCAATGTCAGTGAGAAACAGCTTAACCAGATGCTGAGAGGCCTCTTAGAAACTCGGAGAAACATTGGGACCGGCTCCCCTACATTACCTCCTTTGTCCTCTGCTTACAGAGATTCTCAGTCTCAGCAAGGCAATGAGGCAGACCTCCGAATAGTTATGTGCCTGATGTGTGGGGACACATACGATTTAGATCAACTACTGGCACCTTTCCTTTTGCCCCAGCATTGTCGTCCTACATCAAGCCACAGCAGCGGCACGTCTGTTCTCTTGGATCTTGTCATTGGGGGTCATAGACAGAACGTTGAACTGTCTTTGCTCTCTTTCCACTCCTCGTTTTCCCTCCGAAAGACAGGCCTGGTCCACGGCTACATTGCAGTTTACTCTGCCCGCCGTAAAGCCTCCATGGAGACGTTGTGTGCTTTCCTTTGTGAGGTCCAGGACATTGTCCCGGTCCAGTTGCTAGCAGTAGGGGAGAGTCAGATGGAGTTGTCAGACTCTGATTCAGCTAAGGAGCAAATCTGTCAGGGAGAGGATCTGGCCCATGAAATTGGTGCCAGATTTAGCACAATAATATGTGGACATGGTGGGGTAGTGGGAGGACTTCATAAGATAGACCTTTTCCACTCCTTCTTACAGGAGGTGATGGAGAAGCGCACTGTTGTTGAGGCCGCACACATGTACGATAATACAGCCGAGGCATGTACCAATGAGAGCTGCGGGTCCCCCAGTCCAGTTCACATCCATGTTGACTCAGAGGATGATATTGACCCATCGCCACCTTACCCTACACTTAGGGAGGGTGGTAGTCTAAGTTCCCACCTGGGAAGTTTCAAGCTGCCAGACCTGGAATCGAGTGATACATTTTCTGTCATTTCTGATATCGGTACATTTGAAAGCAAGCTAAATAACAAGGTGCCTCCACAAGTGAAGCCCAAGCCTGTGCGTAAAGTAAGTCTCGGACCCTACGTTGATCAGCAAGGCACCTCTAACAGACCCGTCTTGCCCCAAACTGTCACCTGGGCTCCAGGGAGCGACGGAGGCTACGACCCCTCGGACTACGCAGAGCCTATGGATGCCGTGTGCAAACCTCGACCTAGTGAAGAGGAGAATATTTACTCTGTCCCCATTGATAGCACACAAGGCAAGATTGTCACCATCCGCAACGCCAACAAAGGTCACGCCAATGGAAGTGCTGCAGGCAACGGTTCTGACAGCGAAGCTGACAGCAGCTCACTGGAGCGCAGGAGAAAACTGTCCGTTTTTGGTGAAAAGCCTAAGCTTTACAGAGACAGGTCCCAACGGCTTGGAAAATTCAGCAGTTTTAGGACAAGCTTCTCTCTTGGCAGTGATGATGAGACCAGTGGTCCGCCAAAGACAAGCCAGGACGATGGAGGACCTCAGAAGGACAACTCCATAGATGAGAGCGATGATCACAAAACAATAAAGATTCTCCGGGGTCTCCGCAGAAATACTAAGGTTAGTAACTGTGCAACAAAGTGTTGTATGAGTAAATATGATTATATATTCAACCAATGGGAAGTGCGTTCATTATCCCAGTAAATTTAAAAATGTTTTAAGAAAGAGTTCTTATATTTGAGCAACCTGGTACAACATTAATTTTAAGCAGACCTATCAATCTTGTGTCGTGGTTAAATTTAGAGTAGATAATTTGGAAAGTATAAACATTTGCTTTCCTCACGTACACAGGAAAGCAGAAAATCACCCCATCGTAATAATTTTTTGGCTAAGACCCAGTACTGTTTGCTCTGGTGGGTAATTGTTTGTTATTGAAGTTAGGAAAAAGTAGGGTTTAGAAACATCTCTCTGCTGTTTTAAAACTGAATCCAGAGCAAACATGTCATGCTGTGGGGACTTCTCTGAAAGCATGCCTGCACGCCATATTAGTTTCTTGACCACTCAGTGGGAGTCCCCTAAACTAGCCAGATCATCAGTGGGAAATAAATCTGACAGAATACTGCTTCATACCAGAATCCAAAATGTCTTAACGAGTGGCAACAGAGCCCCATTTGTTTTGTTTTGTGCATTTGTGTCCAATGCGTACGGTCAGCATTGACCATACGCGGTCCATGATTTAAAAAAAATAAATAAATCATGAAATCACATGAAAAGCGAGAATAAAATCTCAGCATGGAAGGCTTTTTTTTATTATTCCCAAAATTAAAACCTTTCTAGTGGGAAAAATAATGTTCATGTTTTCACTATGCAATGTGCCTCTTGGCATGAATCTCACTCTAGATGTGGGTAACAAACCAAATGGTTCACACACAAATAAATCGGCTCCAATAAGTCCTTAAATAAAGTTGTGTGAAATGATGTGTAATTACTTTGAACACATTCACTAAAGTTGAAGTATCTTGTCAAAGTAAGAGCTTCTAAATTTCTCTAGCAGACAGAAAAGCACGCGTTACTCAGGTGTGACTTTAAACACCACAGATTCATTCCTGGGGTTTCATCCATGCTCTTTGATCTTCAGATGTTTCCATAGATTTTCATTTATATTCAAGTCCAGTTTGCTATTCTAGTAGCTTTGTATTCTTTCTCTGATGCCAGTTGAAGGTTGATTATAAGCTTTATAAGTTGATTCTTTCACAGTACGTTGGTAATAAGTGACTAAACCCACTGATATTATTTTGCACAGGATTGCTTCCTAAACATTGTCAGATTCCACTTATTTTCTTGGCTTTCTATGCTTTTCGCAGGTTATTTTCTTCATTTGTTCAGTCCCCATTTTCTATATCATTCCACTTTATCACACATAATTTCTGGACTTATTCATTTACATTTCCAGGCATGGATTACTTGGGTTGCCACTGACAAAGTTAGTTTCATCTTAATGGGACCCGAATATAATAGCGCTCTCTGTTGCATAATTTGCTAAATTCCACAGTTACTTTTTTCCTACCCTACATGTTTTTATTCACAAAGTTGCTATCAAACTAGAGGCTGTGATGGACACCAGTGCTATTTTCTTAGCTGAGGCATCACTGCTTACTGTTCACTTTTTGTTGTCACTGCAGAGTAGTATATGCCAAAGCCTGTCAGCTTTCTTTAAAGACTCACGATTCATCCCGGCGACAGTTTGGCTTTTTTACTTCCTTCCTTTCATTATTTGCCGCTCTGTTTGTTTGTCTTTGCATCTCGCTGATTCATACATTCTGCTTCTCACATTCTCATCATACTGATTGTCTGTTCATTTCACGCCTCCTTTTTGCTTCGCTTGTCTTCACGGCTTATTTTTAAAATTTTTCTTTTTTAAAAGACTGGTGTCTCCCTGTCACACCGCGTCCTGTTCCCTTCCCACCCTTGATACTTTTGACCTCTTACACCAGGCTTATCGGCCCTGGTATGCTGCTCATTCGCGCACGTGGTGTGGCGCTGAAGTGCCAGCTGAAGCAGGAGTTGCAGCTGTGCATGTTGCGCTTGTATATCCGTGATAATTGCTGTGGCTGTCAGGAGGGTGGAGAAGGAGGCGGATGATGAATGTTTTTAGACACTCAGCTGGGATGTACCTGCACGGAGGTTGTCGTCTCGCATTATTCAGCCACCCGGACTACATTCTGCAGCGCTCGAGGCCATATGTCTGTCAGAAAAAAGTACGAACAACTCAGTCACGAGAAAACATCTGGGTTTGCAATCTGCGTCTGATGCAAATTGTCACGTCGGACGTTAAAAAGCATCCAACGTGCACAGAGAAATCCCCGAGAAAGCCGCAGCCAGTGGAGTGCGGGTCTGTGTCGTCCTTGTTATTCTTTTAAGTGCCTCTGATTTGTGGCATGCAGCTGGTCTGGGAACTTGATGGCCACATTACAAGCCATTATGGATTTATTATGGTTACAACAAAGGATTAAATTTCTTCACCTATTTTATAAGCAGCTGTCTCTCAAGTAATAGGCCATTTACAGTCTGCTGCAGCTCGAAATCCCTTTCAGATTACATTTTATCGAGTTCATTTTTCACATTCAGGAAGACATGCTGCAGCAGTTTGTGCAGGCTTGTGTAAAAGGTCCTGTCCCCATTTTTGTGCCAGTTAAACTAAAGCTAGATTTTTTTTATTTTTTTTGGCAGTTATTCTCAAGATAAAGATTTGGGTTCATGTGCTGCAGCATAAACACTTTCCTAGGGTACTGTCTACCACTCTGACTCATGACGAGTTAAAACAAATATTCAAAAGGAGTTTGAGCCCATTTAAAAAAAACAAAAAAAAACCCTTTTACTTCAGGCATTGACCAAGTCTGTCCGCCCTGATCTCCCTCCCTCACTGAGACACAGGAAACATTTCCTCTCTCTCTCTCTCTCTCTCTCCTGCAGCTTTTTGTTGAAATCTCCTCAGGCAGCGAGAGGAATGTTTGAAATTCTTCAGACACCTAGTTCGTCTGGTGTCTTCATTCAAGCAACAACAACAAAAAAGAAAAATAAGGAAAAAGAGTTCAAGATATTGCAGAAACAGGGAAACAAATTCATGTCAAAACTCCAGAAGCGAGTCGTGTTTTGGTGTCCCGCGGTGTGCGTATGCGCAAACTCTAGCCGTGATGTCTGTATAAGGATGTGATTTGTTTCGTTTTGGTTGTGTTCGAGGGCTGCTTTGTCTTCTTAGAGCTGGAGACGTATCCTGTCTCAGTTAGCAGCAGAAAGGAGTGGCCAGAAGGCAAACCTGCAGGGGGAGAAGACAAGCCCAGCAAGAGTAAGAGAGAAGAAGAAGCGTGTGGGCTACAGAGATGGTCTGCTAAAATGAGACGGCAACACAGTTACTGTGATGGAAGTGAAATAAATTAGATGCTGCCAAACTGAACCCGGCACATCTCTGCAACTCTTGCAGTCTAGTTATTACGACCTTTAAATATATACACCCTGTACTTCTTTAACACATTAGCTCAGAGTTTACATTTGACTGCAGAATGTGAATGCAGATATCAGGAGTGTTTGGACAGATTGGACCGGTTGGAGGGACAGATAGCAGGCGGCGAATGACATGCAAAGACATTTTTAGGGCTAGATGTTAGTAATCTGGTGATCTGATGTGGCGACAGTAAAGGAGAGCTGAGAAATTTTAAACACCGCCTACAGCCTACCTTTTAAAAAAATAAATAAAATTCTTAGACTACAGTGGCAAGCGTATTGGCATGTCATCCTTCACACACATAAGAACTTGAGTGACATCCCGCTCTTAATCCGAAGGGTTTAATAAAATGTCACACAATCCTCGGCGGCTATCGCAGCTTGAGCTCTATTGGGAAGGTTTTCCACAAGATTACGGAGTATGTTTAAGGTCATTTTTAACCTTCCCTCAGAAGCTTATTTGCACTGCCCCGCTTGAACAGACGTCCACACAGATACTTCAGCTCCAATCAGTGCTGCGACTGTCGTCTTTACTTTCCTCCTTCATTTATTTTCAGTCATGAAATGATAGAAAGATTAAAATTTAGAATAGAGTAAGGAATACTCATGGTTGTTGTTTAAGTAACTTAATCCGTTTATGACTAAACAAACATTAACTTGAATAAATCATTTAATCAACAGAATTAAACTTTAAACAAATTATGGCTAAATTCAAAATCTGTCAATTATTTTTATAATACTCTTCTTTTTTTTTCTTCTTTTTTTTAACACCACGTGTCAAACTCGAGGCCCAAGGGCCAAATCCGGCCCGTCATTACTTTCTATGTGGCCTTCTAGTCTCAAAATAAATGCATAAAGAGAACGTTCAAGGTAATTGTTGTATGCTTAAATAATGTTTTATCAAGAAAATCACAGCAGTTTTCACCTGTTTGCTGCCAAATTACATCAGTACGAAAAGCTGTTCGATATCATTTCACTTTCAGAAGCTCTCATTGAGTGCAGAGACAGCTATTTATTCATATTTTAATGGTTTGTTTACTGGTTTTATAAAAATTCTGCATAGTACATGCAGCCCCCCTTTTGAGGACCTTCATAATCTTGACATGGCCCAAAATGGAACTGAGTTTCACTCAGAAACTCTGATACAAACTGCTAAACGTTACATTTTCGACGAGCCGGTGAGACAAACTGTGTAGAGATCGCTTTTTAAAAGTCCTGAGCTGTCCCTTTAGGATTAAGTGTGCAAGTCGTCTCCAAATGTAAAAAAAAAAAGATCTTTACACAAAAAAACAAATTTCACTTGTGTTGGTTTTCGGTCTTGCTGGTTGTGGGAAAACAAGCCGTAATGACTTCTCCCTCTGCTTGAGCACTGCTGTGAGAGTAAATGTGTCCATAAATGTGATCAAAAATGTTCGGCGGAGTGAAGTGAGGCCGGTATCTGGAGCAGAGGGCACATTGGTGCTTCTTCTCTCTAATGAGCACTACTCCAGCTCTTTTCCTGCTGTCTGTCCGTCTATCCGTAGTGCTGCATTGCACCCGCAATCTGTGTGTCCAGCCAACCATGCACCTCTGCTTCACCCCCCCCTCCCCCCATCCTGCCAGGGCAGTGCCTCTGGGGCTGCTGACAGAGTTACTGCAGATCCAGGCCTCAGGGGTTGTGTGTGAGGGGAGGAGGGGGGGCTTGAAAATATTCCCACTGATCGCCATTAAAACTATGCACAATTGCTGCTGTTGCCCTCGGCTGTTTGCGGGAACAGGCAGAAAGTGTTGCAGGAGCGTGTAAGAGGGCTCTTAACAGGAAAATAAAGGAGGCTGAAAAGTAATTAACCGCTGAATAAGAGTTTGATTGTACGAGAGCTGCAACACAGCGGAGGGAGGGATTCAAAACGGCAAAAGGATGAAGAGATGAAGAGCGATAACAGCGATGTGTATCTGACTGAGGGAAACGTCAGGACTTCAGATAGGAATGTGTGATTTTCTTATCGGCTTAGCCTTCAGGAGGTATGTGTGAGAGAGGGGTGCGTACATGCACGCTTGCCCTTTTTGTACAATAAGCATGAATATGCAGTAACTTTCCAAAAAAAGATAAAGGTCGTGGCCTTTGTGCTACATGGTGGATTAAAAAAAAAAAAAAAAAAGTCTAAAATTTGCCTTAGCCAGTTGTCCCAATCACAGTTAGTGTCACATAATGTTGTATTTTCTGTCTGATTTCACCGAGCAAGCCGTGTTATTTGTTGTCTTATTTTTTTTCTCTCTCTCTCTTTTTGTTAGAAACAAACTCGGTCCAAGCCCCGGCACTCCAACTCCAAACCTGTTGAGAGCAACTACTTCGGCATGCCGCTGGCTGCTGTGGTCACTCTGGAGCGACCGATCCCCGTCTTCATCGAGAAATGCATCCGCTTCATAGAGACCACAGGTAAGAATCTACTCAACCCGTCTTTGATGCGTCAGGCATTTTCTTTCAGTGTCTCTTGTTACGCATTTGTACAAAAGTCTGTAATTGCCCCTTCTCACCACATTTTGTTACGCCAACACCCTCGATATTTAAAGTGTTTTATTTGGATCGGATGCGGTGATCCGACGCAGAACTTGTCAACGTCGTGATGTGTTCAGAATAGGATGAATTGTCTTGAAATGTTTTTTTTTTTTTTTTGCAAATTATCTAATAATGGATAAAATAATGCATTTACATCTACAAGTCCTTTGGAGCATGTGAGTTTAACATTTATTTTTTCATAAATCGGCTCAGATTCAGTCGGACGTCACGTAGTCCTGTCACACGTCCTCACTTGTATTTCGGTCCGGGCTTTGACTGGACATCTTTTCTGCAGCTAACAGTGGGGATGGTGTGCTCAAGGTTGATGTGCAGTGTTAGTTTTCCCACTTCACAGCACGTTGAACTGTGGTCCCGTCTCACCTTTCGGGTGATAGTTTAAACAGTTCTCTGAGAGACGCTCAGCGCTCGGGATATTGTTTACTCGCTGTTTGCTCACTTCTCTAAAATCTCTGAGGTCCTTGCAGAACCAGCGGGTTCATTCACAGACTGTTACACACACGTAGTAGGCTCTTCTTTTCAACTTCCTGAAATGGACTTTATGTAAAAACATCAGAGGAGGCTGGACCAAACATAAATGCATGCCACACCTTTTCAGATTTTTGCTTTTAAAAAAAATTTGAACAAGTATAATTGACCCCCAACTTGATCATCGCGCTGCTTTGCGTCACATAAACAGACGGGGTGTGAATAATTTTGCACGACGCAGATTGTGAATATTTTCTTTTCATTTTCCGCCGCTTTAAAAAAAAAAAAAGTATCAATCGTGGAGCCGAACAGAAAAGAACCCGGTCGGGACGGACCGTCAAGTTACTTTATTTTCCTTGAATGCAATTACGTTGCCCTTCAAAGCACATAAAGCACCCTCGAGCCACGTTTCCCCCATCACAGCGATTTTTAAGCCAACCAAATGGATTCAACAAATAACGACAGACCTGAAAGACCCATATGCTCAGGTTAATGTTGTGTTTCAGTGTTTAGGTTACAGGTCATTAGTCTGGTGTCAGCAACAATCTATACATCCACTTTTTTGGGGTGGTTTTTTCCCTCTCTCCTCTCTCGGAGCACAGATGTGCACAGACAGCCTCTTGTAGCTTTTCCACCCCGCTGCCCAGATGCCCGGCTCTCTGCCAGGCGGCTCCGATGCCACGCTGCCCCGGCTGTGCCAGCTTACTCTGCCACCAGCTGTTAACCTAAACCAGAGTCTGAGCTGTGATGCTGATCTCTCGGTTCTTCTCTGGATCACGATTTCAGATGCTCTCTTGCTCCACCCTCCCATTAGTTGCAATTGATTTCCCGCCATCTGCACACACCCTAAGCGACGCGCCTGATACATTTGCTTTTATCACCTTTAGTTGCGTTTAATTTTGCCGTCTGAGTGAAAACGATGCTCTTATTGCTGACGGACATTCCGGTGCTTTCACAGTTTAATCTCTGGCCTGATTAAAAAGTCAGTGCGTTTGTGGATTAAACGTCTTACAAAGCAGCCACCTCCTTTCCTGCATGCTGGAGCGCATAGGGGCATAGCCCCGGATAACAAGGCATCGTGTTTGATTTTGCCTCTCCCTTCTCAGATGTTAACTGAAGCAGTTACTGCAGGATAAAGGAGAAAAACTAGTTGAATAGGTATTTACATGCTCCGCTGTACGCTCACGGAGCCACGTCTGCAGCTCACTCTCAGGTATTCGCTGCCTTTTATCTTCGCCTTTTTACCTTTAGTATTCCTCCTAATCCTCTCCTCTTTCAGCTCCCAGGTGTGTCTATTTTTTTTCTTCTTCCTCTCCTTACTGAATACTTACACCTGTCATATTTGGTTTCTTTCATTCCTTCTCAAAATGCTCTTTTTATTTCTTCCTCTGCTCCTTTGTTCACCCTCCGACTCCAGCTATTCTCTTTATCTGCTTACTTCCTCTTCGGTGCTTCTTCTCCTTTCTTTCACCAACATGCTGAGTTTGCATGTGTCAGGATGTGTGTGTATGTGTGTGTGTTTCTCTCTCGGGGACCTTCCAGGTAACGTTCTGCCCCACAGCTCCCTCTGTCCGTTTAACAAGATCAGGAACGGGGCGGATGTTTGTGCTGAGCTGTTTCCAAGTTTGTTTAGCTCGTTCAGGTTTATTTATCTAGAAGGAGGGAAGGAGCTGCACCGGTTCTTACTGACCGTTGAGGTTGACAGTTAAATCATTCGGATCAGGCGTCGTTAAGGTCAGATGTAATTGAGTAAAAATTAGTGTACTATCAAAACCTTTTTACTTTACTGCCTGACATTGTAAGACTAACACTTCTTACTTTAGATCAGCTGGCATTTATTTACTAAATGCCAGAATAATTAGTTGGGTTTTTTTTACACTTTCTTCAAATTTGTTAAATAAGCTGTGATTATTATGCATTTAAACAACATGATGAAACCCACATGATGATCTAATAAGTTTGTGAGCTTATTTTAGGGGAGTGCTCAATATCTGAGTTAATTGGATGCATTTTGTATTTTTTAGTAAGTGCAAAATTATTTTTAAGAAACTTTGAAAATATCTTAACTTTTATTCGTCTGTGAAGTACATGACATGCATTGTTTTCACATCTCTGTGTTTTGCTGAAGTCATCTGAGTTTCTCCGTTTTGTAATTGGATTCATTTTAACACCATAAACATGCCTTTTATAGAAACGTGTGGGGGAGAAAAAAAAACCCTCATTATTTCCATATCAGCAACATGTTTCTGACTACATGTGCTGTTTGGCTGAGTCGTGGTTTCTTGATGGCTTTATCAGAACATCCTTCTGCCGTCTTCAAATATTTTTAGCTACGTTCAACACTAATTTATTGTTTGTTTGTTTTTTTACTGGCACAGAAAGCCAGAATTCCTGATACAAGTGGCTAATTGAGTTCCAGGAATTGTTTGGGAAATTTTAGATTTCACACAGGAATAGTAAAGTCGCAGGATATCGAGCAAGGTGCCTGTCGTAATAGATCAAAGTCTCTCAGAAATGTTACCAACGTCATGAGGAAACTATGCCGCAAAGAATTAATCCAAAATCTGCATTTGCCAGTGAGAGCAGGAGCCAAGTGGCGAGAAAATGAAAACACGAGGTGCTTCAAAACTTCTGGGAACATCTCTGAATTTTGACAGTGAACCGTCACCTTCAGTTCCTACAGGACCTCTGTCTATTCTCTACTTATCCACCTGGGACGTTGATTTTCTTATCAAAATTACAATATGCTTTAACCTGAAAACAGGACTTTGGACTACGGGCTGACAGTCCGGTCCCTTTTTGTCCTTAGCTCATGTGAAACTCTCCTGACTTTGGTTTTATAATCGAATGAAGGCTGCAGTTATCCCTTGGAAGATTTTTTTCTTCCACTCAGCTTTCCATTAATATTCATGCATTCTGTAAGGAACTGGCTTATTTTAGCAGTGACCTTTTGTAGCTTACCTTCCCTGATCAAATTTTACACTTAATGTTATTCAACTGACGTAAATGTTGACTTTTGAAGAAGGGATGTGATTAAACAGGTACACATTGCTTCCCACTCCTTTCTGATATTGAAAATAAATCCACAAAGATCAGGTTGTATTGTTGCATATGTGGCTTTATTGCTTTGGTTAATTTATTCTTTTTCTTTTCTTCTTTTTTTTTGCCAGTCTTAGTTAGGATTTCCATATAAAAGAGATTCTTAATCTCATTGGGATTTTCCTGGTGAAATAAAGGTTAATAATAAAACATTATTTGTACATCCATCCCCCACCCCAAATACTTTATCTATGTGGTTTGTATGTTTGAAATAAATTAAAGTAAAAAATTAAGTTGAATTTTGGATTGTGTGGGCCTTTATTACAGCCAAAGTAGAAATTTTTTTGCATTAAACACATTACCAGAAATAAACACTTGAAAAATATCTCTCTGAATGCAATGAATTTATATTACATAAGAGATGTTTTTTTATTTTGTTTAAAGTTAATCAATTGTTGGCTTATGCTCTAACTGGAGTTGAAACGATTAAAGAGATTAATCGTAATGCGTCGATTATTGAAATAACTCAACTTATTTAGTAATGATTAACTCAAAAATGTTTTTCACATTATCACTTTTTAGGCTACAAAATGCTTATTCTCTTAGTTATGAAAGGAATTCAGTTATTTGTTTACTTTCATCTTTAATGTACTTCTAATGTTATATTTAAACACTCAAGTGTTTACATGAAAAGTCTGCAGAATGTGCCAGTCTTTTTTGTCGGATTAGTCGCCAGAATTACTGAAGTAATTGTTAGTTGCAGCCGTATTTCCAAATAATTTGGAGGTCTCTAATTGATGTTCACGTCCATAATTTAGGGTTTGGTTGGTTTTAATAGTAATGCTTTGAAACATTTTTTATCCTTTTTTTTCCTTGTCTCATCTGTCTCCCCCTTTCTTTTTTTTCTTTTTTTTGGTTCCTCGTGGCTACTTTCCTTTTGTCCTTGAGAATAATTGGAGTGGATGTGGTATTTTGTTTTTTGTTTTTTTTTTCCAAGGCATTTTGAGTTTGCAGAAAAGCAGTCATATAAAATCAATCCATTGTGACTGCTGTTATCTCCTCTCAGCTCAAGCTTTTCCCGTGGCGCGGTTAGTCTCCGGGTGCTCTGCTCATCTCGGGCGCCCCAGGTGATGAGTGTGCTGCAGCGGGCACAGGCATATCTGCCGGTGGTGGGGACCACCATAGCGACGAAAAGGGCAGCACCCAGCGACCGCCTGTCTCCATGGCGAACTATGAAATCGACCTCCGGGGCTGCCGAACCCCTCCTCCCGACGCTCCTCCCCGTGGAAACGGGGCCGGGGCCGATGTGGGACCAGCTGGTGTCGTGTCAGGCTGCGGCACGCTGCGGAAACGCAGCCGCTAACCCCGAATAGTTTTTGTTGCCGTTTGTCAAAGCCTGCAGTTCCTTGGGCGTCTCTCTGTTCACTTGAGTGCTGGCAGACGCCCTGAAAGTCACCGCAGTGCGAAGTGTTGTCGGGCTTTTGTTGTGTTTACTCCACGTTAAGTCGGTGGGAATGAACTTTGAATCTGTACAGACAGTCAAAAGTTTAAAACTATGACAAAGACCACAACTCCTGACCCATATTTCATTCTCTTAACTGTTTCCACTGCTGCAATCTTCCGCTTCCTCGTCATTCCCGCTTTGATCCCATCTCCCGCTGCGACACGACTCCTTCCCACTATCTGTCCTCCCATGCCTGTTTACCCCACGTCTGGCTTGCAGAGCTTTTGTGGGGGAATTGATTGGCAGAAGGCACAGATCGATGACTGAGAGCCCTTCTCATTTCCTCCCTGGCTCTTCCATTATTTCATCTTCTCTTTCTGACTCGGCCCTGTTCGCCTCGCTCCCTTTGGGATGCCCCTCGTCTCCCCTTGTCTCCCCCAAAGTGTGAGTGAGGGAGTGTAATTCAAAACCAACAATTGAAACCACATCTTCTTTTTTTTTTTTTTTGGCAATTTGGTGGAAAATATTGACGAGATAAAATGCGATGAGGCATCAGCGTGTCTCTGCTTTCTGTCCTGCTTTGACTCGGTTCCTTGTGTTTTTATCGATTTGGGGAGAAAATAATCATCAATTATGCAACATTTTTTTAGTGACCCGTGGCTTCTTAGTCTGGCGAGTGAAAATTAAGATCACGGGTGCAAAACAGTTTAAATCTGATCTGTTTTATCTGGGATTCACGTTGGATTCTTGATTTTTGCGTGTAGCTGAGGTCTGTCGGGCTGCCGGCTGGTCTGGATGTAAATAACGTGTGACAACAAATTCTAAACGATTACAACGACCTCGGTGTTCCAGAAAGCTGCCCAAGGAAAAAACAAATGTTAATAAAACTAATAATTTAACTCACATTTACAACATTGTATTCTCTACAAAGTTTATGACATAAAGGAATAGTACGATCATTTAAATCACCTTACAAGGTTAGTTTGCTGAGACGGATTATAACATTTACTGACATTTCTGTAATGGAGCAAAAATGCATATTCTTTTGTGCTTTTTAGAGTAGATTTTATATGCAAATTAACTGGAGGCATTTTTGAGACGATTGAAGTTGCCTTTGTAATCTAGTTAACAAAATGTGAATAACTCAAGGGGACAATCTCAGTGTGTCTGCATGGTTATTTGTCCTTTTCGCCTCTTTACTGCCTCTTGATGCACTAACTCCCAGTTTGCCTCCTGTAAAGATTTTAGTCTTTTAATCCTTGACATATATTATTTAAATCAACTTTACTTGATAACCTACTGCAATAGGCAAACATGTAAACCTATATCAAGACATCTTATCTGTATTTTTCTTTTTACATAAGTTTGTAGACAACTCTTAAACCTTTTTTGTTTAAAGAGCACATTGCTAATTTCTTGAGTCTATGAAAGCAAAAGCTGTTTGTCGCTGTAAAGAGCAACTTTGAGATTTAGTTTAAATTAATTGCTTTCTCAGTTCTCACTCCTCTTGTGTTTGTAATTATGAACTTGTGGTATTTTACTTACTTTAACATCAGTTTATGGTTAATATCTAATTTATTGTCTGCACTGCGCTGTTGAAACCATCCCACACACCACCACTGTTGGAAAAGTTAACTTTCATTCAAAGTGCTAAAAATGTGTTTTAGATCAGGTACTTTTATCCCACACTCGTGACTTTACTTTTTATTTTACCAGCACATCATTTTTGATCTGTTTCCACCTCAGGTAATTTGTTTTAAAGAAAGTCTAATCTTAGTCCTTCATTGCTAGGGAACACGGGGTGCTGCAAGGATGGCACTAAAAAAACTAAAGGCAATTCATGTGAAAAAAAAAAAGTGTATCTTTTTGGGCTTCAGTAATGAATGATTTATTATATATATATGAAAAGTTGAGTTTAGTTGCTTCTTTCACTAATCATTTCTCCTCCTGTTGTGTTCAGTAACTGTTGCTGCAGATTTCCAGCCAGTTTTGTCCCATCACCTCTCTGAACAGATGCAGATATTTTGGGGGTTTTAAACTCTTGAAGTACATGGAAGTGTCACAAAACCATTTTTTTTCTCATTTTGTAATCCAGGATTCAAGTCTGTTCTTCAGTCGTTTTATGTTGCTGTAGTGCCAAAGCAGTCTAGATTTTTCGTGCCGCAAGCCGAGCCTGTCGCAATAATCAATTAATTGCGCAATAAATGAAAATTATTTCCGTTCAGACGATTCATATTTTTTAAAGGGCAATTTTGTTTAGATTTCATAACTCATTTTATGTACGATTTCAGTTGTGTGCAGTATTTATTTTCTGTTTATTTATTATTTTATTCCCGTTGGGGTGTTTTATTTTGGATATTTTAAATGTTTTCCAGCACTGTGTTGTGTACAAAATTGAAGTTTATTAGTCTTTGAGAGTGTGAACTTGCATTATCATGCCATTACCAATGTGTTTCTTGAAAGTAGTCTCAAATCAACAATAATATTTAATTTTTCCATCAGAATTTATCGTGACTTATCTACCTGCACCAACAATTCCTTAACTTTCCTGCAGCGGTTTGTCAAAATAAATTGCTTTAGGAGTGTGATTGGAATAAAGAATCTCTACCTGTGTGCTGCACACCAGCCTTTGGAGGCAACCTGCCATAAAATATTTTTTGCAAATGAATCCTGAGCTGAAAGCGATTCTCCCTCTGTCTGTCGCCTCCAGGTCTGAGCACAGAGGGAATCTACAGGGTCAGCGGCAACAAGGCGGAGATCGAGGGCATGCAGCGGCAGTTCGAGCAAGGTGGGCACTTTCCTCTCGGAGCCCGCCGCCACGCTTTAAAGTGCAAACAAAATGCGACAAAGATGCATGTGTGCCGGCCTCTGAAACAGGGGTTCAGCAAAGTCTGCCCGGTGTCCCGCATGTTTTAGTTCCCTCCCTGGTGGTAGTTTCTACCTCCTCGGCATGTCGATGTTCTGCAGAGGCCTGCTAGCCAGTCATCATTTGATCCAGGTGTGTTGAACTGGGGAGAGAACTAAAACATGCGGGAAAACCGGGACGCGAGGACCGACTTTGGACAGCCCTGCTCTGAAAGAGCCCTGCTTCTCCCTTCACTGAGCAGGGTGTATTAATTGGCCTTCAGTTCCTCTCAGACTGCAGAGCTGCCCCTCATTAATCGTCTACCTGCTCCGGTGTGCATCATCGCACGTGTACAAGCGCTCTGAATGCGCGTCTGTCTGCTGAGGGCATTTAATTGCCTCCAGATTGGTTTGGTTAATGAAGCATGTTGCTGTCGTGATGGATAGCAGACCAAGATGGCCTATGCGTCTGTATCTGTATGTGTGTGTGTGTAGGTGTGTGCGTGCGTGCGCGTGTGTGTGTGTCCAGGCTTGGCTGGGGTTAAATTCAACTCAGGTAACCAGAGTTGAAAACCTCCACTGAATCATTCGTAGTCTTTCGCCCAATGGAGCGAGTCAATTAAAGGTGAAACCTTCAGCGCAGGTGGTGCAGAGCTGCACTGAAGACAGCCCTTCATCGGCTCCCCGAAGGTGTTTCAAACTTTTCGCAGGTGGAAGTAGTTGCAGAAGACACTAAGTTTGAAAATGTAGCTCTTCTTTAAATGCATGCTGGACTTGCGTTGTTTAAAAACGGATCATTGAACTACTCCTACTCCTCTGGTTTTGCTCTGTTACTTTTCTCTTTGCTTTAATATTCCCAAAAATGTATTTAAATTAAAATCCCTTCTTTTAATAAAAATTTTTTTTTCTTAAAATTAGGTTTATCTTAGAAATAATTTAAGTTCAAGTCAACTACACCTGGATGTAAGTGCTTTGCTCATTACAGAAATTTGGTAACAGTTGTAGTTGACTTGTAGCAAACCGTGAGCCTTTCCACGCTGATGCTATAGTGATTTAGCCCTTTCATGTATAGTGGTCACTACAGTGGACAGCTGTCTAAAAGGCATTTTCTTGTGCTTCTTGTGGATTTTTATGTTATAAATGCACACAGACCACTGAAGTGGACACTAATGCATCATAAAACACACCATCATCTACTGGCCATCAGCTGCAAATGCAAGAAATTATTTTTGTTAAATCCAATATGGCCGACAGACAGAAAAGCATGCCGACCGACCCGGTCCCTCCTTCTACTGTAGACGACTCTTGCAGGTAAAAAAAATATTGTGACATCAAATAACCACTAAAGAACAATACTACTGATGTATTTTTCAAATAACTTTCTATTTGGAGAAAATTACAATTGATCACCTAAAAATTATTTTAAAAATTATTTTACAAAATATTTTTCCTTACCTTTTTTTATGCCTTAAGAAAATAAAAACAACATTGGAAAAAAATCCTGACACAAAGGATCATAATTTATGCATGAGAGAGTTAAGTCATACAACAAACTGTTATTATTTATTTTATTTATTTATTTATTTTTAAATACACAAGTTTCAAATTCAAATTTTGATTTTCAAATTTGGCTTTCCCTAACCCACAAAGGCTCAAAACTATGCATACACAGCTGCATAGTCTCAATTTCTTGTAGCTCTGAAATTCTCTGTCTGAATTAGTTGAACGTCGTCCCAATAAATCCTTAAAAAAAAAAAAAACACACAACGTACTGCGACAGTCCCTCGCAGAGATTTTTTACACTTTTGCCCAGAACTCTAACTTTCTTTCTATGCCGTTTGCCTTCCACAGACCACAACCTGGACCTGGAGAAAGACTTGAGCATCAACACGGTTGCGGGAGCCATGAAGGCCTTTTTCTCAGAGCTGCCTGAGCCTCTGGTGCCCTACAGCATGCAGACGGAGCTGGTCGAGGCCTTCAGTAAGTCCCCGAAGCTCGGAGACGGGGAGGGCGGCCGTGTGGAGAATCGGATTCGCCACTTCGTCTTTTACTTTTGTCCGAAATCCGCTTCCCTTTATTGTAACATTTCTCCAACCTAAAAAACCCTGCAATCCAAATCCATCCATGGGGAGAATTAGATTTACCACTCGCTCGTGAAAGGTGAAGGGGAGAATATTTAAAGCTCTTGAGAGGGACGGCGCGGTGGCGACGGAGGGATCTGAATGAAGTCATTAGAAAACGGTCGTGTGGTAGATGAATGAGGGTGCATTTTCGCTTTGTGTCCCTATAATCTATCAGAGTGGAGATTTAAAGCGCAGCTTAGCCTTGCGTAGCGCCGGAGAGATTTACCCGCGGGCCGCACGGCTGCTGTCAGTCACAGAGCTCGACAGGCGCGCGTGTGTTTCCCACCGAGACCCTTCAGCCGTGACAGAGACCTGATAAACCTCCTGCCGACACAGAGCAGGTGAGGAGGAGGAAGCAAAGCCTTCAGTCTGCAGCAGAAACATCACAAACAAGGTCTCACCAAGCCCAGGACCAGAGTTTATTTGAAACGACGCCACAAGAGGGCCGGAGCGAAGGCGTCCGGGACCCGGCGCGTGCGAGCGGAGAGGACTAGAGTTTTGTCGGATCTCGTCTCAGTGAAATTGCTCTGAATAAGCCGGAGGAAGTTGCGTTTTAATCTCTGGTGATGGACCTGCAGCAGGAGGGGGGACCGTAGCTCTGTAAATTGATCCCGCTTTAAATCTGTTTTTGATCTGCGCTGACCTCATTGTGGGAATACAAACTCCGATTCTCTGCCTGTAAATCACGCCGGCCGACGCCTGAGAGGAACATCTGCTCGCTCTGCCTCGCTCGCTCACCATCTCACGCAGGATGGGGACTGTGTGAGTCGGTGACGTCGTTTTCTCTGACTCATTCCCGCTCGTCGTCAGGCCGAGCACACCCTGCGTGTGTGTGTGTGTGTGTGCGTGCGTGTGTGAGAGGGAGAGAGCTTGTGTGTGATTTGCTGTAATCTGCAGAAGACTGTACTGGGTGGATGTAGGCCGTTTCTGCTCTGCAGTGTGTGTGGTCTTTTGTCTTGACTCTTGTTTTGTTTTTCTTCCATTTGTAGTTTGAGGTCTCTTTCAATCGTAGAACCTTAAGGAACAAATTTTTTCCTTCATTAACGTTTTTATGGGGGGGTTTTTCACATTGTAACTGTAAACTTCGGTTTCATCTATATTTTTCAGTGATAGACGAAATGTTCTTATCATCTGTTCTCGGCCCCCTTTACTCTGACAGACCTTAAAGCCGAAGTATGCAGCTTTTACAAACTATGTTACATTTTTGCTAAAACTACAACAATATGAGACAAATAATCTGTGAAAAAGATTGAGTTCTTTACAATACTCCTACTTGCATCTACAGAAATGCATCGCTCCAGGTGAGAAACAGCCAATCAGAGCCAGCAGGAGGGGCTTAGCGCTGTCAGTCCTGCTCGTGTACACGCTTCTAAATGTGCTAGTGGCGGAGAAACAATTTACCGTTCCACAAAAACTGTCATTGTCGGTGGCCATGCTAAGTATTATGAGCATTCCTGGTAGACTGTATTGGGAACTAGCTATAGTGTAGCAGAGAGGCGCATACACAAGTATGATTGACAACGCTAAGACCCTCCTCTTGGCTCTGATTGGTTGTTTGAGACGAAGGCAGAGGAGCCCAATTCTTTCAGATTATCCGTCTCATCCCATACTGTCATGAAATAATGGCAGTTTTAACAATTCTCTAAAAAAAACACATCTTTCTTTTTACAAAAGTTTTATACTGCAACTTTTAAAGGATAAAATGTGCAGATAATATGAACGCTGAAGCCTACTCCTTGTGAGTGTCTTTCCCTCCTTGTTCATCTCTCCAAATCCCCGGACACCTTCCTCTAATCTTTTCTCTCGGCCGCTCGCGCGCTCCTTCCTCTGTAACCTATTGTCTCCCTGCGCCGATTATTCAGAGATCAACGACAGAGAGCAGCGCTTCCAGACGATGAAGGATGTCCTGCGACGTTTTCCCCGGGAGAATTACGAGGTCTTCAAATATGTCATTGGCCATTTGAACAAGTGAGTGATGGGCAGGGGCAGAGATGGCCTCTGGCAGCTGTGCTGACTCCACAGCTGGTCACCCAGCCAGGTGACCTGCAGGTGATGTCACTGGAGCAGCCACACTGATTGTATTAGACAGCTGTTGTTTTTGTTTTGTTGTTTTCACTTAGGCTGTGTGTTCTGCACATCAGCACTGTTTCTGCGTATTCATTTATTTACAAGTATTCCTAAAATTTAACGCAAATTTCACAGAGAAGCGATGCGGTCTTTACCATAAGGGTTTTTATTCATTCGGCAATATTCAGATGTATGAAGACCTGAAACTACAAGAAGCTTTTAGCAACCAGCATTTTTGTTTGAATTATTTGACCTACAAACATTGTAATCTGCACAGTTGTCAGTTTACGAGCAAGTTATGACACTGATATCATGATGTTATTGCTGCGTAATTTGAGTAATTATGGGTGTAGCCACTCTCCACACCAAAAGGCTCTCTCTATTGAGGTCAGCTTCAGCTCTATCTGCACAAACGTTGCTTCTCATAGCCAATAAGATGTTATTTTCCATAATATTGTGACAAAGTTGGGCCCCTGATCTATATTTTTCAACTTTTGCCTTTTTCAAAGCAGCTCAGGTTGCACCATAAACATGGGCTGATAGATGTGGGGGAAATAAGATATGTTTTGAAAGAATACCACATCTTCTGTTATTATATTAATAGCTCAAAAATGTAAGAATCTTTTCAATTATTACTGTCATTTTGATGTCAGTTTATCTCAATGGGAACTGATGTGAAATAAATCATTTATAAATATTAATGAAGAAATCTCTTTTTTTCTAATAAGAAAAATGTGCAATAAGCACCAGATTTAGAAGTAATTCTGTAATTAATGCGCTTATTGTGCTAATTACCTTTTGTGTGTTTTTATGCTAATGTTGGGAGTCAGTTACAGTAGCTGCGCACGTGGACTCCTAGCTTATACTGTTTAATTTAACTCCGGCTCTGGACATTGGCATTGTTTTTTAATCGAGCTTCAATTTTGTAGCTGTAAACATGCTTACACCATCTTGAATTACGTTGATTTTTTTTTTTATGTAATTGAGTATTATTTGTTATGAAGCTCAATTGTCAAAGAATAGTCTCTTGATTTTTCTAGATTTTGAACGCTGCAGTTCCAGATCATCTTTATTCTTGAGAAAATCTTCATACGTTTCAGGCCGATTTGGTCACGCTTCATTTCGTCTTCATTTTTTAATGTTTTTTTTTTATTTGAATTTAATGATGTGTGTCCATTTCCCAGGGTGAGTCAGAACAGCAAGTCTAACCTGATGACGAGTGAGAACCTGTCCATCTGCTTCTGGCCCACGCTGATGAGACCCGACTTCACCACCATGGACGCTCTCACCGCCACCCGCACCTACCAGACAATCATCGAGAGCTTCATCCACCAGTGCGCGTTCTTCTTCTACAATCAGCCCCTCTCGAACGGCCTGACCGGCTCCCCCACCTCCACGCTGTCCGGGGGCAGCGGGACCTCGGCCTACTCCTGCATGGCCGGAGGCTACTCCTCCTCGTCGGCTCCGTCCCCCGCTGCCTATGTCCTCCCCGCCACGCCTCCCGTCATTCCTCACTATGGCCCTCCCCTCCACCAGCACCACCACCATCAACACAGGTCCCCTTCCCATTCCCCGCCGCCCACTCCCCAGTCCACGATCCCGGCCCTGCTGCCGCCCTCGCTGCACCCGCTTCACCCCCCGGCTGAGCAACACACGCTGTGAACCCAGGCATCGAGGGAACAGGGAAACAGGAAGTAAATCAAAAGAGATGGCAGACGAAGACGGACAGAGCGTGAAGAATTCAGAGTAAAACTGGTCACAGTTTGAAGGATTGTGAGATGTAATCTAAGATGGAAGTCGAAGTTGGGAGAGTATGAGCGAGATGCAGTATGTACAGGGAGAAACAGACACGTTTGGGGGGGGGTGGTCGAAGTCGGAGGCGTTTTTAGCCTCCGCTGGTTTCAGAAGACGAAACAAATGAAGAGCCTCTGAACTGACTGAATGAACTTTTCTCTCTCTTTGACACTTTATCCCCTTAGTCTCTCTCTCTCACTTCACTAGTTCCACCCTCACTGCCTTTTTAGCGAGTCTACACACTATCAGGGAGCGAGGAAAAGCTGTTCAAGGGACTCTGGCGGGGCTCGCTCCACAAACGCATGCACGCAAATGACACTAAATCCTCAATCCGGGAGCAGACGCGCCGCAACACACACGAGCCCACCTTCTGTAACGAAGCACCCCCAGAGGCTGCGGCTGCCGCAAGCCGGAGGACTGAACATGTGTTGGTTTATTCCACCATTGTGCAGAGAACTCACACAAGGAAACACGTGCTAAAGCTCACCCGGCCGAATGTTCAGACCAAAGAGGCTGAGAAATTCCTGTCAGCCACACACACACACACACACACACCTACACACACCTTGAAAGAGAGGTAAAATTGGGTTTAATCATAAAAGTATGCCAGACCGAGTTAAAAAAAAAAAAGAAAGAACAAAAGTCCCAACCAACTGGATCTGCTGGTGAGGATTATAGGTGCTGTAGCGACCTTTGAATTCTCTGAAAAAAAAGCTCCTCCCTGTTTCCTGGACTTCTTTATAAGATCTAAAGTTCAGCTCTTTGTGAAATTTTCTGATTGGTCCAAATCCCTGTTGAAGTACCCGCAGCTTTGCCTTTTTATTCGGTTTCTTAACCTGAATTTCCCTCTGCTCGACACTTAGCGGAAATAATTCCAGAGTTGGACCATTACCTGTCATGTTTCTTTTCACGCTGCGGTGGTTTTTACAACCGAGCCTCTGTTGCTGCAATTTTTCATAGCGCGAGGACCTTAGTCAAAAGAAAAGAAAAAAAAAAGAAAAGCACTTTTCTGAGGCACAGTTTCAATCCAGGGTCTGCCATGAAGTGGCTGTTTTTGTTGTTTTGTCCACTTTTCTCTCTGGGAACACAACACTGACATCTAGAGGAGGACTCGGGTATCACTGCCACATGAGCATGGGCGTAGCAGCTTCCTTTTGCTGTGGTTTCTGTAGCATCTGGTGCAGTTGTCAAAAATCCTGTGAAATCAGCTTCAATTACATGAAAATCAATGTTCTAGTGTAGACTTAAACATAGACGACTTTAATTCAAACGCAAATAAATTAGAGATTATATGAAATCCGAATGTGTAGCCGCAAAAGTTCTGTCACATTTCAGTTTCCTCCTTTGCTACGAGCTCAAACCTTGACAAAGGAGCCCTGTTCTCTTTCAGACGACAAAAAAAAAAAAAAGCAGACACAAGGCGAGATTAAAAATCAGAGCTTGAAGGTATTTTATGCTTGAAAATAATTGTTAGCCACTTCTCCTGGCCTCAGCAGTGGACACAGCTTAAGGCTCTCTGGAATTAAATATCTTATCTGGCGCTCTTGGTGGGCAAGAAATGAACTATAACCACTACGCCAGGAGCTCAACCTCTCTGTGTGCCTCTGCATCCCCTGTCAGAAACAGACAGCAGAGAGAGAACAGACAGTCCATTCATCTGCGGAGCATCGCTGGATTCCTCAGGCCGAGCCCACCGTCACTGTAGAAACCGGCCGATGCAGCTGGAGGAGAATCGCAGAGATCCGATTGAAGAAGGTTTAGGGTGTCCCTGCGAGTGTGTGTGTGTGTTTTTTTTTTTTTTTTGGTTCCGTGAGCCAGACAAAACGACTACAACATATTTCTAACTCAACCAGTCAGTGAACAGTGACTTATTCGCTTATTCGTTCACTTTGCGCGTGTACGGGCGTTCAACACGAGATCCGGCCCAACGTAAACTGGAAGGAAGGCGGTTCTGCTTTTGGTCCTTTTGCACCCACCGCCGCGCAACCCTGTTGGCTCGTCCCGATTACACGCACTGATCCACAGAAGAAAAAGACTGAACGGGGGGAGCGGACTTGGGGGGAAGGGGTGAATGGGATCTTTATCTGGGAGACGGAGGGGTGGGGGGAAGAGGGGGCGACCACTGGTACTTGTGTGAGAACGCCGGCCGGTGTTGTTCCCTTTGTACATCAACCTGTTAATACTGAACTGACTGTGAGGGCAGCCAAAGACTGTGGAAGGGGAAAAAAAAGGGGGATGGGAAGGGAGGAAGCAAAGTAACAATTTAATGAAGAGTTGCAAACTTTGGTTCAGTGATTAAATTTATTGTGGCTGCATTATTATTATTATTATTATCATTATTATTATTATTTTGTTTATATTGCAACAATTGTGACATATGTCTAAGTTAAATCCAGAAACAAGCAACACTATATTCAAATTGTTCTCGTTAGGGTAATGGGGGCGGGGGATCTAACAGTTTACCCTTTAGTCAGGGGGTTCATAGAAACACTTTCTTTTTCATGTTTTAATTTTAAGATAAAAAAAAAACCACAAATTATTTTTTGTCTTTTTTTTTTCTTTTTTCTTTTTTTTTGCAATTTCTTTGTAAGCAACAGAGACCAGCCCAGTATAATGCATGATTTCTTCCCAAGAGAAAGGAAGAGGGCTTCAACACTCTCACTGTTTAAGTGGTGGTGGTGATGATGATGATGATGACAACGATGATGATGATATAAAATAATAATAATAAAAAAAGAAATAAATGGGAGCTGAGGGAAGTTGATGGTGAGAGTGATTTAAAAATATATATATAAATGAAGTACTGTAAAGTGAAAAGATGACGTCATGCAAAAAAAAAAACCTGTTTATTTGCTGAGTATGGTAATTTGTCTCGGTGGGAATGGTGTATACAGCAAGGCCTTATGTGACCTGTATCATAGTTAATAAATCAAATCTTGTTAAACTCGTTGTTTCTCGTCTGTTTTTAACAGCTGGCATGTAAAAAGAAAAAAAAAAACGCAACATCTTTATTGAGAAAATGTAAGCAATCTAGAACTGATCAAATTATTTTACATAAAATCAATGAAAATGTTCCTCTTGGTTGAAAACCTTTCCATTTAAATTTTTTAAGCCACTCTATTTTCAAACCTATTCGTCAAAGGAGACGACTTAGAGCTGCAGACTATTGAAGGTGTATGTTGAGATAATGTTCTTATGGTTTATATTACCGTAAGATAATATAAACCAAAAGGTGGTGGGAAACATGGTATAACTTCTGATTAATAACAGGACAGCGTCAGATTTATATGTAAATAATTGACTGAAAAGCTGATTGTTTTGGGGGGTTTTCAGCTAGAGTATTTAAAGGAGGGGAGCAGAAAGAAAATCTGTAGCCGCCTGAAACATCTCCACCGCTGGATTTAAAGAACTACTGAAGCAAAAACTACTTCTTCAACCTGCTCATTTCATGTATTTACTCTATTTAATGCTCCCAGTGAGAACCCATAATGCACAGGAAGAACATGCAGCTTCAGGATTTCAACCCAGAAGTTTCTTACTGGAAGGCAACGTTGCTAATCAGCATCACACAGTCACATGGTGATTAATCACATCAACAACGTCAACAGGAATTTAGAAACTAGCACAGACCATTATTATCTCACTTGTTTCAGCCTCAGTCCCCCATGTTTCCATCTGTCAGGGGGAAAAAAAGTCATATCTGGCTGAAACAAGTTATGACTTTACTGAACTGCTTCCAATGGGGAGATTTTCTCACCAAGTCCCCCTGAAGCTCAGATCTGCTTACAGCTAATCTTGCAAATCTTGTACCGTCCATGTGCAAAAATACCTGCTTTGTTTTTTGTTTTGTTTCGCGTACTTTTTTTTAAAAACTGTTCTTCAGTAAAATTCTGTTTTGTAAATGTATCAACATTTGCATCCAGCACAATAGTTTTTTCAGCAGGTTTACAATGCCGAAAAGATTATGTTAAAAGCAATTAAAAACAATGCGTATTACTGTCTTTGCTGTAGTTAGAAATATATTCACTCTATTTTGTGCTGAAGCACAAATTTTTGTAATCAGTTTAAAGAGCAATAAACAAAGCAGTCATGGCGAAAAAGAACGTACCTTTTCTCAGTTTTAGGCATTTCACAAATAAATTCAGTCATTCATGAGTTTCTAACAACGAACAGTGAAGCTGGATTAACAATCCATCCAGAAAGTTTTTCCACGTTGTCATAATGGGAAATGTGTTGTACACCCAGCTTCAACAGCGAACCTGGATATACATAGATGTGACTAAAACAGCATTTCTCTAGAATATACAGAGCTTTTGCTTATTCTATTATTATTTTTAAAAAAATTATTTTCACCGTAAATTCGCAAGTAATAAAAAAACATCCATCCAGCCACATGGGGGAGCTGTTGTCTCTCTCCAGCGGCCATTGAGGAAGAGGCGGGTTGCACACCAGACAGGCCAAAAATTCACCACTATCCATACAGCAACGCATGCACGCTTACCTGTCCGAGGCATAAAACATGAACAACAAAAAACATTTAAAACAATTACAAAACGCACAATACCCTTTTGTTATTTGTTGTAACATTTGATAAATGGCTGATTTTTCCTCTAAAATGGAAAACATTTTTAAAACGTCTTTGCCTCTTGCGTTTAAAAACTGACCTCTAATAATGCACTTTGAGAAGATCTTGATCAAATGGGCATGAACAACATATTTAAAAACAAGTTTTACTTTATAAGTGATGCTAGTTGCGTTGTTCTTTGTTCATGTGCTGATGAGGGACACTAAAGCTCCTCTGGGAGACCAGATGGGGTCACAGCAGCCCAAACCTGTGGGGAGGGTTCTGGGGGAGATCAGTCCATGCCATTTCAGGGTGATGTAAGGACGGTGGTCCTAAGAGGGTAGCGTGAAGGCCTCGCTGCCATTTCATGGTGCCCTCAGCTGACCTTTTCATAGAGTCAAACCAAAGGAAATCCATGTCTATGACCTTTGTGGAGCATCTCTTCATGCTGGCACTAGAAGAGGGGGGAAAGAAAATTAGCTTCTGATTGGGGATGAAAAGGGCAGGACTCTTTACACACAGGAACGCGACCCTTGAACTCTAACCTTTAGAGCGACGTAGTGGAGAGAGCACAGCCTGGGGGTTGATCGCAAATCAAATACGGGGAATTTCAACAGTGTTTAGCAGGCCAGTCTGGTCATATTATGTCACAGTGCAACCACAAATTTTAATTGTATTGGCATTTTATAAGACTGAGTGGGGCATAAGTGATGAGGATTAAAATATATGTTTTCCTACATCATAATTTGTAGGTAAACATACTTTCCTATATATATATATATTTTAGATACTGAAATCTGAAAACAGTTGGCTAATTTAGCTATTTGATACAGATCTGTTGGAGCAGCTAAGCACCTAAAAGTTCCAGTGTCCTTGATACCCGGACTTCAAACCCCTGATTTACATAGAATAATATTCTTCTTTTTTTTTTTTTTTGAAAATCAAAGCCCAAAACAAGAGACAACACTTGAAAATCGCTATGCACTGAGCATAGCGATTGAAAAGGATAATGAAGAGAAAAAATGTCAGTCCCTACATGTGCAAAATTAGAGAAATATTCTTAAAGACCACCAACTGTAATTTGGTTGGTGGCTCTACAAAGTATGGCATCGTAGTTTCAGATTTTTATTTGTTAAAGTAAAAATTTTAACAAAATTTTTGGCGTGCTACATTGTGTTGATCTCTCACCTACAATCCCAACAAAAGAGGATGAAGTTTGCAGTTGTAACGTGATGAAATGCAAACAAGAAAAGTTCAAACTAAACTGAGCCACACCCGTTTAGCAGTTTTTATTTCAAGTAAAAACCTCTCGACTCTTTGCTTTTTTTTTTTTCTTCTTTTTTTTTGCGTATACACCGACTCGCCGCTAGGGGGCGGCTTTGTCTCGCGCTGATCCCCCTGCAGCCGTGCTGGATATTCTCAGAGCATGGACCTAATTGATCAGGTCAAGTCTTGGATGTCAGGCCGGGATGACACCTTAATCCGGCGCTCTCAGTGAGGGGAATACGAGAAAGCAGCTTCTGAAGACTTTCCCTCCCGATCCTGATCTCCGCTTCCCCTCTCAGTTTGAAGTTAGAGGAGGAAAGGGGGCTTGACTAAACTCCAGAGATAATGTGGGCGAGGAAGTACGGAAAGCTGCGGAATAAAGACAAAAGAACTTAATTGCGAGACGTGTCTGCTCAGTATTAAAAGTGTAATGTTTAGGTCTTAAAGTTCTGCGAAACAACAAAGAGGAGGAGGAAGGGGAAGAAGGAAGGGAACATATATATAAGGAGTGGGGGGAAAAAAGAGAGAGAGAGAGAGAGAGAGAGACTAGTCTGATGATGAGTCGAGGCACGTATCTCCGCTCAACCGTGTCTCCTTTCTGCGCTCCAAGCTCGCAGCTGCGGCGGCGGGTATTGAATTCAGATGCGACCTGTCTCTCCGCTCCGCTCCGGCCGCTACAGGTGGAAATGCTCTTATCAATACAGACTGTCCGAGCCTGACTCCGGCCTGATCCGGCTCATTGATGATTTTAGGCGCTCCTGGCCTCCCCTCCCCTTCTCCGTCTCCTCCCAGAGGAGCCCTGATTGATTCATGTCTGGGTCACAGTGGTATTTTCATATTGATACCTCGATTGATGAAGGCGCTTCAGCGCGGAGCCTTTATTGACCTGCTGGAAAGTGACACGTTTCAAGCTATTTGTGGGATGCAGTTTGGAATAATGGCTCACAGAGATAGGGATTAGAATAACAGAACTGGGTTTAGATTTGTGTGCAACAAAATGTGGGGAAAACCTTCATGAAGTGTCTCAAGATTCTTCTAGAGGCGTTGCTAGAAATAAAGTCCTCCAATAGTTGTGGTTCTATCATGAATGATGCCCCGGGCGAAGCAATCCATGTCCCCTTTTTATTTTTTACAATTAAAGATTTTACAGATCACCAACTAAATGGTAAATGGACTGAATTTGTATATAGCTTATCTAGTCTGACTTCTCAAGGCGTTTACACCAGGTGTTATCAATCTGGTTCATTGACGATTGTATTGCCATACCGACTACTTCATTAACCGAACCGCATTCACGACACTCGCATATAAATACACCGATACACACTTTGAGTTGAAGTGTCTTGCCCAAGGACACACCAACACGTAGTGGCAGAGCTAAATACTAAACCTGCCAAAACCAAAGACAGCTACGCTCCCCGTGAAAACTCTTCAACAAACACTTGTGATGTGATTCGAGGAATTAGTTTTTTATTGGGCACACAACTAACGAACTAACATTAATGTAAGTGGTGAGACATTACCAGTTTAAGACACGTTTCTGACTGACTCCTACCAGAGACTAGATACATAAATTGAACTAAATGGTCCTTTTTAATTTTCAAATCTTCCCTCCAAAGGACTTGGTTGATTGCAGGTGATGTAGGTAAACACCACATGCGGAATATCTTTTTAAAGGCTTGATGGTGGTTGTATTTTTTACCTCGCATAGACCCGTGAACACTTTCTAGGTAATATAGGATTTATTTGTTTTGGTGCAAAGTTATTAAGTACAAAATGCTCTTTTTGCTCTCTTGGATTGGCTGATGTCTGGTTTCTAGGTTTGTAAGTGTTCAGTTTCTTCTTCTCTTTTTGTTTTACTTTTTTGTCACACCTAACTGTGGCAGATCTCCAGACTAGTTTTACTTTGGAGAAACGTAACTTGTGTAAATACAAAATGCTGTTTTCAAATTATAATTTCATATATAATAAAAAAAACCCAGTATTTTCAATTTCCTCCCAGCCCCCTGCATCCGCAGCACTAGGTTAAGAAATTGTTCAAACTTTAATATTGCACATACCCAAGCAAAATGTGCCACCAACATGTGACCTCCAAAGATATGTACAATTAAGCCTAAATAATTCATACAGCAACCAAAAAGGGTACGTCTGGTAAGAAATTGACAGGCATCCTTCAAAGCATAATAAAAGGAGTATCAATATTGAATAATTTTCCTGGTGTAATTTACATATTAATAACAAATTGCATGTTGAAAATTATTCAGACCCTTCTCAATAATCAATGGAAAAATCTTTATCGACTTTACAGCAATCAAACTCCTCTTGCAACTGCTGACCAGCCTTTTGCGTGTTTCCTCTGGTCATTTTTGACTTTTTGAAGTGGGAAGCCCTCCTTGCCATCGCCCTAATTTTTTTGCTCCTTTCTCAGATTTTTTTTTTTTTTTTTTTTTTTTACAAAACTCAAGTTGGGATTCTAGACAGGTTACTCCGAAATGTTCAGATTGTTTAGAAAAAGAAGAAGCATGATAGTAAAAGAAACGTATTACTTCAAAGCAGACACGGGAGTTTGAATTATTTTAGACTGAACTGTATGTTATCTATTTAATGTGACTAGACAGGATTTGCTTAATTTTCTTAGGTTCAACCGACTCATTTATAGGCAAATAAGTAGTTCACCTTGTAATTATTTAATAAAACATTAATAAGAGAATTGCAGATACTTTTTTATAAATGGGTGTCCGTTATATGGATATTTCAACTTAAATATTACAGAAATAAGACAGAAAGAAAGGCTAGCATGACACGGATTATATTTTGGAGATTATTCAAGTTGTCATTAAAGGTTCTCCTAAATGAGATGCTAAAGGGAAATCTACGTAGATCCACATCCAGCCGAAAAACTGGATTTTAGAAGAATAAAAAAACTAACTAAAATTACAATTTCAAGTGTTCAGAAAATTGCACAAACAATGTGGAATCAGAAAAATGAAGAAGTGAGAGATCAAGATTTAAAAGATCTTGGTAACAACCCAACATGTTTGAGTATTCTTCATGGGTTTATTTACATCAACACTTTGAACAGCAAAGCTAAACTGATGTCTCTAAAACTGCACATACAATTATTTTTTTTCCAAATAAATATCTGTTGGTGTCTGAGCACTATTATTTGACAAAACAAAACAGATCTGGCGTCACAAGCTGGATTGATTATATTCTGATTAAACAATCCTATCTTTGGTAGGAGTCTGTTTCTCAGAGAGAATAACAGTGCCAAGGTTCTGAATTTATGCTCCCTGGTAGATTTAAGGGTGTGGAGGTGAACTGAGTTTTTTGACACTAGTTGCAACCCAAGAGACTCTCGGCGGTCCCTGTACTAACCTCCCATTGAGAAACAGGAGGGCGAAATACAGTACATGCAGCCGCAGTCACAAACAGGTATTGGATCACTTGATTTATGAAATTAGTTTTACCTGGTCTTATTGTTCCCAGGAGAAAACACCGTAAAATATAAATATTGAATTTTCCAGACTTAATCCTCTTTTTGTTCTTTTACATAATTTGTTTGGTGGATTTGGTATAAAGCTTTGCAATTGTATTTTTTATTTGTGGTCCACTGTACTGCATTAGTAAGTCACTCTTAAATGTCTCTGCAAAATTTGCAATATGGATACTAAGGAAGAACAAGCTCAAGGAGCTTCACACAGAAGACGCTAGTTTTTTGGGGTTTTTTTTTTTACTTCAGAAACGTAGAAAGTTGCCCAAATTCGTGTGAAGTTTTTCCAAGTCGACAAACAACATAGACGTTTTTGTATGCAAGTGTAACATTAATGATGTCTTGTGTCGAGTTGATGAAGAATGCTTTGGTTTTTGACTCTGATTTTTTTTTTATCATTTCACAGTTTTTGTTTACACACTCTTAAAATATGCAGTAAAAGGCATGTGCAAGATTTAATCCTCTGGTCCTCGTGGCTTCTTCCTAACTGAGTGACCTCGCAGCTTACTGTGGTTTTGGACCTGTTGTATTCTTACAGCATATTCAATCAGCATCTTCACAAAGTCTTTTGTTTTTGTTCTGCAGGGGTGGTTGATATTTACATTTCACACCAACACACATTCATCCCTGAGGCAGAGCACTGTGTGTTGAGGTGTTGCCTTAAAATATATCCATAAGTGTAGCCTAACTCATATGTTGTGAAGTTTTGAGATAAGAGCAGATGTCTTTTTTTGTTGTTGTTGTTGTTACTGTCACTCACCGATTTAACAAGAACATTTCAAGTTTGGCAGCTTGGTTCATTTTCAATCTCAGTTTGGAAAGACAAAGTACGCTTGCAAAGTGTATTTGTGTTTGTGTGTAACTTCCAGTATGTAAAGAAAGTAATGAAAATAATTAATCCAGCATTTTACAGGTAGAAACAATTTTGGTAATCCTGACATGGCAATGTGTATCTTTTTTTTTTTTTTTACATTATTATTATTATTATTATTATTATTATTATTATTATTATTATTATTATTATTATTATTATTATTATAAAAAAAACATCTAGTTTCAGCTGAAAGTGTGTTCCGTCTTTGACGTTTGTTTAAACTCCCTACATGTTTGCAATGATTACTTTGCTGTTGTTGTGAAATTCCTTTCCGAGGTGAAAATGTAATCCTTCAACTTTGCTTAAGACAGCTCTCCCTGCTTTGTAATCTGTGCTTTTAGGATATTTATACAGCACCTGTCTAAGAGGAAGCCAGTTTTTCCATTCTTTGAGTCTAATGCGCCCGCTGTATAATGCAGAACAACTCCGCAGAGACTCCGAGTTGTGAACCCAATTTTTACAGACGCCTCGATTTAAAAGAGGGGCATGCAACAATGTGATTCTCTGGACTTGTTTTCTGTTTGTCGCAAAGATTACTTCAGAGGCTGAAGGCATTGTGAAGTTAGAAAAGAAAAAAAAACACTACACGCACAGGAGAAATGACATCACTTTACAAATGTTGGGTCAGCAATCTAAATGGACGCCCGGCCTTCAGGTCTATGTGACAAGTATCGCAAGTCTCTCAGTGTGTACATGCTGATTACATCTCCTGAAGTGGAAAAAAATGCAAATAATAAACGTATGAGCAACGTGCTTGTTTTTTTTTTCTTTTTTCTTTTTCTTCTTTGCTTGATTAATTATGCCGTTTAATTCTAGATCCACCACGCTGCTCCGCCGTATAATTTCCCAGTGGTTTTGGCTGTTTCTTCTCTCATATGGGCTCTCTACTTTTTCTCCCCCCCCCCCTCTTTGCAAAATGAATCGTGGATCCAATCGCCCGCACCCGGGGGGGAAAGCGGAGAGCCGGCGAATGGGCTGCCCAATCATGAGCATCAGAGGCAGACGCGCAGACGGAGGCAGCCTTTTGTTGCGCGTGGCGCTCATCAAGTTAGAGGACAACCACCAATTTGCCCTGAAGAAAATTAAAAGATTGAGTACAGGGAGACGTAAACAGTCAACTTCAGCTTGTTGGTTGATCTGCTTTTATTTTCCGTCTTGTTACAAAATCCCATCCTGTCCCCTTCGACCGCTTTAGCTGAGTGGGTGGCACAGACTCAGTGCCATTCATAATGTGAACTGGGACCCTGGCTGCTCCTCTATTCCCAGCCTGGCCGGCCCCTCTCTCAGCCTCTTGACAGCTTCAGGTTAGCTCTCTTTTCCCCTCTTCCCTTCCCTCCAGCGTTCCTCTCCAACTCTCCCAGAGGCCCCGCTGAGAATACTGCTCAGATCCAGGCCTCTGAGCCCCCAAAGCCGGTCCTAATCCTCTTCATCGATCGTCCTGAGATTTTTCTCCCCGGCACAGCAGGCCCAGCTCCCCCGATGCCTCACGCTGCTCGACCCTGAGCAGCCAGCGCCTGGCTTTCAGTTACAGCGAAACACAGGCGCAGGAACATTACCTGCATCCCCCTCAACAGATGGGTCTGGCTAATGCGGTGTTTGTTATTAGGTGCTGAAGGCAGCCGGCAGAAATCTCCCGAGACCTGTCGTGTTCCTGCTTTTCCCAATTCATTCTCTTTTCCGACTAACGGGAGAATTCAGAATAAATAGATTAATTTCTGCCAGAGTAATGTTCACCTACTGACGCGGTTGGTGCTTCGGCGAACGAACATTTAGAAACACTGCGGTGTAGTTTCTTCATTTTTTTATTTTAAAAACTTGCACGAAGCAGTTAAAAAAGAGACCCCCTTTTTAAGCAATTACCCTACGGAAACACGTAAATGTTTTCATAGGGTATTTTGTAACCTGTTTAAATATGTAACAGAAAACATGCAAAAAGAAAATGGTGTCAAATCAATGGACCTTAGTAGAACTTTTAAAACTAATACCTTACTAATTCATTGACATTGTCTTCCTCAACGGTAAATGTGGGTTGGGAAGTATCCCAATCTTTCTGTGTGCAAAAATGCCTTGTCAAAAAATAGCAGTTTTTGGCAAATCCTACCTCTCTTTTCCAGACAGAATCAACAAGTTGTTGCTGCATTTACCTTTGATACTCTTTTTGTTTTTTCTCCACTATTAAAGCTACATCTACCAGCATTTTAACAATGTCTCCTTGTTAGCTGGAGCTACTAACAATACTTTTGCTGCCATTCCTCCTGTAGACTTGTGTTTTACTAGAAAACACCTGGTTGAACTATGACTGCTGAACTTATCAAACAAGCTATTTCTCTGTCTAAAACTCCTAAGAAAAGTTGTAAATGGCATAATGGGAAGGCATTGTAGTGATAAAGTGCTGAGCAGGAGCTTCCTAAAGAGACAGAGGCCAATTTTAAGGTGTCAAATTTGCAAAGTCAAATTTATTCAATGTTTGATTTTTATAACAACTGGAGTTAACATAGTTATTAGATTGTGCTACAAAATGGCACTATGTGCCTGGAAAGTCGTAAGAGCATCCTTTTAGCAAAACACATGGAAATGGTGTATTGTAGGCAAGCTAAGGTCGCCAGCGGTGCACGCAGTAAAAAGGGGCAAGAAAAAAGTTACTTTTATTTTTCTTTTTAAGACTTATATTTTATATAATTTCCTTCTATGAAAGATAGCATGGTATCTCTGCATAGCAAATTATATTAAATACTACATCTAAAAATAGTGATATTTAGCTCGGCCCCTCATCCTTACTAGTTGGTTTGTTCCTGCATCCAACGCGCCCCCTGACCTGCCCTCACTGCTCAGGTGTCGCTCGACAGTGACGTTACGCACCTGAAGTTGGTGTGCCATCCGCCAATAAAATACCATAGAAGAAGAAGACAGCGCCGTTTTAGCGAATGTGGGGGAGTAGGTGAGGTGAGTTTTGTATCGTGAAAGCACCATTTCAAAACGTACAAATGTGCCAAGGAAGCAAAATAAGAAAAAAATTGTAAAAAGGAAAGTGTGACAAAGGCTGAGGTTCAGTAAAACTAATGTGATGAAATGACCTTATAATGTCCTAGTTAGCAGAGTGTAGTGTTAACTTACTGCGGCTAGCAGCTAGGCTAGCTAGCCAAGCACGGTGCTAATCGATTTAGTTGCTTATTTCTTTGTTGTTCATTGGATGTTACAACTACAACAACTTGTCATACGTTTATGTTGTTAGCCTATGTTTTGGTGTTAAACGCTTATAAATGTGTGTGTACAACAAAGGTAGAAAGAGTACACACATAATGGACCGCTATTTTGATAACATCTTAAATATAAGTCACGGTTACTCAAGCGAAAGTAAATTAAGTACCTCATTAAAGTTTTAAGTAGAAGATTATTATGGATTTCACAAAGGAAAAGATGACATATTAAGCTCAAACTGTTTTGAATTAAAGGATCACATTTATAAATGAAAGTTAAATACAAAAACATGTTAGCACATGATAGATATTTGAGAGATATTTTGCTTAGTTTTAAAGCTGCAGTAAGTACATGTTATAACATTTTTTAAAACAAATTTGTTGAAACTGTCTCTTTGTTGTGACTGTACAGTGTGAAACAGATAATATGCCTTATTTTTTTTATTTTTACTCATGATCAGATATGATTTCAAATGTAAATGAGTAAAATAAGTAACTGAAAACAAACTCAAGTAACAGTTAAAGTGCAGCTTTTGTAAACAGCTCATTGTGTTTCCATATACCATTGAAGTTTATTGCTCCATTGAGTTAATTGCACCTCACTGTGATCATTTTAATCAAATTTATTTTGCACCTCATAAAATTTTATGTGCAATTTACATGTATGGTATAGTGAACATAACACATCTCTTATGTTTTCTTACTCATATTTCTGGAATCATGCTCCTGTTTTTTCCTCAGATTCAATATTGAGATATTTAAATCCCACCCCTGGGCCTTCTGCAGCTCCTCAAAGTCCTCTTGCTGTTGTCTCCACCTCGCAGGAGCTGACTCACGCACCACAAATAAAGGCTGCACCAGTTGATCCGGCTGACTATCCATATCCTCTAACAGATCAGGTCAGAACATAGTTAGTTTGTTTGTTTACAATTGCTTTTAGAATTTAAATTCTTTCAGTGCGTATGCTATTTATATTGTGTCTCAATATTTGCCATTTGGGATGCGAAGGCCTAACATAAAATCTCGCGCTGGTCACCACGATGTCTAGGGTTGGCCCTGAAATGGCAAAAAAGTATCTTTACGTACTTTCGATCAATCAGCTGGGATTTCTTAGACTTTTAAAAAGTCGACATTGGATTCTAAAAAATATCAACTTGTAACTTTGTTGTAATCAACCATCTAAGTGAAAAAGTGAAAGTTAAATCTGTGTCTATTTGTTTTACAACTACAGCTGTGAAGTGGAATCGGGTATTTTGCAGTCAAAAATAGCCAGAAAGTTAGCATTTTCAAAAAACAGACAGTATCACCCAAAACCAGAATCACTAGACTTTTCTCCAGCATACTTTAACGAAATTACAGAAAACATCCAAGTACTTGAGTGAATGCCCCATTCATCTGTTTGCAACATGGTTGTACGATGACAAACCTTTTGGATTCTTTTTTTATTTTAACGAGAAAATAACAATGACAGGCGATGTTACATCAGCTCAGTACAGATGGAAGGCAGCAGCAAAAAAAAAAAAAACACAGTTTCAGAGCCACTGCTCTAGATAAGTTGGAAATATGTGTTAAGCACTACAAAATGAAACATGATAAGACATCTAAAGCATGAGGACAGGTCATGCTTTCCTCTGGAGATGAAAATGAAGTGATGGAATGCAATAAATGCAACACGGCTCTGCTGGAAGATGAGAAAGGATCATTACTGCAGCTCTCACGAGAAAGCTACCCTAACACCAGTGCGTTCTGCACAACATGCTTGTTCATGATTTATTTACACGGCGAGCTTTCGCTCGGACTCTGCTGTGTGTCTTTTACTGCAAGCGTGGAGGTTTTCAAGAGGCATTTTCCTCTATTTCTGTCTGCCTGTGAGCAAGAGCAGCACGGCTGTGTATCCAGTAAAACAGCGGATGATTAAACCTCATACTTTATTAACAAGCTTTCCATGTGGCTGCCTTCTTAACTCCGTTCCGATCGTAAATGAGATGGGGGGGAAAAGCGGACATTTGGGCTCGTCGGAATGTAGTTGTAGAATCTGAGTCTATGTTGGCATTTGCAGCAAGGACAGATGGTAATGTAGCGATATTGTTTAGATAAGGCTCGCTGCCACATTTGTGAATCTGCTCCAGAGACTTATTTGGCGCCGTTTGGTTGGGGTTTTTTCTTTGGAAAAAAATAATTTGAAGTTATTGTGATTTTTTTTTTTTGCCCCGTATTCACATGATTGTGCAGATGCATCTTTAATCTGCAACTAGATTTTATCATTGATGATAATTTACCTTGGTCTTTTAACCCTCGTCTTAAGGTTCATTCATAGTTTTTTTTTGTTTTTTTGGGATCAGTTCGTCACACTCTCTCAGTTTTTACACACATATGAATTTTTGCTGCTTTTCCATTTCCTCACTCTCTGCCCTCCATCCTTCAGTGCATCGCTCGTTCTTCTCGTACATTATCCTTTCTGCCCTTTTCCTTCCTTTCCTTGCTTTTTTTAACTTTCTCTTCTCTTGTCTGCTCCTTCCCTCTTCTCTTTCTCTCTGCCCTCCCTCTTTCTCTTTATTAATTTATTGGGTTGTTATTCTCCTTGCCAGGCTCTGCTAATGAAGGCAGGATGCAGATGAGGGCATAGGTCGCCTCCGTTGCGATCGACCCCACCGCCCCGCAGCATGGCACTCTGACTGGCACAGGTCAGTGGCAGCTGTCAATCAAAACACACTCGCTCACTCACACACACACACACACACGACCAAATACATTCACTTACACACCTCCACACACCTGCTAAACAAACACTTAAAATAAAACAGAGCAACGATTAAGGACTTTATAATAACCTTTTTAATTTAGGACTTTTGATAGTTATTGTCTTCATATACATTTGTGACATTTTGAAACAAACACTCTTTTTCCAACATTACTGCAGTTTATTTGCATATTCCTGACCTGAAAAAACATGGACAAACGATCAAATATTTCTCTGTCGATTATTCTTTCTAGTGGAAATTGTTGCCAAAGTCTTCTGGTTTATTTAGATTTCATATTGTGAACTTAAACTTTGCAGCCCCTAAAAGAAGCCACACCGCTGTAATTTATAACACCCAAACTTGAGTCTGTGGAAATAGAAATTGAGCTCTTGTTTGTTTTCTAGGATTTTTTCCGAGCATTTTATATTCTTACTGTGGGCTGAATTTGATAGGACATCCACTCGTGTAAAGATAGAAGAGCTGTTTTTATTATTCTCTGTGCTATATCATCTCTGCCTTACGAATAAATTCAGTCTCAGAGGAACTGCTTCTATATGCGAGCGAAGTTCTGTTTGCACGTTCACATGTTTAACAACTCCTCAGATTAAAATGCTGTATTTCTATTCACCAGTGCAGTAAAATACAAATCACTTCTCATTATATTTACTGCTGTTCTCTCGATTTTTGGCTCTCAACTTAACAAAAATAGATCATGTTAAATCACCAGCGAGTAGAAGTGGAAATTCCTAGGTTTAAGCTTTCTAACATGATTTGCAACATTTACAAACTTTTGAGGAATTTATACATTTTTAACTATAAGTTTTAGACCAGGTAGCATTAGCATTAATTTCTAAACCTGTATGAAGTATATCTATATCACGTCTACGAATGTTCATATCCATAACACACATGATATGTAATTACTACTTTCCCGCATAAATCTAAAGCAAGTTGTCTTGCAAGGTTTTTCTTTTTCTTTTACAAACATGTAAAAGTACAGTTGTATTGCTTTCTGTCTACTTTGTTATATTTAAATAACTTTAAAAGATATGGAAGAGCAAATCAATTTTATTGTATTCTGAAACATACAATCCTGAAACTAAATCCAGCTGCACTTACCTTTCTTGACTGTGAGATTATTCATTTCAAATCGCCTGACAGAAATCTTCTGCTTTCAACTATGTTTCATGACCTAATCGTATAACTAAGACAAGCAGCAGTTAAACTTTTATTTGCACCTATAAACAGGAATATCTTCATCTCCTAAGGTCTGACCTTGATCTAGGTGAAGTTCATAAAAACAACAACATTACTGACTTCCCAAAAGTGCAATGAACACATTTTACTCTGAGCTTGCCTGTTTACCTCAAGTTGCAGAGAGTCTCTAAACTGTTACTCGATTATTTTCTCAGGCTACATGTATGCTCTTTTTTTTCTTTTTTTTTCTACAACAGGATTGGAGTTTACTCTTGGACAGTTCTTGAAGAGCTGGGTTCTTTGGGGACTTTTGTGTGAAATTTGTGCAAACTGACAGAAAAGATTGGGTGTACACTGAGCTGTGCTGCGATAAACACCCAGAGATTCTTCATGGTGCCAGAGACAATCTCTGCTTTGTTGAGCCTGTGCTGGCAGTGAACCACGCTGCCCAGACACAGACTGTGCAACTGAGCTGTGTGGAGCCCGTTATTCCTCTCCCTCCAGAGTAAATGGTTCTAGGTGTTTTACATTGAGGGTCATAACCTTGGTTTTGGTCCAGTTCATTCTTTTCTAAACTGTTAAGGCCGATTTGCTTCTGCTCTGCACGAGTCAGTGAGTGTATGACAACACTGTAAGGTCACGGAGAAAATCAAAATCTTTCATCTTTTAGAGGAAAACTGATCTAATTTCCTTGATTTTCTGCAGCATAACTAAGTTGAAGACAAGGTCGAAGTGCTTTTTGAATAAAGGCATGCAGCCCTCACATCCCCTTCAACCTTATACCCTCTGTTTGGCGAATGCCATTGTTCCCCAGGCAGCTCATGAAGTTGGCTTGAAAGCCCTTCATGATCTAAGCTGTTTCTTTCTGTGTTTTGCATATTTTCCGGATGCACCAAAAGCCGCACTGTGAACGTTTTCATATGTCTTTTTGACAAACACCTGCCCTTGTTCTCTGTTTGACGTGATTCCACAGAAACAGTAGACAGGTAAAAATTAGCTCCTTGTTCTTTACTTTGATTTGTATAGAGGGTTTGGACACTCGATTACTGAGACATAATTGATCATTTGATTTTACTAACATTTGGTTACGATGTATATAAAGCGCCAGATTGACGAGACTTACCAGAAATCATGTGCACCGTAAACATAGGGCTGTGATTTCTTTGCCAACAATAAAATGTCCTATGCATTTCTGCTGCTCTGACTTTAATTGCTCAATATTTGAAAGTGTGGCCAACATGGACTAAATGTCTTTGTTCACTTCCTCTGCTGCCCTTCCAGACTACAATCATAGGCTACTACAATTTTAAAATAGTGCAGAAACTTGACGTCATTGCTCACAAGTCCTCCTCCTGTTTGCTGATTGGCCCGGTTGAAATTCAACCGGACAAATTGAGCTCAGTGTGTGGAATCCCAGATGGAGCACTAAAGGGAGATGAGAAACGAGCAGAATTGCATAGGAAGTCAATTGCAATGCTACACCTATAGATGCAATTTATGCTATTTCTTAATTTGCATAATTTGGTACGCATTCTGCCCCTTTCTAAGCAGTAAAATCCTCTGATTCCAAGATCTGCAAAATTGTCAATGACAGGATCTACTTTAGTGGTAATTGCCCTGGCAGCTGTTGCAGTTAAAATGACCTTCCTCTGTGCAGATTTTATAAAACTGGTCACTGTTCATTTTCCTCAGAGTGGTATGAACTGCCTCAGTCAGGTGATGATCCCACCTATCTCAAGCTTTTCAAAAAAGTATTTCTGGCACTAGCGGCCTCTATACTACGCATAGCCGTGTTTTTTCTTCTATTGTTGATTTGTCTAGCGGCCTGTCAATTAATTACTGGGCGTAGTTTCTTAATGGCAGCAGGAACTCAGAGATGTTCATCTGTACAAAGAGTAATTTAACACAGAATTGCAGAAAAACCTATAATCTTTTTATTCATGTAAATGTAGTCTTGACCTATCACCTACTTGACTATTGTTGAACATGTACATCCTTTCATGGAAACCGTGTTCATTTCAGAGCGCGGCCTCGTCCAGCAGGATAATCCTTTCTGCCAGGAGGCAAAACAGCTCTGGAGTGGTTTGAGGAGCACAACAATGACTTTGAAGTATTGACTTGACCTCCAATTTCCCAGACATCAGTCCAGTTGAGCATTTGTAGGGTGTGTTCGACGAACACATCCGATACATGGACGTTCCACATATCTACTCTTAGGATGTAAAAACGGGTCCAAACATCAATTCTCGAGGGTCAAGCCAACGATTAAGGACTTTATAATAACCTTTTTAATTTAGGACTTTTGATAGTTATTGTCTTCATATACATTTGTGACATTTTGAAACAAACACTCTTTTTCCAACATTACTGCAGTTTATTTGCATATTCCTGACCTGAAAAAACATGGACAAACGATCAAATATTTCTCTGTCGATTATTCTTTCTAGTGGAAATTGTTGCCAAAGTCTTCTGGTTTATTTAGCTGTAGAACAAATGGCTCATGTTCTACAGCATCATTCTGATGACGTGATTATATGATTCGGGAGTCTTGAAGCTCGGTCGCAGGAAACCAGCTGTCAGGGACTGGAGTTTGAGACTCTGTGACTTCTAGGATCTATTGCTGACACCTTTGGGCCAGATACCACAGCACACCTTCAGGGGTCAGGGGAGGGCTGTTTAGGCAGCAAAAGGGTCGCCCCCATAATGTCAGGCATGTGGTCATGATGCTACGAGTGATCTGCTTATATTCTACTCACAGGAATGTTGCATTTGCCGTGACGGAATATGCTGTACATGCATATCCAAAAGGTGCAGAGTTCTGCACCTGTGTTAGGTGTCTAATCCCTGCGAAGACCTTTGCACTGCTCTGTTATGCATCCCAAATCTCTGCACTTGTAGTGTTTACAACCCCTGCTCTTCATCATAGCACGTCGAGTGATTGGGTGTGTTTGCAGATGCGCTCTGCGTTAAGACATCTCGCATGCATGTCAATTTTGCTCTCTGTTGTTGTGGGTTTATTTGAGTGCTCGGCCATGTTCTCGAGCGTGTTCACCTGCAGCTAGGTGTTTGTGAATGTGCATAAGCCCTCAGCAGCCACACATCTCCAGAAACATACACACACACACATCTCTATTAGCAGTATAGCAGTGTTAACAGTGTTATGCCATGCGTGAACTTCTCCACCTTTCCCTCATATCTATGCAAAGCTGGGGTCCTGTCAATCAGTCACCTTGGTGACATAGAGCCCCACCTCCCCAATTAGAGCTGACAGGGCAGGATTAGGAGGGGGGCGGGCCCCCTCCGACCTGCCTACGTGTCAATCACGCGCCGGGCATCCGCGCGCCTGTTTACTGTCAGATCCCATCTCTGTCTGTCAGGCTGCACTGCAACCGTCGCCCAGGGAGGGGGGGAGGACGATGGTGGGAGATGGTAAGAGGGTGGCGTGGGGGCGGGCGGAGGAGATCTGATCAGAATTAACTATGCTTCCCCCAGCAGACCGGCCGTGCTTTTAATTCATGAAAGGGATGAGAGCAAAGTGGGAAGAGAGAGGGAGTGATGGAGGGACGAGAGCGTTTAAAACCCAGAGCAGGGTCTCCTTTAGAAGTTTTCAGAGTGATGTTTCTTCTCTCGCTGACAATCACTATTCTTCTCCCGCTAACTTTCTTTCCTACTTTGACTCCTTTTCGAAGGTGTGCGCCTTGTTTTATCGGCAACCTCCCTCTCCCCTGAAACAGGTTTTGACCCTTTTTCTTTTTTTCCTCTGGTATTGTTTTTAAAGCCGCACATTCATGTTTTTGTATACTTTTAGTTCGAGCGTTAAGGTCAATTTATTTAGTTCTGCACATGCTCATGCAAATTTGTGTCTCTGTTCCGGTAGGTGTCTGGGGGTTCGGGTCCTGTCTACGCACCTACAGTGTGTGAATACATAATTCTGTTCCGACACCAAAGCTGCATCCTACCTTCACACAATGCTAATGGCTGTGTGATTGTGTGTATTTCTAAGTCTTTTTTTTCTTCTTCTTTTTGCTAGACTCCCAGGTGGTGGGCCAACTTTGACCTTGGTGCCCTCTCTCTAATCCTTCAGCAAATGAGGGCTGTGTGGGGCTGAAAAGGTGGTGTTTGGGGGTCTGCGCCAAGCCGCAGTTTTAGGATTAGAGGGACGTAGTGGAGGTCCAGGGGTTATGAGGGATGAAGAGGAGGCAAACAATGGATTGTAGGCGAGGGAACGGAGGGATATTGTCAGCATTGTGTGGGTCACCAGTGGTCTCATTACTTCAGCAAAGGAGGTTATCTTGTCTGCCGCTTTGTCTTACTTTTACTTTGCAGGATCAAAATGTGCGTACTGACCACAATATGCGGAAAGTTTGCATTTTGCCTTGTACATTGTCTTTGTAGAAACAGTCAAACTCTTTGCATTTTCCCACATTATATCACCGTACAACTTCAAACTTCATACAATTACTGCTGCAGGTATTTTATTGTATGTCTCTACTAAGTTTCAAGATTATTGTTTGCATACTAGCTTACGTTCCAAAAGTCTGCATGGAGAATGTATAGAACCCCAAGTTTGAAATCCTGCTACAGATTCTCAATTAGATTTAAGTCATGACATTAACAGGGTCTTTCTAACATGAATATGCTTTGATCTAAATCAGTCTATTGTAGCTCTGACCGAGTGTTTAGGGTTGTGTTCTTGCTTGAAGATGAAGCTCTGCCCACATCTCAAGTTTCTTGTGGCGTTTAATAGGTTTTCTTCCAAGATCACTCTGTATGTAGCTCCATCCATCAATCTCTCCGTTAACACAGACCATCTTTCCTGTCCTTGTAAAACACAAATACTCCCACAGCATGATTCTGCCACTACCATGTTTCACCTTTGCAAGGATTTTTTTTTTGTCCCACTGTATTTTAAATGTAGGCCAAAGGTTTCATTGTTATCTATTTTGATCAGAGCACTGTGGTCCTTATTTGCTCTACGGAAGAGACTGCTTATGATTTTTCTTTTCAAGAGTATCTTTTTTCTTGCCATTACTCAATAAAGTTCTGCTACTCTTTCTTGTTTTAGAGCATGAATTGAACAGTGCCCCTGTAGGTTTTATTCCTAACCTAAGATTTTTTTAGGGGTGCCAGGGTAAAGGGGGCTGAACGCAAGCAAACAACCCACTTTCAAATTATCACTTGCAAAATATTTTAGGAACCATGCACATCTGAAGTTCTCTCGCTGGACATTTCTTTAAATCCAGCAGCGCAGCGGTACACTGCCTGACTTCATTATATTTCATTCTTTTCCTCTGATTCCTAAACACGTCATTTACATTGTGTCTATATGATTGTCAGGTCGAATTAATAAATGTCAGTTTTTCCTCCACAAAATGTTTGTCAGCTTTCACCCAACACGTCGCTGACAGGCATACGTGTACCGTGTCATTTCTACTGATACCTGCGCCTTCTTTGCACTTGTCGGTACCAGACATATGTGAGTTGAACACGCCTCGTGTTTGTGTTTGCATTAGCGATGCGTTGCAGGGCTGTGTCTGAGACGCAGCTCAGGTGTCTGCTGAAACGACCTCGCTGCAGGGAACAGGCTATCAGGCTGAGAGGGAGGCTATCATGTTAATTACTTTACACACACCCTGCCAGCCAAGCGTGCAACACAACCGCTGAGCTCACTCACTCACTCACTCACTCACTCATCCTCCTGCGCACACACACACACACCCACGCGTGCACACACACACACACACACCCGCATCAGCCGTCTTTCTTTCATTTTGTCGTCTCTGTCTTCCTGCTCTCTCTGTTTGAAGGCCTTGGACATCAATTCCCCTTTGCTTTCAAGAAAGATTGTTTTATATTCTAATAAATTCAACTCCGTCCCGTGAAATTAATTGACATTCATTCAATGATTTTTAAATTCCTCTGAGGCTGTTCTTTTGTTTCGGGCTGTCAGTGAGCTGCAAAGTGAGATCGGACTAAATGTTTTGTCATCTCACACTCCAGGGTAAGCTGCTCCAAAGCGCCGGCGCCTGAGGTCAACTTAACCTCCTCTCTCATTCTCTGTAGAGCACTGGGAGGAAGGGATGGGAGCGGCGGAGGGGAAGAATCATGATCAGAAAGTTTGGTAAAGGAAATTCTTCTCCGGCAGCCTTCATATGTTTCATTTGGACCATTCTTTAATGTGTCAGAGTCAGGAGAAGTCCGACGCTCTCAGGCCGGAGAGGCAGGGGAGCCGTATTGGCTGGGGCAGGCTGCTGCCTTTAGTTAAATGATGCTGGCACGCAGAGGGATTGCTTTGGGAAGTTGTCATCCATCATGATTTTTAGAATGACTCTAAGCAGCGCTCTGCATTTGGGGTTATGGTCTGGGATCTTTGATTGATGCATGTGGCTTGTTGTGTGTGTTGGGAGGGAGGAGTGAAAAGGAGACAGCCTGTGCGCTTCTTGGCTGAAAATAAGTAATGATCGGCCTGCAGTGAAGACTCGTCCTCTGGAAAAGTTTGCTTAATTTTCCCTCTGATCCTCCTTCCTTGCGGAAGCTAATGAACAATCTGCAGATTAAAGTCCACTTGGCATTACTGACCAGTGTTTGTGGGTTTTGCATGGGGCTGGATGTTTGTACTTGTTTATCTTTAAACCTAGATTTCTCACAAGTGACTGCATGCATCCATTTTGTTTAGTTCAGCTTGCTGTTTCCACTAAGTACTCATGAAAGCTCACAGAGGAGCCATTTACAATCAAGGATTGCTGTTGCAATGAGAACATTTCTCAGAACTCTAGCTCTTTAACAAAGCTAGCACTTGGCTAAAGTACATCAAATCCTATACTTGTCCTCTGCCGTGCGCCGTAGGATCAAAGTGCAACATGAAGCCGATGCCAAATTCATTCATCATGAAAGATGGCCTCATACACCTTCTAAGAAGCAATGTTTTCATAGATTTTCAAGTCCTACTTTTTGATTAGTTAAAGGAAGTTTTATGAAAAAAAAAAAAAAAGTTTTTCAAAATTTGTCCTCCAACTTATTATGTTACAAAATAAAGACTGCAAAACGTAAATGCCTGATCTAAGACTTGTCTGTATGAGAAAGAAGAAAACTGTTTTGATCGGGATGTGTGGGCTCAAGGTCATGAAATGATGGTCCATCCGTCCATCTGTTTTAAATGAAAATGTTTTAATATTCAATCTCAGTACATTGAATATTGTCAGAGCGTTGCCTTGGTTCACCACTGTTCTGTTTCATCCATGTTATTGTGGTTTGTTCGAAAACAGCATTAGAAATTGTAAAAAATGTTTAAGTGAACATTTAGCAAAACTTCTTTTTCCACAGGCCAGTTTGATTTGATTATCACTTTTCCTTTAATAAATGAAATCATCATTTAAATGTTGCCTGTTGTAATATTTCAACAGTATGATTGATTGCAAAATCAGCTTGACAATTTGAAACATTTAAATGTGACAGAAAACTGAAACACAGGCAACAAGGCAAATATTTTTCACAAGAATGTATATTCAACACATTCTCTGGAAAAATTTAAATGAAGCTGTAGTCCTAAAAGACGTTTTACTATACAATTTTAAAATTTTTTTTTACAATGCTAAATATTTTTGTTCAGCGAAAGTCTGGCATATGAAATATATGAAAATGAAAATAGCAGTGTCTTAGTTTTTTGACGAAAGAATCCATTAAGAAAGTTGCATTTTTAATTGTTACACCTTTATTTCCTGTATTAAGTGTTAAAGATTTAGAGCAACAGATGGAATCTGAATAACAGAGATGAAAGATGAAAAGATGGCACAGAGGGAGAGAAGCCGGGGCCTTGAAGTGAGTGGAGGTGAGCAGGGAGTGTCTGGGTCCGAGGAGGTGGGGCGTCGGTGTTACATGCTCAATCAAGCTGTGTGAGGACGGTGTAATTAATCCATTGAAGATGTCTGATTGCAGATGACTTTGGGAATACCATAGTGAGGGCCGGGACCTGAGGGGAAAGTAAGGGGGGGAGGGGAGGGCAGCCAGGAACAAGATGGATGCAGGGAAGCAAGGAGAAGGAAAAGCAGGAAGGGCGAATGGAGGGAGAAAGTGAGATTAATTGAGAGAAGCGAGATGCAGTACCTTTTAAATGAGAAGAATGAATTTCAGTGACAATGTTGGAAAAAAAAGAAAACGGGGAGGGGGAAAGCAAAAGAATTGATCATGTCCGGGTTAGGTCGGACCATCCCTTACAGCACTGTGGGAATAAAGACCACCAGCAGAAATTATAACATGATGCTGCTAAGTCATCCTCTAGTTTCTTACTGTTAAAACGCTTCCCTGCGAGATAAATGGGTGTCTAAGCTGCTCTAATGCTAACATGCTTTTAAGGCTCTATCAGCTGGCTGAGGTTTGCCTTTATTTAATGGACTATTAATTTGTTTGAATGCATTTGCTCCCTTTGAAGCTACAGTAGAGCTTTGTTGTGGCTCCACCTCAGCTCTGGGACTACATGTCTTTTTTAAAATTATTATTATTATTATTATTATTATTATTATTACAGTTTTGGAAGATAATCATTAACAATCTAATTAAATTTGATAAAGCCAAGCACTCATCTGGGTATTAAGGGACGTACTCATTGGATTGATATGCTGCTTTATTTGGAATGGTTTTTTTTGTTAGTTTTTTTCTTTCTTTTTGTGAACAGTTTTATTCACTTTGTTGCTTTGGTGTGTTTGGTAGCAATTCTAGAGTTAGTATTTTTTTCCTGGAAGAAAGTAAACTGCATCAGGCTTTCACGGGATGTCACATCTCACACATGCAGGTGGAAACTGCTGACAATAGTTTGACTCCTTAAACGTTTCACTTCTTTCATGGAAGAGAAGACAGACGGTAGAGACAAAAAGCGCCTTTTCCTCTTTTTATAGCTCAATTGATATGGGTGAGCTCTCCCTTTGAAACGGCGCTGTTTTGGCAACTTGCTTTTTTTTTTTTGCACGTCTCTTCCTTGCTTTCATTGTAAAGCACCTTCTGATGTCTGGATTGAGAAGGGCTAAATTAAACGTATTTGATTGAGCAAAGTAGACTCTAAACAAGAACAATTATGATCTGATTAAAACCTGCTTTCAAGTTTAATTTAAGTGTTTACATTCGTAATATATAAACCGTCTGACAATTATAACAATTATTACAAATGCAAGCCTACATACTTACATATTGAGAGACAGAAGGAGAAGAAAGATAATTAAAACCACATTTTTGCAGTTTGTTTTTTAATTGAAGAAGTTCAATTATGTTCTTGTAATTGCTATAGTTTTTGGTGTTTCCCCTTGGTTTTAGAGCTTTAGCAATGGGGAGTGTTTGCAGGCAGACTCTGCTTTCCTCTCTTTCTGTTTACACATTCAACAGAACATCACAGAAAAGAAAAGGAAAACCACATATGTGTGTATTTACACACATTTTAAACGAATTGGTTGAACCCAATTTAAATGTTTTTATTTAAGCCACACAAGACCCAGTAAATGTGTTTTTTTTCAGTTAGAATAACTTAACATATTGATTATTGTATTATTATTATAAGGTCATCTAAAAAACATTAATAAAACATATTGATAGTTACTGTTTAAAGTGAGAATCAGCTGTTTCATCTACTCATGATGTGTGTTACGTGTTGATTTGTTTTTGTTTTGATTTTGTATGACTTTTTTTTATTATTGCTTTAAGATCTTACTGTAATCATTTTACTTCTCTGTGTTCATTATTGCTAGAAAGATGTTGCTCTATTAGTTCAATCCTTAGTTTATTCTCTTATATCAGATGTACCCATTGGATCGTACTTTCCTTTGTGTCTAGTTTAGTTCCCTCTGTGTTTGCTGTCCACCACAGCTGTTCCTAATCTCCTGATCAGCTCACCTCAATCCAACGTCCTTCTCCACTTTTCTCTCAGTGGTTTTCATTTTTTCTCCACTGGTTCCTCTGCTACACTGCCTTTGCTAAACGTCCTGCTCTTCCAACAATTCCCTCTTTAGTCTTTATTGTTAAATAACTGTGACACAATGATGAAGACATTTAGAAGATTCAAGAATTAACTTCATTCAAAAGCAGTGACGTAAATTTGAAATGGGTTTAAAAAAGACAAAAAAAAACTACTATGGAGTGTTATGAAAATGAAAAGCAAAATTGTGACAGCAAAGTAATAAAATTATGAGAATAAGGTCAAACAATTAAGTGAATAAAGTTAAAATATTGTAAGATTAAACTCCTACTAGAATAAAGTTGAAATAATATGAGGATAAAGTCATAGTATGACAAGAATAAACTTGTAAAATTACAAAAATAAAGTCATAATATTATCTGAATAAAGTTGCAATATTATGTGGTGATGTTATGGTAGTAATATGATTTTATTCTCATATTAGTTTCACTTTATTCTCTTGCGAGTTTATTCTCGTACAAGATCTACTATGACTTTATTCTCGTAAGTTTATTATTGTTTTTTTTTCTTAGCATTGCCCTAATATACTCTGTTGTGATTTTTTTATCAGATGAACACAGGGGTTGTAATCTAAATCAAATTATATAGCAAACATCTGCTAAATTTAGAAAGTTTTTTAAGTAAACGTGTTTGTTACACATAACATTATTGCCTTTTTGTCACCTTTCTGTTGTACTGGGAGCTCAACAAATTAATATAAGCAGGCCATTTTAATATTTAATACATGATTAAAAAAAACACACTTAGGTATTCCAATAGCAGTCAGGGCCGTGTTCGATGTTCTGATGGCCTCAGGGTAGAAACTGCTTTAGACGGTTAGTCCTGCTTCTCAGAGACCTGAGCCTCTTCCCTGATGGTAGTGGGTTCCAAAGCAGCTGGGCAGGGTGGGAGGTGTCTGTGCAGAGCTCTGGGCAGCTGATGATCTTCTCTGCAGTCCCCGTTACCCTCTGCAGAGCCTTCCTGTCAGCTGCTGAACAAGCAGCAAACCACACGGTGAAACGGCGAATAGTGAAACGAACCCCAGCGGTTTCTCTCGTAGATTGTTCCTCCACAGCACCCAGAGGAAGCTGAGTCTCTGCCAAGCCTTTTTCACCAACTCTGTTGTATTGGTCATCCAGGTGAGGTCCTTTGTTATATGTGTCCCCAGGAACTTGAAGGAAGCATTTGCACCTTACATGCCTCATAAATGTTCAGTGAAGCCCGGTTCCCTTCTGAAATCAGTGACCATCCTTTTGGTCTTCGATGTGTCCAGCTCAAGATTGTTCTTGGTGCTCCACCCTGGCAGTTTCTACTCCTCTTCTCTGTATGTCGCCTCATTTTCACGTATTATGTTTTAGCAGTGTGCACCTTGTAGATGGCTTTGGACTTCATAAAACGCCAGTAAATGACCTGATCCAACAAATCATCACTGACGGTGAAAACTCATCACTGAACATCAAACAGTGAAATTCATTCCGGCTCTCTGTACTTCCTCCTGATTCTAAGACCTTGATTTTTAAATGAAGTGCATAGCGTCACGGACTTTGCAGCAATCCCTCTTCTTCTTGAACTAACTTGGATCTGGCAAAGAGCTGACTAAACTGAGAGGTATTTAAGAAGGAGCCATCATTACCTAATAAGGAGCAACTAACTGGCTGCAGCTTAGCGTAAAGGAGCAGGACACATAATGACACTAAGTGAATACAGGGGTAGAAGGGAAGCTAAGTAGATTGAGCTCAAAATGATCTGCTAAATGTAAAACTCAACCAAACACAAGGGAAGCACTGGGGAAAACAATTATAGAATAAGGTTCTCTGAAAACAAAACATTTCTTAAAATCATAACCTGTTTATTTCAAACACCCTTGAAAGCTCAGAGCTGAAGGTCAACACTTGGACCTCATTTAAAATCCAATTTACAGAACAGATCCAAACCAATGTAGTCACTGTCTGATTGCTTATGGCCTGCACAGTACATTTGTCCACCGTCTGTCATCTTCCAGTAAAGATAAGACAGAGAATGAACATCTTTTCTTTCCACTCACATAAAAGTTAGAGGTTTGCTGTGCGCCTGCATTTCCCTTCCTCTATTCATTTACAGCATGAATTAGGATTAATAATTGATGCAAAAATGCAACCTTTAATACATTCAATGAATAATTGAGAATGAATATGATACGATTTAGAGAGTTGCCTTTTTATGCATCTGCATGCAGGGAACGGTCAAGGTGTATTGAAATTACCATGAGGAGAGAGTGCAAAAGCTTAACTGTAATATAGACTTGTGTTAGAAAACTTAGGCCCCTGTAACTTACTGCAAAAGCCACAGAGGTGCGAGATGACATGATGCTCATAACATTGTGCGCCAAATCGCATTCAAATTGCATTGTTTCGCTTAGATTTTCAGTAACATTTATTTGTGAATGTAACTGATTTTGTATGAAATTTGAGATTTCAACATTTATGAATCTCAGCAATGTAGTGAAAAAGTAATACTTCTTGTAAAATATTGAGAATTAAATCAATCGGTAAAAAGTTAAAGTAGCAATGTACAACAGGTAATTTCGGGATTTGACTCAAATGTGTTGGGGCAGGGACCCAACCCTCAAAACAAGGACAGGAATAAACAACTATGGAGTTGACGGTTGGATGAAATGGGAAGAGACTATTTTGAATCGTGGTACCGATTTTAAAAAGAAGGGGAAAAAAGGCTACAAGCTTACTTGAAGCAGTCTGAGTCTCTTCAGGCTCAAAGTATTTGCAGTTCTCATTTCTGCACCAGGAAGTTTGCACCATTTGCAATTACTAACTTAAGTAATTGACCCGAAGTTGATGAATGTGTTTGTTTTTGCATGACAAAAATTATTTTAGACAGACCCAGCTCGGCTGTCTCATTGGTTTTTTTTCCCTTCGTGTTAAACTAAGCTGGTTAAAGTTAACTATTGTTTACTTCTCAGATGTCTAGAGGAGCACAGAGGTTTAAATCTGTGAGGTCTCTGTTTGAAAACAGCATTTCATTGCATGGATTTTCGGCAGTTACTCTGATTTCCTCCTGCAGCCTAAATATAAGCAAATTGGATTATTTGGTATCCAAAACAACCTGAACCAATGTAAAAAAAAAATAAAAATACTTGCCCACTTGTTAGACATAGTTTTTGTCAAATAAAACTTTTCTGACAACATTAAGTAGGCTGAAATGTCTCAAAAAGTGACGCATCATGTCCTGATATAACATCATTCAATAACAGATGAGACACAAAGTCCATACAATTAATAGAAATATTGCTTGTTCTTAATTTGGCGTTCTAATTTTCGAAATGGCCCAAATGTGACGAGATCAATTTGAACATTTTCATTTAGGAAGTCTCAACATGGAAGTTATCCATAGGACAACGGTACAGTCGATTTCCAAAACTAAACAAAAAAGCCATGTAGAAATTTAAAGGGGTTTTAAATTGTTACATTTTTGTATTTAAGAGACATAAAAGTAGACAGAATTGTTAGGAACCAAGTGCAGAAAGCTTGTTTACTGCATGACTATAAAAAACACTTACAGCCAGTTAAGATTATTTGTGCTTTCACTGATAAACAGTTTGTATTAATCTGAGGATTGTGCTTCTATTTAAAGTTGTTTCTTGACTCATACAACATTCTTTACTTGCAACTGATTGATTTGAATCAGGCTTTTGACTCCGTGACTCCAAACTTTACATCAGTTTAACCGGTGGCCCTGAATTGGCTGTGATAACCTAATTTCTAGACGGGCAGAATTGTAGACACATGGGAAACAAAGGTGAACAGAAAGGGGGCAAAATAGAAATTAGCGGGGGGAGAAAGATAAACAGAAAGATGACAGGCGGGAGACGGAGCGATAGAGAGATACGAGAAGATTGCGGAGGAAATTGTTCAGAAAGGAGAAGAAACAGTGACAGGCGAGGAGCGGCGTGGAGTTAGAAATGTAACAGACAGACTTGGGGAGAGGCGTCGGAGAGAGCGAGACAGGCGGAGACAGACAGAGGGAGAGATAGACAGTGACAGAGGGAGAGATAGACGAGCTGTGTGAGGATGCAGAGAGTGTCCCCCTCTTCTCGGCTGCTGCCAGAGGCAAACAGACAGCCTCTCTGCTGGCGGAATGCTAATGCAACAAGCTGCTCCTCTCTTGTCTTCCCGCCCTTCTGTACCTTTCTTCTTCTTAAATCTCCTCTGTGCAGAAAAGTTTAGAGACTGCATAGACTTTGATAATAGAGACCCTGACTCTTTCATGTTATTTGCACTTTGTGCTGTTCTGTAAATTGAGGGTATTCTCGTCGGCCGATTTAAAAAAAAAAACAAAACAAAAAAAACATACAATTCTGGAGATCAGCTGCGTGCGGATATGAGTGTATGTTTAGCAGAATCTGAATTTTATTTTCTGCCCTCTCCCCTGCTCCCCTCCAGCCTTTGCCCTGACATTGAGCCTGTTTGTAGCTCAGTTGCATCAGATGCCAATTGCGGGTCAGTCAGCCGACCTCACTCTGTCTGTGTCGGAGTGGACCGACTCCTGACCTCAGACTCAAAGCCTCGGCCAAAGCGAGACAAAAAAATAAAAACCACACTTGTTCTGAGTTGATAAATGTCTCCTGACTTTAAAGTCCAGTCAGGCCGCTCCTCCATTATACAGGAGCATCAAATGCAGAAATGCCAGCGGGTAAAGACAACGACTATTCTTCCTGCTTGCCACACTGCTCATTGCTCCAGAGCTTCAGGTAGCCCTGACACAACCTTGAACGACAAAAACATGCAATCCAACTGCTTGTTTGTCTGTCTGTCTGCGTGCACATGTCAGCCTCTGAGAAATCGCTGCACACTCCTGAGCTGCGATCCATTTAGATAGCAGCGAGGGTTTGCTCTGCTCCTGCTACACGTTTGTGCGCCCTGAGCCTGACGCAACAAACAGATGCAGACGGGACTCTACGTGCGCTCGCGCAGACACGAAAGCGTGCTCGTCGCCACCAGGAGACGGAAACGGATCGCTCTTTCCTCTCCACACACACACGCACACACACACACACACACACACACACACACACACACACACACACACACACACACACACACACACACACACACACACATATGAAGCTCCGTCTGTTGGTGCACACTTACTTGGTTGACAAGTCATCTCAGATAAGCCTGAGTGGCAGGTAGGGAGCGTTGACTACTAGTGTGTGGAAGATTCTCCCGGATATCACCACTTTATGATTATTGTGTCATATATTTTTAATCGGATTTGTATTCTTTTTTTTTTTTTAAAGGATAAACCCTGAATTGATTCCTAACAGCTTTGGAGAAACTCTGTTTTTCTGTGTTGCTCTTTCTTTTAAGATCATTTATTTTCAGATCTTCTTATAAGACACCTCTATCCTCCATTTCGTCTCAGTTGTTAATTTTCCTGCCACCGTTTTCTATCTCGGCTCAAATATATTGCACCAGCTCTGTCATCGAGTGGGAATCTCATCAGCTTTTTGGCAGCAGATGTATTCTGAAGCTATATTTTTTGGGAGGATTCAGGCCTTGTATACACACTCGTTTACACTCAACTTCTCTCCTTCTATATCCCCAGGCCTCCCCTTGCACCATTTCTCTATTTTCTTATCTTCTTTCTTCTCCTGCTTGCTCCTCCATGTCATTGCCAAATCTCTCCTGTCTGCTTCTTTTTTTTCCCCTTGCCTTCTCCCCTATTTCTTTCACGCTTCCTCTTCTCTGTATCAGCCTCTCTATTCTGTTACTGCGCTGACTGCCCCCTCCCCAAGTGGCACACCGTGTCGTGTCCCTAATTTATTTATAATTAGTGCTCTTTGTCAGGATGCGCAGGGAATGTTAAAGTACACGCCATCTCGCTCTGGGTACAAATGGGCTGGTGTTCCTTCATCCTTCCCGCGTGCCCCTGCTGCCCGGACGACACGGCCGCTGGGATGGTCGGACCTTACATCTCAAACTCCAGAAATGAAAAATGACTCGATAAAGAAAGAGCCTGGAAATTGAAAAAAATAATAATTTCTGTTAAACAATTTGCTTACAGTTCTTTGCAAAGGCATGCACTGTAATTGGCTTGCTTTACGTGTTGTGCAACTACAACCCAACATTTCAGTAAATTTTGTTGAGGTTTTATGAGACAGGCCAGCACAAAGCGAGGCATAATTATGAAGTGGAAGGAAAAGATTATGTGTATTTCAAATTTTTCTACAACATAACAATCTAAAAAGTGTGACATGCTTTGTATTTAGCCCCCTTTAATCTGCTACAGCTGCATAAAATCTTGCATAACCAATCGCTCTCATCTATTTAAAAATAATCTACCTGTGTTTTATTTATTCAGAGGATGAACACAGCTATGAAGCCCTCAGACGTTTTGTTATTGGTTAGTGGATACCGTCAGATGTAAATTTTCATAGAATGTCTTCTACCTAAACCCATAGAGAGACGAGAGGAGGGAAGTAATCAGAGAAATGGCAAAGGGCTCATGGTATACATGGGGAACCAACACTGATCTACAGCTCAGGTGGAAGAATGTGTTTGCAGGACAACTGCAGTCCACAAATATTGTTTTTATGCAAGAAAAATGTGTGACATGTAACACACACAATCCTGAACATATATCTGCAGCAGCGTGCGATGGGGGACGCTTTTCATTAACGGGCACAGGGAAGCAAGTCAGAGTGGATGGGAACAAATTAAATACATGATGATACTGGAAAGACCTGTTGGAGGAAACAAAAGACCTCAAACGTATAGTGAAGTTCACCCTCCAGCCGGCCGACGACTCCACACACAATCACGCTGGAATGGTTTTGATATCCATGTGTTAGAATTACCCTATCAACGGAAACCTTTTTACTAGCTGAGGTTTACACATTTTACCCACTCACTCACAGTGTAAAGGTCAGCATAACATTATATCATGTAACCTGTTTTTATGATTTTTACCTGCTTTGTATATTTTTGTTCTCTGCTATTTTATCTAAAAAAATAACAACAAAAATTGGCCTAGTCAAAGCCCAGACCTGAATCCAATTGATAATCTGCAGTAACTTCATTATTTAGTAAAGATGGCGTGGCAACAATTTCAGTCTGTAGAAGTGTGAAGCTTGTTTGAGACAATACACCAGAAGACACTCAGACTCCACACCACACTTTTCAGATTTTTACTTTTAAACATTTTTAAATCCGTTTCACAACCATCATCTACCTTGTGTTTATCTATACATAAACTTCAGAGAAAAAGACATTGTAAGTTTTTGGTCATTACAGTGTGAAACTAAAATCAAGAGTTATAAATACTTGGCAAGGCACTGCGAGGTGTGACTAGTTTATAAATAAATTGGGTTTTCTAAAAAAACAAAAACAAATTAAAAACTGTTCAAGTAGAGGTATTTCGACACACTTGTTTGAAGAAAATGCAACTAAATGACCGCATCTGCTGAGACCCAGCTCTCCCACTTACGGCTGTGCTGGAACACGGCGCCTAAAGTTAACAGGATGGGACAACATGTAATCTAAGGGTGTGATTTATTCAACATACTGCTGAATTTTAATGCCCATCACTTATGACAAAGGCTTGTTTTCCAGTTGCAGGAGAAAATATATTTTATTTCTTATCACGCCACCTTAACGTCAGTTCGGTTGTCACACATATCGTACATGACCGGGAATGACGCCGCTGACAGAACTCGCATCGAGAGAGATCAGCGAGGAAGAGCTTTTGTCCTTGGGCTGAGAGGGCACCTGGCTCCTCTTCCTGTCCTTGTGATCTCTCTGTTCCCCTCTCTCTCATGCCGCTCTATCCTTTCTCTATCCATCTCTTCCTCTCTTCTCTCAGCTCAGATCCCTTCATCCCTCCCATCCACCCCCACCACCTTCCCGCGCTCTCCCTCTTCTCTGCCCAAGGCGATGCCGTCCTGCAGGCTTTGATCAGGGGGCCAGGGAGGAGAGAGGAAGTGGGTCAGAAAGTTGTGTTGGAGACTGCAGGAGAACAAGGCTGGAATATCGAGTAGGTGAGGCTGGGAGAGGAGAAGGGGGGAGGCAATGGGAGAGAAGGGGGTAATCTAAAGTGATAGAGTGAGGGAGGGTGAAATGGGGCAACGAGAACTAAACGAGTAGAGGGAGATAAAAAGAAAATGAAGAAAGCAACAGGAGGAGATAGAGGAGAAGGACGTGGGAAAGAAGAGGAGTCTTCATTTACCAGGAGGAAAAAAAAACAGACAACACATTTGTCTTGGACGTGACGTTCAGCATTTAAACAGCAGGTTGGAGGATAAGGCCCTGTTTTAACTAATCTACACAGTGCAGGACAGATAGTCCAGCTCTGTGGATGTGTGCATTTCTGCAAAAGTATGTGTGTATCAAGGCAGTATAGTCCTGGAGGTGGCTCTTTGTTTTTTTTTTTCTCTCTCTCTCTCACTCTCTTTCTCTTTTAATACATCATTAAGATGCACAGTTTATTAATATTCAACCCAAACCATTAATATTCACGGTGTGTTTTTGCTCTCCTTGTGTCGTCAGCTCACCTGGGACTGAGGAGGGCAGAGGGGGAAGAATGGATTTGAAAAAAAAGGGGGGAAAAAGAGGAGGTGGGGTTGGGGGGGGCAGATGTTAGAGGCGAAGGTAAAGGTGAGGGTGAAAAAAAAAGTCAAAGGGGTAAATGAAGGAGGGGAACGACAAGATCACTGCAGAGGAGGGACAAAGTGGAAGCGATGGTGATAATTGAGGAGGACATTTGAAGATGAGGGGAGCAGAAGGTACAGCGGAGGTCCGGGAGAGGGGTCGGGGCGATTGTGATGGACAATCTGGCAGTGCGCAGAGCTGCTGGGGAGGCGCGGGGAGAGGGGGCTGTTTGTACGGTCCACCGCTGGGACCGTGAGGTGAAAGGGGTGAGGGATTTTAGCAGAGAGATGGGGAGCTGTGGGCTTTCGGTTCTGGAGTAATTGGGCCAATGGGAGAGAAACCATAAACACACACACGTAAATTAAAAGCACAAAAACACACATGTCCACTTTGTTTCATTTATATTTAAAACAAAAATTCACCTATTTGCATGCACACAGCAAGCTTTTCAGCGCACCATTAATACCTGCAGATACACCCCTGTGTTTGTGTTTTGGAGCTGCAAATGGTGATTAATTATTCCTTTAATGAGAAAATTAACATTTTTCACGTTAGAAATGTCACAAATCATTGTGCTCTAGTTTTTTTTTCTCTCTCTCTTGTCCAGACACATTCAGATAAGAACAAAGACATGGAGCAAATAATCACATTCGACATGCAAGAATCCAGGTCTGTATGTTTATTTCTGGTTAATAAATTAACAATTAGTTAATTAGCCGCAATTAATTATGCGAAGGCGTCCGCATTATTATCTCCACTATGCATACAAGGACCCACGCATGTTGCCAGCACTCCAGTCAGATACACTGAGGCACAAAAGCGGACAGCAAATTAAAGTGGTAATTACTTTTAAGCCCGGAAAGGTGAGGGATTGCATGGCAGGGAGCAATGGGTCACTGTTGAATGGAGAATAGCAGCGCAGGCAGACAGTGTGAGAGACAGATATGCATCTCAATGAAATATGGAGGAGCACACTCAACAAAAGGGGAAATGGCTCCATAATGGCCACATGTCCTCAAAGAGTTATTGTCTGATAGATTTTGGAATATTATCTGCCACCCCTGGCAGTTATCTTTAAACAACCTTTTATGCTTATCGTTCATGTGAGCCACTGTAGGGCTGGATGCAGAAAACGCAAGTTGATCATGTCTTTCAGGTCCCAACAAATGCTTTTCAACAGCAGTGCTCGGGTCTTCATAAGCAGAACAGACAGAGATTTACTGCAACAAGGACCAGTTATCAAAAAAAAAAAAAAAGCCTCCTGATTAAGCCGTCTTGCAAAAATATTCATAGCTTGTTACCTTGAGTCACATTACAGCCAAAAAGCTCAATGCGTTTTATTGGACGTGTTGGTGGTACACCAACTAAAGCATGTAATTGAGAATAGAAGCACCTCTATGGCTGTATGTCCTTCTACATGAAAAGGTTAGAGTTCAAACTCCTGCATTGCTTTGCATTTATCTCCATCCAGTTTCTCCGCTGAAGGATTTAAAAAGCTTCACACATATCTACTTTAGGTAAGAGTGCCTGAATGTTTGGATATTCAGGAGAACAGACTATTTTGAAAAATGTTAATCCTTTAATCTGGAGCTGGATAATAACTAGTTACATTTTCTTGAGTAACATTTTGAAAGAAAAAAAAAGGACTTCAAGGAGTGGTTTTACTGAACCATACATTTGACTTTTTTTACTTATGTGATATTATGCTCTAATTGAGTAAAATTTCTCTACTGAAAGTAGTGTCATTCATTAAGGAGCAAACATGTTTTAGCTGAAAATGCAGCAAAATTGATGTTGATGTTAAAGTAACATTTCTCATTTTTAAGGAAAGCTTCATTGCTCTTATGGTGTATCTTCTTTGCCTGCTTTGCCATTCAAAGATCAAGTGTATATAGAGCAACGTATATATTGTTCCTCAAAGTACTTTACTCTGTTTTAACCTCCTGCAAGTACCCGAAAATATGTTTTGCCTCGATTTATTTTGTACTTTTGTTATTTAAATATATATTTTTAAATCCTTTAAATACCAGATATTTTTTTATCTGTTTAAGTCATTTTTAAATATTAAATTAGTTGTTCTGGCAAAAGTTACTCTGTGTTTAAGAACCTTCTTTTTTTTTCTTGGCGTAAAAATATGTTGAAGTTGTGCTGCTTTTAATTGAGGGTGCGTTTTGGCTACCCACCTCTGTTTAAATCCCACATTTCTACAACATACCATCATCCCTCAAAGTCAGCTTGTTGTTTTTAAAATCTACTGCTGCAGTACTTTCAGTAGCTTATTTGGTGCATCTGCATCATCTTAAACCCTCCCAACGTCGCTTCCCGTTTAAATGGCAACGGCTCAATAGCAGGTGTGTTGGAGCCTGTGGAGACATTTTTTTACGTCCTGCCACCCAGAGACCTGGAAATCAAGCATCCAGCGCTGGTTTTCAGCATTTCCTTTTGCGTAGCAATTTGAATTATTTCTTTATTTCATTCTTTTAACCTCTTGAACTATTTAAGAAAAGCTCCAAGTATGTTGGCCAAAGTTGCTTCAAAAATGACATCCTCATGAAGCTGCAGCCTTTCACCCTCAGCTATACGCACAGGCTGAATAAAGGCGACTCATTACCGCATTGGTGTGTGCTTACACACAGCAACCCTGTGTAGAGAAGGCAATAAAAAGACAACAGCTGTGCTGGTTGGAATTGCTTGGGACCCCGCTCCTCTCTGTTCACACACTGATGCCAGTTCGGCTCCGTGTATGCTTGTGTTGCTGGCTCAGAGGCGTATCAAACAGAGATCAACTTTAATCTGTAATTTTGCCTCTGGACTCTCAGATGCTCTGTTTTTTTTTTTCCTTTTTGCTTCTGACTCGCATTCAATTAACCTTCCCAGTTGTGAACTATTTATGTTAATTTGCGGTATTCTCCTACGGTTTTGCTGATGTTTTCCAATGGGTTATAGTCCGGGTAAATACAAAAAGCAGTTTTCAAATGATGCTTTAATTTATTAAGAGAAAATAAGCAATCCACACTGCAAAAAGCAATTGCCGCTCCTGTGCCTCTGGTTGTGCCTCTTTTGGCAAAAGAAAACTCACACCAGGCATTCGTGATCACTGTCTGTTAGTCTTTTTCAGGCCTGTGGAGGAATTTTGGCCTGCTCTTCCTTTCATAATTGCAGGAATTCAGTCCCATTTGAGGAATTTCCAGCTCAAATGCCCAGTTTAAGGACATGTCATGGCATCACAGCTGGATTTAAGTCCAGACTTGTATATAGCACTTTAAAATCTATTTTTTTTAGCAGTGGAGTTACTGCACTGCGTAGGTTCATTGTCCTGCTGTATAATCCATGTGCATTTGAGCTTAAGATCACAAGCTATTGAAGGATTTTCTCTTTTAGGATTTTCTGATGTAGAACAACATTTGTGTTTTTCTCACCTCAGGTTTTAGCTTTATGCTTCATGTAACTTGATGTGCACTTTCCAAAAAAATGTCCACTATTGTCTTTTTGATCCATTGAATATTTCCTGAAAAGTCTTGGGGATCACCTTAATGTTTTATTTATTTTTGTTAAATGTGATAAGGCCCTTTGTGTTCTTTTTCCAGAGCACTAACCTTAACTAAAGTGAGGCCAGTATGGTTTTAGATGTAGATCTGACAGTGACCATCCAGATGTGTCCTCAATGCACTTTTGGGATAATTGCAATAGACAGTCACTCTTGGGAAGGTTCACCACTGTTCCATGTTTTCTCCAGTTGTGGATAACATTTAAGACTGACAAAAAAAAAAAAACTAACTGAAGAAATTTGCCAGGAAGCAAATACTATTTCACAGCACTATGCTTCCCATGTAGACGTGATGTCTTTCTATAGTTAACAGAGCAACTTAATTTTCATTCACTGCACAAACACTGTTGGTTTTAACTGTAAAAATTCTGGCATTTTCATTGTGTTTACTTCCCACACAAGATGTGTTGGGTCAGAGGACACATTATAAATTGAATCAGTCTTGAACATAAAACTGCCAGATGCTTTCCCCTTTGCTCAGTGACTTGTGCCTAAAACGGCTCCTATAAATTCTCAGCTTTTTTGTCTTTGAGTAAATAGTCGTCCCCTGTGATCTCAGAGTGAACTTAACTTCAAATGCATGCAGGTCCGGCTGTTGATCTCTCGCTCGGCATTTCTGTTGCGACTGGTGCATGAACTGTGAGGTACGCTCCGTCTGTCAGCCATGTGTTTCTCCTTGCCTTGATGCCAAGACTTTGCATAAGACTTGTTTCATATGGTAGTGTTTTGAACAGATAGTACTGTTTTTGGCGGCTAAGAGGTGCACTCTTTCAACTCTCAAACTGTTGTTGCACAGATATCCCCTATGCTAAAGGCCAGTGGATGCTCACTACGTCCTGTAATGTCTTGATGCAGTAAGTAGCTATAAGCATCTAGTTTTAGATTTTCTTTTAAGAAAGGCATCAGACATTTGTGATCGCTGTCAATCAGTCTTTAGCATAACTGTGGAGGAATTTTGACCTGCTCTTCCTTGCAGAATTGCTGGACCTCAGACCCTTTGGAGCATTTTCGAGCACAAACACCCAGTTTAAGGCCACAACATCACTTAGCTCATAGCATTAGTTTTAGCTATCTCGGAGCTATCTCGGGTCGAGTCAAGCCAAATCTTGAGCATACTCTCTTGAGAGTTTTATTGAATTTACATCTGCTTTGTTCATGAACTTGTCTCTTGCTCTCGGTGCCTCTCAGGTTGGATTTTGGTGGTTTCTGCACCACACTGGGTCCAGACCTCCAAGCCTTACCTCTTTCTGGATTTCCTCTGGATTCTCTGTGTTCCTCGATTGTTCTCCTCACCTTCGCTGCCTTGAGCTATCTTCCACCTATCTGCTCTCTGACATTGACTGTTCAGGAAAGAAAAGAATCACACACCTATCAACCCACTCCAGCCACTTACCTGATCCACACCAAAGTCTCACTGTCGAAGTGTGAGACCATACCACTCATCCAAAGTTCTGCATCTCCTTCATAATATTACCATTTCTAATTGTTTCTGTCTTCCCCTCCAGAGAATGCTGAAATAATTAGAATCCCAGTCTCTTTGTCATTTGGACATTTTTGTTTTGCTCTGTAAATAAACCCTTTTACCTTTTAAGAAGTGCCTCCAACTTTTACTCCGCATGCGGGTCAAGAAAATTCCTGAAATCATGACGCCGTCAGGATTTCCTGCTACAGAATAAAATTCATGTTTCCATCAATTACTGCAAGTCGTCCAGATCGTCATCACAAAACTCTTCTACCGTATAACTTTGGTGTCTTTGCTACTTACTGCAGTAAGTAGCAAAACATCTGTTTAAAAAAAGTCTAAAAATTGTAGGGGTTTGTGATAAATTGCACAAGATTTCAAATAGTCATAGCGAATATTTCAGGGACGGTGTTCAAATCCAGATAAGCCTTATGTTCCAAGACTTATGCAGTCTCAAACGTATTCAACCTTCTGAATAGATTTCTTAAGAGAAGACATTTGCAAATTAGGTGTGGTCTTACGCAAACCTGATGTAACCGATCCAGGGCTTCATTAACTGCACCAGGTGTCCTTGAGGTAGAGCACCTCGAATATCTGGACCGTTGACAGTAAAGCTGTTCTGCATGTTAGAAATACCACTAACGTGACTCGTCAGGAGCCTGTGTCTCGCGACAAATCACGTTTTGTAGCAGGCAGCTGATCTGCTTTGACAAACAACGCTAAGGTCAATTATGATTTACACTTTGAATTTCTATAGGTTTTACGGCCCTAAAGTACGCTTGCTGCTTAAGGATGAGGATGTTTCTTCTTCCTCCGGTGTGTTTGCATCGCTCCTCGAGGAGCGCAGCGTCCTGTCACGACACCGGACTGACCACAGTCGATAGCATGTGTAGACAGGCGGAGAAACAAGGTCAGACATGGGTGTGACTATCCTGCTGACTGCAACAGACAGTTACGAGCAACTTCAGGAGCGTGTGTATGCACACAAACACACGCGCGTGCGTAGAAATAAACTGACTCATGATTTTATCTAACCATTGGATTTAATTACATTACTTATTCATTAAGCTGGGTGATTTTTTTTTTTCCAGCTCTGTGGTTTTTTGTTACTTGAGGAGCGCCGTGGCTTGTGAAGGGAACACCTGTAGTACAGCTCCGCGAGGCAAGCCTCGGGTACTGAACTGAGCCTGCGAGAGCTCAAACAATGTCTCACACACACACGCAAAGAAGCACACGCGGAGTCAAATATTCTCCGTAAGTCTCCTTCAAGGACGCCTGGGGAAGACTTGGAGGACAAAATCACACACTCCCTCTCCCAGCGTCTCAGACGTGCTGCACTTCTATTGTAGGCAGAAAGCCTCCTCCAAAGAGACTATAGTCACACACACTTACTCACACTTAAATACACAAACAACAAAAAAAAGGCCCCGCCACCTTTCCATCTGTGTGAGGAAAGTGAGGCGTTTTTTTTGTTTTTTTTGCTTGTGTCGTTTCTCTCGTTTCCGCTCACTCCTGCTCTCAAACATTGCGGGGTTTATTCAGTGTGTGTGTGTGTGTGTGTGTGTGCATGCGTAAGTGTGTGTAAAGTAAAAGGGGGCTCACTGGGATTCTTTGACAACCTCATTCACTTCCTTCTCACCCCCAACCCCACCCCCATCCGTGCCAATGGCTAACAATGGGGCGGGGAGGGTGGAAATCGGACCCAAAAAAAAAAAAGAAGGAAAAAAAAAAACAGTGACTGTGTCTTCATTTGCCTCCACTTTTCACACATCGTTTCCCTTTTTGTCGCTGGCTGCCAGTTCACCACAGCGCTACAAGCACTTCGGCCAGTTTCCGCTGGCAAGACTTTTCCCTCCTCCCTACTCTGTCGCCCCCTCTGTACTCTGTTCCCTCCTTTCCACAATGTTAAGCCCATTTTTAGCTTGACATAATCTGAAATGGTACTTAAGTGAATTTATGTCTACCTCAGTGCATTAACTTCTGCTATTTCTTCCTTTATGTTGCTGGGGCTTTTTTTTTTCTGTGTGTATAGCGAGTGTAGCGTCACAGGGAGCAAAGAGGGAGGGAGAGATTTGAAACTCAGACCACGAAGTAGACAGCCTATCAGTATTCAGTAGAGAAAGTGAGTGATGGAGGGAGAGAGAGACGGAGACAGGAGAGAAAAAGGAGGAGGGGGTGATGTATCAATATTCTGAGTAGTGTTTGAGGGCAAGGGGAACGAATAGAGGAGAGGGGGGATGGAGGGAGGGTGAGAGTACTTGAGTGAGTCTCTGAGTGTGATTATTTGTTCACGTATAAGCCAGCATGTGTGTGCATCCTTGATCCCGTCCATGCGTTACATTTCATACTTTTGGCTGTGGAAAATGCCAAAGCGCATTTATTTAAGTTCATGCACAACCAGAGCGCCTTTAAAACCAATTTAAAGTGGGAAGGCTGCAGCTCCTGAAGGGTCTCCAGCAGAAGTCATTTCGTCTTAAAAAGCTGCGCCATAAATTGAATCACCTCGTTAACAGGAATAAAACCATTTTGTTGTTTCCAGAAGCCAGACACACCTAAAAGGAAAACTCTGTTTTGCTCACGTTTCACCGTAGACTAATGGTGTGTTCAGTGCTTTTTTTTTTTCTTTTTAAACTATTTTTTTCCCCATTATAAATCTGTTTGGTTGCAGATTCTTTTTCAAAACCTTCAAATTCAGCATTAAACCAGTAAAAAGCGACTGCTGGATTATGTGCCTGAATGGCAGGTGCAGGCCCTCTCAGTGAGAGCCTCTCAGTTGCAATCCCTCTGGTGGCTGGTGGACAAAATGCACACTTCAGTCACTTCTGTACTGGTGTCAGAGAGCGAAGTGAAACGTCGTCCTGTACATGATGTAGCAGATATCAACTGCTTCAAATGATATTACTGTTCATAACTCGATCAGCCTCATAACTCCGTCTATAACCTAAATTACATCTGTGCATTGACGTAACAGCTACACTTATAAACAGGAAGAAATGAATTTTACTGTCTATTAAAACAGAAACACATGAATTAAAAGATAAGAAGGAGGAGACGCAAATAAAGTGCGTTTTTTTCTACGAGACAAACAATTCTGCTTTTCAGCTGCATGCAACCTGTATTGGAAAGCAATCAAAAAATAGAATGCTTTAACAGTATTAAGAAGGAAAAGACAATAATTTCTGTAGGTCTCACAAGTATTCAAACTAATTAATCTAATTCAGACTTTTATGATCTCTTTTAAACGTAGAAAAATAGATAATGTAGCTCAGGCTACCTCAGGAGCCTCTAGACCAGTGGTCCCCAAACTTTTTCCTGTGACGGCCACATAACTTTTCCCTTCTCCGGTGGGGGGCCGGAGTCAGTTTGTAACAGAAAAAGTGTTACACGTTTATCACCTGGGTTGCTGGAAAATTATTTTTTGGGGGGGGGTGGCGTTTCTCGTTTGATTTTTACCCAGAAAGCACATGGGCAAAAACCGTTAGTGAAACGGTCACTGGGACTGCTAGTATATATTCCATTGAGGGAAAGTAACTTTAACATATAAATTCCTCATATGTTAACATAAATGCTTGTTTTGAAGTATAAGCTGCTACTTACAGGCATTGCTTCGAAGAATTCGACCTGGAATGCGGCGTTCATAACAAACACGTGTGTTCATCTGCTCTACCGCTAGCAAACAATAACATAAAATTCAAGCAGTTCCCATGCAAAACAAAACACCCACAGTTTACAGGACACACTTCTTGCTAAAGAGTCCCCTGGCGGTTGAAGAAAAATCCACATATAAACCGGAAAATAAGATATATGAAAAAAAATCTGAATGCTCTCTGGTATTGTTCAGGGGGCCGTGCCAAATGTGGAGGCGGGCCGGATCCGGCCCGCGGGCCGTAGTTTGGGGACCACTGCTCTAGACCTTTTCTCTGGAAAGATTATTCACAGTAATTTTGCTATCAGAAACACACAAATCATCAACCAAATAAGGACCAAATTTGCTGATAAGTTTTTTTTTATCTTACCTAATTGAAATGTAAGTTTTAATAAATATATATAATATATATATATATATATATATATATATATATATATATATATATATATATATATATATATATATATATATATATGTGTGTGTGTGTAATGTGCTTCAGTTTAATCAAAGTATATCAGAACATCTTCACTGTAGATTAGCAGGGCAATGCTGTTCTTGCTTCAAATTTCACAAAAAAGTACTCTCTTTGACCATGAAAATGTTATTGAATGCCCTTGGTTGCGTCCTATTAGCACATGAACTAACATCAAAATGTGAAACTGCACGTCTGCTGAGCTTACCATGCAAACTACTTCTCAGTCCAGCGTTCTTCCTAAGAACTGTTTAATGAGAAGCATTGTTGTGATGACTTTCTGAGGCGGCGTGTCAGAAAGAGTAGGAGTCATTTAATGCCAGTACCCAGACCTTAAATTACAAAGTCTAATATATTTTAAGTCATGTTTAATATTCAGCATTTTTATAACAACTGAAGGTAACATCGTTACTTGACTGTGCTATAAAATGGTATTAGGTGAAAATACATAAACAATTTGTTTGCTGCATTGCTTTCCATACATTTGTTCACTAGAAACTTCTCACTGTGTACCATACGACTGAGATTCGTTTTGGCAAAAGAGATCCCAAATCCTATTTGAATGTAATGAATAATTCAGCTATTTAAAGCACTGATCTTAAGTTTTTTTTTTTCTTCTACTTGTTAAAGTTGATTACTTTTTGAACGTTTCCGTTAAACTCACATTACACCTGGCAGTGGTGTGCTCTACAGGCTGTACAGGTTCCCTCAGACATGACATTTTATAATTTAAAATTTCTGGTAACCTAAGTTAGTTCAGCTCTGAACAGTGTTCTTGTCTGACCGCATGAATATCCATTTTGGCCACAGTCCCCTGTCTGGGCATGATTGGCTGGTCGCAGACTTTGCGGACACAGATTGCTCAGAGCTATGGGCATTAATGTGATTGGCAGCGGAGGAGCACGGTGAATTACAAACAGCAGAACCAATCAACAGCAGTTAAAAAGTTGGCCACATAATGAAACAGTTTGATAGGGATGCTACCTTTCTGTCCCTGAAGGTAACAAAATTACTTAGATTTTCAACGTAAGGGTTTAACACTAAGACGAAATATACAGAGCCCTGCAAAGTTCCCATTGAACATTTTCACAGTGATTAGCCGTAAACTCTGAAGTATTTTGATTGGGATTTTATGTGATAGAACAACACAAAGTAGAACATAATTGTGAAGTGTAAAAAAAACAAAACAATCTGTTTAGCTTCAGTCAGATTGGATGGAAAGTGTACATTTAGTTTCAGGCCTTGCTTCACATTCGACTGTGCCATTGTAACACATGGAGATATTTTTATCTAAGCTGTTTACTTTGTGTGGCTAACCTTTGTCCCAGTCCTAAGACTTTTGCAGCCTCTGACCGATTTTCTTTTGAGATTTATTTCCATTCATTATCCCATCAAGTCATCCCCACATCATGATACTACCACCACCATGTTTCACAGTCGGGATGTTGTGTTCAGGGGACACTGCAGAGTAAGTTTTCCCTCACTCTTAGGTTTTTGCTCTAAAATGTTTTATTTTTGTCTCATAAGCCTTACATACTTTTTCAGATTTGTATTTGAACCATTCCCTACCTAAAAACTGCTAATCATTTAGTTTTGGCTGTAGTTTTCCCATAAGATGTGGAAAAATTTGAAGAACGTATGAACATTTTTCAAGTCAGTGTATTTGGATATAACTTACTCTGTTATTGGTAATCGTTACTTTGATTGAATTTTTTTGTTCACGTAAAGTTTGAACTGGGATCAAAAATCAGAAAACAAATGATCCATTCTCATTTCTTGAATTTTAAGGTGGTTAAAACCGATAGCAGACCCTAAGCCAAAGTTTTAGACGAGAAGATTTTTACACTGGAAAATGTTGAAATAAAATAAAGTCGTTTTAATTCAGAATCTTTTCGATGTTTGATTGAAATGTTGGATACAGATAAGTTTCCAAAGAGAGAGAATCTTACATTTTCAGAGTAAAATGTCTTCGTAATTCATTTTGATGCTCTAGCAAGTGTCCAGTCGGTGTGGAAGCCCCCCTACAGTGACAAAAACAAGTGTTTACAGAACGCCAGTCACATTGTGCAATCTGTTTGAATGTGATGGAATCTCCCACTTGTTTCAGGCATCCTTTCTCCTTCCTTGTGTGTGTGTCTCTCTCTCTCTTTTTTTTTGCTGCTAATCAGCATTTGAAAGGGAGCTTTGACAGTGAGAAAGAAACTGAGAAAGGGGAAAAGGAGTGGGGGGGGGGGGGGGGGCTCGTGGAGGTGGGGGTAAACGAAAGCATGAGACACAGCGAGTTAGGGAGGGAGAGTCAGAGGGAAGCCGAGGCGAGGGGCTGTACAAGCATGCCTTTTATATTTACTAGTGACTGAGAGGGAGGGAGGCATGGAGCAGCTGAAGGCAGAGACAACTGGTGTGCACGGCTTTCCCAAGAGGAAATGAAAAGAAAGAAGCTCAGCGAGGAGAGTGAATGACTGAGCGGCGGAGAGGAAGGGTGGGAGGGAGCGCGCCGGCTGGAAGAAGGGAGGGTGGGAGGGAGTTAGACAGAGAGAAAGAGATTCTCACACTGGCTGTGTCCTAATCCGAGTCCATCTCCAAGACGCAGCGGAGCAGAGTGTTAGTGAAGTGATTCCGAGACTCGGGGAGAGCCGCATCAGCTCGTCACACACACACACACGCACACACGCATCCACACAGTCTCCTTCCTCCGCTGTCACAGGCACACACTCTTGCAACAGGATGCGTCCGGCTGCGCGGCCACGGCTTTTGTGAAAGTGAGGGGATTGACGGTGCCCACCCCTTCCTGACTGTCCCAGCCGGCCCCCCTTTGGCTCACACACACCGCGTCTGTTTGCTGTGTCTGAGCTCGGGGCGCTGCTGCTTCTGCTGCTGCTGGAGGAGGAGGAGGCGGTGGCGGTGGTGGTGGTGTCGGAGGTGGGGTGGGCACTGCCAGGGCAGAGAAGGGGGCACCTTAGAGGAGAGGAGGAGGGGGAGGAGGAGGAGAAAGAGGAAGACAACAAAGTGGATCAGATCAACCGCACGCGGATGGAAATGCCCGTCAGGTGAGTAGATAATAGATCTAACAACTTACAGTCCACACATACACACACACACACACACACACACGTATGCAGGCAGGCGTGCGGCTGTGCGCACACCGTTGCCGGATGAGCGCAGTTGGACACACACTTGCAAAGTTATTCTCATCCTTAAACTTTCAGTTTCAGTCAGAAATGTGTTTTGATCGACTGATTTGTTGTTTCATGCAACTGGATAAAGGTTCATGAAAACTTTTGAGCGTCAACAAAGTTCGTTTTTCTTCTCAAATGAGAAAAACTTGTGAGCACAGAACTTTTTTATTTATGAATAAAATGTAGAAATTTTAACAACTATGACCTTCATGTTAAAAGGTTTGATATTCTCTCCATATAACTGAGTGAGAGGATGGCACTTATTGGGTACACGTGTAATCAGAAAAAAACATGTAAATATAAACTATTAAATTAACATTAACGCATCATTTGATGAAATTAAACCAAACCGTCGTCCCTTGGAGGCACAACATCCATTTTTCTTTCTTTACTCTATTTTTATTTAATTTTATTTTTTTACATAAACTTCTTTGTGTGTTTCATAAGTTTAAACTAGCAAACCAAATTCATTGCTGTCCAGATAAGCCAAATAATCGTGTACGTTTATGTTCGGCGTGCTTGTTTGAATGCGTCTGCTGTTTGGAGATAGGAAGGCAGAGAGTGAACGGCATGTGTGCCCGTCTCCACCTGCAGAGGCTGAATTGGTCACAGCTTACTGGCTCGGTAGCATTCGCTGCCTTCGGGGTGTTTTGCAGCAGGTGGTCCAAATTGGCAGAATGACTGTGACAAACAGGCAGCATTTCACTGCTGCTGTAAAGTAAATAACAGCATCAAACCATCACATAGAAAACCCATGTTTTCATTTTCCCCCAACCCCCCACCCGTCTCTATGTCTTTTTTAATATTATTTCTCTTTGACAAGTGAAGCAAAAGTCAAACTCGATTACATTTAGGTGACGTTTTCAGTCCGATTCTGTTTATAAGCCTGTGCGTCGATCTAAATGTAAATATGTGCACGCCCATTCGAAAATTTATGTTGTGGGTTTTTGTGTAAATTGTGGTCTGTTTCAAGCGCCGCCGACAAGTTCATTTGCATCCACACCTGCTGAGGATGCAGGTGCCTTGCAGATACATTCCACCACAACACGAACTCGCTCCGATGTATGTGGATGAGGTGTCAAAAAAATGTTTGGAAAAATAAAAAGGAATTTCAGAACAAGTTTCCTTTTTTTCCTGTAGAACCTAACCCCATCGTAAAAATATGTACTTTAAAATTCATTACACCATGAATGTTTCCGCTTTAAGGATTGTAATTGCTTGAGCACAGATTGGCTCCAAAAGGAGCCAGAGTCCAAAGCGAATCATAGCACGGTACGGTTTATACCCCAGCCTCCTGAGCCGCTGAGCCTCTCCATCCGTTTCAGAAACTGCATGTGCAGGATGTTTTGCTTGCGACCTCTCTTTAGGCCCTTTTTATGAGAGCCAGACACAAGTTTATTTCCTTAGCTTTTCTTTTTTTTCTTTTGCATTTAAGGAGGTGCAGGTTTGTGCCAAAGGCAGAAGAAGTGAACTCGGGTTAAGTTCACGAAAGATAAAATATATCCTGACTACGCATGGAGTATGAGAATCACATGGGATGATGCCCTTGAATAAAAACACCAAGGCCTGATGGTGCAAAACTGGAAAAACCAGGATGTTTGACATGATGTGTTCCTGCTGCTTTGTCATAGGTACAATAATACTATCCATTACATTATCCAGAGTGAGTCAATATCATGACTGTTATTCTTGTAAACAAGAGAAATGTGTAAAAGTATTCTTTTACCCAGCTAACCAGCAGTGTGCAGCAACAGGTGAAGGAGGGGCAGGACTGTTCTCCACCAACTTTTTCTGGCATTCGATTAAAAGGACTTTAACCAGAAGAAGGGAAAGGGGTATGATGGAAGATTGTAGCTGTTTTAGAAAAGTAACTTTTTTTGTTTGTGGTAATTGGTCTTCAGCGGTTACCTGCTGCGGCCGTTACGAGACGAAATGGGATTTAATGTCATTTGTGAGCTCGTTTCTTTCTTTTCTAGCCTAATTTTTTCAAACACTCGCTTTTTGTGACATATAATGACCGTCTTCAGCTCGGCAGGTAAACACCCCGTCTCCTGCTCTCCTGTTTCTTTTATCTCTTGATTTTTTCTCCTCTCTCTGCTGCTCTCTTAGAAACACACACTCTAAGGTGGTCAGTGTGTTGACAGACAGTCGCTTGCACACTTCTTTGCTCTTGCCGTGCAAGCGATTGTGTACGTGTGTGTGTGTGCGTGTGTGCGTGTGTGTGTGTGTGTGTGTGTGAGTGTGAAGAGCGCTGACAGACAGTGTGTGGGTCTGTGACAGAGGGTGTCAGCGCGGTGTCAGGGAGATGTGTTTAGTGTCACACTCTGCTGACCTGATCTCCGGTTGGACTGTCCGCTCCGGCCCCGCTGTGGCTCCTTACATAACCCCCGCTGTCATTCACACAGACGCCCAAAGAGATCTGTGCACGCTCAAACACACGCATGCATTTGGAGATTACAGGAAATGTAACGGCATGCAGATCCCCCCCCTTTAAAGTCCAATATCAGTTTTTTGCGGCTTGTTGAGTTTTCAACATTTCCGCGATTCCGCAGCTTAAAGCAGAAATTAAAATATTCAAACAAAGCAACAAGTTTCAAACACTTTTCTTTCAAAGACAGTTTTGCTTTCCAAAAGTGAAGAACACCCACTCAGCTTGTGCAACTATTATCAGGCTTTCTGACATGTTTACCACACTCATCAGCATGTTCGCTTAAGCATGTGTGCTTCTTCAGTGTGTACTTTTAGTCCTGAGTCAGTGGCCCTGTGTGCCGTTCTTTGGCCTGTGGTTATTTAGAGGTCAGCACTGATATAGTGAAGCCTTGCAAGAGTGGATTTACAATCTGCTGCCCTGGATAGAGGGTTGAATCCATTTGGCTGACTTCTCCACAGTCAGAAAGGAGGCTTTTCTGTCAACTTTCTTATTTTTTCCATGTTTGTTTGCTTTTACAGAACCTCTAAAATGTTCTTCACCTCTTTATTGTCACTTGTCATGACAAGCTCCACATGCTGGACGTCCATGGATATTTTCTTTTATGGCTGAGTCAGTTCGGTCAGACATCATCATTTTTGTTGCCCAGAAAAAAAAATTGGATTAAAAAAAAAAAATTTTATCAGTCCTATCCAAATGTGTCTTAAACAAAGACAATGAATGACCAACTTTAATAAACCTACAAAGTCATCCCTAACCTCCTTAAATTTACTTGCAGATGTCAGTGGATATCTTTATGGAGCACTCTTTTCGTGTTTCAGAGTAAAATGATTATTTTTATGTCTATGCAATGAAACATTTGTGAATTACACTTCTGGGTTGATGTCATCTTTTACATGTGTTCTCCTTTAACAATGCAGCTTCTTCATTAGTAAGCAAAGAGCTCTGGAGGCTACTTGAACTCATGATGAAATATTTAACTGTGCAGCTCTTCATAAAGTTTAAACAGAGCGTATGCACATCCTTAAAAAGTCTTACATTAATGTGTCTAAAATGAAGCCCCTAAAAACATTCGCTTTAAATATGTTAGTGACAGATCTTAAATTTTATCTTGACAGAACAATTCAGTCTCATATTTTCTATATATATATTTTTTTTCTGGCAGGGCTTTTCTGTCATGCAAATGTTTGAATTGCAAACACACATCTTCATTGCTTTCTCTGACTTGAGGCTACCGGTAACTCATTGCTAACATACCTTTTTTCTAGCTGGTTAGATTTTTTTGTGTCTGTATTGGTTAAGTGCAAATTTATCTCCAGTTGGCTGGATGAAATTTGTACATTTCTGTGGAGAGGTATTAAATTTCATTCAAAAAAGTCTTAAATTTGAGTTGGTAAAACCTGCAGAATCCCTTAACTGTATCAAACCCTTAATCATTAAATATTGACAAACAGCCTAATTCATGTTTTTGTAAGTTGAATGCTTAAGACGTTTTTGCAGCCAGCTGACTGGCAGTGTATGGCAACAGGTGGGGGGAAAGGCAGCACTGCATTCCTTCATACCACCAAAGAAAACTTTTGTCTCTGTTAGTTTCTCTTTTACCCACTGAAAGCACTGTAAACAAACAGTCTGACTCATGAAATATAGTCGCACCATTATTAATAACTGGACAACTCTTATTTCCCTCAAACATCCATCGTGAGACAAAGTCCACCCTCTTTTAGTCCGCCTCTTTTGAAGTTTTGAAACACGTGAGGCATTTTTTGAGATTAATCAAGACAAAAAAAAAAAACTATTCTGCACACTTATGGTTTCAGCATCGTAGTTTATGTGTGCAGGTACAGCCAGGGATTTCTTATGTGTGTCCTGGGCTGTAGAGGACGATAATTATGACATTCTGTGTTGCCGCACGCCTGCGAGGAGCGGACATCAAAGCACGCACATCAAAGCTCTCCGTAATAAAAGAAGAGGCGGGACTAGATATTGATTACAGAAGGTGAACATTAGCAAATCTCCTTCTCTCTTCTTATTTGCCAGCGTCCTCATCTGTTCATCGTTTCCTTTCCTGTGTTTCTTTTTTGTGCTTATGCTTCCCCCGTCCCCTGTGTGCTCTCCGTCCACCCCTCTATCCCTCTTTAATCATTTATTTATTTGCTGATCTCTTTATTTTGCGCTCCTTCAGTTTTAGGGATGCTGCTCCCTGTGCTGGCTGTTATCATCATTCCTTCACACCCAGCCCAGAGCAGCTCCTCCTTTGCTCATCACTGCAGAGATACCTGGGGGCGGGCGGGGTCACGCTGGTCAAATCTAACGGCGTATTGATTCCATTAGATAATTAATGACCCAAGCAAGGGCCGCGGAGGAGCAAAAAAAAGGGGGGGGCGGGTTGAGTGCAAAGGATGGTGTGGGGCGGGGATGTGGATTGTAGATGATGCGAGTGCGAGACGTTCTTCTGGGGAGGGGGTGGCGGACGCCAGGGCCCCTGAGAGTTTAAGAGAACCTTGGGTTGGGAATCAACCAGAACTGTCAAGGTCAAGAGCAGCCGTAGCTTCACTACGGAAGCGGAATGCCGAGCGAGTCGGAATCGCGGGAGGGAAGGTGGAGGGGGGGGGTAGATCTTCATGTCCAGCAGCTGTCGATTGATCAGCGGCTGAAAAATTGTACATTAAAAAGTGTTTTGACTTCCAAATCCTCAGGTCCAACCGCGGCCGTAATGCATGATAAGTAGTTTTCAAGCCCTCCAACCAGAATACCAAACTTCATCTCCCCGGACGCTCCAGACACTCATTTACAAGCACTCAACAACATGAAAGGCAAAGATAGAAAACTAAGTACATCAAATATTCTGCTCATGTTACAGCCAACCATGTTTTCAACATCTTCCATGATATTGAGCGCTCTGTATTTGATAAGAAATTATTCAAAGGAATATCTCACACTGCTGTTGCATGCATGTGCCGTTTTTTTCTACCTTTTACGTTTGATGTAATTAAAGAGGAATGGTCTGCAGAGAACGAGGGGAGAGCTGTCTGCAGATCCTTAGCAGTGAAATGTTTCTATAATGATGAGAATTTGAACAATGCAATTTTTTTTAACTTATTTATGCTGGTGCAGAAATAGAAAAAAAAGTGAAAAGTTGAAGGAATTAGGGTTCAGGATTTGAACAATATGTTACAAATTTTACACATTTTAAGAGTTTTTTTGAGACTCTTAAAATGCAGCTTCATGTTTACTTATTGTGCAACTTTTCATGGTTGTCTTGTTATTTTTGTGAATTTCTGGCTATTTTGTAGTTTATGCTTCACTTTGGTCAACCATTGTTTTAAATCTGCCTTAGAAATAAATGTTGACATGAAAGCAATATGAATAATTTTTATAAAATTTGTGGATGACTACCTGGAATTGCAACTGCAGTGTTACGCATTTGGTGAAATGGAGCCAATTCAAAGGTGCTCAGCATCGCATAAAACAGCCTTAAAAAGAACAAAACAAACAACATACCTCATTTTAATAAGTAAAGTTTCAGGGAAACATCAATATTCACATTGATTAAACTGGGATTGATGTTGTTTGCAAAACCCCAAAACTGTAAGTATGGTTTTCATCGTCATTTTTTCCTATTTAAAGAACTTAATCTACTGCTGGCACTAGGAGAACACTAAGTTCACACTGCAGCCTGAAGTGACCCAATTCTGATTTTTTTGAGGTAATGCGACCTGTATCCGATCTTTTCATGGCAGTGTGAACAGCACAGGTCAGATTCTTTTTCGAATGTGACCCATATCCGACACGTATCCGATTCAAATGCGACTTAACGTTCAGGTCGCGTTCATCCGAACTGAACGTCACTGATTCTCAACAAATCTCACTATTCTGTGTCCTGATACGCGCAAGCGGGAAGAAAAACAACAACCATGACGGACTATATGAGGATTAAGTTGTTAATATGCTGCTCTGGCCGGACAACAACTTCAAATATGTAAGCTAAGCTCCATCGCTAGACTCCATGTTTATTTCCGCAAACAATAGACATTAATACGTAGACCCCTCATGGAGCGGGTCGGCCATATTGAATGTGGAATATATGCCAGTAAGCTAATACAAGTAAATGGCAATCAAAGAAATTACTAAAGAGAGCGTTTCCAACCTTTGATGTGATTACTTAATTGTTTTGGGGCATTTCTGAATAAAGAACACAATGTTTTATTTGATAGAAATGATTCTGATCATTTTTATATTGAAATTGATGAACAGACACACTTTTAGTGTTTTATTAAAGAATATATTTACATAATTCCATAATTTAATGTACTTTTCACATTTCAAGACAAGAAACAAATAATTTTCCTGTATTTATTTTTATACGGTATTGAGAAATGACTTTTGATTTATAAATCAATCATTGTCAAACATTAAACTACATATTTTTCTTACTTTTTTCCAGAGAATAAATATTTATTACAGTATGGCAACTCTGCTATTGACAGCAAAGACTGAAAATAATTCTAATAGAGAAAATAATTTTTATTTCATTACAAAAGCTACATTATTACACTAATACTTCAGATTGAGATATTTAAAAATAAACAAAAAGTGAAAGAATAAAACATTTATTTATTATACTGGGAACACTGGTCACAGGCAGGACTTCAGTCTGCTGGTCACACTGGGAGAACTCCAATGACTTCTGAGACGTCCTGGTTCACAGGCTAAGCCGCAAACGCTGAGCACTTCTTCTTTTTATGGCGGTTGGCAGCACACTTAGAACGCTGACGTTATTGCGCCCTCCAATGCGCATGCGGGACACTTTCAGGTCGTTTGCCCGTTCACACTGCAGAACGCATCGCATTTACTGGCAGTGTGAACGGCCCCGGCAAAAAAATCTTAATTGCCAAAAAATCTGAATTGGGTCACTTCAGGCTGGTCACTTCAGGCTGCAGTGATGATAATTAAGGTGTTTCTGTTTATTTTAAACAATAAACTAATTTATTGTGGGCTTCTGAGCAGTACAACTGCACTTAATGTAAACGGTGTTATAACTTTTACTGACAAAAAGACAAATTTATCATCACTGCAATAAATAACCATAAAAATATAAACCGCATTGCCCAGTACTAACAGAAGTACTGGGCAAAAAACATTTGCAACAACTTTTAACATTTGTTCTATTTATTAAATTTTTGTTAAATTTGTAGATGAAACAAACTACCACATAACTATTAGAATCAATAAAAATAGAACAAGTTGCTCACGTACAGATATAATATTCTGCTCAATGGACATAAAAACCAAACATAATTACCAGTTGTTGAGAGTAAGTGATAAATTCCTGGACATTTACGACACAATTTTCCTCTCCTAGACCTTATTACTTCAGCTGCTAACTTGTTTTCTGTTTTCACTTCACCAGAAAGTAAGAATCTAAATTCTTAATTTTGAGATACAGAAAAGCAAAGAAACAGAAATAAGAAACAGGTGTTTGTGTTTTTTTTTTCATTTGAGGTCTAACTCTATACAGTGCCGAAAAGATTGACTATTTCTCATGTGTTTTTTTGGAAAGTTTACCACTATATCAACAATAACCTACTGTTTTGAAAAGAAAACTGAAGTTCATATCACCCATACCTATACAGCATGCAATAAATGGATAAAAAAAGTTGAATAAAATATTTTTTATGAATAATTCTGCAGAATTTTGACAAAAAATTAGAAACAAAAAACCTTCAGAAGCGAAGTCCTTGTTGTTTTCTGCAAACTACTGGCTTGCACAGACTTGTTTCTGCTCTTCACCTTCGCATGACTGCAGTGTGCATGTAATCTCTAGTGGGCAATGAGAGCTCCTGTGCCTCTGCATTCGCAGTCTTGGCCAGACTCTGTATTGGGCCCCAGGGGTTGTGGAGATGAGGCATAAAACAACCATGCCCCTACCTAGGGGAGCTGGTGGCAAGGCGGCGGGGCTGTTGTCTGTCGGCGTGCTGTTTGACTTAAATGTGTTCATTTGCCTTAACTCCTGACTCCCTACGGGGAGGGGCAGCTTGGGGAGGAGGAGGGGCGCGCTAACGAACCTCTGACAGCTGGAGGCCCTAATTAAACGTCCCCGCTGAAAATAAACAGAGCCGGAGCCAAGCGGGCAGCAAAGAGTGGCTTGCGAACGAGCGTTCGCTCGCGGTGCCCTCCTCTCTGTTGCTGTTGACACATTGCCAAGAGAGCATGACTTTATAGGGCGGGAGTCTCAAAGGCACCCTCACATACACACACATACGCAACACTAACGAGTATATAGCGCAGCCGCAACACATTTCGAGCACCTGCGGTCACACTTGATGGGAGTCGATCTCCACAGCTGTGAACGCAGTATATTTTTTTACTCCTGGTGCTTACAGGAATCGCACCTTGCTTGTCCTATATGTTTCCCGCTGCGCAGCAGCAGAATAAAGCAGCCCGGCTCGATTGGAGGGATTGGGGGTGTCTCACACTCCGTCTAGCTGGATGACATGTCTACATTCAGCCTGTTGTGCTGCAACGGCTAGCCCGAGCATTAGCAGTCAATGTGGCGGGGTCCATTTGAGCGAGTGCATTAATGGGCCGCCCAACCTGCGACAAGGTTATGAGGCTGATTGAATAATTACTGTGGAGGCTCCTGTCCATTACGGCCCCGTGCCCGCTCAGATAGAGGCAGACTCAGTGAGAGATGCAGAGATAGTTTGAGACAGAAAGATGGGGAGGGCAGATTAGATAAGCACAGATAGGGTCAATTAAGAGATAAACACACAGGTATGGGCTGGAGGCTGGCTGTGTATTGTGTGTGTGTGCGTGCGTGTGTATGCGTGTGTGTGAGCGTGAGGCTGTGAAAACGGTTTCCTGTCTGTGTCTCCTTTTGATCCCTCCATCCAGCCCCACACAGCCTAATTTGGCATGAAGAGCATTTATCCAGGTGAGGCAGAAAAGGTGACAAAGGTGAAGTTGTTACAGAGGTGCTCTGCCCTCCGCTTGACCCTGTCGACTTGCCCAGATTCCCAAGGAAAGGGATCTGTCGGCGTCCCTCTTATGGGATTAAAATATATAGGCTCGCTGTAGGTGAATGAATATGATGGCAGTGGGAATACTTTAGAAAGAGCTTAATGTAAGGCCGGAAAATTAACCACGTTTATCCAACAGTGGTACCAACATGACACGGGCCGTTGTGAAATTGTTCTGTACAATAGAATTGGTTTATACTACTTGTTATGCCTTAGGAAAAATCTAAAATGTAGGATCAACCCCAAATAAATTGAGTAGTTAATTTACAGTGTTTATTGTGCAGAATGTTTCATTTTATTTTCTAAAGCTCTGCAAGTATACCAAGGTGATATTCATTGAGATATCTGCCCGTTTAGCCCGTCTGGAGTCCGTTTGCTGAAACAGTTGTTCTAATAGGAGTGATTGGTTTCACTGATTTAGTTTCCAGACCATGTCTACCTCTGTTTTATCATTGTCACATTTTTTTCCAAACAGAAAAATTTAGTTTTTCTTGTAAGCGAGGAAATAGTGAAGCACTGGCAGGACCCATCAGCAGCTTCCTCACTCTAAGCTGTAGAAAACTTGATCTGGTCGGTCTGGCTCTCCGTTTGGCAACTCATTGAAAGGCATTTAAGTCAACTTTTTAAAACCTTAATAAACCTCGGTTCTGAAACTGACACGATTGAATTTTTTTTTTCACAAGATATTAAATGTAATTTCAAAGAGAAGCAGCACAAACACAAATAATTTATTATTCAACTTTAAAAATTTCTGAAGAATATTGCGATTACGTTGCAGCTTTTTCATCATTTTCAAAACTAGGATTAATTGTAAAAGTTTAAATTACGGTGTGTGCTGTGGTGGCAAAAGGGTTAAGCACAACCCACATATGGAGACCTCAGTCCTTGATGCAGTTGTCGCAGGTTTGATTCCCGGCCTTGGCGACCTTTGCTGCATGTCTTCTTCTCTCATTACCCACTTTCCTGTCAATTAACTATCAAATAAAGGCCACTAGAGCCAAATAATATCTAAAAAAAAAATTTAAATTACAAACCGTTATGAGATTTTCTCTGGATGCTGATGGTGAAATTAAAAGTTTCATACTATTTACAAAAAAAGCGAAAATGTAGAATACTGACCAGCTTAATTTACCTTTTAGAAATTCTGCTCTTCACAGAGTAACTTAGCTACAATTAGCTGGTTAATTGGTTGCGCTATGTGCTGTGGCAGTCAGCCTACAATCACTCCACTAACCAGTTGGAGTGATTGATGGTGGAGCCAGAAACAACTAAATTTTTCTTTCTTGCAAGGAGCTAAAAGTGTAAGATTGTTGTTTCTGCCAGCTGAGTGCCAGTGCACAGCAACAAGTGCCACCCAGGTGAACTCCAGAACTTTCTCCGTTATCTCACACGAGAGACGCTGCCACTTCTTTTTTCTTACATGTAGTCGTGTGCCATAGAGATCCAGGTTTGATTGTGAATGACTCAGCAGTTCTCTCCATTAATAATAATAATAATAATAATAATAATAATAAATAATAATAATAATAATCAATTTAATTTATAACGCACTTTTCATTAATAAAAATCTCAAAGTGCAACACGGTGCAGCCAAAAACAAATAAAATCAGCAATCAAAAACAATAAAAAAAAGACAGTCACTTAAGGGTGGAGTAGGCTTGTCTAAAAAGAAAGGTTTTCAAGCCAGTTTTAAAATCGGACAATAATTGCGGGGCTCTCAAATAGTCCGGGAGAGAGTTCCATAGACGAGGAGCAGCCACAGCAAATGCTCGATCAACCATAGTCCATTGTAAAATAACCAAACTAAAGTCAGAAAAACCTGACCACCTCGCTCAGGTAGTCAACTTCTGTCTGTATTTTGTGGATTATTAAGCTCTGTTACTGTATGTCATACAGCTGAAGTTTTAAATATTTATGCGAATGCATACAACATCTGTGCCCACAAAGGCCAGCTTTTACATGGCTGACCTCGGATCATGTCAGAAATAGACATCCTACTTTTCTGCTCTTCCCTTTAGCTGCTTAAAGACAGAATAAAACAATAAAAGATGACCCGATCTCTCTCTTTCTTTGTGAAACTGATTATTGACTTGTCTGCCTTTGAAATCTGTCCAAGAAGATTTCTCGCTTGCATTTAATGTTGGCTGTTTAAGGTCAGATTTGCGAAATGATATCTGCCAAACCTGCCCGGCTTCTGCTGACCCCTCTTAGCCGAGGTCAGCATAGCCATGCTCGAACTCGAGACATAATCCATTTTCCTTTGCCCTGGCAAAGCTCTACTGACTGATTGTGCTGACCCAGCCAGCCTGAAGGAAGAGGGAGATAGAGACAGAAAGGCAGAGAGTGAGAGAGAGAGGGGGCATGTGAGGCCCAAGGGCATGACACCGAGGTGCTGGGGGCCACAGCAGCCCTTTAAATGTCAACACAGCACAGAGGGGAGGCAAACTGTTGAGGAGCAGAGCGGCGTTTGAGGACCACGGAGAAAACTGGCAGATTTTATGACAGGAGTTTTGAACGTTGGCACAATACAGCAAACAGAGGAAGTGGACAATGTGTTTTGTCCGCAGAGATATTTGGTTGAAACCACAGTCACTAGTTTGGAAACTTTTTTTCCCGTGAATGGGGCATTTAGTGAGGTCATTCTGTGCATATTTGCGAACGCTTTTGTCCTTTTGGAAATGTATACATATTCTATTTTACTTTAGAGTTGATAAATCAACAAAAAAGTAGTGCGTAAATGTGAGGTGGAAGGAAAATTATGCTTTGTTGGCGAAGTTTTTTTTACAATTAAAACTCTGGAAAAGGGTTGAAGACAAAATCCATTGTTGAAAGAAAGACAATAAGTCCAATTTTCACTTTGTCATAAGCCAGGAAAAACAGCAAACACATGGAAGAAGGTGCTCTGGTCAGATAAGAGTGTTTTGGCCTACATGCAAAATGCTACGTGTAGCAGAAAACCAACAGCACACTTTACCCTGAACGCACCATAATGTTGGGAAACATGGCGTCCTAGGGTAGAGATAAGTTTTCTGGAGCATAGACAGGAACATCGTAAATAGTTGATGCAATGTACAACCGTGACACTTATTTCTCTCTCTCTCTTCTTTCTTTTTGTCTCTCGTTCTCTCTTTCTTCTCCAAGATCAGCCCCATCTACCATTTCCATCATATGACCATACCCTTTATTCGATGTTTCTGAAATTCAAAACACAAGAACATTCTGCATGAAGATCCAAACACAGATCAAATAAAGTACGTAGCACTTTTCCAACCGCATTTGATGAAAATGTGGAAAATAAATGTTTATTTTATTATTCCACTTCCAGAACAACAGCTAGAACTGATGAGAGTAAAACCCATCGCTAATCACAGATCAATTGATTGGTGCATCTTATTACAAACTGTAATACGTTTTGTCGACCAGCTGTCCATAACCTTGAGGTGTTTATTAGCAGATAAGTCACAAGCATGTGTAGATAAAGAATGTGTCGCTTCATGTAGTTGTAGCCACGGTGCTTTTTGAGAAGCAGTAAAGACCCAAATGAAAGTACAAAAACATGCAAAAATGAACATTTTGCATAATAGGTCCCCTTTAAAATAATTACTGCAAACATGACGAATCTTGGGAGATCTTGCATTAACTCCCTGGAAAAATAACCAAAGAAAAGAAAAGAAAAAGGGAAAAATATCAGGCCTAGAAAAGACTGTCTGCAGCAGACGAACTGTATTTTAAAGAGATTTCCCTAAGGAATACCTGGGAAAAAATATAGTGAAGACCTGAGACAGGACCTTAGAGATGCACCTGGCCCTTCACTTCATCCATCTACTGTATGCCAAGTTTCCAGCAAAGAGTCCTTTGGGAATCACCTTGTAGGTGCAAAAATCCAACCTCCATGTCTGTCAAACTGTTATTTGGGGAATTTCTATAGAGTCAGCAATAAAAATTAGGACAAAATGTAAGTTTTTGTTAATAGTAACGTGCCAAAAGATCCAAGTAAAGTGTCAGTTCTTCTCGTACTATGCAAAAACATCAAACGCATTTTAGACAAAATCACGAAAGCTTACAGTACGTAATAAATTTCAGATCCTCAAACTCGAATGTGTGCTCTCTGCTCATAAACTTTAAGTAGATCATGAGGATTTTATGGCAAATATTGATGACTGAACCAAGGTCACTTGGTTAATTTACTTCTTACACTTTACCTGTTTCTCGTGAATTTCCAGGTCTGAGTCTGTCGCAATCCGAACCGACCGCAGCCTTCGTTAAGGAGCAGCGCCCGGCGCTGTATTGGAGCAAGCATGGCAAGCATGCCGTTTGTCAGCGAGGGGAAATGTGTGAGTGTGGAGTGGGATTTCCTTCAAGGACTTCTCGCCAAACCTCCTACACTACCCTGGTAAGACCCTCCAACCCACACACACACGCACGCACGCACACACACACACACAAACACAGTATATCTATCTATATATTTCTATCTTCACTCTGCAAAAGCACAACATCTTACCAAGTGTTTTAGTTTCTAGTGCAGTTATCTTTGTCCATTTAAAATAAGACAAAACTAATTTAGAAGTCACTTTTCAGGTTTATGGGAGCTTGCTTTAAGTCAATATTTTTTAATATAGATGAAAAAGTATACAGTTATATGTTCCACTGACTCATAACTAGTACTTTTTCATCTTTATTAAGGAATTATTGACTAAAATCAAGCTCCTATGTTTTGCTGAAAAGTTACTTGTAAGTTAGTTTTGTCTTATTTTAAGTGTCCTAAGATATTTGCCCACCAGAAACTGGATCAAAAGTACTCAGTGAGATTTTGTGTTTTTGCAGTGAAGGACTTTGCATTGACTTCCACTAATTTTTAATTAATTTCTGTAGCCCAACCCTGGCCCTGGCCCCAAACCCAACAATTACAAGTACATGTCTAACTCTAAACATCACCTAAACTTAATTTGCACCCGAGTCATAAACCTAACCCCCAACCCAAAACCAGCACCTCACAATGTAAGTATTTGTCGGACAAATGGGCTTTGCAAGATGAGAAATGCTAACACACACACACACACACACACACACACACACACACGCACACACACACACACACACACAACACACACACACACACGCACACACACACACACACACACACACACACACACACACACACACACACACACACACACACACACACACACACACACACACACAGACCAATATAAGCCTGGGAGCATGCCCATGAATTAATCTCCACAAGGTGAAATCCATGGGTTGACACCCTTGCACATACTGACAGCCTGATAAAGAGTTCCCCTTCAGTGAAACACAATACAGAAGACGTAAGTCTGTTTTGCTCAGCACTACATTTCACCTGCGCCGGTGCTCACCTGCCAGTTCTGTCAGACACGGGACCCCCTGCACCTTCCCCTTAAAGGAGATTAAGTAAATTTGGCAGGAATTATTAATGGGCAGTCATTTACAGGCGGATATAAAAACTAAGCAGAATCAATGTGTGCGTATTGATTGTTCTCGGTGGCTGGGGTCGAGGCAGTATAATAATGAGATGTTACACGGGCTGGCAGCATGAGTCCACACACACTCGCAGGGAGACGCACCGATTTCACTTGTTGGGGGGGGGGAGAAATACAGCAGCTGTGCCACCTGATTAAGATATAACCATATCTGCACACACGAATTTAACACACCTTTTATTGCACGCGCACGCTGGAAATCTCGGCGCAAAAACCCCATAGACACAAGAGAGAATATCACGCCCGTGTACACACAAACACTTTATTCCAGCGCTGCACTGACACAAATTGTGAAGTGGCTGTGACAACATAATTCCACCACTCAGGCCCCATTGAGGAGAGTCAATACCCAATCACAGAGACAGGCTACCTGAGCCCCGGCTCCCTCCACCCAGCCCCCCGCTCTCTGTCACTCTGCCCCTCCCTCCACTATTGATCCCTCAATCACAGCTACAGCTCACTAGCCCGGGACCAGATGAGGGAGAAGCAGAGGCTTTAGACGGAGGGAGGGAAGGGAAAGGAGCGATAGGCAGGGGAGAAATTGTGTGCACAGGTTCACATATGGATTTTAGAGCAAATAGTATTATTAGGACTCTGGTCGAGTGGATAAAAGAAGAGGAGAGTTTGTAATTATCAGGCTCGTCTTCAGGTGATTGTTTCTCTGCAGCAACTGGATCCAATAAAACTATGTATTCATTTTTTTTTTATGAGTACAAATGCGGACATTCGTTATACAGATTCATTCATTCATCAAACTTGTGACAGTACGAAACCGAAACCGATGCTACTTTACAGTTTATTTGGAAAAGTCTTTGTACTTTTGAAGATTTTTCAAAAAAAATTTTACAGCTAATGTTGTAAAAATCTGATTCATCACATCCTTTTAAAAAATCCAATGTGTTTTGTTAGCTAAAACTCTTTTTGCAGGGAACTATTTCAGGTTTAAAATGAATACTGTACAATCGTACAAGTGTTGATGAATGATTCATATTAATCACATTATGTGCCATAAAACAACTGCTCTAAATAAACACTGACACAGACTGGAAGACATCACACACACAAAAGAAATCCTGCAAAAAAAACAAAAAACTTTTTCATTTGTTGCTACGTTTTGTTACTGAAAGCCTTTTAGGTTTAAAATAAATTCTGTACAAGGTAACCCACAGCTTCAATGGAATAGAAATCAAAGACTGACTAAAAAATAGCAGCACAGAGATTAGAAGAAAAGCTATTTCACAAAGTTAAACAAATCACTTTCCACCAAATGACTCACTTTTTTTAGGCTTGTATAGAACACTTCATAGATAGGAGAGAGAGAAGGGTAAGACATGCAGCTAATGGGTTGAGACCAGGAATCAGACCCAGGACAACCGTGTCCAGGACTACAGCCCCTCAACATGGTGCACACACACTATCAGCTGAGCCGTCCAGCACCAAATGTTAGTCAATCTTTGACAAAGTAAAAGTTCATCCTCCTTTTGTCTATCAGCTAAATCGTAGCTTTCACAAACCCAGTTTTGATATCGCAATATCTGATCCATAATGACATTGAGCTAAAAGTTAATTTCATACAATACCTCTTTGTTTTCTAATCATTGTGGCTTGATTGTCAATTTATATCAATTTGACATCAATTTCCTGCGCTGTTTTAGAACTGTAGTCCGACTGTAGTTTCAGCAATAGCAGTGGAAGAAGTGAACAAAACCGTTCACTTGATATTGAATTTACATTAACAGTGAGCTTCTTGGCCTCAAGCGCATTAGCTACGTCACAGGCAAACATTAGTGATTGGGTAAAATTTAACACCTCTACACAATCCACGTCATGAGGAAGCAATCATTTCTCAGACCCTCTGGACAAAGCAAAGTGTAGTACAAGGGCACAGGTCATTACCAGGCTACTGTTAAGACCATCATCCAAAAATAACAACTCCCATAATCCTTATATGAATCTGCAAACAGGTGGAAGAAGTTTTGAACGTCTCCAGATTAAGTGTAAAGCACTATATGTGATGAAAACAATAGCATAAAGTGGTCTGAACGGCCCACACTGTTGGTGAAAGATTGCTGTAGCCGCATTATGCTGGAGAGATGCTTTTCTTCATCAGGGACACAGAAGCCAGTCAGAGCTAATGGGAAGCTAAATACAAGACAATTCTTGAAGAAAGACTTTGAAAGTGGTCAAACAGATTGAGGTTGAAGTTCATTTTCCTGCTGGAGAACAACCCTAGACACACGACAGATTAAAGCAAACGTGCGTGTTAGAATGCCTGCCCAAAGTCCTGACCTAAAACCAAGTGGGATTCTGCAGGAAGACTTGTTCACAGATACTCTGCAGATACTCTACTGAGCTTAGGCTATTTTCCAAAGAAGAATTGGTAATAATTTCAGTCTCGCTACAGTATGTGTGCAGATGGTGTAGACATATCGCTAAACACTTGCAGCTGTATTTGCAGAAAAAGGGAGTTTTCTAAATTATTGACTTTGAGAACCTGACAAAATGCATACCACACTTATTAGCTTTTGTGTACAATGAAACCAAACTAAGTGTTATCATACTAAATAATGGACTACGAGTTGAAAAACCTTATGCTACCAGATCTAGAACTCAAACCATGTAGTTGGAAAACCATATAAATGGCCAAAAAGAGACATCCACGCTAGTTGCTCTGATTTTGAACATCAGTTTATAAATTTTTATGGGTTTTTTTTTCTCTCTTGATGCATTTATTTGTCCATAAAGTTTCCTTTAGTCTCTTGCTCAATCTACTTGTAATACACTTGTGTTTGTTTCTCAGTCTCCAGAACCTGCGTAAAGAGAAATCTCGCAATGCAGCTCGTTCTCGACGGGGGAAGGAGAACTTTGAGTTCTTTGAGCTGGCTAAGATGCTGCCTTTGCCAGGGGCCATCACGAGTCAGCTCGACAAAGCGTCAGTCATTCGGCTGACTATCAGCTATCTACACATGCGCACCTTTGCAAGCCAAGGAGACCCACCGTGGAGCCCTCTGCTGGAGGGAGACAACTGCAGCAAAGGTAAGTTAGAAACCAAGAAACCTAGATTAATCCCAGACTCAGTTGTGTTACAGTTGTAAGTTTTGAAACTGAAAGGATTTATGAGTTCAGCAAGTGCCACCATCCAGCAACTTTTGGATGCGTCTCCAACACACCTGAATCAAATGAATGGTTGGTGACCAGGACCTTTGCAAAGCTTGCTGACATGCTGCAGTTCAGCCCTGTGATCCATGCTTAGAGCAGGAAAAGTTACAGGACACTTTGAGTTTCCATCAGTATTTATTTTATGTGCATTTCAGGAACAGTTGATGGTCCTGGCAAAATTTTAAATATCTTCCTCAATTTCGCAAAAAATATTTTCTTGGCTGCTTGAGGTGGTTTTTGGCTTTTTCATAAAAAGGTAATGTGCAAAAGGGAAAATGGAAGCACATATACCGGTTAAGTTCTGACGTAGCAAACTTTACCATCAACTGGTAGGTTTGTGCCCCTTAGAGACAAAAAAAACTGTGAGAAATTTCTAAGTCCCCAAGTGATAAGTCACTTAGTGTTTTCTAAATTCGTCATAGTTTACAACTTGTGCATCTTGTTCATTACACCTATCCATATCATCAACCTCTGACAGAAATTTATGTTTTGCTTAACCTGGCTGATTCGCTCCTAACCAGTAAATGGAAGGACGACTTATTCGCACTTTCCTTTTTGTTCTATTTTGTGACATTTCAAAAGTTTGCATGACAATCTGTCAGCTGCGACAGACTGGCGACCTGTCCAGGGTGACCCCGCCTCTCGCCCGGATCGTTAGCTGGAGATAGGCACCAGCAACCCTCCCGACCCCACTAAGGGACAAGGGTGTAAAGAAAATGGATGCATGGATGGATGGATGGACAATCTGATGGAAACAAAACTGAAAGGCACACGAAGGTTCGAGTTGCAGACCCCTGGCCCAGAAAACACAAACTCAAGAACAAAACATGCAATCATATTCCTTTGTTTCAGATTTGATGTATTCTTTGTGTAGGGATAAAGATGAGTCAAAGTTGATGTGTTGCAGTCAAGGCAGTAAAAAGGTCAAAGTGGCTTTTGCTTGTGTGTAAGCCAGAGACGCTCCAACCAGCAATCGTGTTGCTGCAACTCTTGCTGTTAGGAAGGAGACTCCTCTGTTTACAGAAGAGGTCAAAGTTTCCTGGTACCGGTCATTTAAGCATGTTTTGACTAGACCCCCTAAGAAGATGCTTGGAATCGAGTCTAGACTTTTACCGTTTTTCTTACCATACTGAATTAGTGAAAATCTGTTAGTTAATTTGTTTGTGACTGTTGTGAACTTGCTGTGATCAGATCTGATTGCTTATTTTTTTTGCTAAGTTCCTTGTAAGAACTTTCTCATCAGAATTAAATCAGTTATAAGCAGAGCAATAATCAATAATGAAAACAGCAGTCTGACCTTCCAGATGTGCAACCTGTGGAGACTTTGAACCTTGGATGAATTCTCCTTGGTTCCAACCAAAGAAATTAAATAATTTGCAAGTGTTTTTTTTGGGGGGGGGCGGGGGGTAATGAGATGAATAAATTAATTTATCAGTGAGCAGTTGTTAATTTTTCTTCCATAATTGTGAAAGTTTACACAGTTTTTTTCCTAAAATAATAAAGCAGAGATAATTGTGCTAACAAAGAATGCAAACCCTTTGGAGTATGTTTTCTTTGGCTTGAGTCTCTCTCTTGGTCAGCTGGTCATTTACTCAGTTTAGTCATTTTAATTACATTGGATGTATTAGAGCACACAAACATGCTGCTTTGCATGGCTTTAAATGCACCACATGTGCATATGAAAATGCATACTTTTCAAAGCAGTGCATGAGTATCAATCTAATTTATGGGTTGCGTGTTTGAAAGGGGAAAAAAGAGAGAAGCAGATGACACACAGAAAGGGAGGATACGATTGGTGCAAATTGTAATTACAGAAATTAACTACATAACGAGGACAGTGTAATTATACAGCCCATTTAATTGCTGCCATTACTGAGGGGAAACGATGTAGCTACAATACAATTAGAAATGTGTGTTTGTGTGTGTTTGAATGTGCGTCCTCGCCTGATCAAAATTAATTGGAGTATTTGAACAAACGCTATCCATGTTGGTGTAAGACTTTTTTTGTAGAGGCATGTAGGATGTCGTACGGCAATATGTACTGCAATTTTTTGAGCAAAGTAGGTAGAACAATAACAACCAGGACAGTAGTTGCTTCACGTCCTGGAGCAGCTTGTAGAAATCACAGATTTTTAACATAATTCAATTAATTCTTTTTAAAAAATGAATATGTACAAAACAAGTATGTACAAATTCACTGTATCTGCACTAACATTTTGAAAAAGAAAAAAAAATTTTCTGCTCAAATATAAAAGAGTAAATGTTCTTAATTTGTGCTTCTCCTTTGTTCGTCGGACGTTTGACCAGACATGCCTGAGGCAGTTTCCACATAGTGCAGTTTTCTAGATTTGGATTAAGACTAATCAGGTTCTTCGTTGGACCCTCGTCCACTTCATCTACACCCAGTTAATGGGCAGTAGAGCAGAAAGTGGCTGCTGCTGCAAACCTCATCTATTGTGACCATTTTATCTTTAATTTCTTGATTTAGTTTTTTATTTACCCTATGCATGTATGGGACTTTGCGTAAAGTTGCGTCTTTTTAAAATATGCCTTAACTCTCTGGACTTGTCCTTGCTGAAGGACAAACCAACCTACTGATGCATTGATATTCTATTTTAAAATAAATAAATATATTAACATAGACAAATGAGCCTCATAATCTTTCAAAAATCAGCCTGAGGGATAAATCCTGTCATTGTGCCATTGAACAATCTCCATCACAACTATTTACAGCAAAAATACAGAGCAATAACTAACAAGCTCTGATGTTTAGCAACATTTTATTTTGATGTTAATAATTATTGCTATGCCACAACAGGTATTCTTGTTAGCTTTTGCCGGCTTTGTAAGTTTGTGAGTTTGTGGGTTTGTGAGTGGGAGTGCACCAGGCGTCGTTTACCTCTTTGACATCTCAAGATGTAAATAATAAATAAAATTTACTATTATTGTTATTATTACCCAAGGCATCATTCATGCAAGGGCCACTACTTGCATCTTGTCGTAATAAAAAATACATTTATGATAATTGTCACGTGTACGTTTACTGTCAAATGTTCCACATCCACATGTAGCTCATGTCTGAAAAATGTGTTTAATTTGTTAATCACGTTTTAGGAGGGGCTGTGGGAAGAATCGTTGCCTTACAATCACAAAGTTGATGGTCTGATTCCAGCTTCCTCCTCTGCCATATGTCTCTGTGCCCCTGGGCAAGGCAATTAGCACCACGTTGCCCACTGCTCTGCAGATCTCTGTGCTGCTATTGTGCATAAAATGGCAACGAAGTGAAAGTCAGTTAGAGCCAAGTGCGCGAGCGTGTCAGTATTTACTGTGAAGGTCAAATCTGAATCGAGTCAAAACTGTTGGGGAAAAAAAAATATTTTTCTTGATTTGTTTTTTCTTTTCTTTATAGACTTTCAACATGGTAACATCAATAAGTGGCATTAATAACCTGTCCCTGCAAAAAAAAAAAAGACAGTTTGAAATATAATTTAACACGTATAGATCCAGTTAGTACATTTAAATACAAGCAAAAATACAATTTATTTTACTAACTTTATCGCTACATCGTTGGATGTTTTCAAATCAAGGACAGTACGTCAGACAGCGTTACTTGCTAAGGACAAAGCGGCCGTCGTTTTGTATGTAAGCGTTCTAGCCACAGGCAATCTGCGAAGGGTTTTTTTTTTTAAAGGCCTTTATTCTGTTACCAAGAGGGAAATTTACTACTCGTTTATAGTATTTTACAGTATGTTTTTTCACCTAACAGACATAAAGTGAGACCATGTCTATGTCTAGAGTATTTGGGCAACAGCTGATGGATCTGGAGGGATTTATTTATGCTTAGTCATCCATGCTGTGTGCAATGTTTGCTTTATTTCCATATGCAGCACACTTTAGCTGCAGCCTCAGGACTCTGCTCTATGTCTTTGTTCATAAACTGCTGTTCAAAAAAGGAGAAAGAAACTCCTTAAACAAAGTTGAACAATTGTTTTTAGAGTAAATACTGCATATTGCATCTACCACATGAAAATTACTGGTTACTTCTGCAAACAAGATTCCCACTCCCGAGTTTCTCTAAGATCTGTTGTCTACGCAGCCAGGATCTGATATCGGAAGTATGATTTTTTAATGTTTAAGGAGTATTTCAAGCAGGCTGCCGTGCCATGAGGTCGGCACTAAAAATGGAAAGCTAATTTGGACATCAGTTCCAACAAGTCTACCCAGGATGCATTGGCAGGGTTTTAAGTGTGATGCATGACTTTAATTCCGTTAGTGGAATGTGGTCGGAGATGTGGCTGAAAGGGAAGCGAGGCCGGAGAGGAGGGGAAGGGACAAATGTGGAGGGAATAAAGACAGAAAGAGGCTGGAGGAAAGAGGGGCGGAGGGCGGCGGTGGGGATTGTGAGAAGGGAGGTGGCGCAGGAGGGGGGTCGCATTCCTCCACATTCCCTTTTGGACGGATTCTGGATGGACGAGGGCCAGCGGAGAGGGAAGTAAGGTGGAAGGCTGGAGGAGAGAAGAGGGATGGAGTGGGCAGGAGAGGAGGGGCCAGAGTGGCTTTTGTCTGCTTCCCACGTTTCAAAGCCAGTCTTGAAAAATGAATAGACAGAGGAAAATCAATTGCATGACCTTCACAGAGAGGAAAGACAGAAGGAGAGATTGAGAGAGCGACGGAGGAAGAAAGATGGAGGAGAAGCAGAGTATGGAAGGAGTAAACAAAAAGGAAAGGCTAAAGGCAGGAAGAGTAAAATGACCCTTGATGTACATTCCTGTTGTGTGTGTTTGTGACTCTGTGTGCATGTCTGCGTGCGCATTCAAGGACTTGTTGAAATAATTTATATTTCAATAACACTTTATTGAATAAATTTTGCTTTGGGGGACACTTTTCCTCTATTTCCTGCTTTTTATAAATGTCCCATTGTAACGTAAGCCAGATTTATTTCAACCAAAACCTTTTCTAATATTTCTGGGGTTATTGAGAGCACAGAAAAGCATCAGCATCAATAACCCATTAGTGGTTCCTACAGAGATCTAAGATTAAAATTAAAGTTTCATTTTTATCCATTTTCCCCTTTGACTTTATGTTCAGAAAAAACGTTTTCTAAAAGAGAAACAATCTGGAAAGAAAAACGGCTTCTAAGATATTTTTAAATAATTTCTTCGAATTCAGTAAGTTACATGGACTAAGATGACTGTGTTCAAACAATTTTATGATATTGTAATAACTTTCTATGGTTAATGTGGTATACTTCGTGGTGTATCTGAAGGAAAACATCTTAAACACACTGCTTCCCATTGTGATGTCACGGAGAAATCTTAAAAAATCATCCAAGAAATCTGAAAGAGGATTGGTAATCTCCAGATGTTGCAAATCCTGCGACACAATGTCTAGGTACCTGAAGGTGCAAAGTTCATAATAAACAGCGTGAGGATGTCGCATCATTATCATGTTCAGGAGGAAAATGGGGATAGATTATTTTAGTAATTGATTATGCTGACGATTAATCCAAAATGAACATAAAAAGCCCGATTGGAGTTTGTAAAGGAACGTAATTTCTGGAGAAGTGTCAAACACAGAAATCAAAATTTCTGTGTTTGGCTGTGACGGCCGCTGTTAAATTTGGAGGACTGACTAAGTATTAAATAACAATTAATAATAATTAATTATTGTTGACAATTTACAATAATTCCCAATTTATTGTGAGAGCTTTATAGAAAGGTATCCAAAACATTTGAACCACATCGTGTGGCTTAGAGGCATTTCTGCCAAATCGTGATGTGAATTTCTGACGTAGAAGAAAGTGAAGGCAAAACAACTTCTTTAAGATGCTTTGGAAACCTCTTAGCAGTTCTAGTTGAAAAATGAACATGTCTATGTGACTAGACAAATTATATATTTCCATTTATAAATCAGATCTGTTGGTTCTCAAAAAATCATTGAAACGCCATTTGTTGATTTTCCCAATATAAATAAACTGAAGTGAAGCTGAATCTAGAATGTGAGCAGACGTTTTGTGTCTTTTTTATACAGTAAGTGAAACGGTTTAAGTTGTCCAGTAATTTTAATGGTTTCAAACAGCTTATTAGATAAATGTTGATTTGAACATAACTTATATATATAACTGCATAATTTGAAGCAGTTTAGTGTGTGTTTGTGTGCATGATGAAATAATTTGGCGTTGGATTGAAATCTTCAATTAAAAGTAAAAATTCTTTGGAGAAATCAAACTTCAGCTTCAGGCTACATATTTCCATCTGTGTGACATGTCTCATTAAGAAGCTTCCCAGGCAAATTAAAAGAAAAATATTCTACTTTTAGGACCATTTGTCCCTTTTACTTTACCGACATAACATTTTTAAGAGAACGGATTCATAACAAGTTGCATAATAAGCCCAAATCAGACTGAAATAAAGGACCACCCACAGCATTAAAAAAATGGAGATGAATAAAAGTAAAACTGGATGTCTTGTTTTGACACCAGATGTACAAGGTTGCACAGTGTTGCAACTCATTCAGTTTACTTTTTTCTCCTTTTAAGCAATTTAGACATTTAAGCATTCAAACATGGTTATAAAAGATGAGATGTGAGGTTCAGAAGCTGAATCACATGGTTAATTCGTTTGATTTCTCCCTAAACTCACAAACAGATACTCTTTTATATTGACTCATAATAGTGTTACTATTATATAAAAAAACTGAAATGACAAACTAGAAACAGATGTGATTCAGTGCAAATCACCCAAATGTGGTGATTGAAAAAGATATACTAGTTAGTCTGCAACTAATAGTTGATTATTCTGACGATTAATCGATTTGTAGGATAAAGAAATTGGCCACTTAAGCCATTTTTTACTAGAAAGGCACTCACAGATGCAAATGAGCAAATAATTAAATTATTCTTTTAAATAAGAAAATAAAAATGTTATAATATAGCTTTCTTGTAGGGCCCTTTAGTGTTTCCCTTAGCAAAGGATGCATCTGCTTACTAATCTGTCGATTATTTTTTGATTAATAAATGAATAGCAAAAGGTACTTAATAGGAGACGTTTCAATTAATAGAATTTGAATCAAGTGAAGATAAAAAAAATCCCATTTGAGAAGTTTTAGGTTGAAAATATTTACAAAGATTCTTCATCTTAATTGCAAAATGTATGTATTTTTTTTATATACAGTTTTGACTTAATTATTGCTCTATACATCGTTTCAGCCTTAATATTGTGTAAATTTGTGTGTAAAATAATTCTTATATAGTCTGACCCATAAACGCTGATACCGATGCATTGATGCTGGGCAAATAAAGGCATTCAATGATATCCGTAGAAGGACAACGTGGTGAAAACTCGAGAGTAAAGCACAGGTTTTCACAGTTTGCACGTCTTAAATGAAGCAGAAAAAGAAAACAACAGCGCAGCAGCTGGAGAATCCCCTCGTCTTTACAAGGTACAGTACAGTGACAACTCACTGGCAGCAACAGGGCTGGCTGAAGTGCTTTACTGTCTCCACCAGTGAGGTCAAACACACCTCTCTGTTGCTGCCCACACTGACGACATTGACTTTCATGCCGTCTCCTCTTACCTCCCTGCGTCTCCCCCAGCCTCTTCAAGATGTCCCTGCGTCTGCCTCCCCCCTAATTCACAGTGTTTAAAGCAGCCGGGGCTTTTAAGGGAAGTTAATTGCACTCAAATTATGTTCGACCGCAAACGGAGCGAGGGAGTGATTGAGAAGGGACCGAGAGATAGAGGGGAAGGAGGGAGGAATGGATGGCGGAGTGAGAAGATAATTGTGCCAGAGAAAGACGCCACGATTAGGGTCACTTTCTCTCACTCGCTCTGTCAGGCGGCCCGGAACGTCACATTTGGGTTGCGGTAAACAGCGAGACATGTGATCAGAACTATTCGCCTCCGGAGAAAAAGACGAGTAAGGGGACGGAGAGAAAATGAACGATTAGATTATTATATGCTTTGTTCCAGTAGTAACTTCCTAACCTGGTTGGAAACGGTTTACGCTACGACAGAAGGAAGAAAAAAAAGGTGTGTACATGTGTTCACGTTGGTCGAGTGTGTGTTCAGGCGCATGCGCTGCCGATCCTCGTGGACTTAACTGGGACTAAATTATGTATTAGACAGCGATCTAATGAAAATCCTTCAAATTTTTCATTCAGTCATTCAAATCTTCTTCTCGTGGAGCACCGGGGAGACCCCGAGAATTGACCTGCGAGTCAGACTATAATTAACGTGTCCAATCACACCCCGACCCTTTCTGTCTCCTATTCCCACAATGAAATTAAACCTCAGAGCCGAGTCCTGGGGAGCTAATGAAAGGGGAGTGTGACAGAACGATCAAAGATCCCGCCTGTTCTCGCCGGTCTACGTCCAGGTCTGCACACAAAGGTGTTTCCTGTAGATTTACATAGCCAGAAGTACAAAACATATAAAAGGGGGCCACCTTAAGACATTTATTATGATTTAAGCTCTCATTTCTAAAAGTAATTTGACCATTATACCAATTCCTTTGATTGCTTGGACAGAGTTGGACAAAAAATTTTCTTAAGACATCGGTTTCTGCATTTCAGCTGTGGGAACCTTTTCCACGACTGAATCCCGGACTAAATCACACATAAGCAGATAGAAATCTGCCTTGAAAACAGCCCTGCTAAGCAGGTGCAACTGTTGAGGTGAACCCTGAATAAAAATGTGAGCTTCGCTGTGGGAGAATGTCTAACCTTTGTCACTGGTTGATGAGATGAGATTCTCATTCAGTACCTGAAGAGAACCCACATATACACACATGCAAAACTCCACGGAGCATTAAAAGTACCCTTCAAAAATAACAAACTTTAAACATAGTTTTTATTAAGCCCACATTTTGATATTGAATATATTTTTCAGTGACTTTATGTAGTATTCTATAATATTAAATGTTGTGTTTTCATCTGCCTGTAAGCGGAAAATCATCATAATTAACAAAAATAGACTTGAAAAAATCAGTCTGTATGTACTTAGCATGTTTCATTTATTGAACAAGTTACTGAAATTATTGAACATTTCCTCTACGGTAAATGACGGTAGAGGCCTGAATGGTATCCACATAACAAACCTCCAAAAAGATACTTTAGTTTACTAGTTTTACTGGTAAATTCATCTTATCTGTTTGAGTTTGAGCTAATTTTGTTCCTAGACAATCATAAACGTGGCCATAACTTTTCACACAGAAGTCTGATTGAAGTCACGTTTAGTTTGTAGTATGAATGACCACGCCAAAAAATCTGATCTCAACAAAAAATTGAAGTTGAGCATCACGGCCTGCTGAATGAAGGTAGGCTAAGGTTGTTTTCGCACCTGATAATTTGGTAGACTCGTTTCGATTTCAAACGACCAGCTACTACATTTTCAGCTGGTACAGTTCGCTTTCACACTGCAGTCAAACAGACAAAACCCTTTGAAACACCTGTTCACCTCTTCATCTGTGTGGTGGTGCTGTATCAAGAACCACTGAAGGAAATGGCAAGAAAACATCTGAAGAAGACACTGAGAGCAACTTCCTTCTTCACCAAATGTAAACAAAAATGAAGTGGTGTGAGATTTCAGTGGTTGTAGGATTTCTCTTCTGTCTTTGGTATCAGACCAGGAGCCATTTCTCCTGCTAGTGCTGAACTCACGCATTTGTTGTTTGTATTTACGCAGAATATCCGGCGTTATAGTCCGCTTCTTACTTTTGGAGCGGTCTCTGGTCCACTTGGCGTTCACATATGCATTCGAATTGCACCCAACCTATGTTTTTAGGAGGACCAGAGTTTGCTTGTTTGGTCTGCATCAGAGTTTGATTGCTTGTTCACAGCTGTTCTCTAAGACTACATTTTAGAGTTTAATAGTAAAAAATCAGTTTGAAACTTCTTATGAAAAGGAGCCCAGTAATTTTTACTGTGTAATAACTCAGTAGTTACTGTGTAATTACTGAGTTATTACTGTATAACTCAGTAATACATCTGTTCAAATGGGTTCATGTTCAAGGGTTCCAGTCAACATGTTGGTGGCATGCAAAGGATAAAAAAAGTTTAACTTACTACAGACTTAGACTACATATTTTCTTCATGTATTGGGTTTTTCTCAATTTTAATTCCTGCTGGTTTGATATTTGAGTTCAAGGTCAGACGTTTTTCATTGACTTCTAGCTCTATGATAAAATACAGTGCAAACAAACAAGCATGTCTTCGCTCCTGACCTGATGCGAGGAGATAAGAAAATGGATCAATAAATACTATAAGGACTATCTACTCATTAACTGAGAATATGAACAGTAAAAAATATAATTGTAAAAAAAACAAGCTGGAGTTGGTGTTTTACCATTTCACCGTTTTGTACTTTTTCCACATTTGTATCTGGCTTTTTGGGAATAACAAGAATAAGTCTGCTGAGGAATATTTTGTATGAAACATGTATCAGCTCATACCTGACTGCAGCTCTGTGCACCTGGCAACTGAACTCCGCCAATTCTCAGCTTGAACCAACCTGAGTGATGACAGTCAGAAACTCGAAGAGCAAATCTTTTTTCAATCAGTGAACACGCCCATAATTTACCACTGTCTGGTTGAGCTAATGACAGCCAACACCCTTTAGTGCGGAAGTTTTTATTGGGGGAAGGAGACCGTCTATCGACAAGGGGCTTTTATTTGTAAGAATACACAGAGAGTCGGACAAATCCCCTGCGCACAGACGTATAGGTTCACAGCACCACTACAGAAGGATCTTTGTTCTCGGGGTGAGATACCAACACTGCTGTGAGTTCACACATGTGTGCAAGAACACACACACACCAGGTCCAGTGTTTTGGTTTCCTGGCCAGCCCTATTGTGCCATGGCAGTCTGTAATAAATGGTCCTCTGTGTATTTGTCCGCAAGCGTGAGTGTGTGCGTGCGCGTGTGTGTATGGGTGTAACTCATCTGTCAGCCCTGCCGGCCTCTTGTCACTTCCAACGTTTCCTTCTCCCCGCTGACGCTACTCAGCGCAACTGATCACCCACCATCACCTTCACCCCTTCAGGGATCTGTGGCCTCAAAGTCGACACACTCGCACCATTCCGGGCATTTTATGCACCGACTCAGATCAGGAAGCGTGTGTCTGTGTGATGCATTGTTTGAATCTATTCTTATGTAGTCACGAATAACCCAGCGCTGCAGCTCCAGCTCTGCCCCAGATGGGAGCCGGACAGGCGGGGAGGAGAGGCTCGATGGGCTCCTCCAAACACCCCCTCTCTGTCCGCAAAGCAACTGACTAGGCTGAAGGGTCCCAGCACCCAGACCCCCTTTCACAGTCCTGAATGGACTTGCCTTATTTATATTCACACTCTGTTACACAGAGGGGACCCCAATCTCACAATGCCACAGTGGCTTTGTCCAGCAACTCTGTATTTATGTGTGTGAGAGAGTTTGCGTGCGTGTGTGTGTGTGTGTGTGTAGGGGGCTATTTGTGTTGTTTAATCGCAGGTCATGCTGTGTGTATTCCTTAAATGTGTGTGTGTTAGTGGTTGTGTGTGTTTCTGCTGCATATCTGTGTGTTTATGTGTTCTGAGTCTCCCTCTGTGTTCAGTTGTAACCCAGAGCAGTGCTTTCATTTTCCTGTCATAACGCTTATTGATTTCTCTCAGCCTTGCAGCAACACACACACGCACACACACACACACACACACGCACTCACGCATACAGTTATCCGATGATCCTTAAAGCCATGCATACATACACTCTCACACACACATGCACACATGCAGACTCACATGTACACAATCATATGCACACTCACATTCACAGTTTGTCTCTGCTACGTAGGGAATGTTGTGTTCTAAAGCATCCCTGTTGGAGTGAGATTAGTTTTCACATATGGTCCCCACCATGTGAGAATGTGAGTGTGTGTGTGCACAGTCGCAGGTGCTCACACACCAGATCCTCCTGCCACACACTCTTTCTGACATAAAACAATAAAGATGCCTGATTGCTAAATTAATCTTCCACGTCACCACAGCCTTCCCCGTCGCCACGTTTGCTTTGGAGAAAGTGATCACTCTCGCCTTATTTAGTGTTTTCTCATTTTCCCTCCCCTCTCACTGCTCTTCTTGCACCTATCCCCCCCCCCACTCCGCTCCTCCACCTAACCACCTCCAACTCTATTTGTATTGTAATTGCCTTGGTAAACAGCACCACTTTGGCACTGAAGCAGCTCTGATAGCTTGTATTTGGGATGCATTAAGGGTTGTGATGCAGACACTATATATGTGTGCGTGTGTGTGTGTCTGGCAGAGATCGAGTGGTGTGCCTCACACACCACTTTCGCCACCTTTTTTTCAGGGTTGATTCCTCTCTAATCAGATGGAAATTATTTTTACAAATTGCAGGTTTTTACAATTGCAGGTGAACCAATTCTTACATTCAACTGTAAGAGAAAACTTTAAGTTGAGATGTGTTTGCTTGGATATAAAAATAAATGTTTGTTTTTTATTTGCTTTTACACATACATCATGTGTAACGTCTAACAAATTCACAAGGATTTCATGCGTTCTGACAGAAGACCAACTAGAGCAGGGGTGCTCAATACGTCGATCGCGATCGACCAGTCGATCGCGGAAAGGTTTTGAGTCGATCTCGGCAGGTGACAAACTGAACGCCATCAGGACGCTGAGTCCAGCACTTCCTCTTCTGATAGGCTTATCAAAAATATTCACTAAGATCCTAAACGTTTGTAGCTTCATTAAAAAAGAATAATTATAAAAAGTCAACGAAACATGTTAAAATTAATAATCTCAGTAATTATTGTTTCAACAAGGTGTTGCTCAATTCTGTGCGTTTTGGTTCCATTAACAACAACAAAAAAAAAGCGACTCAAAGACCGACTGACGAACAGAGCAGGAGTTTAAATTAGCTACTCAACCACCACTGTGTTCATGAGAGGCTTATTAATAATCGAGAAATAAATATCAAGCCTGGAAACCTGATATCGTAACGGACTGAATGTTGTGTTTTTAATGTAATCTTTGCTCGGCTTGCGGGGCGCAGGCGGTTGCCACGGCAACGGGTGTGCTTAACCGACAAAGAGACCGAGAGTAAAAAGGTAGGAGATGTTTCCAGTTGATAGTCTGTTCGGGTTGTTTTACCTTTTTTTACCTTTGCTGTGGCTCATTACACCTGCTGTAGTTTCTGAACATTCAATAAACGACAAAATTGGACTAATTACCTCATTCGTTTGTGATCATACGTCATAACAAACATCAAATAGGACAAATATATTTCATTAAGTTTTAACAAATTCTACTGCGATAATTATGTGATTAAATTAATTATATCCCGACTTCAGAAGATTTGCCTTTACCCTTACTGGGCTCTTTGGTTCCTCCTATCAGTCTGTAGTTTCTCATATTGAGAAAAATCTAATTTCAGATCTACCATGACTGACTGACACCTGCTGGCATCAGGTTTGCAACCAGCTTCTGACTGAGAAACCAGTAACCAGAGACCAGTAACCAGAAACCATTGACCAGTGACCAGAAACCAGTAACCTGCTCCCAGTGTCAGAATCTCACTGAGGAAGAAACTGGATTAGGTTTTCTGTCACTTTATTATTTCTGCTATAACTGATGTATATTCGCATATAAAATAAGTCTATAGAGTTTAATTTGCAATTTTTATGTCTTTGTGTCATGAGGTAGATCTCAGGCGGCGGGTGAGAGAAAAAGTAGATCTTGGTCTCAAAAAGTTTGGGCACCCCTGAACTAGAGAGTATGCTGCTGGGAAATTTTAAAGATATCACTATTCAGATTCCCAGAAAACAACTAAGAAAAGGTCTGACTTGAGAGTTATTTATAAAATATTCAGTTAGGTTAAGGCATTAAAGCACAGTTCTGGCTTTTTTGGTTTTACTGATATTTTAACAGAATACATGAAAGTCTCTGCAGTGGAATCATGTGGTTTGAACTTCGTTTTATTCACAGCTTTTCACTCGCTTAGACTAAATTTGTGATCATAACGGGTAACGGATCTCTGGCAAAAGAAAAGGGATGAAAGTAGTTGTTGGACTTTCTGCTGTTTTGATCAGAAGTTCACTAGAGTTCTTGACGATTATAAAAGAAGTTTATAAATCGCGTAACTTTATTGACTCAGTAAAGTTAACCATCACTCGCTTTTTGTGATAAAACAGAAACTTGCCAATGTTTTTATCTGTCAGCATCACGTTTTAAAATACTGTTTACAACAGTCCAAACATGACGAGATGATTCTCAGGCATTTGTGAACCGATTCTTATCATTAACATGTATTTTGTTTTTTACACTGACCGGTCACATATCCATTTGTTTGTTAACATAGTCACTCACATGCAACCCGATCCACAGTCTACGTGGTGAAGACGACTTTGCCGAAGTTCAAAGTGAGCATAAAATTAAGGATGAAAGGAGATTTAAGTGACTTTGAATGTAAGGTGGTTGTTGGGGCCTGACAGCCTGGACAGAGTATTTTTAAATACTGCTGATCGTCCAGGATTTCCACACAGTGTCATCTCTCTGCAGATAATCTGGTGTCTAAGAAGGAATGGTTGGAAAAGAGAACATATCCATTGCGTTGCTGTTGTGTAGATGGTCATGCCAGAGTTCAGAGGTGCACTGCAGGTAGCTAACTTCACTCTAACTAATCACACTAGAGCCACATTCACCCATTAACACTGACTACTGCACACACATTCATGCACCAACCTGTGTATCGGTGTATAAGTGTTTGCCACTTCAAGCGTCAAGCATGCAGATGTGAGTGAATCTCCATCAGCGCAGAGAGAGGGTTTTTATTGTGTAGCAAATTGCTGCAATATTTTCGCATTGGTCTTAAGTAACTTTTAAAGCAGTGCTGCACAGTTGTTATATGTTGACATGTATAGAAACTTTCAGGAAGGTTCGTTTTGTCAGAGACAACAATCCGTATTCTTCAAGATTAAATGGTGATGCTGATGAAGTGATTTGCTCAAAGCTGTGCATCTTCATATACCACAGAAAGCAAGACAGATATAAAACGGTCATCATGAAAAAATCATTTTCCAGGCCTGCTTCATTAAACAACATGATGTGTCCAAGCATATTCAGCCACATTACCTCTTTGATATTGCTCTATGTCTGTGGTTTATATTTTTAAACCACGGGCCACAGCGTTTGGATATACAGCATTATTTACAATTAAATACAATTTAATTGTCTTCTTACAGTCACCTTAGGGTTCATGTTGCCTGTCATTTTTACTCAGGAGTTTGTATTTTCAAGTTGTATATATATATATATATATATATATATATATATATATATATATATATATATATATATATATATATATATATATACAATATATATATACAACTTGGCACATTTGGGGTGCCCAAATGTGACATTTGGGCACCCCAAATGTCACATTTTCTGTTTTAAAAGTTAAAGGTTTCTCATCAACCAATGCGGATAAAGAGCTCTTGTAACAAAATGTTTATTTGCACTTCAGAAAATATCTGTCTCATCAGATCTGTCACGTAGTGCACAGCTTATGTTAGAGAAAGCCCCCAGCAATGTTTGAGGCACAAAATACATGGGGTTTTGCTTGTGTTTCATCTTGCTATCAGACAACAATTTGCAAATCTCTCTCGTTTTTTAATTTACAACAGAATAAACATTAAAGTGACTATGAAGTTATTCCTGTAGCTAAATCCAGACTTTGAAGTAAATATATCCAAGTGTTAAAGTCTCTGTAGCCTTTGGACTTCCTGAAGTCATAGAGGTTACTTTGTGTTCCCAGGATCAAAACTGAACAGGCTGAAATGGCTCGACAGTCAGGAGGTTTCTGGACTGTAGGACAAACACTATAGTGCAGCTGCAGCTGTCAGCCCATTAAAGGCAGCAAACTGTTTATTTTACTACAGTGTAATAGCTCATATTAAGAATACAAACGATATCCAAATGACAGTGTGGTAGAATTTGTCGTAATTTAAATATATATATTTTTTTGTGCTTTATTCAGTAAAGCTGGGATTTGTTTCATCTTGCACAGCAGTGAAAACGCAGCTGAACATCAAATATTAACAAAAAATCTCTTCTTCATAGTCAAAATGTCAACATTTACATTGATGCATGTTTGTCTTTTTCTCTTGCAGTTAGACGATCATCCCATTCTCTGGCCACTGATATGTTTGAGCAGCACCTTGGGGCTCACCTCCTGCAGGTAACAAGCAAGACAAAGTCAAATCGTTTTTGTTTCAACTGCAGCCATCAAAATGTCATGGCATGTAAAATAAAAAAGAAAAACAGAAATCACTTAGTCCATATTTTAAAAAAAATATTTATCTTACAGTCCCTATATTGCATAATTTACAGTTCCGAAAGTACAATATTTGAACCTTCCTAAGTTTTATTTTGGTGCTACACTCACAGATTTATTGAATTTATTGAAACATAAAGCATCACATATGTTTGTGTAGTGGAGGGACAAATAAATACGTATGGTTAAACATAAAAGATTGTAAAGATTTCCATGAATTTTTATTTAACCCCCATTACTGTGACGCTCTTCCAGTGTGATCCTCTGCCTGTGACCTAGTTAATAAACTTGTGTGATTCAGTATCGGTATAAATACAAAGCCTCTAAAAGGCCGAATGAGTGAACAGTGAGAGCCATAAAGATCAAGGAACACAGCAGACAGGTAATAGAGAGGTTTAAAGCAGGGCTGGGTTGTTAAATAATATTTCAACTTTTGAACGTCTCACAGGGAACTGAAAACAGAAAACATGGCGCAGAAGCAAACCTGCTAATAAATGAACCTAGACAAAATAACAGAGAAAATGTATTGGCAAAGCAGCTGCTCTGTTCACCCAGTCCAACTGAGCTTCAGCTGTTTGGTAACTCTGGAGGAGTCGCAGCGGTCTACAGCTGAGGCGGTGGCAGCATCATGCTGTGGGGATGCTTGGTGCAAGAGTTGATGGGAGATAAATGGAGCTAAATTCAAGACAATCCCTGAAGGAAACCCGTTAGAGGTCTTGAAAAATACAAAAGCATACATGCACATATGAAAGATCAAAGCAGTTTTATGCCAGAATGACCCATTCAAAGGTCAGAGTGGGATTCACAGATCATCCGTGTCGAGACTCGAAATGTAATGCTGAATGACGCTCTCCATCCGAAAAGGACTGAGCTTAAACCGCCTGCAAAGATGAATAAGCAAAAGTTTCATTCTTCAGATGTGCAAAGCTGGAGGAGACGAACTCCAATAGAAATGCTGCTGTGACAGCAGAGAACGGTGGTTCTATTTATCTATTTTATAACACATGCTTCACTTTTCAGATTTTTTTATTTTTCACCACGAAATACGTCTTCCCCTTTAGAGTTCTGCATTACGTTTTTGTTGGTTTCTCACCTAAAATCCCACTAAAATACTTGCAGGTTTATAGATGAAACGTGACAAAATGCGGGAAAAATTTGCAAGGCGCCGAAGCGGAGTTTATTTAAATGGCAGGTTTTAGTGTGTTCCTCAATTTAATATTTCCAGGCAGACTCCCAAGTGAATTTGTATACACAGACACAAACATCTGATAAAGCTCAGGCACTCGGACACTGTTGTTGTCTGCCTCTCTATTGGATCGACTGATGAATGGAGCCTGAGGGGCATTTTGGGGCAGGGGGGAGTTGCAGGAGTGATGAAATGCAGAATGTACAAAGACTCAGAGGAAGTGCAAAGAAGGTGGTCCTGCAGCTTTTTGCTTTGGACTCGGAGGGGGATTGGGGGAAGGCGGGGCCGGGGAGTAAGTGGGAACAGATAAAGAACTGAAATTGGGAATTTAGAAGTGAGGAGGCCGTGTTAAAACAAAGAAAGATCGCATGCGTCTCCCCTCCTCTGGCATTTTAAAGAGGCTCAGGGAACGGTGCTGATAGAAATCAAATTAACGCTCCAGAAAAACTGTATGATTTTTTTTTCCTCTTCTCTCTTTCCTCCTCCCAGCCGTCCTCCCTCCCGTAATAGCTTGATAATTGCACTTTAGTTCTCCGACATTCAGACGGCTGGTTTCTCCTCGCTGCGACACATGACGCCCCACACCCTGGCCAGTCATTTGCATACTGGATGTGTCAGTTGTGCATAAATTACCGCTGCCACTTTAAGCGCTTGTCCGCCAAAACAAGCAATCTTTTTTTTTTTTTTTAATCCTCCCGTCTCCAAGTGGCCCAGGTCTGTTGTGTGTGTCTGTGAGGCTGCGTCGGCTCATTCCTGGATGCCTGTTATGACGATTAATATTATTCTCTGAAGCAGTAACCTCTAATGGGCTAGCTGTATACCTTTCACTTCTCATTAGAGTCACGGCAGCCTATAATGACTCTGGTTCTGTCTGTGTCTGCTTTGGGCTTAGGTGCGTGTGTGTGTGTTTGTGGCTGGAGATCAAGGATGAAGCTTTGTCTCTGACTTTATTACAGCTGATGGTCTATAAGCTCTGGTCTATAAGCTCAGTTTCTCTGTTCTAAATTTGTTTGTGTGTGTGTGTGTGTGTGTGTGTGTGTGTGTGTGTGTGTGTGTGTGTGTGTGTGTGTGTGTGTGTGTGTGTGTGTGTGTGTGTGTGTGGGTGTGTGTGTGTGTGTGTGTGTGTGTGTGTGTGTGTGTGCGTGTGTGTGTGTGTGTGTGTGTGCGCGCGTGCGTGTGTGTTTAGCTGTGTTTGATAATGCAGGTCTTGCTTACAGCTGTTGTGTGTAGCTGCATAAAGGTGTGTGTGTGTGTGCAATTGTAAATTGAGAGAAGAGGCCGAAGGGTGACGTGTTGTTTGTTCTCTAGCTCCTTGCAATTTGTTCGATACATGCTAATTGCTCTAATTTGTCTGTCTTGTTTCTGTTTACCTTTTTATGTCTGTGTGTGTGGATGTGTGTGTGTGCAGTCTCTGGATGGCTTTGTGTTTGTGGTCAGTCAGGAGGGACGCTTCCTCTACATCTCAGAGACAGTTTCCATCTACCTGGGGCTCTCACAGGTAAGGTTACCTCATTCTCCTCTCACACGCACACACACGCACGCACGCACACACACACACACGCAGTCTTGTACCACAGATGTACCCATCAAAATCTCAGGTTTCCAACCTCAATTTTTGTCAATCTTCACCTCGAAATAGTGATGTTAGCTATTTCCCTTATTCTTCGAGAGCCACGGTATATAAAAGAGATTTTCAAAAAGAGCTCGCCCAACTTCAGAGAACAAATATACAACAACGACCCCCCGACTTCTAACTATGTTATTGCTTACATTTCTGTAAACATTTTGCTGCTGCTATTGATGTTTCATTCACACATGTGCTAAAAGTATGAACTACTTTCTGCTGTGACTGCAGTTCATCTAGCCTCATGTAAAAAAAACCCTCCCGGGTCTTTGCAGAGAGCACTGAGGTCCAACCCATGAAAAAGTCACCAAAGTGACTGTGGGTCACTTTGGTGCCCTTCAGATGTCCTTCACTGACCTGCATGAAAACTGCAAATCAAACGTATGTGTTAATTCTGCATGCAAATCCACATTACCAGCTTTGATTCGGAAAAACCTGGTTTTATTTTGAAGATGAGACTTTTTGTGTCCTGGACTCAGTAGCTGCATATCTACTTTTGTGCCTCACACATTAAAGCAACAGGATTTATCTAAGAATGTTAGCTCATGATAAAAAAAGAGAAAATGATTCAAAATGTAGAGTTTTGTATTTTAAATATTTATTTTACATATTTATTTACTGAAGTAACAGTGGTGTGCTCAAAGGTATTCAAGCTTGTCCTCCAGGATTACATCTTTGATTTAATTTATCAAAATAAAAGCTGTTCAATATAGCACCTCTGTTATCAATGTGGTGGGCTCAACAATAGTCAGACGTTTGTTTTTCAAAACATACTTGGAAATATATTGTTCGGGGAGTGGTTTGCCACCTACCCTGTTCATATGACAACACCTAACTTACACTGAAAGTATAATTTTTTTTACTCCATTGTTGATATTTAAGAGTGTTGTTTTAGCGTGACCTGTTAGTGTTAGCACGGTGCGCTAACTGATATGAAAAAGATTGTTTTAGGTTCTGACCGGCAGGTCAGAGGTCAGGGCCAGTCAAGCTGTTTACCTGCTCGTTTCTCTCTACTGCATATTTAATTTAACTTTCACACTTTTCCCTATATTCTACCTCATTTGCTTTTATGTTGTGTCCCCAGGAGTGTGTGTGTGTTTGTCTGACTCGAGCTCATTCCCGGGGTGGCTCTCCTTCTTTTACTCCCTCCCAACTGCTCCAGGTGTTCACCTCTGTTGATTGCCTGTGGCCTCTTGTACTGTGAATGTTAAGTCCTGCCATTTTGCCCAGATGCATAAATAATAACAGTAATTACTGGCCCAGCAATCAAAGTGTCGCCCCAGTGCGCTGGGCCTGTCTAGGGGAACAAATCGATAGGCATCTTAAAAGCCACATTGATTGTAGGGAGGGGGGAAAAACACCAAGGGGGATGGGAAGATAGATAGAGACAACAAGCGAGAGAAAGAGAGGGGTAGGAAAGGAGAGGAGGTGTGATAAGAGAAAGATGAAGAGGGATGGCTACAGCACGAGAGAGGAGGGGAAAGAAAAGTACAATTACAGGAGTAATTGAGTGTATTTTTACATGAAAACTTGCAGTGATTTAGTGTTATTGATGGCAATAAAAAGAATAATGTTGGAGTCCAGACCATAACGCTGTCCTATCCCAGAGTTTAACATTCACATGGCAACTACACAATGAAAAGCAATTGATCAGTGTTAATCATTCTTTTGTCTGTTGTGACTCTACAGTAAAGCCTTTATAACCTACAGGAGATGCAGGCGAAACTCGCAACCTGCATGAAATACTTAAGCCAAGGCAGACAGTTCAAGTGTTTCCCAGGATGGGGCTAACTTTGTATTGCATCTGGTTTTAGAAGACAAGCCTCTGTGCACTTATTGGCATCCTGGTCCAAGGCACCAAAACCCCTGGTTCACTGTTCAAATGTGTGTTTCAGAAAAACTGCAGTATCTTTACATTTAGGTTTTCAAGCCTGCTTTAGATCCTCTTGATGCTAAGCAAAGAAAATAAATGCTTCCTGTGTTTCACAGTTTGATTTAAAATTTTCATGTATCTCAGACTGAATCCATTTTAGGGCTGTTCAAAATCAAGAAAACATTTAATTGTGATTCTATTGCTGACGTTTTTGATGAATATATAGATTGGAGGTAATTCTTGGACTCTTCATAATTTTCTTGTTTTTTTTTTTAGCAAAACCCAAATCGCATTTTGTGAGCTTCAGCTGTTCAGCCTCTGAAAAGATAAACCAAGTTTATCTCTGACATATTCAGCCCGTCTCTGACGGGCTGAATATGTCACTAGCATGTAGAAGTTTACAAAAGGTTAAAATATGTCAAATAAGAAATATTCAATCCAGACAGTCCTTTGTAACTGCAATAGTGCACACAATATTGCCATGATATTGTGATTCAATATATTGTGTAAATCTAATCTAGTTAAGTTTTGGCCCATCTGAATATTTATGCTTTATACTAAAAATCATCAAATGTCGTCCTGATATCCTAAAAACTGTGAATCAGTCCTTTAATTTTGTTCAGAATAGAAATCTGGGGTTGTTGCTCTAATCTTGGACACTATCTCGGTGCGTTGTTTGACCATATGCTCCTGACTGGACAAGTATGAAATACAATTAAACAACAAAATAAATCATTTTAAGTTAAGACTAACAGGTATTTCTTGATTTTTTTACTTTCTGCCTTATTGCCAATATCATAAACTTTTCACACATTGAAATGTATGTGCTTCTTTAAAAGATCTTTTTTTTTTTACATCTGAAAACACTTTCACCCCTCTTATACAGAACCTGTCTTTTCTACCAGAACAGTCTGATGGGCAAACATCCTCATGCTGTTTATACTTTGATGTAATAATTAGATGAATAATACAATGAATGTGAAAGAAAACCGTACTGAAGGATGACAAGACTCCTTTTATCTCCTTTTAAGTGTCTTAAAATAAATCAAATGTAAATAACTCAATAAATTAACTTAAAAGCCTACAAAGCCATAATATCATCATCTGAGCTTAAAGGAAAACTAATCATGGTTTAGGTAAGCCTTTAAATTTGAGGAAAGGAATAAAAAAATCTTTCTATATTTACTCTGAAATCCTAACAAACGCTTAGTCAGATTTAAAGTGTGGAAAAGATGGTTACACTGCATTCTTTTACACAATGTCTAGGTCATTTAAACCTGCTGCGGAGCCTTTTCAACCTTTCCCCTTTTCAAACAGATGTTAAAACAAACATCTGCATGCTCACTTGTAAAAAAAAAAAAATGTTTACAATGTTAGACCAGAAAGATGATCGGCTAACAGGTGGAGCAGTGACAGGAGAGAAGAGAGAAAGAAAGAAGGAAAAAGAGAGAAGCAGACAGACAATTAAGAGACAGAGAAAATAAAGCGAGGGAATAAGGGAGGAAAAGAGTGAGACAGTGAGTGTGTAAATAGAGCTTAAACGTGCAGTAGGAATGAAATTCGCCCTGGGATTGCCTAGGTAAACAAGGCAGCCGAGGCTTCTGTGGAGACGCTAATAAAACAGAGCTGTTCTTATCAGCTGAGCAGATGGCCTAACCCATCACATCTACTCAAACAGGGCCTAAGCCATCAGCATTCTAATGAAATTATTTATGATCGAAGATTACATTCGAAACCTTGAACACACAACGCCACAACTACCTGCCTAAAAAGACGTGAGCGGGCGGAGATAGCAGGAGGTTCATGATCGGAGAAAGAGGGTGCGAGGGAAGGCGCGAGAGGGAGCGTGCGGAGTGCTAACGGGCGCGAACAACGAAGACGGAATGAAAAAAAAAACATATATACAGAAAAGAAAGGGAGAAAGAATTGAGGGAAGGAGGGAAAGGACAAAACCATTTTGGTATGCTTTGTTGGCGAGTGGAAGGCGGTCGCCGGGGAAAGGGGAAGGACAGACAAACAAACGAGGCTCTGAGTGGAAAAGTAGAACTGGTGGTTTGTTTTAGAGGGCATGTAGCCCCCGTGGATCGACCCTCCCGCTCTGCGTCTCGCATCCCCCTTTTCCCTCCCCACCCCTTCCGACCTGACCCCTCTGCCCCGGCTTACACCCCGGGCCGCTCCCCTGACAGTGGGGTTGCTTAGCCGACTTAGCTTAGGTCAGGCACCTTGACCAAGGGCACAGCCCCGTCTCACCACCCACCCCCCGGACGCCTCTACAGGTATTTATTTATTTGTTTTATTTCCCAGCAATCCTCATATAACATCTCACAGCGGGACAAAGAATGGGGATGAAACAGGAGGAGGAGGAGGCAAGAAAAGGAGAAAAAAAGGATGGAGAAGTAAGAGTACTGTCCAGTGGAAGGGGAAAAAAAGGATAAATAGGCTAAAGAGAAAGGAGGAAGAATGGGAGATGGAGGGAGGAGAGAATTGATCTGCGAATGGTTAGTATGCAGCCCCCCTCCCCCGACGGCCCCCTCCTTCCTTCTTCCCTCTCCCATCAGTCAGTGAAGGCTTCTAGTGTGTTGTGGACCACTGCCCGGATGCCTCATACATATTAAAGCCCCCTGCTATTATTTATATCATGTCTCTCCTCCTCCCCCCACCTTGCTCCATGCCCCTCCACACCGCCATACATACATGCACGTGGATCTCAGTCTGCACACACACACACGCGCACACACACACACAGATGTTCTGACAGACACACACACAATGACAGAAAAAAAAAAACAGACAGTCTGGTCACATACGCAGCGAAACAGGCGTATGCGCGCTGTGGGCTCGCATACGCGTCCCACACACACACACACTCACACTCAGAGAAATTTGAATGATCTCGGCGTCTCCTCGTGTCTCTCGCTCTCCATCCCATACCTGTTTTCGTGTCTGAGCCCGACTCATCCCCTCGATTGCACCGTCTTTTTCTCATCTTCTAATTTCTGCTTGATCGTTTTTCAATCCCTCCCTCCTGCCTGTGATGGAGTGATATTATTCGGATAGGTCTTAAGCCCCAGTAAAGCCCATAAGGACCTGTTTGTCTCGCTACCTTGTTTTCCAATGCCACAAGGCGGGGAAACTCCGTCTCTTTCATATTGTTTGTCCATTCGGACTCAGGGTTTGTTAAATTTGTCTTTGAATCGGAATAGATCTTGATTTAATTAAATGGGAAAAAAAGCTCCACCTGAGCTTAATCCAAGGAGAGACCGAACAATAATTGTTTTAAAGTATTAATGCTGATATAAAGGCATTAAATGGAGATGAAACAGGAGGAGAACAAATAAACTTAATCTCAGAACAAAAAAGAGTTGTCGCAGAAAAATAATTAAAGTTTGTATACATGCAGAGGAGAAAAGGAATCAGAAAAAATAAACACTTTATTGTAACCATGTTAACATGCAGAAAATATTTATTTCATTTACATTTTTAGCATGAAGAATATTATCTGTATTCTAAAGGCAGCAGAACCTGGAACCAAACTCACTTCAAACTTTCTCTTATTTAGATCATCTAAATTCTCTAATCAAGGAGCAAATTGAATACATTCAATTTGGACAGTAATGTTTGAGCAATGAAATTTGTCCACTAAAGACCCAAAACTGCACATTGTACAGATAGATGTGAAGGCAACTTACTTAATTCACTGATACGCAAGAAAAGAAAGTCAACCAAATGTTTTTAGTTTTAGAGTTATTTCCTTGTTTCCTTAAGATGTTTTTCCACTCACCATTAGCGTGATTGTTTTAAAAACGACTCATCAGTCTGAAACTTTCAAACCATAATCAGAGCTGCAGAAACCTTTTCTGAAAAAAGGAGAAATGTTTAGAGTAGAGAACAATACTCTACGTAGAATAGAGCTTTTTATTGTACAGATGAAAAAGGGAGGCAGACCTAGAATAACATCTGTTTTCTACAAAAGCTGGATTCTTTCTGTTTATCAGTTATCAATTTTAAAAAGGAAAATAAATGAAATCAATCTTTTGTGACAGTACAGGTACATCTAAAAAAAAAAAAAAAGTTAAAAATTTTTTTGTTGCTCATTTCAAAAGGTGAAACTTGTACTCTCAAAAAATATATATTTTGTGTAAAAGTGCAACATTTTTAGAATCATCACACACCCCAAGCTTTTGCTTCCTGCCTTTTGACAATTATGGCTCCCAGGAATCCAAAATCCAAAATTCTGTGTTTCATATCATTTGAATACTGTGAAACAGCTCATTAATGAAAACTCATGTTGATGCACTCTAATCAGCTCAATCAAAACACCTGCACAGGTTTCCGCAGCCTTTAAATGGCCTCTCACTCTGGGTCAGTAGGACACACAGTCATGGAGAAGACAGACGACTGGACAGGTGTCCAGAAGACGGTCATCGACTCCATTCACTAAGAAGAGGGTAAGCCACAAAAGGTCATTGCTGAAGAAGCTGGTTGTTCACAGAGTTCTGTATCCAAGCATATTAACAGAAATGCGATTAGCCCTATTTCTGGTGCATGTTTTCCTTCCACTGAACTTTCTATGAAAATGCTTGGATTTATCACGGTCTGGACAGCTAGCTTCTTAAGCAATGATATATTGTGGCTTAACCTTCAATCATTCAATCAAGTTTATTTGTACAGCACAATTCAGCAACAAGACAGCTTGAAGGTTTTCACATCGTAACAATGTAAAAAAAAGTCAGTGACTTGATATCTGTCAGTTCAGCAACCCTCCTCATGATTGTACAGCTTACTGAGCCAGACTGTGAGACCCCTGCATATTTTTGAGTTAATTAGTTGATTAGGTTGTGACACCATTAGCTTCCAATATTTAACTTTTAAACTATCTACATGATGTATAAGTTTCACTATCTAAAATGTAACAAAAATATTACTTTTTTTCACAATACCTATATATTTTTTTAGATGTACCAAATCCTGCAATGTTTATTACTCTGTATGCAAACAAATATGAACTTAAAGCCATTTTTTTTTATTTATGAAGGCGGACATAACTTTAGCATTTTTTTCACAATCAATGCTGAGAAGGTTGTATTGGTATTTCAAGCTGCTTTTTTCCTAATGTGCATTACTCCGCATATTCTGTTTTTGCTTACACTGTATGTTTTGCAATTTGCAAAATGGACAAGACTCATCATCTTTTTTCTGGGGCATTTCAAAGCTGCAATGAATTTTAGAAGAACATCTATTTTCAAAGAAGCAAAATATTTTTTTTAACCCTAATCAAGTAGTTTAACATAGATGCATAGTGTTGAAAATAAAGTGCCAACGATACAGCATAGGAACTACAATATGAAGATAAAAAAAAAACAAAGAAAAAAATCCATCCTCCTCGTTAAATGAGATAAAATAGAATTACTACATTGATAATCCTGTTTCTTGAACCACCCTTAAATGTCTGCTGAAACTCTCTGGAATATTAGAAGTGGTTTTGTCTGTCACAGTAAAGACAATATTCTCCATGTGAGATGTACAGTCACAGCTGGAAATACTTGAGCGGTGCCAGAGAATAGCGTGCAGAAGACCCAACATGATGCAAACAGTATGCTGAGGGAATGGGAGTGTTTTATTTAAAGCCCTGTGAGGATGCTGGATGTGACTACCCAGACAGTCATAATGATTTATGCTAATGTCTGTGCTACATGTGTGAAAGTAGCATGCAAGGTAGCAGGAAGGAGCAAGTTATCGGTTGGGTTTGTTGAAATGTTCATGTGCAGAGTTTAAAGGAAGCACTGATGTGATGCTAAAAATGCTACTGCAGCACCTTGTAAAGGTGTTCACCTTCAGAAACATTTTCACATTTTGTTCTGCTAGAACCACAAAGTCCAATGTGTTTTATCTGTACCCCTAAATAAATGGAATCATGTTGCTTTCAGAAGTCACCTAGTTAGTAACTAAAACCCACCAGTGTGTAATTTAACCCCGACGTGAAGATCAAGGAGCACACTGGAAAGGTCAGAGAGTTGTAGAGAAGTTTAACCAGGATTGGTTTATAAAGAAAAGTCTTTGAGCATCACCTGCAAACTTACATACAAAGTAATATTAAAGAAACTAGATAACAAGGGCATTAACCAGAGAAGTAGATACTACAGAGATTCATAGATCAAGTGGAGGAATCTGTCGACAAGACATACTTTAGTCACGCACTCTGAAAATCTGACTTTTAGAATAAAGCTGCAAGAAAAAGGTTTTTCTTGCAGCTTGTAAGCTGGTAGGGGACACCAAAACATGCGGAAGAAGGTGCTTTGGCAATAGAAGATCAACTGATAATTTGACCAGTAGGCAAAATGGGAAATTAACACTGGTCCTCACTCTGAACACATCATGTCCACAGTGACACACGGTGGTAGCAGCATTATGATGTGGAATGGCTTTTCTTCAAGTGGGACAGACTGGGAGTTAAGGGGAACTGAATATAGAGCAATCCTGGGAAGAAAAAAAAACTTTTAGAGGCTGAAGAAGATTTTAAACTATAGATACAGACAAAGCTGAAGATCAAAACATATCCATGTTTTAGATTGACCTAGTCAAAGTTCACATAAGGAATACATAAGCTCTCTCAATATTTGGCGCCATACAGCTTAATTGACACAGCATACAAATCAATAAATGTATGTCAACTGAATATTGCATTTAAGCAAGCAGAATAAATCAAATGTATTTTCATGCAAACTGAGGCCAAAAGTCTAAAATACCTAATTTTTGCAGTAAAAATATATAGAAATAAATAAAAAAAACCCTATAAAACAAGATCACAAAAACCTCTGAGAAATAAATATTTTGTGCTTTTGTCCATCAGACAGTGAAAAAGAAAATATTCTCCATGTTGTATGCATGTGTTGTCACTAGTGGAAATGCTTGAATTGGCGCCAGAGGAGAGCATGTTGAAGATGCAGCAGGATGCATCATAAGGGAAAGTGAGTGTTTTGTTTAAAGTCTGCTGAGGATGTCGGATAAGACTTCCCAGGTAGTCGTAATGATTTATGTTAATATCTGTTCTACATGTGTAAGCATAGACAGTAGAAATAAACAAGTTGAAATCAGTATGCAGTCCAACAGCAAAAAATATAAACAAGTAATCTGATCAGTTATTAAATTACATCCTGTTTTTATTGCATCTTCCAGAAAAAAAGCAAAGTGTGGCTTGCAGAAGTATTAATGCTCCATGAACACTTTAACATTTCGTTGATTGCAACCACAAATTTCCCTCCACCTGCGTGTAATTTATTATTGATCTCTGTAGAAATCCTGCCATTTGGTGACGATCTCAGAGATCGGCCACTGCATTATAGAACAATCAGACCAAGGAACAAAGTAGACGAGTTTTGTGGAAAAAGGTATGCGTGTTTGGCAACAGTTTTAGATCAATTTATGTTCTTCATCTCCACATCTCTGACAGATGTAATCAAAAGAACTTGTTCTTTTGATTTTATAAAAGATTCTGGCCGTCTCGTCAAACTTCTCTTCCTTTTAGCGGAGGATAGATCCAGTTACTCTGTGATTGCAGATGTTTCTTTAGAGAGAAAAGAAGCAGTATCTGTGTTGATGCTCCTGTAGTCATGCAGGTGATAAATTCCCCCCCCCCCTAATGAAAACATATGTTTTGACCAACTTCAGCAACTTAGCCTCCACATTCAGATTTAGACACAGTCACACCATTTTCCACAAAAGCACAAATTCACAGATTGGATTCTGTGAAGTTCCATGGGAACTTTGGCAGCTCTTCTATTTGGGATTTTTTTTTCTCCCATCCCCGCTCTCTCTGATGGGGTTTCCTTCTCGCCCTCCTTCGCCCTCGTTCCTCCGCTCCCTCCTTCTTTACTCTTCTTCCGCTCTTCCCTGGCTGTGATGTCCTTGAGGACCAGCTGAAGCTCCCATAAAGCCTGCAGTAAATGGCTCTAATCCGGTAATAAATGGCTGTGTCCTACAGACAAGGGTGTGAGGCTGCTGTGGCCGTGGGTTTTATCAGATGGAATGGTTTTGCCACACAGACACACACGATGCGGAAACACACAAACATTCACAGATGTAACAGAAGCTGCATACCATAATAGAAGGCCTTTACACCCCGATATTGTTTCCTTCTCTCTCTCTCTCACACACACACACATGCACACTCATTTATACACCTTCAGATGGAATCACAGCGTCTTAGATTGTGCAGCTTTTATGGATGCCATGCAACAGCAGCACCATTATTACCTTTAAATGATTAGAGATGCGACTGTGATGTATTATGATGATAGCATCGTGTGGAGCTGTTGCACCACTCTTTATGCCGGCTGGCGAAGACTGTAACTGAAAGAGGGAGCAGTGAGGGACACAATAGGAAGAATAGTAATGTGACCTTTTGAGATAGTTGGGAGTTCACCTGTATTTAATCAACAAATACAATTGATTTTTATCTCTCCGGGTTTTATTTGTGTACCACTGTAGTGACATAGCCCTCTGAGGCTGGATTGTGTTATGTGTGTGTGTGTGTGTGTGTGTGTGTGTGTGTGTGTGTGTGTGTGTGTGTGTGTGTGTGTGTGTGTGTGTGTGTGTGTGTGTGTGTGTGTGTGTGCATGCGTGTGCGTGTGTGTAAGATGGGTGGGGGGATGTCTTACAACCTCCTCATTCCTTGTTGAGTAGTAACCCAGAGCGGTGCTTTCATTTTCCTGTCATAACATATATTGATTTTTTTTTCCCCCTACCCATGTGTGTGAGCTGTACCTGCACACGCGTAGGTGTTTGTGCTCTAAGCGTTGGACTCTGATGGGTGGCTGTGCCTCCGTTCAGGTGGAGCTGACCGGCAGCAGCGTGTTCGACTACATCCACCCTGCGGACCACGTGGAGATGGCCGAGCGGCTGGGAATCAAGCCGCATCTGCGGGCCGAAGCCGGCTGCCACATGGCCCCCGACAGCGCCTCCAGCGCCGCCTCCACCTCTTCACTAGCCGGTACCCCTGAGCCTGGTACTTTTTGTCCCCGTAATAAGCAGCTAAATTTAGATTTTTGCGGTTTCCCTAAGCAAAGTCTCTCTCCACGTAATAGAGCGGTGGTATTTTTTTTCTGTCTTTGTTTATCAGTCGTTATAATGGTATTTTTTATCTCTGACAGCAGGTCCCTCCAGTCCTCATTCTGCTGCTGACGAGCCTCCAGAACGTGGCTTTTTCATCCGGATGAAGTCCACACTCACCAAAAGAGGCCTGCATGTCAAATCCTCTGGATACAAGGTAGCTACAGAGGAATTCACCGTAATCTCAAGATATTTATTCAGTAGGTAGAGGGTACAGTTTCATACAGATCACAATATGCCTGTTGGCTGAAATAGAGGAAGTGCTGTTATTGCCAGTTTTTGAACAATCTGGATTTTCTTGACTGGTTACAGATTTCCAGTTTTATTTTTTATTTTGTTTGATTTGCCATCTGCCGTTTTACCAATTCTGATATTTTCGAGTATTATAACAAGTAAAAAACAAAAGCAAATGCTGCAGGTTATCTGATAGATGTAATAGTATTGTATTCAAGATTAAATTGCAAGTAGCCACATTTTTGCATTAAAGCCTATCATAGATTAAAGGACATGCCCATAACCTTTATCTCTTTTTTTAAATAAACTTGATGTGCATCGAAGTGCATCCTGTCGGTCGATGTGGTTTTATATTGGAAATAGTCGGAGATCTTAGTTTTTATGCTTTCTATAACTCGGGAGATGAATTTAGATATTTCATTGTTCAACCTGCAGATCAGAGCCAGTCTCTGGCAATGCATGTGTTTTTTTTGTTTGTTTTTTGTTTTTTTTTTCAGCATCTGTAGCATTTTCTTCAGCTGTACGGAGCATAGAGGCCTCTGGGTAACTTTGCCCCCTCAACAATTTGTGCTCTCATTTTTACCCATGAGTTGCCATTTTGTCCCTTCCTAATTGCATTTTGTACCTACAATAATTTCACACCCAGATTACTCAGTTGTGGAAAAAATGCATTGACAGTCATAAAATGCTCACACAGTATGCATAATTTAACTTAGTCGTTTATTATTTTCAGGCTAGTTGCATTTATTTTGTTCGGGTGACAAAATCAGCCAGAAAAGTATCTTACAGATAAAATGTGGAACACACTAGTTGCATTTATTTGGCTCTTATCTTCGTTTGACCTTTTGAGTTTTATGAAATATGACAGCTTGTGTCCCCTGATTAAGGAAAAGACGACTTCCTGATGACAGATATATTTTTTGTCCTACCGTCCCATAACTACGAGATAATTACAGAAGGCTGGTGCCAAACTTGGTGCCAAACATCCAAAAACAGCCAAGTTGTAAAAAAAATTAAAAAAGCATTGCCCATCACACTTTTTAGTTTACAGTGTGATGAGCATCATTTCTGTTTATTTATTCAACTAATTAATGTTCAGACAAATGTTATGGACAACTTTTCTTAGAATTATGATTATTATTAAGTCAATTTATCTTAACAAAAATAGGAAAACATTTTTCAGTTTTAAATAGAAACAGTAAAATAATCTTGTACGTTTTCACAAAACATTTTTTTGATACTCTGACGCTACAAAATCTATGAAAATTTTACCTCAGGCAGTCTCAGAGAATCCAGAGAATAAACAGCAGAGATCGAAAGAGTATAAAATTATTGTTGTGAAGCAAAAGTACAGTTACTTTCATAAAATTTTTACCTCGTAAAAGTTTCATTTAAATAAAAGTTAACTTAGCCAATACAAATTACAACCTCAAGCAGCAGATAAAACTGGTCCCATTGACATTTGATGTTAAAATATTGTACAGAATGTTTACTTGGTCACAGATTTATTTCCACCAATATTATGTTTACCTATTTTTGGTTGGATCAAAGTCTCTAGATTGTGTTTCTTGCTGCCCAGAGTTTCACAGCAGTCTCGTTTCATGGCTCTGACCTTATCACACACTAAACCAACTCACCTCGCGGAGTCCACCGCTCCCGCAGCTGTAATGTCAGACACCAGCTCCGTTCTTGTTTTGGTATTTTGTTTACAGCATTCACCCCGTCCAATTATTCAGTTCGATCTCCACTTGGATGTGTCGATGCGTTAGTGTGTGCTCCTACCTGGCTCTGTTTTTAAGGGCCGCGCTCTCTGCTTGTCAGGTCATCCACGTGACCGGCCGGATCCGCTGCCGGCCCGCACTCGTCCCGGGTTCCACGCGCTCGGTCCGTCGCCCGATGGGCCTGGTGGCTCTCGCGCACACGCTCCCGCCCTCCACGCTCAACGAGGTCCGCATGGAGAGCAACATGTTCGTCTTCCGAGTGAACATGGACTTGCAGGTCACATATTGTGAAAACAGGTAGCTTATTTTATTATCATGAATTTTTGTGCGGACAATAAGTGCCACCGCACGTTTGCCCAACGTGTGAATGTTTGTTTTATGTAGTTTTTTTCCTTTCTGGAGTGCGCCCACATTCATGTTTTTTCATGAGCGCCTGGCAGAATCCCCAGCCAGCTGGTGGTTTTTAGAAAATACATCTGCTTCTGTTTAGTTGACAAATTAGTTTTTTTTTTTTTTTGTTTGGTTAGTTTTTTTTTTATCCATTGCTCCACAGGATCTCAGAGTATATGGATCTGACCCCAGCGGAAGTGGTGGGAAATACCTGTTATCATTTCGTCCATGTGGAAGATCTGGAAAATATCCGGCAGAGCCACGAGGACCGTGAGTCTCACACACATTTCCACATGCAGCTTCTCTGACTAGTGATATCGGGATGCCATAGGTGTGTGTTGTCTGGTTGTGCAAGGCGCCCTCTGCTGCCACATTTCTGAACTAACCAACTTCTTCTTTCTCACCGTCAGTGCTGAGGAAAGGCCAGGTGGTGACAGGCTATTACCGCTGGCTTCAGAGGAGAGGAGGTTACCTGTGGATCCAGTCCACTGCCACCGTCTCCATCAATCACAAAGCCCCCCATGAGCGCAACGTCATCTGGGTGAACTACGTCCTGAGGTTGGTCCAGCAGCTGCACATTCGCAGGCTCTTATCAAATAAAGCTGTTTGTTACATGCGGACAATATTCTGCCTGTGTGAAGAAATCCTTTCAGTGGAGGAGAATAGGTGATGAAACATGCAGGGATTATCGGTGGAGATTTGGAGGTTACTCAGAAAGTACTGACTTCAAAGCATATTATTTTTGAGCTTGTTAAGTCTGACAGCCTTAACACAAACTGTTGAAATGAAGCACGACTTAGAAATATAAGTGCTTTCATTATTTTTAAAGATACCTGACAACGAGAGAGAGAAAAAGCAAAGTGTTGGAGAAACCAGAAATTTACTGGGGTTTTTTTCTTCTAAGTTCTCCCTTTTGTTTCTTCAGTCCACAGAATATTTTCCCAAAAGTCTTGTTAATTATGAAGATGTTTTCTAGCAAATGTGAGATAGCCCTTTACATCAGTCTTTTTATTATTGTTTAATTGTGATACTGACACAAAATTCAGGCCTGGTCAGACTAAAATTATTTGCTTGATCGTTGGGTGTGCTTGCATCTGTGCCGCCTTTAAAAAGTCTGCAGTACATACATCACAGAGAAAACTAAACGAGAATGCACAATATGCAACTTTGTTAATCTACTTGTTGTATTTTATATAGAGGAGTAGGCAGCTTACCGTGTTGAATAAACAAAAGACGGGTGCAGAAGTTCATTAGACTGTAATGTGTGATGCGTACGCAGCTGCGCTCCTATCAATCACACATCCCAGATGATTTGCACTTGACTCACCCTGTGGCTACAACAAGTGGAAAAATGGAGCAGGAAGATTTTAAATAAATCTAAAAACAGGAGAAGTTATACTGCTTACTAAGACTATGCTCTAAAAACTAAAATATAATTAAAATAAAATGTCGGGTCTACTTGGGGCTCTGGCCTGTAATTAAATTTATGGGATCAGGTTCTGATACAATGCCTACAGGCTCAGGCCAAGTCAGGCTGGATTTTTTTTTTGTCCCAGTCTAAACTTTACTCTTTATATGTTGTTCCTTTTGTCACAGATTTGCTACCGTTTTTGGTGATTTCTGTCCAGGGAAGTTTCATCACTGTTTCATGTTTTCTTCATGTATGGATAAAGTGGGCTACCGAATGCTCAAAACATTGGAGAAGGTTTTGCAACACTTCCTAAACCAACACATGTCATCGGCACTGTTCTTCATCGTTCCATTTCCTTTAGACTGGTGCACGTTGCATTGCATTTTGAGAGCTTTTAGCCAACTTCATGCTGTCAAGACAGGTTCTTTTTCTGTAATTTATGGATTCTTCACGTCTGATTGTAATCATTTAATAAAGGGGGCATTTTAACTTTCACACGGGGCCAGGTGGCTTTGGATTTCCACCTAATGAATTAATCAAATCATCGTTTGAAAACTGTGTTTACTTCATTCTTGTCTGAATGACAAAAGCAATGTTTGTTACTTTGTGGAGGTTGTCTAGAGTAAAGGTATGGGGGATTTTTGCAAAGGAACTGCAGATCGGAATCTCATTTTATCTTCATCGTCACACCTTTTTCTTCTTTCAAAAACTATGTTTTAAAAAATACAGAAAAGATTATTTTAAAAGTTACTTTGAATCAGTCAGTACGGTGTTTGAAAGTCCTAGTAGTTTCTGTGGTGTGATCCAACATTATTAGTATGCAGCAATATAACAATGCCTTCTTGTTATTCAGCTCTGTTGCTCTGAATTAGCAGATATGATCCTATTGAAAAGCTTTTAGGCTGAAATGCAACATTTCAAATGTCTTCACCTTGTTTTTAAATATAAATTACCTTTTAAATGTTGTATTACTCTTGGTTATGTCTTAATGTATTTCATACATACACACAAGCGCATCCAGAGTAGCTAAATGCTGGCTCTACAGCGAGGCAGTCAGACAAAAACAAGAGGAGTAGGCTGAATTTCAATGCTAATTAGACTAAAGCTATATAATTAGTACAAATGGATGTCAGAATTTTAGGTCTGAATGGTGTTTTAGTTAATTAGTGTTGTAATTACAAGAGCTCATTAACTTCTCGAACAGCCTCCCCTACTTGTCGGAGCTTAACTTTGTATAGGTGGGCTGCTAAATGGGACGCCGTGTGCGTTTTTGTGTGCGTGGCGATGCGTATGTTTGTTTATTAAGGACTGTTTAAGGGGCCGGGGGTGTGTTAGACAGAGGTTAGAAGCAGCTGAGGTAGTTTGGCTATCGGAGGCAGTTATTTGCCTGATTATATGTTGTTCCTGTCTCTAAGTATTCACTCAAACTAGTGCTGCTGCTTTTTTTTTTTTTTTACATAAGTGGATTTAAGTGGTTGATCATTTGTTCATCTCTCTCTCCTCTCTTTCCATCCAGTCGAACTGAGATGCCCGACACTCCCTTGGATCTGCTGCAGCTACCGGAGAGCATAAGAGCGGAGAGACTCCGAGTCAGCTCGTCCCCCACCGACGGCTCCCCGCAGGCCCGAGGTAGTGCACATGACTTGTCATGCGTGTGGAAAATACTAGTTTCTTTCAAAAGTATTCACACTTTTGAGCGTTCTAGCTATTTGTCACGTTACAGCCACAAATGTCAAGGGGTTTTAATGGTATTTTATGTGATAGAGAAGCAGATAAATAGTACAAATTTGTGACGTGGGAAGGAAATAAGTCTGAAAAGACGGCATGCATTTGTATTCAGCCTCCGTTTTATACCACTGGAAATCAAATCCAGAATCCAGGAACTGCTAAAATTTGATGCAACACCTTGTTTGTTTACATAATGTGAAGAAGAAAATTCTTCTTCAGATGTATTATACATTTCCCAGGCACATAGTGCCATTTTATAGGTCATTTTATTTATTTATTTAAGGCAATTTTATTTATATAGCACATTTTCAGCAAGAAGGCATTTCAAAGCGCACAATCAGTTAACCATCTTATCTTCAATTGTTATAAAAAATGCTGCCAAACATTTGACTTTGCAATTTAGCATTTTTGAAATTGGGCCTCTGTCTCTTTAAGAGGCTCCTGCTCTTTCTGACACTCCGCCTTCAGCATGATAACATTTCTCAGTTAAGCCTTTGACAACATTGTCAGCAGCGTTGCACTCAAAAGTAGTTTGAACGATGAGCTCAACACTTTAATAAGCGTAGTCAGCTTGGCGCATGGAAGTGGCAGCGTCATGATGTGGGGATCTATTTCTTCAGCAGGGACAGGAATGATGTGTGCAGGGAAATTCTGGACATATCTGATGCCAGCTTCAACCCATTTGACTCTGTGAAGTGCCTCCTCTCCTCATCGAAATTTCTTTTCCTGCTCAGGTCAACCACCGGTGAAGAATGTCGGAAAGAGCGACCCTGACAGCAAAGGTAGAGAGAAATTTGCTGCCCCCGCCGTCCAAACAGAGGAAAGGAGGAAGCGCCTGCTGAGGTCCGACTACGAGGGAGCGCCTCCGGAGAGCCGCCGTCGCCTGGAGGAGCTACGGCACACGGAGGAAGTGGTGTCGGCTTCCTCAGACCTCGCAAGCGAAAGCGAGGGCGAGGAGGAGGAAGAGCCGGAGTGGGAGCAGGGGGGCGACAGCGACAGACTGAAGCAGGAAGACAGCGGGGGAGGGGGCAAACAGGGCAGAGGAGGGGACGCCCCGACCGGAGGTGACAGAGCGGGCCGGGTGCACAACGGCCGGGCCGTCATCCAGCAGCTGAAGAGCGTGGTGGCGCCGTCCACGGTGCCGCAAAGTCCCACCATCAAGACTGAACACGAAGTCCTGTCCACCGGAGGGCGCTGGGGGTCCCACACGCACGCCTCTCAGCCCCAGCCGACGCACGCGCACACGCCGTCCAGCAGCCTAAACGGCGATAGCCCCACCACCCCGATCCCGGACTCCTCGTCCAGCAGCGAGGCGCCGCCAAAGGGCCTGTTCACCCCTCCGTCCCCCGCCCTGTCCCCCGCCATGTCCGTGTCTTCCCCACAGCCCCGCGAGGACAGGGCCGTCTCCGGGATAGTGAGCCGCGGCGCTGCGGGCGGCGGCACCGGAAACGGACCCGACTTCGAGCTGCTCCAAAGACTGGCGGGCGGCGCGGCGGGACGGGTCCTCTTCCACCCCCTCGCCCTCGGCCCGCAGGGCCCTCAGAGCCTCTACGCCCCCAGCACCATCCGCTACGCTCCACCGGAGCTGCCCCCCACCCACCACCACGGCGGGGGCCACGGCGACAGCCTGCAGCTACGCTCGGACCACCACAAGGGACCCCCGCCGACCTTCTTCCCGCACTTACAGCGGCTGGCCGGGCTGCCACCCTTCAGCGGTTTCTCACCGTCTGACAGCCCTTTCTCCTCCGGCCTGCCTTTCTGTATGAACGGACTGAGGGGGGCCGCGGGCACGGAGGAAGACTGAGCCTCACCGGGGGAGAAGGAGAGAGGAGAAAATCAAAAATGAAGTGACATGACAGACCGAGAGACACTGCGAAAGGGCATGAAAGACAGAAATGGCCTCTGAGGACGTTACTAATTGGACAATGAGCTGAGTAACTGCAGTCTTGAAGAACGCGATACAAAAATCTACGGCGAACCAGTGACAGCAGCTCTCAGAGAAAACCGAACACGGACACTTTTGATTGGCTGTCCCTGAAGACGTCTCATCTCCGCAACAGTACAGAACTCTGCTCTGTCCTTCTCTAGACGACCGCGTTGCTTTCTGTGTCTCTTCCACTTTGGAGAAGCCATACTGTACATAGCTACGAACGAAACCACGAAGACCCTCAGCTTACATCCATGTCACTTTTACTCCAGTTAAACCAGTAGGAGGAGGAGGAGGAGGACTCTTGCCAGTGAGAGGACAAAAAGAGGCGTTTGGAGTAAAATGTTTTTATCATTGCAGTATTATAAAAGTATCTCTTCCACTGGGTTTCCCTTAATATAGATAGAGATGACCTTTTGATGTTTTATATCGGATCTCTGAAAGATATTACAGGAGCGTTCATCAGTCAGCCATACTTAAAGCACAGTGTTGGGACAAAGCCGTGAGTAACGTGGTCCCAGACATTCCAGTATTATATAAAGAGTGGAAAACTGCATCACAGACAGTTGTCGTTTGAATATAAGATGGTAATTTGTTTGACTAAGTGTTAATTATAGTATATCCTTTATGAAGCCGAGGTTGTGTTTGTGTATGAAAGCCATACCGTTTATTTTAATTTTTTTTAAAACATGAATTCATTGACGTAGGTTCTTTGTTTCCAAACAGACAAATTAACATAGTTTTATTGGATGTGAAATGTCATCCATTTTTCTTTTCTTTTTTTTTTTTTTTTTTGAAAAAGTATATTTCTGAGAATGTTTAGAGGAGGACGTGGTTCAGGACAGAAGTGTTTTTGTCACCTGGACCTCTTGTGTTTTTTATGAGCACTTACTGAAATTTGTTCTGGTGTGAACTCAATGCACTTGGTGACTCGGATGTTTGATCCTGTTAAAACAGAAAAACAACAGAAGTGGTCGTTAATAATATAGACTGACTACAGAGCACTGAAGGGGGGAGAGGGGCGGCGGTATTTGTGTAAAAAAAAAAAAAAAGACAGGTCGATAAATAGACCCTTGTGGTCATTAAAATATGACCATTTGGGGTCGATAAAACAAAACTGTCAACTCGGTATAGGGTTTTAAATTAAAGTAGAGAAACGGGGCTCTCAGCGTTAATTAGCATCTCTGGTAAAGATGTGAAGTCATCTTTTATTGCAGCGGCATAAAGCCGCAGTAAATACCTGCTTTTAATTTGAATGTTCAGATTTAATTTAATATTCAGAGAGTATTAAATACAAAACGCCCGACGTTGTGAAGTAATCGGTCGCCACAATTAGTGATCCCCTGAAATAAATGCGACAAAGGCAGCAAACAAAAAACGCGTTCTCCCCTTTTTTGAAATTTGTAAGATCACAAAGCGACTGTTGGGTTTGGGGCACTCGATAGAAGAACGCTCCTGTTGCTGCACACTGCTGATCAGCTGGCTGAAAAGTATCCTGCTACACTTTGCTCACCATTATAGGGATGACAAATTCAGCTGTTCACAGTTATTCATAAAGTAAGGAAAGATGTACTTATTGTCATTATCGCTCAGATGGAATGCCAAGATTGAGTTGCAGCATAAAATATAATAATACAAGTGGAGAAAAATGGACAATCATCATTCTGCATAAACTAAACGATCGTCACTCATGACTAATATTAAAATACTGAAATTGGAGTCACAAAAAGGTTGAATAAATGCTTTATAGTGAGAAAAAATGGTTAAATATCCTATGCAGTAAGCACTTGAATACTAAATTTAGCTGGTGTTTATTCTGTCAGTTTGCTTTAGTTTACGTATCAAAATTGGAGTAAAACAATACATGTTGCGGATACCATTGCTAGAATTGAAGTATCAGTGGATTACATAAAATTAAAAGGGTTAGGCAATTAATCAGTGTTTTATGTATTCTCATACCAACCCACATATGCAAGGGATTTACGTAAATAATTAGGTAAATTATGACGCCGTAGTGTTAGTTTTCTTCTTTTACTGAAAGGGATTTGGAGATTTAAACATAACTCCAGAGAAGAGCTAATCAGGTAGATCTGCTATAAAAAGACATGTAAATGCTGGATCATCAAGATGGAAAAAGAAAGTTTAAAAAAGAACAATGTGGTTTAAAACCTGTCAGAGTTACATACTGGCCCATGCTGATTAAGTCATTTTAAACAATAATCTATGATCTATTCCTGGGTTAAACATACAAGGCAACATTCAGACCCAATTTCTCTTTACTACTTTCTAAAAGGGAAAAGACAGGAGAAAAGCAGGAAATGGACAAAAAAAGAAAAGCTTCTCAGCTAAACTTTCCCACAGTCAGAGCAAGGATTAAAACGTTTACCTGAAACAAAACTAAGCTGGAAACGTCCCTCAGCTCATCTTGCCACCATGTACAGTTAGCAGGATGCTAAAGGATAACTTGCAGTTTTTCATTTCTGCAATGAAAGATGAAATCATTTTAAACCTCTTTAAACATCTTTATCAAGGATGCCAATTAATGTTGCGGGTGGCTCAAAGTGCAAAAAAAAAAGAAAAAAGTTTGCTTTATACTAATTAAAAGGCTTTTCAAGGTCGAGAAAAAGGCATTTTCTACTTTTCGATTTGTGCTCGTGCCAAACGAGACGCTCGAGATCGAAGAGTGTGCAATTTGAAAACGTTAAAATCCTAAAGTTTGACATTTTTCACAAAAAGAATCTCTGCAATAATGCATCCAGTGCTTAACGCATTAAGTACTCCGTAAATTATATTTTAAAAAAAGAACTAAACGATTGTTTCTTAGCACTTTGGAATGAGGTCTTTTTGCACCTAAAACACAGGAGAAAAAAATGTCAAAAGCTTGGAATATTGGGGGGCTGTTTTTTTTTTTTTTCTTCTTTTGCCTTCACAATGAGATTATAGTTTAGTCTCCGCTGAGGATTTAGTTCACACACAAACCTGATGTCCAATGTTTGGGGAGGGAGAAACCGTTCAATCTGCTGTGTGCAATACACGCATATGTTGTAGCCGCCACAAACGCCGAGTGTGGGAGCGCACTTGTTCTCGGATGTTTACCAGTGTAAAACTGCGAGTGTGGATGCGGTTCTGAGTGTGTGTGTGTGTGTGTGTGTGGGTGTCTTTTTGTTTCGGTCTTTTGTTCTCGTTGTTGCCGAATTTTAAAAAAAAAGAGAAAAAAAAAAGAAGCTAACCCCTATGCCCATCACTGTGAATCTAACATCATCCTTCTCACATGTTTGTGAATATGTCAGCCGCCAACCATCGAAGAAAATGAACAAATGTAAAGAGCAAAAAAAATAAAATAAAAATGATGCAGATGACGATAACAATAAAATATTCCAGTAGAGGAGCACAAGTATAGATTTTGTCGTATTTTCTTCACTCCTGCACATATTTCAACCTAATTAGAGTCTGAAATATATTAAAGCCTGGCAGACACTTTAAAGATGAGCACGCTCATCCTCATTCATACTCGCATTTTGAAAATGTGTCATTTTTCTACACACATCTTTATGAATATATGACGCAGCTTTTTAGCACATTTACACTCCCTTAAAATATTTATTTTCTTTCAGATTTGTCACATTTTATGTATCACTCTTGACCATATTACACTTTGATTTGATGTTGGCAAATCAAAGTGATGATACACATTTTATAATTATGAAGAGCAGGGGAATTTTTTCCCATGGTTTTTAAATTGTTGATTTTTTTCTATTACAAATCAAACATAAAGTAGTGTGCACTGACATTCACCACGTTTTTACTATATTTTGTAGAACAACCATTCTCAAAATTACAGCTGCGAGTATTTTGGGGTGATTTTCTTTTTGCTTTCAGCATCTACAGTCTTTTTATATTTTTTCATCAGTTCTTCCTCTTACAGCAGTTCAAGCTTAGAGCATTTATGAAGTTTGGTTTCCAAGTCTTGCCAATAATTCTTAATTTGATTAAGGTCTAAGACATCCTGTTTCTGCCAAAGCATGATGCTGCCATCTTCTATAACTTAGTGAAGTTTACCAATTTAAATTTAGACCAGAAAGTTTAATTTAAGTCTCTCAGTTCACCTGGTTGCTGCATCTCCTACAGAGTTTGTGAGGAACTGATGTTTTCTTTCAATTCACAGAAAAGCAACAATGTGTTTGCAATCAGAGTAAAGTTTATCATGAAGGCCTTCACAGAACAACAGCTTTTATACGGGGAGTAATTACACACCGACTCTCTTTACTAATTAACCGACTTCTCAAGGTGATTATTTAATAGATTTTACTTTAAGGTACCAGAGTAAAGGGGGAGCTGAACATAAATCCACGCCAAACTTTTCTCATTGCTATTCATAAAAACCCATCTATCATTTTCCTGACATCTCCAGTTATGCTTGACGTTGAGTTCATAAAATCCCCTCTGAGGTTTTTAGTTAGTTAACAAAATGTGAGAAAGTGCCAACAAAACAACATATGCAAACAAACAGGAGGGAGCAAGAAAAGTATATACGAAGAATATCTGTGTTCCTCCATATGCATGTCCGTGTATTATCAAAAGACCAAGTGGACAATCTTTTTATTTCCCTAAAGTGGACAAAACAATATAAATCCTTAATAAACGGGCAGCATGTGGAGCAGGTGGGAGCAGCCCCCCTGGCAGGGCATCGCCCGAGAGCTCCGGATTCAGGAAACACTCGGCCGCAAATTGGTTTGGAAATGAACACAAAGGCGTCTCACTTATGAGAAACTATATATGCAGGCACGCGTCGCAATGTATGCATGCGTGCGCGTGCGGCCGCGCGCACGCTTTGCATGCGTCTTGCTGAATGCGTTATGTGTGTGTTGTCTGAAGCAGCCCCAGGGAGGGGCTCTGACATTGAAGACGGGTTAAATCCTGTTTTACATTCAAGTGGCAGGCCCTAGTTCATTAGAGTGAGGATCATTCCTCCTCAAGACCAAAGGAAGCGCATACTAAACAAGAGCAGTTGTTGGGGAGAAAATGCCATTGTACGTGCAGAAGTGTATGCACTGTATGTGTGTGTGAGGGGGGGGTGGCAAAAAAACTTTTCCCCTTTGTCTTGTGGCGTCTTTATAAAGTGAGGAAAAGGTGTGGTTTGTGCAACTGAAACCATTGCGTGCCATTTGCGTGCGTAGGTGTGTGTGTGTGTGTGTGTGCGTGTGTGTGTGTGCGTGTGTGTGCGTGTGTGTGTGTGTGTGTGTGTGTGCGTGTGCGCGCGCCAGCGTAAGTCATGACAGCCTTTCCCCCCCCGACTCGTCTTCAGCTCAGGCTGTCATTGAGTCACCCGTACGCCCTCTCTGTCACTAACTTTGATGGCTTATCTTACCCCCTGAATTAGAGTCGTGCTCCCGGGGGAAATACCTCAGCACATGTAAATGCATTTGAAAAAGTAAAAATATGAGAGGGAATAATAAAGTGAGGCATTGCGGGGAGACAGTTTCTGCCTTGCATGGGAGTTACACTCTTTGTCCTTCATTCTTCCTATATATATATATATATATATATATATATATATATATATATATATATATATATATATATATATATATGAACTCGTAAACTCTTTGTCACCCAACCAGCCTCTCCTCCTCAGACGAGTTTAAACTTCACTCCGTCTGAAGCCAGATCCTTTGATCCGTGTGTATGATATTTAACACCTGAGAGCGGATGAGCCGGCCGCTCCTTCGAAATAAAGCAAAGGTGGTGAACCCAACTTTTCAGGGCTGAGGGGCCGTTAATGTGAAATTGAGGTTTGTGGAAATTGCATGAGGAGGCCGGGACTCACGGCCGGCTGTGTTCGGCTGTTCAGGGTCTCGGATAGACGGTGTTTGTCAGTGAGGCCGCGTCTCCTGCCTCTGGGCACCCTGCCCTTTAGACGCGCCAGGCCTCAGGAGCCTCCTGCATGCCAAACAGACCTGTGCAGTCAGATGCAGCCGCAGAGGGGAGAGGAGGAGGAGGAGGAGGGGGGGGAGGGATGGGCGATCGGACGTGAGGAGAGACAAGTCCAGGGCGAAAAGGGTATGGAGGAGGGATCTGAGGAGGAGAGGCCGGCAGGGGAATCAGGGTGGTGGTCACACCACAGCACAGCCTTCAGTCGGACCTCGAATGTGAAATCCAGCAACACTGGAAACACTTAGCAGAGGTGGGAATAGATGAGAGGAAGGAGAGGAAGACAGGGAGCGGGTGGGGCGAGTCTAAACAGCAACGCTGTGTGTCGATGGCTGGGAGATTTCACAAACCTTTGCCCTAACCCAGTCAGAGATGGTTATCACAAAGCCCACCCTTGCCCAAGTCCAGCACTCTCCCACACACACACATGCATACACACATGCACACACACATGCATACACACATGCATACACACAGCCACATGCTGCTCATTTCGTCTCATATACATGCGCGCAGATGAGGAGCTCATTATAAGAATTATGCATGTACAGAAAACACAGTTTGTACATCTTTTGACTCCCACTGCAGCAGGAGCATCTACTGACTCTGCATTTACCCATTATCTTCAGCCTCATTTGCAAAATTAAAAAAACAAAAAGAAAAAAAACAAAAACACGACAAGCCCCTTACGATGCATTGATTTTAAGCAGTGTGTGCAATTCAATACGTTTTATTTTTTTATTTCTCGTGACGTACAGAACTTTTTAAAAACCGCATCTCGAGAAGTTTACGTGTCTTTGGCGAAGCTTTCATTTTCAGTGATTAAATAATGTGAATATAATGCCAACGCTGTTTCTGCTGAGGAATAAATCAGGATATTCCAACATTTATTCTCACTTAAAATGGTTTAAAATACACAATCACATCATATGTCATCAGATTAGATGCACATGATTAGGTGATATGGGTTTTTTTTAGGTTTGGCAGGAGTTACTGGTGTAATTGTAACAATAATTCCCTGTTGTATTGTTTTCTTTTACGGGGAGTTTCTCTTCCAAATAAAAAATATGAACATCCTGACGGCAGGACCACGCTTTGGACTAATAATGCTTCAATGAAGGAAAATTTAAGTTTTGCAATGGCCTATTCAAAGTCTAAACCTAAATATTATCACCTTAGTAAGGATGTGCACGATATTTAGATCCATCATATCATGTGCCTGCTGTTCCCAAATGGTAAAGCTAAAGTTAACCTTTATTAAATTGCGATTACCTAAGCATGCGAAAGTTGTGGGCTTTTTAGAAGTTTGATTTAGATTCACCGTGGGCAACTAAAAAGAAAAGCAATTAAATCGAGAAAAAAGAAAGAAAGAAAAACTGGAATTTTAGCAGCAATCTTCAACTGGCTGCGAGACGGGGGGTTTTCAAACAGCCCTTAATACCTTGGGAAATGCCTATTTTTAAGGATGAGAAAAGCAGTTACCTGAATAAACAGAAGATGAAATGACTGAATGCTCGAGACTCTCAGAGAGGCTTAGAGGAGTCTGTTGGTGGAGTTAATGGCTGGATTAAGCCGGTGCTGGGGAGGAGGGCTGCGCTAATGCATTCACTCCGCTTCCCTGCAGCAAAATGTGAGTGCAGTGATCAAGAAGGTTAATTAAATAATTATACTAATTAAATATAAAGCAGTATAATTGTTTTAGTAATAGACTAATCTGCCATCAGTTTTGTCAGTCAGGTTTCTGGATTGTAAAAAAAAAAAAAAAAAAAATCAGGAGGAATATCAAATTAGAAGATGTAGGGGGGAAAAAAACATATAAAAGTGTAATCCAAAAAATATTTGGTCAATTGGAAATCTATTCTCTATTCTTTAATATATCACTTATATGATTAGATTAATTTGGCACAAAATACCTCACTTTAATAAATTTAGATCCTATTCTTATTTGACAATGTAGTCGCTAAAGCTAGCTACGTCTTTTCATAATTTCTACTCGTCTTGAACTCCACTGACTAAAGTAATTTAAAGCATTTGTGACACTTGTTCTTATCTCAGCAACAGTATGCAGTTTTACAGTCTACCCAGGAGCTAACTTATTAGACACTTCAAGTAAAACCGCTAACGCTAAGCTAACAGTAATTCAACAAAGTTTTCCACTTGTGAAAAGTTATTTTTACTGTTTTGAGTAAAGAATAGAGCATGGATTGATTGGTATAAAGCTTTACACCAATCTTTGTTTTCTTTTTTTGTCACAGCAGCTGTACAAATTATTTTATAGTATTATGAATACATTAGCTAATGCAGCTCAATGCTACATTAGCTAATGCAGCTCAATGCTACACTAGCTAATGTAGCATTAGCTAATGCTACAATAGACCAGGCTGGACATACTAACATCAGGGTTTATATTTGACAAGATAGCTGATACAAAATGCGAGATCCGCCATAGTGTGTGGTTATGATCACCTAAGAAATCAACCATGTTTCAAAAGAAGAGCAAATGTGAATATCCCACTGAGGATTTATTATCATGAAAAAACATCCAACACCGATGCTGGGTGTCACTGCAGATTTCCTCTGGTTTTATTATTGTATGCACTGTGGTGCACATAAGTAAACGATAGCAAACCCCGTTCTCCACAAACAAATTCAATATAATTGCCAGCATCAACTCCTTGCATCCATTAAAACTGAACTTATAGACATAACCTGAAAACAGAAGATTCACTGTAAAGTAATTTTTGGATATAGTTTGGTACTATACATGATTTAAAAAAATTACATAAAATACAGAACAAAATACATAAACAGAGAGAGAACTGTGAAAAATATCCCGTTTCCAAACAGTTTTAAGGAAATATAGTGACAAAAATCAAAGCTTGACAAAAGTGCTGTTGCAGTAAAATAATTAAAAAAAAACTTAAGCCCTGTGTCATTTTCTCAGATTAATAAAAAAAAAACTTTTGAGACAAAGCAACCGTCATTCCCTGTTATTTTGAAGACTTGAAGTGAACGGTCAGCATGGAGTCTAGTGATCAGATTGATAAGACAGTCTGCAGAGAGGAGACTGACAGACTACAGTAGCACAAAAAAACTAAATCATAAGCATAAAATCAAAAAATAGGTGAGCATTTTTAGATGAACTAAAGGAGTTTTTAGAAAAAAAAACATGTTTATTCAGCAAATAAACAGATTTTACACAATTTTCAGCATCTTTAAATGTTTTTTTAAAAAAAAGTTAAAAGTTTTTCTTCACCTGAATAATTTTTTATAACAATAGATGACAGGTTTGCATTTTTTAAGCTCACAGTCTGCACATGAACATGTATGCATTTTTCACAGACATACAAATAAGAGAAATCCTGAATCAGAGCATCAAGAAAAAAAAACACACACACACACACACACACACACACACACTGAGCATTCCTGGAAGATCGCTATTTGTTTTGGCCCTTGCTGCCACTGTCCTCACTGTCCTGGGAGCCTCTGTGACCTCGCTGCTCCCGCCTCTCGCGGCACTCCCGGCACTCTCCGTCGTCCTCCCCGCCGTCCCCCTCCTCGTCCTCGTGGATGATCTCCACCTCCAGGCGGCCGATGTACAGCGATACGGCGCAGAGCCAGAAGAGGGCGACGGTGCCCACCACGGTGCCCTGGAGCAGCAGAGCTGGCACAGACAGCAGCATCAGCCTCCGCAGGGCGAAGAGGCTGCCAACGTAGGACGCGCCGCCAAACGACACGCAGACGCCTCCCAGGATGAAGAAGGCTGCGCGGAAACACATCGGCATGCTGTTACTGGAGTCAGTCAGGAAGTGTCTGCAAAGGTTTTTTTTGTTTTGTTTGTTTGTTTGTTGTTGAAACCGATGATGAGGAATAATCAAAAACAGTTGAATGATTTAAAATAAAAATAAAAAATAAAAAAAAGATCTGCGAGTAATATTGAATCCCAGAAACGCACATCAGTGATTAATACTAAAAAAAAAACACGAGGCCTTGACTCCATTTCACTCTGGATGATTTCAGTCAGAAATCCTTGAGATCGTGAAGACCAAAAACTCCTGCTGCTGCTGCTGCATCAAATATCTGACACAATGTTTCATCTGAACACCATCGATTTTACAGCAGAGAGAGAAAAGCTGTGAGGTTTTTTTTTTTCTCTCATTAACAACAATTTTCGAAGGGAATTATTTATTTTTAATAAACCGCAGCCCAGTTAGATCTACTAGTTTTGAAGAATTTAACACTACAGCAACCTTCAGTTCCCATCAGCCTGATTTAGAGACTGTGCAAAACATTAAATAGAAATGAATGTAATGACAAGTAAATCATTTATGCCACGTATTTTAACTTAAGACAAAGATACAATAAATACAATTAATTACTACCTCTCCTGGAATAGAAAATGAATGTTTCCACACAATCTGGAAAAGTCAACAATGTGATGCAGGTCTGAATGAAAGCATTTCCAGCCTTCGCGTCGTCTACATACGTCTTCTTTAGGTCCTTTCTTCTCTCCCGTCTTGCTTTCTTTCCTTGATTCCTTTCTGCTGTTTCATTCTGTCCTCCTTTGTGTCCTTCCTACCTTCCCTTCCTTTGTTCCCTTCACTGCTCCAAACAGTTATCACCTTACATTAACATTTTACGGCCTTACAGATAATGAAATTCAAACAAAAGCACCACACAGCCAAGATGGCGGACGTACAGGCTACCACTAGAGCTTGTGATGCGATTTTAACATATATAAAACATGTCAGAAGGACTTTGCTGCCTTCTGGTGGTCAAAATTATGCCTAATTTAGGTCATTTAGAGGGTTAAATATGTCACCTTTGGCTATACATAAGTTTTACAGGCCATTTTTAAATCTCTGATAAATGTGTTGGTCTTTTAAAAGTACTTTGCAGTAAGACTCTTGATGTCTCCCGTTTCGTGGCACAGCGGGCAGCGTCGGGGCAAAATGCCTCCACACAACACGTTCGCCTTGCATTTTCCTCTAATTAGGGTTGCAAAGTCTCTTCTCTGGATCTCCCTCCTGTTACGGGAGTTTAAACCTTCCAGCACACCGTTTGGACCGTCAGCCATGGTGGTTCAGTTCAGCCTCCGCAGGGAGGAAAGAGGCTTTTCTCTTTCTTTTTTATTCTCCTTTCTACTCCCTCAATACGCTGCGATTTAAGCTTGAGCAAACTCGTACCGTATCCTGCTTCCCGTCCCACTTCACTCTGGACAAAAGCGATGACTCCAATCCCAGTCGCCAGCAAGCCGTTCCTGAACCACGACAGGAACCCTGCGAAACCACGAAGAGACGTTACAGACCGACAGAAAACAAACAGAATAAAGTCTGGAAGCTTCCACCCCACCCCGCTACTCATTCAGCTCTTCCTGAGCTTGTCGGACTGCGTAGAAACCCGACACATGTGAACACCAACAGCCAAGCCAGTTCCACATCAAGTTAAGGTGAATTTCTGACTAAACTGCAGATGCTCAGCAACCAAAGTAAGAGACAGATAAAGAAAAAGACTCAGATCTTCCTGATCCTTCCAGAAAAATAAATGGAAAGTGACAACAGTCAAAAAAAAAGCAAGGCAGAAATATATTTGAAAGATTAATAAATGCGCATAAAAACACAAAAAGATGACGTAAACAATACAGCCAAAAAAGAAATCATGAATTAATTTTTCATGATTCAACTAATCATGGTGTTAAAATATGGGTTTGAATGTTTTAAATACATTCAGCAGATCAGATGATGTCCTGTTCATTGACACCTGATTTATGTTTTAATGGTGCATTTCAACCACTCTTTATACATTTAGGAATAATTATATGACATAAACTGCAAGGTTTTGTAGACAGAAGTTTTAATTTATTGTGAAATTTCCATAATTGTCACGCGTTTAAAATTGAACACATACACTCCCGCTAATACTGGACAATTGGCAAAGATGCAAAGAAACCAGGAGATCAGATGCTAGTGTGATTCCTGCTGAATATCTGAACTTAATGATGAGCCATGAGACGGCTATTAAGCACTTTCCATATCATTTCGACAGGATTGGAGTCGGCAGTTTAAGTGAGGCCAAAACACCGGTCTTGTTGTGCGTTTTACGCAATTGTTTCGTTTAAACACCCAAATGTGTCTGCGTTTTAAACATCCGAGCAACACTGCCGTCCTGAGACAGAGGAGAAACGCACAAAGCGCACAGAGATCAGACAGGTTGGACGCAATGACAAGATGTACGAGGTGAGGCTTTCAAATGTAGGAGTACGCTTTCAACCATCGAGCATGGTGGTGGCGGCATCATGCTGGAGGTGCATTGGGCCTCCAGTGGCAGTTTTCCATTTCACCCAAGTGGGTGAAGTAACGAGTCCCTCCACATTACTGCGTTTCACCTAAACAAAAAGAGCTAGCTGGGAGACATTTTGACACAATAGGGTGTTCCAACAGGGCAACACACACATCAACATGGGGTTTGGATACATACAACCTCAGTCGTATTAAAAATGGGTAGACTTCGCTCAGAAACCCATCAGTTTGAACAAACCCTAACGATTCTGTCAAGAAGCGTGGCTCAGATATCAGAATATTTAGCCAGAATTACACCCAGACCTCATTCATGACGACAAAACAAACAAAAAAATGTTTCAGCAACTTTGCTAAAGAAGTTCCATACAAATAATCGTGGTAGAAGAACTGATTATCAGATAGTTAAAAGGCCTAAATTAAGGAGGTATGTGTGAACCCGGTAAGTGAAAGTGAACTTCTAACTGAAACTGCATCGTTAAAAGCTAGAACCTGAAAAATGCTTCAGGTTCTAGCTTCTAGATGTATTTATTTTAGGCAGCTTCTGGGAAAAACTCAACCTCTGCAACAGCGTGTGGGTGTAGAAGAATGAGATACCTGTTTCATGCGACTTCCTCAGCATCTGCAAAACATAAGAAAACACAACATATCGACACATTGAAGCTAGAAGCAAAAGAATCCAAATAGAAGATTTGGAAAACTCCCATTTCTCCTTCTGAATTAAAAATCCTACCAAAGCGTCCGCCTTGTCGAGGTCTGTGAGGTGGTACTGCTGCAGTGGCTGCTCCGGACCCCGCTGGCTCTTGCCCCACGGCCCCTTGTCCCCCACCCGCTGCCGCGCCGAGCCATGCAGCCTCCGCAGCGGGGCTCCGCCGCCGCCGCAGCCGGGCCGGCCCAGCTCCACTACGCGAGCGAAGTAGCTGACGGCCTGCGGCAGCTGCCTTCTCACGAAGAGAGTCAGGAAAGCCATCACATCACCAGAACCGGCTGGCTTAAAAACAAACAAACATGTAAGGAAGAAGGAAAAGCACAACACGACCTCTGCATGCCCTTTGAACTGTCACGTGGTCACACTCAACCCCGGAACCACTTCTGGTAAGCGTGGTGAGGAATCACCACAGCGCCATCTGGTGATATGCTGGAGAAAAACTTAAATATATCATATGGAGGTCGCATTTAAGGACTGTTTTTGACCAAACATATTTCAAATTAATATTTTACCTTAATTTGAGCTGATGCTTATCTTCTTGGTCTCAGAATTGTGGGAAATCGATGTCTGGACAAATTGCAATTGCAGGAGTAAGCCACACGAGGGCACCAGAGTACAGGATAAAACATCATAACCTAGCAAGGGTCTCAGCTAGTGTCAGCCTCCATAGTCCTAACCCCTGATCTAGTCAAATGTCTATCTATTTATATTTACCTCCACATTTTCAGCTCCACTGTGACGTCCATTTATATGTAGCGTCATATTTATGTAACTTGGATGTTAGCATGAGGCCCAGATCACACCAAGGAAAACATGATGTTTCATTGAGTTAATTGTCATATCTTAAAATTAGTTCAATCATTTCTGTTGCTTGTGCCTGTGATAAAAGTCCAATTTAACGGTCATGAAACTGCAACTAATTAATAAACAAATGACAACAAATGACATCCCTCTCAGCTCTTCCCTGAGATTGCAGTGAACACGGCTGCCAGACAAAATGGGCAACTCAAAGAAATAAATTTCCCTTTTCCAATTTATATTTTGCCATTTATTTCATTAGTAGTGTGAACAGGAATCGTGGCCCTCCACATGCCTTTAAAACAAGTGACAAGTGAACTAATCATGCAAGACTATTGCTCTGTTTAATAACAAAATAACTTTATGAAATGCAGAAACATGTACTGCCATTAAGCTATTAATAAAAAACTCAAGTGAGAAAACAGGCCAGTCAAAATATAGTCTGTTATACATTCACTATTAATATGGATAGATGATAAATAGCAATTTCCTCTCTACATAAAATTAAATCATCAAAATTGTAAGTACTTGGTTGTTATCTGACATTAGCAATTTTATGTGCTTGCGAAAACTTCTAGCTATAATAATTTTTTTAAATTAATTTTTAGCTGTAAACATGCCACAGATATTAAATAAAATGGGTGCTATATATATATATAAAAAAAAAAAAAATTCCCTTCTCACCCTCCGCGGGTGGTCTGTTTCATCCTCTGAGCTCGGGTCCTCTACCAGAGGCCTGGGAGCTTGAGGGTTCTGCGCAGTATCTTGGCTGTGCCTAGAACTGCACATTTCTGGACTGAGATGTCTGATGTTGTTCCTGGGATCTGTTTGAGCCCCTGCTCCAGTTTGGGGGTGACTGCCCCGAGGGCCCCGATGACCACAGGCACCACTGTGGTCTTCACCTTCCAGGTCTTTTCCAGTTCCTCCCTGAGGCCCTGGTATTTCTCCAATTTCTCATGCTCCTTTTTCCTGATGTTGTAGTCACTTGGTATTGCTACATCCACCACAACGGCTTTCCTCTGTTCTTTATCCACCACCACAATGTCCGGTTGGTTCGCCATTACCATATATATATATATATATATATATATACACCTGCTTACTCGAGCTAATGTTAGTTAAATGAGTTACAAACTGAACCCAATAAACGTCACTTATAAATAAGTCAAATTTACCATTGTATCACTTATACATCTGGTATTTATTTAATGTCATACGTTATACTGCCGTAAATTCAAGGATCTTTAATAACTCATTATAGATGTTCAGAAAATTAAACTTAATTCAGATTGTGAAGAAGCTTTACTGAGTAGTGTTGTTTTATTTAAGATTTTAAAAATACACATAAAATACTGTTATTTTTGTATGGTAACCCCTATTTCTCCAATAACTTTCCTCTTTCCCCACTTATCTCAAAAAGTTCCTCAGAAATTACGGTTTCGCCTTCATATCGGGATCTGACAGAGTTTATTCCAGAAAACAAAACACATGCAAAAAAAAAAAAAAATCTAAAGACAACAGAAACAGATACGCATAAACATCGCGTCTCCACACTCTGTGAAAATGTGCCTTCGAGTGTATGTGTGTGTGTGTGTGTGTGTGTGCGTGTGTGTGTGTGTGTGTGCGTGTGTGTGTGTGTGTTTGCGGAAGGATCAGTGTTCCGACGTGCACTCGCCGAGGATGAGCGAGCGGCCTCTTCCGGACCCTCTTTTGTCTTCTCGGGTCCACTGGGACTCAGAAACACTCCACCTATCATCACATCAGATTGTTTCAGGGTGAGGAGCAAAGTGAGCCGCACAGCTGGGAGTTTGTATTTGTGTTCCTGTGTGCTTTTTCTATTTTTTTTTTTACAGTGTGTGTGCTGTATGGTCTTTAAAGACAGCCAAGTGTTTGATGTAATATTGCAGCTGACCTACTGTCCACTCTCACGCTACAGTTCCCAACACAATGGGGAACTAATGTAGGTGTACGCCCATACTTAGGAAAAAAAAAAAAAAAAAAACAGATTCACACAGGGTAACAGTTTTCACTGGAACTGATGGACTTATAGTTGAAACTAGACATTTGCTCACACTGTTCAAAGAGAAACATAACCTCATTTATCCAATAAAGGCCAACATTTAGCAAATAGACACAATTTGTGAATCCTGTTTGACCTAAAAGAAAAATAAAAAGTTTGTTCTGATTTGATGTCAAACGTTATGTGTTGTTAAATATCACGTATTCTAAAGTATTTGAACAAACCCTTGACAAAATGCCAAGTTGGGTTTACAATCTATACCAGCTCAATCCTGACACATGTATGTGGTTCTGGGACAGCAGTTTGTAGAAACCTGGCTTAAAACATCACTTTGATTCAATTCAATTCAAAAAATACTTTTATCTCAAAGTGAAACTGGATGTTATTGTACCTCAAATCACCCAAGTATCTTTAAGGAGTTGTTGTGGATGTTGATGCTGTAGGCAGGACGGATCTCCAGTAGCAGTCTCGCAACAACTCTGAAGAAGCCTCTGACTGAAGAGCTGTTTGCTGTCATGACATGCTAACAGCTCAAAATACAGGCAGTAGAGAAAATATTTCATAGTAACAAGTCCTGAATGACAACATCAGTCATTGGCAAACGTGGCTAATCCACCTTATTTGCTTTTGCTTTTAAATCTCTGTCTGGCCATTTGGTTAAAAAGCAGGGCAGGGCGATGTTGGAGATGACCGATTTGATCAATGGAAGAGATGAACTTCCTCCTGCTCTTTGATCCTGCTTTGCATCCATGAAGCCCTCTTTTCAAGAACTCTGGGATTGGGGGCGGGGGGTCATAGGTCAGGCACTATTTGAGTATCGCCAATTACTCCTGGTTGTTGCAAATACGCATCACAACCGCTGTCTGAAATTAAAAACATAACAGCAAAAATCCTTCCAGCTACTCACGTCTAAAAACCAGAAGGAGTAATTGTCAAAAAAAAAACAACAACGTCCCAACCAAATAAAAAGAACAAATCAGAACCAGCATAAGAGAGCAACTCCAACATGCGTGAGTGGCATGATTCCAGAACGGATCAATGGAAACACAGTGGCTCGTTTTAAATGAAGCCTAATCAAGGTAAGACCAGTCTTCTGGCTACAGATTCTCTGCCACTTGATTTCACACCGGATAAAAATATAAAATCTCAAATTCACCGGATAAAAATATAAAATCTCAAATTCACCTGATAAAAATATAAAATCTCAAATTCTGTCACTCTCGTTCCTCGAAAAGGGCACAAATCCTTTAGATTCATCCGGCAAGATGTTTTCTCATGCGTCCCACACGTCCGCATTTAGATTTTCCACGCAGTCAGTGCTTGGAAAACCCATGCAAAGCATATGCATGGTCAGCATATGTTTTCAGGATGTTGTCATCCAGCTCAATGTCATTTTCCTAAGCACACTGTCTCATTAGTATCTCTGATGTCAGGTTTTCCTCGCTTCCTCGCTATCTAAATAAAAACAAACTGTCCATGACACCCGAGTGCTCCCATCTATTTTTAAAGTGGGGGGGGGGCCTTCTGACTTGACCTCCCATCATCTGGATGATTTCTCAGTTTTGCCAGTTGCCATAAATAGCAAACAAAGCTAAAAGTTGCATGGATTAACAAACAACAAGTCATCTAGATGTGTTGATTTAATTGACATATTGTAAACATTAATTAGGGAAAAAAAAAAAAAAAAGATTGGCATTTGACGTTTTAGCCAAATTTCGATTAACAACAAGGTGAGCTAACCTATCGAGAAAAATCAAGCGGGAAAAAATAATAAAGCTAGCAAGCAGCTGTAGGCCTCTACCTCACGTTAACTCTTTGTTATCTGCGCTCGAGTCTTGTTGCGTCAACAGAACGGAGGAAGCAGCGGGAGAGACAGATAGGGAGAGGGACACAGGACGAGATGTGTGTACGTGCAGAGCTGCACTAAACCGCGACACACGGTCTGGGGGATTCCAGCCAGCTGCACAGGGGAGCGCTGACCTTGGCAAAGAGCACGCAGTTTATCAGCCCCTGGAACAAACAAGTGTTAAGATTCAAGCGTCGACCGGTCAGCAGATAAATGATTGACTCGCATTAATGAAGCCGGAAAGACTTGCACTTTTAACAAGAAAGCGTGCTGCTCTGCAATTACTACGAATTACACGTCGCGCGTGATGGGAGAGGATGGCGTTTTTTTGATCCGTTTTCAGGCGAAAGCGTTTACTGCCAAACTCGTTACACTGATGTGGCTTTGGGTTGCAGAGAGATTTGTTGGATTCGTTGTGTAACCGTCTCTTTCTGCAGGAGTGAAATCAAGACGAGGTTCTGGTGGAGGCTGCGTGTGCCGTTTCAGCACGTCGGGCAGGAGAGGTGAAGAAACTTGCTTCCCCTCCTCGCAATCACATCCGAACAATAAGTGATTATCCGTCTCTCACTGCTGTTGAGATAAATGCATCTTGCTAAGAGTAATAGCCGAAGGCTCGGGTTGTTTTTGATCTGATAAAACCCGGGACTTAAAAATGAACCTACTATCTGCCCATAATGAAAGTTACCTTTGGCCAGCATCATGAGTCTGACATTCCTGTCATATCTTGCTTAAGGGCAGTGGCGCAACTACACGTTATTTAGGTGGATGCGAAAACATAAATCGGCGCCCCCCACCCACCCTGGAAGGAATGTCAAATGTCTGGTTGAAGGAGCGACGCTCACTCGCTCGACAAACTTGGACTAATTATCTCGTTCTTTGTGAGTATACGTTTACAACAAACATCAAACACGGTATATATTTTTCATTCACGGTATATATTTTTCATTAAGTATTTAACAAACAAATGGCTTCTTCCGCGATAATTATGTGAAATTAAATTAATTGCCTAAAATAAAAAAAATAGTTTGGTGCTGTCGGGCTCAGAGTCTGAGAGGCTTTTCCTCTAGCAAACAAATTTTTGTTTTTTGCCTCTTATTTAGTGGAAATATTGATGTTGATGAGACTTGATAGCCTTTTCCAACCTTTATAGCTCCACTGTTGAAAATGAGGCTCTAACATTCACAAATGACAGTGAAATAAAATCCTGTCCAACATCTGGTTTGAGGTGATTCCTCTGGAACCTGTTGGAGGAAAAATATCCCAACTTCAGAAGATGAGCTTTAACCTAACAGAGCTCTGTGGTTCCTCCTATCAGTATGAGAGTCAGGGTGAGGAGGCGCCATGTTAGGAAGAGAAGTGGAAGCTGCAGGATCTTCAGAACAAACAGGTCGTGATGCTAGGCTACTGATTATCCCTCTGTCTGGACACAGGATCATTATTACCAGATTAAAAGATAAATTAATGGTTATATGCCAGACATGGAAAACTGGGATGTACTCCATGTCATGATGTTCAGAGTTTAGGTCTCATGGCATCTCAAGGTGTCAACATTGCAGCCATGGGCTGAGGGAAATATAGCTTTATTTTGTAACAATGCAAGAGCTAACCAGCTTTTATCACTTCGCAAAAATTCCATCAGTACAGAAACTCCAATGTACGTTTTTTTTTTTGTTTTTTTTTTCTCATAGTACCCCCAAGAATTTAAAACTACTTTCACCCCTGTTTTTAAGTTTATACCCATTACATGCATCACATGTCAGCGTCAGCAAGCTTTCAATAAAACTTTACAGTCACACATTTAGCACTCTGCACCTTTTCAGCTCTGCCCACATTTTTTAGTGGATCTAAATTCTGAGATGACCTCTCCAAAACACTCACAGTGTTATCCTCAGACCCCTTTGTAGCCAATTTTTTTTTTGTAAGATTAGAGAAATACTCCAATTACCATTCTTTCAAAATGTTGACGCCAACTCTATTTCTTTGTTTTCATGGCAAACATGAGAGCTTTAGTATGGTTTAGTTCAAACTGAAGAGGAGGAGGAGCAAGGAGAAATCACCTCTAATTTATTCTGTTTTATGGTGTATTACTAAAAATGTTAAATTTGGTTTTCAGATCTCAAGCCGGTAGAGCTGCTTTGAGATGCAGTGGACCGGGATCTACAGCTGACAGATCTGCAGCCTGATGTTAGTGTGTCAATGTGGAGCAAATTCTTCGAGTACTGCTTCTGACACGTTGTTGAATCTGGCAGGCTTTGAACAACACCTGAGCGCAATAGCAGAGTCCTTCTCACAGATACGCCTGGAGGTCTCCATCGTGGCTACAAGCAGCTCAAAGCAAGAGTCGACAGCAGGATAAGCCATTTCTCCACACGCTCAACTCTGCCACAAAATTCAACAAATGTACTTTTCTTAAAAATGTGGCACCACCTGGGAGTTTTTTCCTGTCAAAACAATTAACTGGCCGAGCACAAATCTTCTTACTTTCTGTTATAACTTTGGTCTAAAAACACCTTTTTATATACAAAGACATGTGACATGATGGGACTAGAAGTGCATATGCAAAACTGCGAAGGCATCTTTTTTTTCTTTTGAAATCAAGTTTATGTCAATAACTATTTTAACTGAAACATTCATGTGGCACATCCTTTGAATTTCCTCCTGGGGATTTCACATCAATCAGTAAACTGAAGTCTAGTTGATCAGGTCAAAAAATTGTGAGGAAATGACTTCACTGACATCCAATCAGGGTTAAGGGTCATATAGGAATAAATGACCAGGACAGAAATAAGGGGGGATATGTAAGATTATAGAGTCATAAACATTTCTGTATTGTAGGATATTTACATATTAAAGTTATGTGTTTTCATACTTGCATGTGTTCCTATTGTGGGATCCAGAACAGAACCTTGAATACGCTTTTATGCTAAGGTTACACTGAAATGAGAGATGTGAGACGTGGGCCTGCTAGTTCTGTGTCATCACCCTGTGTCCCTAATCCTCCACGGCGAGGCATTAATCCCAGGCCTTAACCCCTGGCCTGGCTGCATAGCAACACGTTACCTCATTTCCTCCAGCAAAGCAAATTTAGAAGTGAGCAAGAAAATGGCAAAGATTTATAGCCCTGAGGTCAGAGACAGTTCAGCTTTGTGGGGGAAACAACAAAACGTGGAGTTGTTTGGTTAAGTAATTTACATTTACTATTTAGATAACCTATCTTTAAATCTACAGATATTCACAAAAATAGAAATTACACGAAGTAAACAAAATAGTTAAATAAAAACAACAACAAAAAAACTCTCAGAGTAGATTGTTTGGATTCAGTGTCCTAAACAGGCTCTGAAAAAACATGGGCTTAGATGAAAACAAATTCTCATGGCACTTATGCTAACATTTTTTTAAATTATTATTATTATTTTCAGATTATTGTCTAAAATCACAATATTGTTATTACGGGGTCAAAAATTAAAATGCAGGAAACCTATGTTGCAGAGCACACCATTTTAAATTGTTTAAATAATAATTGTAGCTTCATTGGAAACTCAGAACTTGCTATTTTAGCTACTTAAAAATAATTATTCCCATTTTTCTTCAAGCACAAGTCAGTTTCGATGTTTACGAACAATTCTTTCCCAACTATTTTCATATTTTTTTATTTCATGTCTTAGTTTTCATATCAGAAAAATAACTACATATCTAACTATCACGTTATCATATTACCTTATGGGAATGACGTTTAAAATTTAGTCTGAATAATCCTTTGCCCCTATAATGGGGCAGATTTTTTAAATATCTGACTGTGACCTAGGCCTATTATTTTCACAGCCAATGCAAGAAAAGAAAAAGAAAAGGAGTGAAAGTTGAATAACGGGTTAAAAATGGCACTTATTGGTTAAATTTATTTGTAAACATCTATTATGTATTATGCTAAAGAAGGAGGACATTCCAAATGAAACTCAAGCCTTCATCTTGTTATAAATGTTTTTTTCTTTTTTAGCTGTTTTGGACACTGCCGTAGTTTTAGCAATGGCAGCGGTGGAAGACTACAATTCTAAAAGAGCGCAGAAAATGTACGTCATCTTTCAGAACTTCTCCTGTTTCCTGATTGGCCCAATTGAAAATACACTGAAAAAAATCCACTTCAATGGAAGAAACCCCAGACAGATTGGAACTGAGTTGAGTTGTAGGAATGGAAGGTAAAAGCCAGGGTAGCTTTTGCTAGTCATGAAAACGAGCTGTCTCCAAGAGCAAACGGCATTAAATTATAGCCTCTGAAATGTTTCTCCTAAGTAACACTGTTACTTACGTCTAACCTGGTCTTGTGGGAAATATCTCTTTGGATGTATAGGTGGCAAGCAGTGGTGGAGAAAGTACTCAAAAAAATTTACTTAAGTAAAAGTACAAATACACAGACAAAAATGTACTTAAGTAAAAGTCAAAGTACCAGATTAACATTTTACTTAAGTAAAAGTAAAAAAGTACTGGCTTTTAAAAATACTTAAGTATTAAAAGTAAAAGTACTTGCTAATGCATTGCCTAATCACTAATATCATTAAGTGTACCAATCGTATTTAATTTTAATACGACAGTAATGTGCCATTTTAATGAACAAAGCCACAGATAAAGCATGTTTTTATTGAGTTTACTCTGTAACATAGTTTAGACTTAGATATGTGATTCTATGCATCATAATTTCAGGGATCGAAACATCTGGTCTCCTGTCCTAACAGCATGAACTTCACTTTTTTTGCCACACATTTATTTAGAAAGAAATCCAACTGGCAGAGGAGGACGTGGAACCAAGGAGCCTCGTAGCAGAGTTGTAGTCTGGACCACTGAACCCAAGACCAAATCAAAACCAGCACCCCATGCTACATGACAATAAAATTAAGTCCACCTATCAAAACTGCTTCTCAAATTGATCTGAAAGATTCACTTTCCCATAAAAACACCTAGATATTAAACACTTAGAGCTGAAATAAATTTAACCAGTATCAATTCAAACTCTTCTTCATTCTGTTTTGCTTTCATCTCTGTGCCACAATACACAGAGGTCTCCTGCCATCCCTAAAAAAATAACACCCTCGGCGGTTGCCCATATTGCCAATGTCAGAAATAATAATTGTCTGTACCATTAAATATAGCAATTAACAACGCTCAACTATGAACACTGTCCAAGGCCCAATAAGCAAGAAGTAACCAAGCAGGAGGAGCACCGTGACTGTTCTCATCCTCCCTCCTGCTGCAATGTCTGCCACCATGACGGGTGACGAAAACAAAGAGCAATGAGCATGCTCTGCGTTGCTACTTCTTGTTTTATTTATTCGCCAATTAAATATAAAGATATTTTAATGAAATAAAATAGCTACTGCAGTGTACGCAGAGCATTACAAGAACAAAGAGCGGCTCTCAGTGAGGCTTCAGTACTATAGGACTTAGTCAAGATCCGTCCAGAAGAATCGGATCGTCCATGAATGTCATATTACTATATTGCACTTTGGTCACAGCGTTGTCCCATATCTGCGACATGTCAGTCAACACCACACAGTAATTCAGCGCATGAGTGACAACTTTTTTTCATCGCAGATGCAACACGTCTCAGTCAATACAGCTAGCTTTGATGGATCACGTCCACGGAGCTTACCTTTCTTTAAGGTTTCCTTCCAAGTGACGTTAAAAATTGGACAAAGTCCCACCGTCTGTGAAAAGCGAAGAGCTGCTGATTGTATTGTATGATTTATGCAGCGCTATTATATTACTGACGCTCAGAGGAAACCACTGCGCATGTCTTGGAGCTCCGTGTGCGAGTAAAGGTGGAGCCGATGGGTGACAACAGACACTAAGTCATGTTATTGCTTGGATTTTACGGCGCCACCTTAAGTCCCTGAATTTAAAATTTTAACGGAAAAAAGCACAACGCGATTTGGTGTCGCGTAACGAGTAACGCGACACTTTTGTAGAAATGTAGTGAAGTAGAAAGTACAGATACTGTAAAATGTAGTGGAGTAAAAGTAGAAAGTATCCATTATTAAATCTACTTAAGTAAAGTACAGATACACGAAAATTGTACTTAAGTACAGTAACGAAGTACACGTACTTCGTTACTTCCCACCACTGGTGGCAAGAGGCAGATGGGGTAAATGTATGGTCTTTCCCGGGAACCCAATCATGTAACACCCGCCACTGACTTTACAGTTCTATCTGGACTTTTATTTATTTATTCCCCAATCAAACCTACTATTAATCTGTTTTTTCACTCTACGGATGAGTTCATTATTTAACACTCTTATTTCAAAAAATGCTCTTAATGCATCATAATTCATTTCAAGTTGTCGCAATGTGTCTTTAATTTTTTTATTTTATTTTTTTTACTTTTACTTACTTTTTACATTCTGCAACAATAGCGGATAATGCTTGAGCAACTGAACATCGGCGGCAGATGCAGGTCACATGGTCTGTATGCATGCAAATGGCAGGCGGGGGTAGACATAGAGCCGTGGTAGGAGGGGGGAAGAGTACGAGGAGGACGGGGGAGGGAGGCAGACAGAAACTCGGGGAGCTCCTCGACACAACGGGGAGCGCTGGTTGTGGCTGTCGGAGGGAAGCTCGTCCGGCTCGGAGCATCCCCCTCCGTCTCCCGGTGGCGGTTTCATGTGTCAGAGCGGCGTTTGATTGCCGTCGCCACCTGGGCATTATTTATAACCGACGTAAAAATCGTATGGGACGTACCGCGGAGCCGAGCAGAGACACTCCCGGAAATAACATGCGTACTCTCAGCCTGTCACGTAGGCTCGCTGAGGATTTGCATTGCTGTATGGCTGCCGTAGGTAAGGTAAGTGTACGGTTTTCTCTGCCAGCGAGAGATTTCACATGCTTTTTTTCCCCACGTTATTACTTCTTTGTTTAGAAATTTAAAATACACTTCTTTAATAACCCCCCCCCCCCAAATTTTAAAATATTCATTTAATATTCTGCGAAATTTATTACAATCATGTATGGAGCTGTTAAGTTGGTGATTAAAACCAGACAAAGACGAAATAAATCATTTTTACGGTGGCGTCATCGAAAATCGTTTTAAATTTTATTCGTAAACTCTTTACTTTTTGAGAACAGCAGTAGTGTCAGTTGTTTTTATTCTGATGTTGTATAATCAAAGTAGAATAATGATTTTTTTTTTTGCCTTTAGTCATATTTTTTATGATTAATATACAAAATAAGACTTATACAGGGTACGACCGTGTACCCTGTATAACCACTACCACGCTTGGCATTTTGTTTTTAAACTGTTCAGATAAAATCAAAAGATATCCAAGAATACAGGCCTTTTTGTGGCACCAGTAAGGGCTCAAGGTTTCCCACCATGGCTCACTGTCAGAGCCGAATCAAGAATGTTTGGGGTCCTGTTGAGACCACACCCACCAGCCACCATTCCTAACCCCATACAAGTTATTTTTCTCTCAGTTATTTTTCTCTCGTCCTCTGCTCTGCACTCGCTGTTGTCTGTCCCCTAAAATCTTTCCTGTATTCCATTCAAAAATGCCTCCTTGTTTCAAAGCATAAAATTGTTTTGTGCACTTTTTAATGGCGAAAATATCACATTTTACGTTATAGAACGAAGGAATAAAGGGGATATTACAAGCAAGCTAACTTACTTTTACCGTAACACCAACAAATGTAGAACATTTTCCTAAGATTTGTTTTTAAGTTTTATTGCAGTATCTTTAAAAATTTGAAACATTTCTGTTATTTTGTTGTATTTCTGATTGTTGTTATTGTTAAAAAGTTATTTTATTTCTTTTGCATGAAAATCTATTTTGACGTACAACTGTAATAATTTGCTTATTAAACTTCCTATGCAGGTTATGGTTTAAATAAATTACTAACAAATATTTGAAAAACCTAAATAAGACAATTCGACTCAAATAATTGTAGTTGTGTTACATTTTGCAAATGATGCATTACAATTGATAACAATAGCAGCATTTCCCTGCTCTTACTTTAATACAACAAACAGATGACAAATCCATATTATGAACCATGAAAGATAAATAACGAAATACAATAATACTTAATTAAGTTAGCTTATAATTATAGCAAATATTTATGCTTATAGAAGTATTAAGTAATTGAAATGATGAGGATGTTTATTTGTTTAATGTATGAATGTACAGTTTTGTGTAAATTTAATATATAATGGGTATTTATTTAACTTACTGATGTACTGAATTTGTAATCTAAACTAAAGCCTAATATAAGCCTTTACAAATTTTAAATTGAAACAAAATTGAAGTTATAAGAAACACAAGTAAATAATTGTCAAGCTTTGTTTCAGTATGTATTTAGAATCCCTTATTTTACACTTTATGTGGTTCTGTACATCAAATAATTTAAGGTCATCTGACAGACCCCAACATCAGATTGCGCAACTCAATTAAAAAAACAACAACACATTTTTAGTTGAATGTTTTTAATCAGTTAATGTAATTAAATTCTTACTTGACTTAAAATTATGATCCTAAATAGTTACTATGTAAACATTTACAAATCTGAAATAAATTCCTTGTTGATGTCTTGAACTGTGGCACCTTTAACGGTTCAGACCACACAGCAACATGCATGTTGCATCACAGAAACATGGAGTTTTATTTTACTAGTGCTCTCCATAACAGATGGTCTGCACTACGCCTATATATAGACCTAAAAACGTATCGTTTTACTGTCCGCAGGTTTCCGACGCTGCCTGAATATGTTTGAAAGGCGCACCGAAACAAACGCAGAGCTGCAGAGTGACCGCTGAAATCAGAGCAGACGAAGGATTGGGGACATGATACTTGCAGCGCGCCTCTCCGAAAGAGGAAGCAGCGGCTCAGTTTTAAAATGAAGGGAGGACGTGAGGTACGTGTGCACCCAGCGGACGACGAGATCAAATGGAGAGTTTTGGGCTGAAGGAGCTCTTGAAGACAAACTCTCGCCTCGGACCAACCGTTTTTTCAGAGTCGCAGGAGAGAAGAAGCCAGCAGACAGAGATCTACAGCTCCTACCAGCCAGACATGGGTCTGAACGGTTTCTGCGCAGGGCCCACTGGGACTCAGACGGCCGCTGAGCTGCTCGCCGACATGGCCTCGCAGACGAACTCCCCGGGCATCACCAGCCCCACAAAGCAGTCCAAAAGCGGCGTCCCGCTCTACAACGGCGGGGTGGTGTCTCCGTCGGCCACCGTGGAGGCCAGCCAGGCCGAGGCTTTGGCCCACACGCCCCATAGTTACCCGGCTCAAGTGGAAGGGATGGGCGCAAAGACGGGTGGCTCCGTCTGCACTTTTAACAGCAGAGGCCTCATGATGGAGGACGGGGACAGAACTGCTCATGACATATGCTCTTTAGGAACGAGGAAAATCAACGAGGACCTGAAAGTCAGGCAAGCTCAGCAGCAGCAGAAGAGGAGGAATGGAGAGAATTGGGACGTTGGATTAGAAATCCTCAATGGCCATGTCACAGGGACGCCGGGGTTAGGATGCTCAGCAGACCCGGATTGTGGAGCAGGGGAGTCGGATTTAAAGCAGCGGAAGTTGGCTGATGGAACTGTGGCTAGCAAGTCATCCGAACCGCGCAGAGTGGCCCGAACAGTCGCCCCGCTTAGAGTCGCCGTCAACAGCAGCAGCTCTCACAACCATCCAAACTGCTCTCCTGAAAATGCCAACATGCGAAATGGACATTACGTAGCATCCCCAGACCCTGCGGCTGTACCAAGCCTGCCCTCCATCCCTGGCCTGCTGCCTCCTGCCGGGACCGCCTGGTCAGCGGAGCGCATCGCCAAGCAGTACATCATCCCCTGCATGAAGTACTACGGTATTTGTGTGAAGGATAACTTCCTCGGCAGGCAACTGGGAGATTGCGTCCTAAAGGAGGTGGAGGCGCTGAACCAGAGTGGGAAGTTCCGGGGTGGACAGCTGGTGAGCCAGGCGGACATTCCCTCCCGGAACATCCGAGGCGACCAGATCGCCTGGGTGAAGGGGCAGGAGCGAGAGTGCCAAAGCATTGGGACGCTGATGGCTCACATTGATGAGGCCATCTTGTACAGCGCTGCCAAAGGGCAGCTGGGGAACTGTGTCATCAATGGACGCACTAAGGTGAGAGACGGGTTTTTAGGAGGGTGTGGACTCTGGAGCAAGTTTAATAATCACAGGATTTCTAAAATAAAAAATAAAAAAGGTTTTCTAAAAACAAATCTTGGAAGAAAAAGAAAACTGGGTGGGGGGAAGTTACCCAACACTGATGATTACATACCATAAACATCAGAAACTATATTAATTAACAACATTACTGTCATTCAGATGCAGCATACAAACTAGAAATGCATTTAATTTCTTTAGGTACCTTTCTTTTGCCTTTTCTCTCCCTCTACTTTGGATTGCCATCTCTAGTTTTCCTTCACTCCTGAGAGCAGAACGGCGCATAGCAGCCACCTTCACAGCCAGACAGAAAGTATCAGGCGGTGTTAGTAAATTTGAACGTTCATAAATTTGTTCAAATATATATGTATAGAATCTTCATTCTGAAAGTATGGAGGCTTTCATTTTGCCTTGGCATTACATGTAGAGCAAGCTCTGATTTATCTTCTTCCTGCTATTGGTCAGACTATCGTCTTTAGTTTCCATAACATAACTGGCATGTTTTTCACGGCCACAAATGTTTCAGCTTGCTGAGGTTGAGCAAACCCTCAAAAGTCTGGCCTGGACGAGAGCAGTTCCACTGGCACCCAGGGCGAATATTATTCCCCTGCATCTCAGGATAAATACTGGCAACAAAATAACCCCTAGTGTTTGCGTGACGTCTTTTGACGTTGTTGTTTATTGGTTGGACGCCTTTTCTGCTCCGCGTTATCTCCGCCTTTGTAGCGCTGGCATGTGGGCATACGCACACAAACGAACACACTTACTCCACAGGTAGCGTGTCAGGGTGAGCCATGTGATTTTCCAGCACATGGAGACGGATAAGTCACTGTCCCCGTTTTTGTCTTCATTCCGCAGCTACCTAGAAGAAAGTTTTTAAAAAAAAGCTTATCTCCTCTGCCATCACTTTATCTCTGACAGCATTTTCTACCATCACTTTGACCACACAAACGTGATGCTTGCATGGTAGAAGGAAAACGTTCTTGTTTATTTTCCTTCCCCTTATCTGATCTCTTACTCCATGTGAGCTGCACGAAAAAGCTCGAGTGAAAACCCCCCTTTAGAAATGTCTCAGTCAGACTTTCTACTCGTGCATCAGCCTCTCTTGTAACTTCAGTTTTTAGTGCCGACTGCTTTCCAGGATCTGCTGTCGTGCTGCAAGCGAGAGACTCGCCTGCTCCCAGCTGCGCGGCGCTCGCTGTCTCGGCAGGATTCACATTGTAACACCTCCAGACAATGCGAATCAAAATTGTTTTCGTAAAAGCCTGGCAGAAAGATCAAAACCTGCTGATGTCAAGTCTTGGCCTTAGATTATTCTCCTCGCAGTGAACCATGTAAACTGTTATGTCCCATTAGGAAATGGATCCAGAAGACCTACTGGCACATGCGGTCTGGCAAGTAGGCACATTACTGCTCCCTGGGGAGAAATTAGGAAAAGGTGACACCTGAATGCGTGCAGCCAGAGGCCCATTCCCACAGCTTTTGCCTAATCAACAGGGCTACAAATGAGATGTTTAAGATAATGAGGTGAAAAGGGTATGGAGCAAAGTAATTTCTTCACCTATCTACAGTGCTAAGTGTGTTTTCTTTCTGGCCTTCCTATCTTATGCTTGTCTGTACTTCTACAGTATTTGATCTATAACCTTGTTCATCCCATGCTTACCATCGGACTTTGCCCTCAGTACATGCACGCTGCTATTTACATAAGCACGAGACAAGGGCAAGTTGGCGGCCTTTACTTCCTTGGACGTGGGATGACTTTGCTGTTTTCGGACCTGAGTCATAGTTGCTAAATGGCGGGTGTGAGGAAGCCTTTTGAGGAAGATTACTTTAAAGCACAACATGATCTTATTGCCTTTTCTTAAAACCGAAAAGTGGCATTTATTTCTGCTGCTGCTACAATAATATATAATTCAGTTATATTTAGCAACATTTATTTGTTACTTTAGTTTTTTTCTTGCCAGGGACAGATTTTTCATCTGCTTAAGATGCTTCAATAAACCAATTAGGATTAAGACTAACGACTCCGTCGGTTTACAATATTTAAGTTTATCATCAAAACTTCTTTGTTACATTTTTTTGGTTCAATACAATCAAATAAATTGAAATAATCTTTAATTTTTTTTCCTTTTGATTAAATCTTTATCAAATAACTACAGAACATTTTTTTATGTATTATATTCCTTTATGGGAGGAGTGAGGGGGAAAATGGGGTTGGAATAATTTCTGATTCTGAAACGGGTTGAAATAAGGAGGTTGACTTGTTGAGACATTAGATTTGTTAGCCAGCACGCAGTCGGCAGCTACACAGGCATATTTAATAGAGAGAGGCTGAAATGTTCTTTCTTGTTTTCACTAAATCTATCCGACAAGGCCGACTGAAGCGAAAGCTCGTCTTTCAGCGCCGTTTTATTTCTGTGCCCCATAAAGCTGGAGATAACGCTTGATGGTCGCGCCTTAAAAACTGTAGCTACAGCATGACCGAAAATGTTCTTGTGACTTTGAGGCTGTAACTTTATAGATCTTTGGTATGGCTTAATATCAGTTCTTTCTTCATTGTTTGGTAGATTAAGCACTTAAATTCCTTCCTGACTGAAATGGACATACTTGGTAAAACTGTGTGTACTATGCAGACGATGGAGACTCATACGGCTTCATCGGCCTCTGGCTTCGTTAATTTGGATTACAAATTTCTACTGTCATGTCATGTTGTTTATATACACATAGCTGCTTTCTTCGTAATGTATTCCTTCTGGCTTGTTTGGGAGAAATAACAAAGGATTCCCTTGATTAAAAACGTTGGTCTGTTAATAAGGTTACGGGGTGTGTGTGGTACAAACTGTTCCAGCTTGGCGCTTCGGACGAGTACACAACACAACGCTGAGATGATAGGTGCAGCGGTGGCATGTACACGACAGGAAGTTGTTGGAAAGGAGAGGAGGAGGATCTGGCTGGAGTGCAGTTAAGTAAAAGGTCATGGCAGCTTTTCCATCGAGCTAGCCGTCTTCTTCTTTCTTTCTTTTTTTTTTATTTGGTACCTCCCATTTCCTTCACTCTGCCATTTACTTCACTCTCTTCCTCCCCTATCTTATCAACCCCGCTTGCTTCACGCACAAAATATTTGCCTGCCGTTGCCTTGGTAACAGGCCCATACAGAGTAGAGTGGAGCGGTATGTTGTGTATGAAAGAGAGACGGAGAGGGGGGGGGAAAAATGGACTGGCTAGCGGTGGCCTGAATACGGCCTTGCCAGGGAGCGAGTTGCGTTTCTGATTCAGGACCGTGGGATGTAAACACATACGTGTAACTGACTGTAAGGTCAACCTAAGGACCGATGAGGCAGCCAGGCAACTCAGACTCTTGTGTTGTGATGGAGTGGAAAACCGTGGCACAGCGAGTCGTTTTCTAAGCAGTGGGTGGGGATGGACTGGAAGTGAGAGGCAAAGGGGGAATAGTGAGTAAAAGAGTTTAGCAAGTAGAGCGGGGGGGTGAGAGGGAGGAAGGCGATGCAGTGGAAGCTTCGGCATTATGTCAGCTACTGCACTGCGCACATAGATGGTCCCTCTCTAACGCTCGGCGGGTTCGCCTACAGGCGGCAGCTAGATGTGGTGCTGCAACCACACAGCGGCAAGCTAGCTGGAGCTTGGCTGGGTAGACCGATTATTTGTAGAGTAGAAGGACACAGCTTTGAGAAAAATGCTGTAATCATGGCTAGTATGTCAATCACAGTTCCTCTGGATGTGCGGATGGCGATAGGCTTTGTATATTTAGAGTGCTTTTCTGGACTGGACAGATGTAAAACGTGGTCGTGCCAGCAGTGCTTTAGTTTATATTTCTAGAGTTTAATAACGAAATCTAGAGTCAGATCAAACCAATTATAAAGAAAAAAAAATCAAATTTAGTTTGATGCAGGGCTGCAAAATTCAGTTTATAATGCCAGTGGGTAAAAGGTTTTACATCAGTTGCTCGTCCTGAGCTGCGATGTTCTAACAGTGGGAGGTTGATTGCATGGTACCTTATATGTTATGCATATATTAGCTTTTTATACAGTCCTCTCTGCTGGGTTGAAGTCAGGACTGTCACAATGACAAATTCTACTGGGCAGTAAAGTAAGTATTGTGATGAACTATATGATTGTTGTTTTGAAGCTGTTTTCAAGAAATATATTGATCATGGTGGAATAATAATGCAAGTCGGCCCTCTATAATACCAATGAACTTTTTTTTTGTAAAAAGCACTTAGCAGTGAAACTGGTAGGTATTTCAAATATCCAAAATAAGACGTGACAACAACCAGTAGATAAAACGGGAGTAAAACCACACACAACCGGAAGCATAAATAATACGGATTACAATAAAAAAAATTGCCCTTCAAATTAAAATGATCAGGCTCATTTAATTTATCATAGGATTAATATATTTATTGCTTATTGTGTCGGCCTTAGTTGAACTGTTAACTAAAAAAAAAAAAAGCAATATAATCCATATTTTTTCATAACCATCTGCTATGATCCAACTCCAGTTCTGCCCTCTCGAACACCACAGTCTCTTCTATCCTGCTCCATCTTAATGCGACTCACACGTAATGAGCGCTGCTGCGGCCATAGTGACACTGACTCACGGGCACGGTGCATTTTCACACCTCTTTGTGCTAAGATAACCACAGAGCGGTATCGATGTTGATTGAAATCCGTTTCCTGTTTATCTCATGATAAATATGCAGACAAAGTCGAAATGTGATGGCAGGCGTAAGTGACAACTTGTGACTGGCGATGTGTTTCGGCTGAGGCCTGACGCCCTCAGAGACGAAGCTGGCAGGTGTTAGCTCAGCTGATGTAAACCTGGGGAGGGGAATTTGAACTGATTAAACTTGAGCAGTGACTCTGAGGATTTTAATTCTGTATTTTTGGAGCAGGTTATGACTCCAGATTTCACGTTTTAGGGCATATGTTTCATTTGTGTCGCATCACAGGTACATTAGTTCACTAGTTTTTCAAATTTCATGAAGACGTTCTAATTACAATCTTTGTTTACACAGTAAGTGTACGCATCGAGAAGGTGTAATGCCCTCGCCACGCCACTAGTTGGTGCCAGGTTCTTTGAAACTAAGTGCGCATGTGTTTAAAAAAAAAAAAAGTTGAAAGCACGTTGATTCGCGTGCTTTCGCGTGCCGTTCTCCAGATACTGGGGGGAAACTGTGTGACTGTGAAGGGAGCAGTTGGAAAAAAGTTCAACATCGCTGAAACGCGTTGTTTGAGCTTTCACCGTTTCCGTAGTTCTCTAGATGAGAGCGCTGAACCTTGGCGGAGCGGAGTGGTGAAGAGTCGCTGGGGGAACCAGATCTGATGGGGAAACACAAATTGTAGTAACACCAGCATTGTCAGTAGTTTCTTCTTCTGTGGATTATAGGAAGCAGCTATGTTTGGCGTCATACTACGCATGAGCTGGGGATTCCCTGACAGAAAAGATCCATTTATTCTGTTTACAAGACAACGGACACCTGTACGTTTCAGAAACATTGCCTTCTGGAACCCGTTCTCAAACTGTGCCGTTGTCAGAGAAAACATTCAGTGGTTTCATGTAAATGTACACTACAAACACAACAAAACTTTTCTGTTTTCACCAGAAACTGTTGTCGTGTAAACGGGGCCTAATTTAACAATCCTCAGACTTTTCAACTGAGAATTTCTGAGAACACCAGTACACTGTTTGCTCTTACTGCACGTAACAGAGAGACTAATGTCAGGCACTGCACATTCTTCGCTGCCATGCTTGTTTATTGTCTCTTTGTTCAGTTGACTGGCCTTTTTCTCCAGCTGTCGACCGGACCGGACGAGGGATGTTACGGTTCGCGCAGAAAAACCGGCTATTCAGTGGTGCCGAAGTCAAACCACATTTGCGCGGTGGAGCTTTTTTTTTACATGTGAAAACACGGTTTGAAAACGTCTTTGGGAGCTGGCGGAGGCTCCGAAACGCGTTGGTAGAAAACGCTAATAAGTAAACCAGAAATCGGTAACAGCCCAGCTAAGGCCGGACTGGTGCTTCTCCAGTTCTCAGTGACAAATCCCTCTGCCTTCATATTTTGTCTCGCTGCTTTCACAGCACATTTCACAGCAAAGATCCTGTGACATACTGTGATCCCACTGCAATATTTTCTGACTTTCCTAAATTAGCATAGCTCAACAATTATGGAACCCCGTGAGCCAAGACCCTTGTTTTAGAGGAGTCGATGTCTTGTTGATTATAATTGAAAGGACAATTTAAAACAGAATCTGATAGGCAAGCTGTTTTATTCATATCTTACTTTCTTTTCATCTCAATTAAGTAATTAAACACACTTAAGGCATCATTTATGAGTTTTCCCTGGAGAAAGCCTTTGTCATGCTGAGTTAATACCAAAACCATCAAGGTTTTGCAGCTCCAGGCAAATTCAGTTTAGTTTGAACAAAAGAGGAAGGGCTCCTTAGATTGTAAAAGATGCTTACTTTTGCTCCAGCTGGAGAAAAATCTGGCCACTCTGGCATTTTGCTTAAATGGGCTTTGAAGTTTTGGAACAGCGTGCGAAAACATGCATTTTATTTTTTTAATAAGTCTCCTACTAAATATCCCTTCATACTGCTGACTGACTCATGCCCAATTCTGCTGATGAAAGACGTTACTTCTTCTAAGAGGCAGAACACACAGCTGTTTTTTCTGCCAGGATTTAGCTTTAGCTCAGGTAAAGTTTCCTTGTGCTTCATTTGCGCTGTGCACAGTAAATGGTAACGATGCACTTGAAAAGTCAGATAAAGGAGATTTGAAGCGACGCTCGGTGCTGTACAGTACGGCAACGGAGGTGACTGTAAAGATAACGAGTCGCCATGCGGTGCAGCGCATTCAGCGCCTAATGCGCCGACGTGTCGCAACCTTTCCACAGTAGCATTTGTGGAGCGTCGGACGCAGCGTGGTGCAGGTTAAAAACGCCAAACGCACGGTTACCTGCAGTCACCCTGAAATGTTTTAAGCTTCCAAGTTATCCCAATCTGTGCTCAACCTCTCTCACGCAATCGTAGCTCAGGCCTGTATTTGTTCAGCCTTATCAAGCCCCTCTCGGCTCTCTCTGCCGTCATTCGTCTTATCTGGATAAGCACTCACCACTGGCCACTCTCTTCCAGCACAGCAGGTTCTGCCTGCTTTGCCGACACTACGTTTAGTATTGTTGTTGTTTTTTTTTTGTTTTTCCTTTTCCTGTCGTGCCAACGGACGGGAGCTCTGGTGTTGGCGTTAAAAGGTTGTACCTGCCAAGACAGGTGGTAATTTATGCTCAAACTTGACGTGGGCACAGCTCTCAGCAGACATAAGTCAGGAAGGAAGCAGCAGCAGCAGCAGCAAAGGGCAGACAGGATGCACTATTTCAGGCTCTGTGAATGGTTATTTGACAGAAAAGACAAGATAAAAAAAGAAATGCATAAAGCTTCCTTTTTTTTATTGTTTACAGTGTGTTTTAGATTCACTGAAAGGTTTTGGCTGAGTTGTCTGTGGTGTATTTATTGTTGAAGGGAACTCCAGCTGTTCCATTTGCAATTAAATACTTGTTGGCAGAAATAGATTGACTTAAATGTACATGTTCTAGAAAAATACACCACATTGTTTGTTGTTTGCTAAACAAAACGTAGATTGTGGTCATTCTCAGTAAATGGTTGGACAAAAAATATTATAATAAACTGAGAGAATCTCAATTGTGCCAACATATCTATCACAGAACAAAACACACTCTGAGTATTTGTATCAGAATTTTCTGGCTGATATTTGAAGCACATATCATCAGAAGATAAAGGAAGAAGCTCCAAATTCTTTCTTGCCTTCCTGGTCACTAATTATTTATATTAGGCATGAAACCATTTACTATTTTAAAAACAAAGACCACATTGCTGCTAACTTGGCTCTGTTTTTTTAGCATCTTTTATCAGTGACTAGTGCAGCTGGCAGTAATGAAACACTTACTAAATGCACCATAACGCTGAGATTTTAGAAAAAGATCAAGCATTTCCAAATCTATCATGTTTCATAGCAGGTTAGAGAGTGTTGAAAAGAAAATTCATAACTATTACAACAGATGATTTATTCCTCCCTTTAACAGTCAGAGATTGAGAGCTGAAAGGACAAACCACAAGCTTCCTGGTATCTGATGAAAAAGTCTTGCTCTCTCTCGCTCTTTCACAGCCTGTACAAGAAAATAAGGTTTTCTTATTTGAAATGGCTTCTTACGTCTCTTTGCTTCCCCTGACTTAGTTTTTAAACAGCCCACTGTCTCCTTCACTCAGTTACGATCTCCAACACGTAGTTTAAAAACCAAGTCGGTCACAACTCAGTTAAGTCTGTCAAGCTACAGAAAAAGAAATCCTCCAATTCTGGACACCAACTGGTTTCTCAGCACGTCTTCGGTAGATTTTAATTATCTCTGTGGAGCACACAAACTGAACGGGTTCATGTTTGCACAGAAGGGCACGTTTCCCCACTTGATAGCGGCTCCGTATCAGTTTTGTACGTTGGATCGTGGGGAAAAAGTGACATCTGAACTTGAAAGTGGCAGCACTGTCTAAAGTCAAACCCCTTAATTTTCTTGCCACTACTTGTCTTTCTGTTGCAACGCCGGTATGAGGGTGTGCTGACAGATTTCTTCAGTAATTGCTGTAATAATTTTTTTTTTTTAAAAGACAACTCCCGATGTTGTCTGCATTTTTAATCTATAAGCACCAACGGTTTGATTACAAGTGCTGAAATATACACAATCTGTAGAGAAAATGCATTTAAAGACATTTTCCAGTGACTGTTATGTAAGCTGCCAGCAAAAACAGGAACAGCCATTTCTAAACATCTCTCCATAATGTCATTATCATTAGCCAAAAGTCCCAAAGGGTCACTCTAAGGCGGCTGTAATTGACATAATTTACAAAAGCAACATAAGTGCGGCCCCTCCATCTTTGAATTCAAAGTTCTTGGATTCCTCGCTGATGTAACGTAGGTCATTTAGATTATTTTTTTAAGTAAACTGCTTAAAAACAATAATAAACTGAAAGTTGACAAATGCGGCAACTAACTGACACTGCAAGTCCAAATAGGCAGCGAAATTACATGAGTTAGAGTTCCTGAAGAGAGGTAGGAGGCTGAAAAGAGACAAAAAGTTAGAACGATTTACATTTTAGTGAAATGTGATGTACGCACAAGAACGACGTGAGGTTTCCTGTTGCAGATAAGTAGATTTAGACTAGACAATGCATTGAATTGAAATAGTCATAGCACAATAAGTGCAAAGTACTCCTTGGATGCAATATTTAATTTTGGTATTATTATTGAATGTCTCTTTTGGGATCAAAGAAGTATTTCTGAATTTTAATTGAATTGAATTTGGTAGGCTGATACAGGCAGATTTAAAATATATTCAAATTTATTGAGAAGTTGTTTTTTAATTTTACAAAGTTAAGCATATTATGTATTCAAGCCTGTGTCGCTGTTAATTATGACAATTTTCTGTTTGCAGCTAATTTCCTAACAAAGAAATGAGGGGCAAATTAATCATATATTTAATACCTGCTTAAAGGTTATTTTCACAACCTGCGTTTAAGAAGACAAGCCTCATCAGAGAACGTCTTCAATTTACAGAGATGTTCATGTGTATTTCAGGTGCCATGAATTCATACTCTGGGTGGCAATAATCAGCTCCTCGCATGAATATGCAGTGATTGTAAAGAATCAGCTGAAAAATTCTGATCCGTCCATCTCTCCTTATTATAGGTCGCTACAGATGAGCAAATACAAATTTTTGCCCATCAGAGAAACATGAAAGAAACACCTGTTTGCCACCGGTGCTCTCGTAAAAACTATCCTGAATTTCTGAGACAGTTTACATATCTTTCACGAGTGGCATTTTGCAAGATGAGAAATATGTCAGGGTTCATTCAGCTGCTTTCCCAGCTCAGAAACGATCTGCAGATACAGAATGCATTCTCTCAAACAATGGCTTCACGCTGGTATTTCCCCCCCTCTTGACGTCCCGGCGTTGGGAGGCCGTCGGGGGGCCGGAGCGCACCGCTTTCTCTGGGGACCCGGAGAGGAACTGAGACTTGCGTGAAAAGCTTGTTTGGGGTCGATGCGCATTCCAGACAAGAGTCACCACGAGACTCGAGTCTGTAAATGTAGTGGAAGTCAAGTGACGGCGGTGCGTGCGCGCCACGGCTGTGTGATCTAATGGAACATGCTCGTGTTTCAGGCCCTCGGTAAATACTGTGCAAGCTGTTTCCTCGGACTGAAAGAAGCCTCTAGGTTCTTGGAACAACTAGAGTGAGACTGAAATATTATGTTCCCAAGGAAAGCGTGGAGTCGGTGCATCACCTCAGCTTGACCGATTCGCCATCAGTCTTGACCAGCCGGTTCTGCACCGCTGCGGTATTGATTTAGCCGTTAGGTAAGACAGTTGCACTTGTCCCCGTTTGTTTTTCCACCGCTCAGATAAAGGCGATGGCTTCTGAGGCGTTTTCAGTGAGCGTGTGTGTGTGTCGCCTTCCTCTCATTCACAGCCAAGCGAGTTTGGGTTGTGCTCTACTTAGCCGCCCATTGTCGGCCCTCATTAGCAGCTCACGCCCGCAGCCAGAGCTCATTAACCTCTGCAGGTTTTCACTGCTTCAACCGGCAAGAGGAACGTCGGGAGCAGGCCGAAAACGAACGCCCAAACTTTTGAAGACTTGAAACGGTTGCTTTTAAGAGCGACTACATTGCGGGCGACGTCCTCTCATCGTTGACTGATGTGTCAGGTGTCGCCTTTATGTCAGGAAGCTGCATCGTTTTGTTCAAGTGAAGTTAATTGGTGATACCTATTCGTCTACGCCGCCTGTCCTTCAGTATTTGACTCAGGTTTGAGTTCAAGTATTCACACGAGAAATTGAGCGCTCCTTTAGGAATGAAAATCAAATGAAAACAGAGTTAATATTCATTGTGTGAGCGAGTTATTTTTTTTTATACTTAGAAAAAAAAAGTGTGACACAATTAACTCAACACATATAGAACTAGACCTTATGATGTGTTTTGAGTTTCAGTTCTTGCAGTAAAATGCAAGAAATAAAGTATTTCTTTGCTTGTGAGGAAACTGATATTGAACAAAAACACAATTACATGTACAAAAAGGGAGATTATGATTGTTGTTGAGGTGGTAAAATATTCACAGTTGAGTAGGTTTTTTTTTTTAACTAAAAGTAGAGATTTTTTTCGTTCAGTTTTGTGGCCAATAACCATTTATGAAGCTTGTCTTGCTGACACAGATTGCAGCACATTTTCACACATTAATCTTTTAATGTTAGAAGCTGAGACGTCACAATATGCATTCTAAACTTGCATTCTTGTCTGTGGAAAATAGGGTTTTAGTATTTTCAGTCCGAGGCCACATAAGTGTTGAGTTCTCGTTTTCAATTGGCTTTAGCATCTCCAGGTGATTAGCACAACTAGACTTTCAAAAGCATCATTTCAGGGGACGTACATCTTTTATCTAATGCTGAGATTAAAAAAATAAAATAAAAATAATATAAACATTCCCAAATCCACTATCCATAGTGACAAAGGTTGGAAGCTCAAACACATAAAACATGTTCTCCCTTCCTGTTACCTGCTGAACGTTTTGCTCTCACTCACTCTCTCACAGGACTGCAGAAATGTATTGGCATGTCAAGGAAAATAGTTTGAACGGCCACTCAGGTCTCGTGTTTTCTCAGTCCTCACAATCTTACAGACAATGACAATAGCAACTCCCACACCGAAGAGTGGTGCTGTTAGTTTAAACATGTTGCACATGTGGGTTCAATGATCAGGAACAGGAAGGATTTTAGATTTTTGTGGTCAACCTGTCATGTCCAGCGTTGATTAATAAGGGCTTTGTCTTTTGCATATTCTGCTAAAACTCTTGGCATGTTTGTATGTGATGATGAAGCTGTTGTTATTGTACCGAAATGCATAAGATTTAATTATTTTTTGTTGTTTTTTTTCTTTTTGTCTTAGGCCATGGTTGCTTGTTATCCAGGGAATGGGGCTGGATATGTCCGCCATGTTGATAACCCGAACGGCGATGGACGCTGCCTCACATGCATCTACTATCTAAACAAGAACTGGGACGTTAAGGTGCTTTGATTATTATCTTTTTTTCTAACATTTTTCTCACTTACTTGAAATCTTATATTCTTGACTTGCACATGTCCCCTGCAGACATGTGACTAATCTGTGCACATTTGTCTTTGTAGACACACGGCGGTTTGTTGCAGATCTACCCCGAGGGCAAAAACGTGGTGGCTAATATCGAGCCTTTGTTCGACCGGCTGCTCATCTTCTGGTCTGACCGCAGAAACCCACATGAAGTCAAGCCATCTTACGCCACTCGGTTAGTGACAGCAAATATGCGGGGAAAAAAAAGTGAATTTATTTTTTTCACATTGATCCTGCTGTGTAAATTCTAATTTAATTAAATCTAAAACAGAATCTTTAGCTCAGTTTTCTGTCGTTGACCCTCTGAGCTCCTGGGTTTTGCCAATCACCCTTCAATTGTTGTCGTTTCAATTTGTCAAAACGTGACGGCTGTAAAATAAACCTCATAATTGCGTTGTGAGATTAGAGTTAGCAACCGTTTACTTTGCGCCGATACTGACATGCGATAGACCCGCTCTGCGCATAAACACGCCAGTGTCAACAGGGGGTTTATTTACATCGTTGCATAAATTAGTTTTGTCCTTGGAGATCACGTGAAACCTCCTCTCCAGCCGGTTCGGCTGGGGGGTGGGGGGGGGGGGGCAGCGAGGTGGGGCCAGAGGCAGGAAGTATATGTTTCCTGAGAAGGTCGGTGGGAGGGAGAGGAGAGGAAGGTTCGATGGCAGGACTCGTGCTGAAGAGGCGCACACATGAGAGACAGGAATAAACAACAAAGCCCCACAGGAGAGATGAGAAACCGTAGAAATTAACCTTGTGCTGCCTGAGACGTCCTTTTGCCAGGACGGTCGCTCCAAAGTGGTTTGAGTTTGTTGTCTTTGTGATAATTGAACTTGTTTTTAGCAATGTTCACAATGTTGTTGTTTTTTTTTTGTTTTATTACGTTTTATTGTTGTTTTAGTGGATTTTTCTTGTAGAAGACGGTTTTGAGATAAAGTTCATGTAAAGGGAAATGTGCTGAACGTGAACTGTTTCTTCACATCGTATTTCTGAGTTGGACCAGATTGTTTATCAAACACATCGAATCTGGAATTTCAAAACAGAATTTCACTAATATTTGAAACGAAAAGAAAATGATTACAATGTTGGGATTTCAAACTGTTTGTTCCGTCTTTTGTTGGCGATTAGCATGAATAGCAAAACATCAGTCTCCCCATGTACTTATATTCTAGATAATGAATAGATCTGTACCTTAACTCTGAGGTTTACAAAAAGCAGCTAACACTTTCATAATTGGCAGAGATTAACAGATGAAAAGGATAAAGCAGATCTGATGATGTCTGCTGAAACTTTTGCTCTCTCTCGTTGAATGAAACCTAATCACGTTGAAGAAAGTAGTTCCTGGAAATACATTTTGCATGCATTTAAATAAAAGTAAATCTACAATACTAGATGTCATTTTGACTTTCTATAAAGTTATGTAGCACTTCACTGCCCAATATTTTAACAACTCCAATTCTAAATGTCAAATGAAAGGTCAAAGGGAAATTAAGTATTAATTAGGTCTTAATTTGACTTATGTAAAGTTTTCTACCAGTAAAATTTTCAATGCTCTTGGATGGTAATAATTTGCATTAAATGGGTCGTGGTTGTTTTAGCTCTTTTATTAAAATGTTGGTTTGATTTTACAAATAAACGATGCTGTGATTGCTGTCTATTATTGCAGGTTAGATACTAACTCCAGAACACTACTCCACACAACCCTCTTAAAACAAACTATGATTTTTAATATAAATGTCTCAAAATATACAACAATGAATTAGGATAAATAAACCAATATGACGTTTTAATGTGAACTCAATGTGTTTTAGCATTTATTTACACATAAATTTATTTCGTAACCAGGTATGCTATCACAGTCTGGTACTTTGATGCCAAAGAGAGGTCAGAGGCTAAAGAGAAGTACAAACTGGGTAAGCTTCCTCATATCAGTTTGGTAAAATATAATGTTGCTATTTACTAATATTTCACTTTTTTATTATTTATTCACAGCAACAGGACAGAAGGGCATTCAAGTGCCTGTCACTCAAAACAGCAGGTCATAAAAAAAAAAAACTCTCCCAAGTGTCCAGAGACCGCTCTCAAAGTATTACGTGCCTTCCTCTACCGCTAACGGACACTACGATCACAAAGGGAGGCTCGGTAAAACTTTCAGCAGGCGTCCAGCTGCTTGAGTCACACGGCGAGCCGCAGGGTGAGGATCGGGCTGCTGATCAAACACCTGGCAGAAACAACAGGAACACAGAGGACCGGCTCGTACGCCAATGGTGGGTTCAGAAGATATGAGACTGGACGACAAAAAAAAAAACAAAGAAAGAAAGACTTGGACATCTCGAAAGGCGCCCCCACTACAAAACAAAATGACTGACTCTGTTGTTTTTTCGTTGCAGTTCTGCTTCTTCAGTTATCAGAGATGTTGTGATTTTTTGACATATCGATGAAAGAGCATTGAAATCTAAGTCCTAAGTTCCTTTATCTCAGTTGTGTGCGACGGTGGCCTCTTGCCTCTCGGCAGAGTGTGTGTGTGTGCGTGCGTGCGTGTGTGTGTAACAAGAAATTAAGGCTGAATATTGACGTCAGACTCAACATTTCAGATTGGTGCATGAGGACAGCAGTTTTATTCTCCACAAGTGCATCTCAATCAGTTAAAATAATTAGATTCAGAACTTGAACCCCATTTTGCAGATTTCTTAATGTATTTATTTCATAGTCCTCTCCAGGCTGCAGTTGTCCCTGTGGCTTGTGAAACATTTTCCTTCCACTCAACTTTCCATTAATATGGTTTAAATAGTGCATACGGACTTCTAAAGGGCCTTAGCTTCACAGTTCTCTCAAGTCTGCAGTTCTTCCTGATGCTTGTGCAAAATTGCTTCCATTCAACTTTATATGGTTTGAAACGGCACAGTATGAACAGCCAACTCCTTTAGCAGTGACTTTAAGTAAAAAGTCACTAAGTCACTGCTAAAGTCACTTTTTATTTAAAGTCGCCTTAAATAAAAAGTGACTTTACTGTTTTTTTATTGTGAGTGTCGATGGCTGTTTGCTGAAAAACTACTGTCAAGTCAGCAGTTTCTTTTGTGCACTTGATTCTACCAAAGTTTTACCTTCCACTCAACTTTCCAGAAATATGCTTTGACAAGTGATGTTATATTTCAATTTTCTGAGAACCTGAATTGCAAGTTTTCTTTCGCCACAATCATCTAAATGAACTGAGACACGGTAAAAATGTACCAACGTGTGCAAGGAATCTGTATAAAATGAATATCGCTTCTTGAATTGAATTACTGAAAGAAGAAAACCTTTCAATGTGTTTCCTAATTAACTGAGATGCACCTGCAGAACACATCAAGTAGACAAACTTTTCCAGGACGTTTTGCTTTTCGTAGCTCAGAATTAATTTTTCCATCCAGACTCATAAATGCAGCTGGACGTAACGCCCAGGAATCCAGAGTGAATAATATAACTTGGAGGATTTGTTGTTGATTAGCGTGTTGATCTCTGCACAGCTCACACCTGAGACAAGAGGCTGTTCTGCTAACGGTAAATGAGATGGGGGGGGAGGGGGGAATTTGAACAAGTCGGCTGAGTGTGTTTATGTTGCCTTTCTATGTGTTCATACCAAGATGGACCAGAGTGGAACAAATCTGCCCGAGAAATTCCCCCCAGAGAAAAAGGACAACGTGACTTTACTCTTATGACTGAAAATCTGATGGTCTCTAAACTTAAGACAATTGGAGTTTAAAGCACAGATATATATTTTTTTTTTACAACTAAACACTGTGGGTGAAATATTTGCCCGCTCACATGTGGGACTGAGTATTTCTGAGTGTATGTGTGTGTGACGATTTCCACTGGCCCCGAAGAGGTATTGTCTCAAGTGGGTTTTTTTTGTTTGTTTTTTGCTTGATTGGTTGAACAGAAGGTTATTTGAAAAAAAAAAAAGAAAAGCACTTTATTGTTTAAATAAATGCCATGTGTGAATGATAGAAATAGTGTAAAGATTTAGGTTAATGCCTTTTAATGCTGTGGATGATATGGTATTCGAATGCAATACAAACTTCAACAGTGAGTTCAAATAAATGTTTTGCCTTGTTTTGAAGTAAAGCGTGTTTTGTTTTGTTTTTTCTACTTAAACTGCTGTTGATTTGCTAGAAGAGGGAAATCGGACAAGCTTAAAAGTTTAATGTGACAATAAATAAGCTAATTTATTTTAGATTAAATACTTAATCATCTAATATTGTGTCATAGCTACCAATGCAGGTTGCTATGACACCTGTATGGTATACAGATATTTTATCTATAGAGTTGGAATACTAGTGAAATTTATCTGGAAATATGACCATTTTTAGTTTGCAAAATAATCTTTTAGAATTATTTATAAACTAACCAACAATTGACTATGTATTTTAGGGTTTTAGTACATAAAATAAGTTTTACGAAGAATACATTTTTAGCCATAATGCAACAAGCATTAAGATACACCTCAAAAATGGGCCTTACAAAGATGGAATAGTACTTACTTTTTGATGTGGACTTATTTTCATAAATCCTGGTTCTGCATTTTTTTTGTGTTTTCGTTCTGTACTAAGAGGCGGGGTGAGGGGAAGTTAGATTGTTTTTTTTTTATTTGTTCATTTTCAGTCAGCAAATAAACAAGGTTGCTCTCTGAAGTCTGAGATTATGGACAAACTCTTTCTACCTTCTCAATTCAGCTCAAAAATGTCAAGAACACAACAGCAGTTGACTCAAATGCTACTTTACATTTGCGCGCAGGGGCGGATCGAAAAAAAATATTTATGGGGTGGCAAGAGGGTGGCAGGGATATTTTCAGGGGTGGCAGCAAATGCCAGTATATGTGTGTGTGTGTATGTATGTGTATATATATATATATATATATATATATATATATATATATATATATATATATATATATATATATATATATATACATACATACATACAGGGGTGAAAGTAGTTTTAAATTCAAAGAAATATATATATACATATTACTTCTATGTGCTGTGGAGTTTCTGTGCTGATAATTTTTTGCAAAGCAATAAAAGCTGGTAGCTCTTGAATTGCTACAAAATAAAGCTGTATTTCCTTCAGTTCACTGGCTGCAATGTTGACACCTTGAGTTGCCATGAGACCTAAACTCTGAACATCATTGCATGGAGTGATCCTAACTTTCCATGTCTGGCATATAACCATTCAATTATCTTTTAAACTTGTTCTATTGATCCTCTGTCCAGACAGAGGTATATTCCAACATGACCTGTTTGTTCTGAAGATCCTGCAGCTTCCACTTCTCTTCCTAACATGGCGCCTCCTCACCCTGACTCAGGAGGAACCACAGAGCTCTGTTAGGTTAAAGCTCATATTCTGAAGTTGGGATATTTTTCCTCCAACAGGTTCCAGAGGAATCACCTCAAACCAGATGTTGGACTGGATTTTATTTCAATGTCATTTGTGAATGTTAGAGCCTCATTTTCAACAGTGGAGCCATAAAGGTTGAAAAATGTTATTATTTTGCAGAAAGTCTCATCAACATCAATATTTCCACTAAATAAGAGGCAAAAAATAAAACAATAGTTTGATAAAGGAAAAGCTTCTCAGACTCTGAGCCCGACAGCACCAAACTATTATTTTATATTAGATAATTAATTTAATTCCACATAATTATCGCAGTAGAAGCCATTTGTTTGTTAAATACTTAATGAAACATATTTACCGTGTTTGATGTTTGTTGTAAATAACTTGTACTCACAAAGAACGAGAACTGTGATGGACCGAGTTAAAAACAGGAGAAGTCATAGGATATTAATTAGAAAAATTTGATTTTTTATTTTGACCCAAAGATTATAAAATGACAAAAAGATTAACTGAGCTCATAAAAATGTAAACAAACTGGCTGCACAAACAAACATAACTGACCTAACAAAGAAATGACACACAAGGGTTTATATACTGGCTGATCAGACCAATTAAGACACAATAGGGGAAACTAAACAGAATACAATTACAAACACAAAAACAAATAACAGTACAGCTAAGTTTGGCTAAACTAAAGACTCACAAAATGAAAATCAAAAATATTAAAGTTTAAATACAAAGCTTATCTAAACAAAGAAACTACAAATTTCCCCTGCCAGCAGGAACTAGTGGTGTAGTCCAATCAGCATTTAAGCCTGCTGAGCCAACAAACAAATTAAACTTTAAAGTTGATATAAATACACGTTAACTAAATGTGCGCGCTAACATTAAGAACAAATGCATCCAAATCAACTAATAAATGTTTTACTGAAACTAGAGTATGGTGTTTGAATGAAAAATAAATTGTGCATAAAAGAGTTACTGACTTCAAAGTGTGGCCATGGATTTGGCCATCACATAGTCCAAGTTTGTCGTTTATTGAACGTTCAGAAACTACAGCGGCTGTAAAGGTCAAAGGTAAGCAAAGGTAAAACAACCCGATCAGGTGATCAACTCTAAACCACTCGCACCCTTTCACTCTCTCTCTCTGTCATGGCAACCTCCTGCGCTCCACAAGCCGACCAGAGATTACGTTAAAAATATAACATTTAGTCCGTTACAGTATTAGGTTTGCAGGCTTGATATTTATTCATTAATAAACCTCTCATGAACACAGCGGTGGTTGATTAGTTAATTTTAAACTCCTGCTCTGCTCGTTATTTTGGTAATGGAACCGAAACGCACAGAATTGCGCAACACCTTGTAGAAACAATAATTACTGAGATTATTATTTTTGTTGTGTCATTAATTTGAACACGTTTTGTTGACTTTGTTGTTGTTGTTGTTCTTTAATAAAGTTACGAACGTTTTGATAAGGAGTCAGAGGAGGACGTGCTGCTCTCAGCCTCCTGGCGGCGTTCAGTTTGTTACCTAAAGCCGAGATCGACTCAAAACCGTCCGCGATCGACATATTACACCGCTGCTCTAGCAAAGCACGAACAGTTCAGAAACAATATGAAATGGGAAAAAAGTTATTTATTAACTGATTAAGTCTGTTTTAGATGGTTCTTGAAAAACTGCTCAGTCACGGCTAATTAAAAGCAGTCGCGGCGTCACAGTTTAACCCACTGATTTTTTACAGCAGACAGCAGCTCCCCTCTCTTGCAGGTACTGCGTACCCCCGCTAAATCTTTTAGGGGTACGCAGTACCCTGCCGTACCCCCTTACTTTCACCCCTGTATATATATATATATGCATATATATATATATATGACGTCTCACTCTCACGTTTAGCTTACACAGACCTAACATTGGACTTAATTTACTTGATGCAAAATGTTTTAACTTGCATTCATGTAGCACTGAGGATTAAATATAATTTCTTAATATAGTATAGTTAATTATTTTTATGTCTTTCATACTCCTGCTAATTGATATGCATTACTCGATTGGACAGTGCCTATTAGTCACTATATGTGATTCATTGAGTTATGTCCAGAAAACCATTTTAACCCAATGCAGGACGAGCAGAAATCTGTCACAAAAATATTTGTAGCGCCATCATTTGGATTTTGTTTCTGTTAGTTCTGTCAAGATGCAAGGATCAAATTTATCTTATATTGGTCAGTCGTTTTATTTTAAATATGCTGTAGGAGCCATAGTTTGATGATTAGTTCAGTTTTTTGTCGCTTTAGTTTCTTATACCTTGTTTTCCTGCGGTTGTAGACTTGGCAGTAGAAAATTGATAACATAGGAATAATAACTTTATATCCCTTTTAACAGGTCACACTTGATTCTGCTGTGGTGTAAATAAAAAAACTCATCCAATTTACACTCCTAGTCGGTTCAATCCAATCAAATAAACAGATTCAAAGACAAACAATTTAAATTCTACATGTGAAAGGCCATGCTTTGGTTAGATCTTTTTTTAAACCTTTGACTTTAAATTCTCCATATGTCGCATTAGGACATAAAATCCCAATGAAAGATTTAATGTCTGTGAGTTAAAGAGTGTCAAAATGTAGAAAGGTTGAATGATCTGAGGGTTCTTGCAACAGACCTTACCTCCAGAATGACCGGAATTTGCCCCAAAAACTCGAGAATCTGAACATTGCCAATAAATTCCTTGCATAGCTTCAGATTCCAGATGGTATGCTTCAGAAAATGACTGCGGAAGTCTAATATCCTGCTGGACGACTGTGGCCATACATTTTGCTTCAGTAATGATCCTATTTGAAAAATACATGTGTTTATTAACATTTCAAGAAAGCAAATTTGACGTAATGTGTAAAGTGTAATCATAGCTGACCCCAAGGCTGGAAAACTTTAGTCCGATTGATGTCAGTTAGTGAAAAGGAAATAGTTGCTTCTTTTTTATGCAGTATGTGAATACGTGGTGTGATCTGTAGATGCTAGTTAGTCTTTTATGATGGCTACTTTGTGTTTAAAAAACTACAATGAAGTTTTTTAGTGACTGAATTATTTTTCCCAATCATGACCTACAAGGAAACTGTAACGGCTGTTTTTCTTTTCATCTGCCTCAATTTGCACTATGAACTTTCCCCCAGATACAACGAATCAACACAGCTTTACCGTCTCGGTTTCTGACTAACTTTGTGCATTTAACTGTCTAGTGTTGCTGTTTTTACTTCCCCTTGATTATTCTTTAAATATTTAAAACATTCTCCTTCCACATTCTGCTTTCAGCTCGTTTATTTCTCTCCACGCAGTCTGAGGTTAACAGAAGAAGAAGAAGAAGAAAAAAAACCCTGGAATTTAGGATTTCAAAATGCCCAGCTCACTTTGTTTGGTGCCGACACAAAACAAATGCAGGCCACACGTAATGGTTAGTTTTCACATGCATCGCTCTGTGACCCTCTCTGTTATCACCCTCATATCATCGCAGCGGTATCTGCCAAGACATGACTCGTCAAAACAAACAGAAAACAATGTTCATAAACACTCAGCAACAAACACATCGTCTGGCCCTTTGCTGATTGTTAAGCATACATTAACAAACCGAACTGGGTTGAAGGAAATCACAGAAATATTTCTAATTCACTGAGTAAAAAAAATGAATAAATAAATAAACATACACCAAGGCAAAGCATGTTGACAGACTTAATTGCTGTTTTTTCAGCTTGTTTCCTCAGTCCTGAAGCTTGGCCCAAAGCATAACCATGCACCTTTCATTAGGGACCTCGAGTCTGGTCTGCTGCTATTTGCTTTGAGGTTTTAGTTTCTATACAGGGTTGCATTTAGAAAGGTTCAATAAAAAAAAAAATAAAAATAAAAAAACGTAAAAGAGGGAAGCTCAAAAAGAAAGACATGTTCGACATTCTAACCTTAGTCGCATGTGATAAAAAGCTTCAAATAAAATCAGTTCCCACAAAAGAAATGTAACAAACCATTATTTTTTTTAATCTGCACTTTACTTTTGATATTGATCAGAGCATTTACAAACTTTTGATCAAAATTCCATGACCTCTTATTTTCCTTAAGCATATTGTATATCATGATGTTTACTTTTTAAATATATGTAACTTTATGATATTTTGCTTTGACAGTACATGTTATACAATTTTTTTTGACATTGCTTAATAAAACGGACAAGTTTTGATAACATTTGTCGGAACGATGAAATGTTCATTAAGTGGTAAGAGCAAAACATCTAAGTTTCTCCCAGTAATATCATCAGAAAGATTAACTTTCTGATATTTTGACATCATAAAAAACTTTCTGATATGAAAGAGACACAGTATTCATACATCACTGAAAAATATGTATTTACTGTAAACACAAACTGAACTGGCCCTGCGACAGACTGGCGACCTGCAGGGTGACCCCGCCTCTCGCCCGGAACGTTAGCTGGAGATGGGCACCAGCAACCCTCCCGACCCCACTGAGGGACAAGGGTGAAAGAAAATGGATGGATGGATGGATGGATGGATGGATGGATGGATGGACAAACTGAACTGGAAGTGTGAAACACAAGCTTGTGGTGTTCATATACCGCCATCTAGTGGAGCTTTGTGTGGTTGTGCAGTCCGTCTGCGAGGACCCTGTAACTTTGCGTAATTGGAACCTTAATTCTTAATAGACGCCTTTAGTTTTACTTCCCAGTTGCATTCAACTACCTACAAGATTTTTTAAACAACAGAATGAGACCTATGAGAGATAGAGAGAGAGAGAGAGAGAGAGAGAGAGAGAGAGACAGAGAGAGAGAGAGAGAGAGAGAGAGAGAACGTAGTTTTTGTTTTTAAAATCAATGCATAATTGTAAAGTTAAATAGATAAAAGTGATAATAAATAAAAGTGACAATAAGACATTGCTTTTGAATTGTGGCTCAACAGAATCGTTTTAAAAAAAATAAACAGGCCCAGGCCTGGGCAACAAGAACATTTGCCTGTAACTAAATATTTTATTGTGCAACCTTTGAGAGGCAGTCACTGCAATCAAACGATCTCTGTAACTGAGGCTTCTGCTCCCTCCAGATGGGCATTCTTGCCCACTCCTCACGGGCAAACTGCTCCAGTTGTTTCAGGTTTGAAAGGTTTCAGCTCCTTCCACGGGATTCAGGGCTCAGAGCAATCCAATGTTTTTCTCTTACGTTTTCTGAATGTTTGCCGTTATCTTGTTGGAAGAGCCATTGTATAACAAAACCCTGCTCTAAGCTGAAATTAGTTCTCTGCAGGTGAGAAATGATCACATGACTTCTGATCGTTTTCTAATTAGCTTAAAACACGCTAATAACTTTCCCATTCATTAAAAAATACATTATTTTCATTCCACTTTACAATCACGGGCTCTTACTTGTTGTCTGTCATATAAAATCATAACAAAAAACAGTTTCTTGGAACATCACGAAATGTGAAAAAAGTTATGTCAGTTTTACTATTAAGTTAATATTTGATTAGTCTGAAAGTGTATATACTTTTCAACATAGAATTTGTTTCAACTGCAATAAGTGATTTTCAATTTAAATAAAAATAGTTTTAAGAAATATTCATATCTGTGAAGGGAAAGAGGCTCTACTCTTGAGCAAAACATGCTGTCAAAGTTAAATACATACATGTCGACTAAATATCAGCCCATCACATTCATGATCTGCTTGAGTTATCACCAAAACAAATAAATGCATAAATAAAAAATCTATTTAAACATTTTTGCATCTCCTGACAAATTTTCTAGAAGGCGTAAACACAACACGTTCCCATTTTACCGTCGAGGTTGGAGATCTTCTCGTGTTTTACTTCCTGAACAGCGGTGTAGTGTTTTTGTTGTTGTCCGCTATTAAAACTAGTGACCACTAGGGGGCAGCACACAACATCAAATAAACATGAAAGCAACAGCTTCCTCATAGGTCTTTCACTTGCTTCGTCAGGGTAACAGTCAGCCTTCTGCTGAGTGTCTGCGTGTATTTTGACAGACTGTGGTGTCACAATAACTCCCACACAGTCTAATCTGACGTCACAATAAAACATGTCTGTCCATAAAATCCTCTGTATCCTCACAATGAATGTAAACAGAACAAAGTCCTAGAGACATAAGAAAGACAAACCTGTTCAGTACAAACTCCCCCCCCAAAAACCCCACATGATATGTTAACAGGTGCGCCAAAACTATGTGCACTCATGTAATGAAAGGACAGTCTGTACTTTCCTAACCTCCTGTAGCTCCACCATATCCATAACACCCTATTTTATCCATTCCAATATTGTTATTTAACTTGATTTTAATATGTTTAATTACAGTTTCCATGTTTTCATATGTGGTTGAAATAATAATAATAAAAAAGAATGTCACTTGTCATCGGGGGTTTGGATTTTATTTTTGGTATCCGGACAAAATGATACAATTTATCACAGTCATTACGGTCACCATAAATAGTTTTGTTGCCTACAGTCCATTCGGCAGGGCGTGTAAAGAGACGTTTGTTTAGTCAGTGTGTGTCCTTCACATGCTCCTCGGTCCTGTTTGGAAGGTTTTATGTAATGGTTCCTCTGTGCCCGACAGTGTTTATCTTCAACCCACTCTTTCCTTGTTCAAAGTAAAAAAGAAAAAAGAAAAATTCTCACCTCTTAAATCTCCAAAATGTGCTCAGAGCACCACCACCAAAAATCAAAATTAAAAAGTAGGAAGGTTTAAGTGGCTTTGTTTTATTTAGAGCGTATTGCTGCTAAAACCAATCAACCTCTTAACTTTTTATACAAAGTTTTTTGGGTCAAATTCACAGCCACGAAATGATCAGTATGTTCTTTATTAAGAAATGCTCATGTATCAATGTCAAATGTTTTTTCTTCTTCTTCTTCATTCTTGTGTATATTTAAGAAATGAAACAAGGCCAGATTGTTGCATCAGAACATGTGAAGTGGACGACATGATGCCTTTAAGTCACGAAATTCAAACATGCCAAAGCCAATTAGCTGACAATGAAAGCAGTTCCACACCCGTGTTTCTTGCTTTCTACCGTAGAGAGGAAGGATTGCTGCAAAGCCTGTTTTCGTTAGATGCTGACCTGTTTCATCTCTTGACTTCTTAAAGTTACCTTTTGGTTTTTACTTTTGGTCGTTTCTAAGGTCTCAGATGAAACACACAAACTCACAATTATCATGAAAGAATCCATTTACTTACTCAGAAAATTTGATATCTGGCTGTAAAATCATTCGAACCTTTACCATATTCTGCCCATTCAGGATTCCGAATGAATATCTAAAGCAGCAAATTACGAGACTCCAGAACTATTGTAGCTTAAGTGATGAGAACAGAAAAGGAAGTGAGCGCTCATGAATATTCTAACCTATTGTTGTTTGTCGTGTACCACACTCAGGCTTGTTGGATAATAATTGGCTTAGTTGCTGATTAAGACATAATTCAATTTTTTAACTGTCTACCTTTTTATTGGTTTACAACTGGAAGAATTTGAAGTAAACTCTTCACTGTGAATGAAGACCACTTTGCATAAAGAGGGCAGGTAGGCAGAAAGAAAAGACAGATGCAACAAATATGCATTTGAAAAAAGAACTGCGGTAAAACTGCAAAGAAAAAAATGTAAATGCTGAGAAGATAAACGTCTTTATCTTCACAGGAAGCTGTAAAACTGGGAGTGAGACCAAACAGGAAGTACAGCTAACAGGAAGGTTAAAAAAGAAGTATCTGTCCTGGGAGGAGTGATTACTGAAATGGGAATTGTGAAGTTTCCTTTCCACCCTCAATTGCTACTGGTATTAAAACAAAGCGGCAGCAGTTGGGAACAGCAGCATTTCAGTCGCCACATATAAATCGCAGCCAGGTTCAGAGGATGTTGAAACACGTATTACTCAAAGGTCGTTAGCTGAAGAACTCCAAATGTTTGAAGTTTGGTACTGTGAAGATAATGGTGTGAGACTACTTTTTTAAAAAAAAATTGGGTATGGCTCTTTAGTTCTAGTGAAAGGGGCTCTTTTTTTCCACATTATCGTATCAGGACAACTTGGAGAATTTTATGTTTCCAAATTTGTGGGATCAGTTTGAGCACAATTTGGCAAATCAAGGTCAATAAAACCAAGGGTGAGCAAGTATAGTGTGAAAGGCCTAGAATGCACCGAGTCCTGAGCTCAACCTGATGTAACACCTTTAGAATGAATTAGACCAGAGACTGCCACTGCATCCAACATCAGTGTTTGACCTCACAAATGAGCCTCAGGAAGAATGGTAAAAAATTCCTGTAAATACGCTCATAAATCTTGTGAAAAAAAATAACAAAGGAAGATGACATACATACAAACAAATCTAATTTAAATTGTGCTATACTGGATGAGTTAAGACAATGTCACATAGACTGTATTATCTTGAGAGGAGATGTTGGTTCCATATAGCAGCAGCTTGTTGCAATACTTAAACAGAACAAAGCCTAGAACCAGGTGTTTGGTTGTGAATTTAAATCACAACCAAACACTAAAATGACTTATAACTTAAAGTAGGTCTTTACCATAATGATTTTGAAATGTATTAGTATTTTTTTCACTTCCAAAATTCACTCATAAATTTGAGTGCTAAATTTAAGCGATTGAGTGTCTTTTTTTTTTGTATAAAGATGCAGCTGGTTTTCTCAAAAATGATTTTCTCACAGTCTTTTTGTCTTGAGTTGTTTTTTGCTTTAATGTGTTGTCAAAAGTGACAATTAGCAGAAAAGCTCTCTTTTCTGGTCTACAGAGACACTATGTACCGCTCCTTCAGAAAAAAAAACATGTCATTATGGGTTATTGTTTTCCTTCAACCCAGCCAAGCATTGTTGGAATTTCACCTTTCTCTAGATAAATGAGCTATTGTACTGCCAAAACAGGGTAGAAAACTTAAACACCACAACAGAAAGTGTCTTATTAAAACAGCAAACCTACCCCACAAAGTAAACTACTTCTGTACAGAATTAGAAGTATTAGCCATTTACTTGTGTGTATACATTTCTTAAAAGAGAATTTGTGCAATATGTGTCTTTACTGTATTTCTTGTGCATGTCTACACTGATGATTCCCCTGTTCATAGGTGTGTGTGTGCGTATGTGTGTATGATGACTTGGGCTAACATGTACACTTAATTCCCCATTCCAGAGAGCTATGCAGAAGGGCTGTTCTCACGGGATGGGGTGTGTCTGAGCACCTATCCCAGAGCCATTGCCGACGCAGAGAGGGCTTTAGACTGTCTGACCTCTCGTTCTGACCTCTTGCTGATGCTCCCCTGGGGCTCCATGAACCTCCATTCTCCTGGCCACTGTTTGCTTACGGCAGGATTCTTTCAGGTCTGGCTTTTAAAAGAAACAGCGGGACAATCGTGCCACATCAAAAAGAGCGCTTTTGAGGCCGAGCAATAAAGTCGAGCTTTTTGTGGAAGACTTGAACTAAGCGAAAACGGGCGCTGTCTCAGACTGCATGCTAAAACTTGCAAAAGTGGTATTTGAGGCACATCCAGATTGTAAGTGTCTGGCAAAACTAAAAAAGCTTTTTCGTTAAAATTTTTAATCCAATTTAGGCTTATATGTAGAGGTACTGCTCTGCATAAAGAAATCGGCGATCATAAGATCAAAGTTTGCAAAAGTCAAATGCTTCCAGTTCACATCAGGTCAATTTAGCCTGTTTATATAGCAACGATTTACTACAAATGTCATCTAAAGCCACTTTACAAAAAACACACAGAATCAAATGTTGTACATGCAGTAGCCAATTTGATGTTATCTTTTAGGAACAGTCAATCTGATTACACACATTCCAAATCAAGTGCTGTTATTAAATAATGCAATCAAGATCAGTTTGTTACGCCGATTGCTAAAATAAGGGTTCTGTTTAAGAACTGATTGAATCAAGCCTCTCGCTGTGCAGCAACCTCCCATTCTGAGCATGCGTGTGGTGACAGTGGAAAGAAACAACCCTGAATGACTACCGCTGCGTCTCAAAACACTGCCTCGGAAAAACAGTGAGAAACTCTAGAAAAAGAAGTGGATGAGAATGTAAAGTAAATGGCAGCAACATCTGCAGAACATTTATGACACGAGAGTTGCACGAGAAAGTAACAATTGTAAACTAACATCGATTGCCCAAGTTTCAACCATCTCACTTCTTACTTCAAGTGAAGTTGAAGAGTTCAGAAATGGTTTTCTGTCATTTCATCCACTTTTTGCAATACGACAGTACAACTGGAGTTTGGCTTGTTAATGTGGGCAGCATGAAAGTAAGTACAGGGCATGAATTTTCTCAGTCCACATTGATATAAAACGGTCTTCATTGTGGTCACTGGTGCTGCAGTAGCCTAATTTTCATGAAAGACTCTTTTTTTGGCTCCCAGGTTGTTTGTGAACATCCTAATCCATTGTCTTTCATGTGGTGACACTTCGGATCAACTGAAACGTTGACGTAAACTGGTCTTCCTGCAGATAACTGAATCCAAACACATCAGAACTGAATTATTCTTGCAGTGAGATCTGCAAGAAGTCCGTTTTCAGGACACAGTCGGGCCGTGCAGGGTGTCAGTGAGTGCAGGAGCAGTTTTGCCAACCATCCCATGCTTTAATCTGTTGCAGCACGCAGCTCAGGACAGCGGGAATTATCGGCTACTGTAAGGGGATTACAGGCAGGCATGTGATCTGCACACTGCGGGGGTGCGGGAGGGACGGGGAGAGAGGTCCATCGCGAATCTGGACGTGCAGACAGATGAGATTAGGATGCATGTCTTTCACAAACTCCGTTTAGTCCTTCTGAACTCTAAATTCATTATTTCAGATCAAGCACACGGAACTTTGCCTGCGTTTTAATTTTCTCAAAGCCTTCAGCTACTGAGATCACATTAAACCGATTTATCCAGCAGAGTCCGTGGACTTCTGATGTTAATATCGAAGGCCTGGGATCCTGGAGAATTTTCATGAGGAAAAAGTATTTGTAGATTACAAAGGTAATGAACGAGAAAGTATTCCAGTTATTAAAAGTCCAGGGGGGAGGAAGGAAGGAGACATTTGTATATAAAGCCTGTCTCATCTGACCTCCTGTTCCTACAAAACAGAGACAAACTCATTTTCAAGAGGAATCGACACACCTGAAGAATTTATGATTGCTGTGTCAACACAGACCCTCCGCCATGCTAACAAAAGATCGCCCAGTGGATGGGGATTATATAATAGTTGCCATGGCAGCAAAAAGTTTCAGCCACCTCTTTAAAGTGAGAGACCTGAACCACAGTAGTTCAGAAGCGTTATGTCATGAAAGAAAGTTTTAAACGTAGGGAATTAGTTTCTTGGCTCTTCGCTGCTTTTGCTAGTCACTGGTGTGAAAGAGACATAGCAAGTAGAGGTGTGCCGATCAATCGGTCACCGATCATAATAGGGCCGATTTTCGTGAAAAAGTGCATGATCAGTGATCGGCGATCATTGGCTCTTGTTGCCGATACCGATCACCTGCATCTCATTTCGCAGCCTGCCTGTGAAGCTGGTCTCCTCTTTCCTTCACACTGCGCAAACGCGCAGCAACAAATCCTAAGCAATGTGGAACTATAACGCACTGAGTGAATGGGGAAGTTTGCGTGTTGCGGCAGAAAATTGAAGCACGTCAAAATGCATCAACACAACGAAGCTAATACGACATAAAAACAATGCCATACTTGACGGAGTTTGGCTACATCGAGGCTCACTGCAGTAAAAAAGACATATGGAGGATCAGATAGCAGGTAAAGCAGCGCACAGCTACAAACACTCACCCGGATTAGCATGACGGTCAGAAAGCTAAACAAATAACCCGCAAAATTATTTAAGTCTTCGAGCTGCGATGTAAGACGCTGGTTCTGCTCTCGCTGCTGAACCGCTGCTACGCGCTACAGAAAGTAATATTTCACAGACGGAGCGCCGCTTCTGCTCCACCTGGTAGTGACTCTCACACCGAACCTCTGTTTAAAGCTGCAGCAACCAACTTAAAAAAATACATTTTACATACGTATTAAAACTTTCGCTGTCCTAACATGAGACAGATAATCTTTAAAAAAATAATCGATCTCCTCCCTGTTCTGCATAATTACTCCGCTCAGTCAGAAACAGCCACTCAGAACTAGCAGTAATCAGCTAGCCGCCATGCTAACAGGAAGTTTTTATTCAGTAACTCAGGATTGTTTATTGTAATGGATCCTGTTTTTGCCTTTGAATGTTAAGTTTTATACTTGAATTTTTTTGGAAATGTTGAGAGGTTTTATTTTGGCTCTTTGCATTATTTAGCCTCTTCAGAGCCTTCATATGTTATCAGTCTGTTAAAGATAGTATTATTGATCGCAGTACAATTTGCACAATGCCTGTTTTGTTTAGTTTTCTTCTTGGAAAAAGTTATTAAAAACAAGTTTTTGTCTAAATTAAGGTGAATTCATGGTACCTTTTTCCACATAATGCAACCGGTAGTGTTTATGATAAAAAATAATAATAATAATTATGTGATCAGTATCGGTGATCGGTATTGGTGATCGGCCCTCATGGGTAATCGGTATCGGTATCGTCAGGAAAAAACCTGATCGGCACATCTCTGATAGCAAGACTTTTGTGTCCAAACGCAGATGCAGCATGGTGTCACAGAAGAACAGCAAACGGACAAAACCTTGTCAGAGGCAGCAAAAGGTCTGACAAGAAGAATATGATAAAAAAAGAGAAAAAACAATTCCAGCCTCCAGGTGTACAAAGCTTGTTGTGACACATCCTAAAAGAGTTGCAGATGTAATCGCTGAAAAGGTTTTGATCAACAAGTTACAGTAGCTCAGTTCAAATGCGCGCCTCATTTTTAGATGTTTATTTCTTAAAATGGTAAAAACAATATATTCCTTTCCTTCCCCTGTATGCGCCACACTGAGACTTTTGGTCATAATGTAACAAAATGTCAAAACCTTATGATGTGATTCCCTTTGCGAACTGGAAAAAAAAGCAGAAAATGTAGATCCACGTGGTTCTACAGCTATTAAATTTGAATGCCACCTCTGACACGCAGATGTGTGGCTGTGCAAACTGCTCAAGGCGAGTTCGAAGAGCAAATACTCAAGTTATGATGACTCAGCAACTTAGGTGGTCAGTGTCAGCATTAATAAATGAAAAGTTTAATTTCTTCAGATCGACTCATTGGCATTGCAATAAACGGCGGTTCTATGCCTTTCTCTTTTTTCAAAAAAGACAGTAAAAGGAGTTTTGGGGTCATAACTTTTCCCTTTCAGTCCTTTGTTCAACTGACCGAACCTCAAACAAAGACATCTACTGTACGAGAGTTGAGCGGGGTTGTCGAAATCAAGACAGGGAGAGGGCGGACCACTGAAAAGAGGAGATTCTGATCGCCTTCACGCTGTACGGTATCGCATGACTGCCAAAACAGGAGCGCGGGCAAAGGAGCAAGGGGAAGAGTGGGCTGGGTGCTTGGCAAGAAGGGCGTGTTGATCTCAGCAAATCAGAGTCCTTACTTGTTCAGGCTGGTTTATACTGCCTCTGCCTCGAATGTTCCCTGCAAATATCCTGTGGGGAGATTGTGTTCTGGCTTGCATTTTTAGGCCGCCTGCTCTCCCAGACGCTTACTCGGCTACTTTTACCTCAGCTTCTAGTGAACCTTTTGGTAAAAGATCACATATCTCAAATTAATCAGGCCAGGTCAACCATCTATCTAGACAAGAAGAGCCTTTCCCCTGAAACACGAGCGAGAAATAAATAAAAGACATGAATCTGGGCGCTTCAGACGGCTTGCTGTGCCGATCTAATGTGACTGCCCGATGACTTTGCATAACCATTCATGCTCTGAGGTGTGGCAGGACCACTGCAACAAAGCCACCTGACTGGACTGGATGAATGTACTGGGAGATCTGGCTCATTTGCTGAGGAGAAACATATGGATTAGATGACGACACACAGCTGAAGCACATTTTCATCCTCGAGCCTGAAGCAAGCTTTTACAAAGCTAATGAATGTTGCACAATGCGAGAAGTTTGAGACCTCGTAGGCTAAAGTCTACGCACTGGTCAAATACTGTAGACGGTTGGTGGCAGGTAAATTTTTATTTGACTGTTCAGCTAAAATAAAGCCCACTGCGTTGCCTCTGGCTTCCTGCTTATTTGTCCCACTCTTTACCATTTTTACATAATTCATTAGCACAACAATTATAACGACTGCAAGACATTAGGATTTGATTAACAATTGCATTCACACTACTAAATATACTAATAAAATTAAGATCCTAAATATTTTTTAGAATATTTCACTTTTGCACTAATTCAGGCTGCATAGTCCTCCATTTTGCCCTTTTTCTTTCAAAAAATTCAAGAAATTTTTGATGATTATAAAATGATTTCAGCTGTTGACACGGTTTTACTATGTTATGACTAAAACAATTAATTAGTCATGACAGATTAAGTCGAAGCTTTAACTTTATCTCAGTTAACTTGAGAAGAACAGTGCGCAAAGAGAAAACGCGATAACATTTAGAGGTTTAAACTCGTTTCAGATTCTGAAACCTTTCTGGAAACACGCTCTGAACCTTGTAGAAATGTGCATTTACATTATCTTTGAAAAGATCATTTTCCTAAAACTAAAACATAAAAATCTTTTTTGCTCGAGAGGCTAGCCACGAGGGAACATGAGTGAAACGGACTATTACCAGCTGAGTCATTGACAACCAGCTACAGGGCATATAACGTGTTTCCCCCAGATAAAATACAGGCTGCTCATGCTATTAAATTAGCTTAAAATGTCGAATAAAACAGTGGGTGAAAGAGCCAAAGGATTTTCAGTAGTGCTTAAAAAAAGAGTGTCAAAGAAACGTAAAAAATTTTTTTTCCAAACATTATTTGCAAAAAAAAAGAAGCCTAATTTCCTGCTGTGATAGAACCATATGAATAAGGATGAGAGTAACGTAACACATTCCAGTTGAATTGAGGTCTATGGAGCGCAAAAAAAAAAAAACATCCAGCAGATTGTTTTTCTCTCTGCATTGATTGACCTCGGCCTCATGTGGGTTGTTTATTCAGATCCGCACAGTGACACAAACCTTCACGTACGTACAACTCACACAACACGCGCACCGTCACGTTTGTGGATTGTTCCTGTTCCACAGCGCAGCAGTGCAAAGGTCTCGACGCTTCTGTGAACGTGTTTTCAACCAAACGGGTTTTAATAATGCTGCTTTGACCTCTAGCAGGTAACCGACCCTCTGCTTGCTGCAGGGACAGCATGCAGGGGGGATCCAGTTACGAAACCCTCCGGAGAGGCGGAGGAGGAGAAATGATTTCCATTTGCTGTGGTCCTTCACTTCTATCTGCTAACGTGAGAGCGAGTCGTCTGAAAAACACAAAAGGAGCAACGACAGAATATGAACGTTGACAGATCAATCTAAGGATTAATTGCTAACTCAATGAAACATTGTATGGTTAAATACATCACTTATGTGTCAGCATTCCCGGGTACAATTACTCTTTCAACAAGGTCTCGAGAGGAGAAAACTGAGGAGGAATGCAGGATTTGTAGAATGGCTTTCTGACACATGGTGCATCGTAAACACGCTTTCCCTGTAAATAAATTCCTTATGTGGATGTACAGCTGCTTTATGAGCGGCAAATGGAATAAAAGGGCCCTTAACGATGCACAACTATCCCAAGAAAGTTGCAAAAAGAGCTTGTCTTTCAGATTTCCAGTAAAGAATGGATGACTGTTAAATGGCAAAGTGACGCAACGTGACTTAGTTACACATTACAAATGAAGGTTTTCTGCTCTCACTAAAGTTTGTTCATTTTCTTTCAAACCGAACGGTAAAGTGTCTTGCTGAAGTGTTCGTACCCCTTTGTTTTTTTCTCACATTAGTCACCTGCTTATATATAATACATTTTATTGGGTTTTTACGTGACAGACCAACACAATTTTGAATGCAAAAGAGTCTGTGAACAACAATTCTCAGTTCTCGCAAAAGAGTTTCTGCTGGAAAATGAGTCTTTGCCCGTTTCTCAACTCTTTTGAACTCTATAAGAGTTTTTTCTTTCAGGATTGTTCTGTAGGTGGCTCCATTCTTCATCACATGTGAGAATCTATCCCCTCTGCATGAACCTACCACCGCCGTGCTTCACTGTAAAGACGGTGTGTTCGGTGTCAGTTTGTTTTCCTCCACACACGATGTTTCAAATGCAAGGCAGAGAGTTTTGTTTTGGTCCCATTTGGTCACAGCAGCTGTGCAGCACAGATTCAGGTGGTTTCACAGCCATTAAATGTGAATGCCACCTCATGATGTGTGCATGATTACACTGGTGGTAGGTATGTCTGAAGAGCATCTGGTCACATGTGACACATGTCTCACCCGTCAGGTCTGACTTTGATGTTTATTGAAGCTCTTTAACAAAAATGTCTGAAACCATCCATCCATTTTCTTGCACCCTTGTCCCTCAGTGGGGTCGGGAGGGTTGCTGGTGCCCATCTCCAGCTAACGTTCTGGGCGAGAGGCGGGGTCACCCTGGACAGGTCGCCAGTCTGTCGCAGGGCAACACAGAGACACACAGGACAAACAACCATCCACACACACACTCACACCTAGGGGCAATTTGGAGAGACCAATTAACCTGGCAGTCATGTTTTTGGACTGTGGGAGGAAACCGGAGTACCCGGCGAAAACCCATGCATCCACAGGGAGAACATGCAAACTCCATGCAGAAAGACAGGGGCTGGGAGTCGAACCCAGAACCTTCTTGCTGCAAGGCAACAGCTCCACCAACTGCACCACTGTGCAGCCCAATGTCTGAAACCTTCGCAGGAAATGTATTGTGGAGCTTTAGCTGAAGTTCAGGCTAGAAGACTCCACCCCCTTCGTTTGCCCATCGACGTCATGCTCATCTCCGACCTCAGCGCTGGACCTCACCCGACGCGTTCAATCAGCAATCAGGCTCTGCATAAAAGGATCCACACCCAAGCCGTCTGCTGCTTCCCAGCTGCGTTCAACCCACCACCTCCCCTTCTCCACCCACATCCTTCCGGTCTAGGATGGCACCCTTTCCCGACCACCACCACCAGTGTTGGGCCCCGGGGGAGAGCATCCCTAATCAGTTATCGGGATGTTCATCGAGTTCACATCAAATCTCAGCTCAAATTAGCTGCCGGGGTCTGAGCGCCAAAGAACTGTTATTCATTCCTGTCATTAAATCTTTTAATTGTTCCCCTTTGTCCGTCTGAGTCTCTGTAATGAAGAGAGCTTCATTACTGGGTCTACTTTTACTTAAATCACTGTATAGCACTTTAAATGCACTTTTTGCACTTTATGAACAAGCACTTTATTTAGCACTGCACTTTAAGCAGAGATTTGCACATAAATGGCAATTTGCACACGAGAAGTTTTAATGGTATTTATTGAGTATTTTTAGTAATTAGCATGTAGCCTTTTGTTCTGGGCTCTGCACAGCTGCTCGTCATTGGAGAGTGAGCTGGTTGCCTGTGGAGGGAGGATAATTGTTACTCAGAGCAATGAGCTACTGGTGGGTAAAACTGAACAAATGTGTGTGCATAATCTGTGGAGTGTGGAGTGCTGATATTGAGTGACTCACCTGTCTTTTCTGTGTCCTCTCCAGGGTGTTTGGGCAAATACTACCCCGGGGGTCCAGACACCATTTATAGGTTCTGGGGGAGGCCATTGGAAAGTGTGGGGAGATAATCGTTTATGGGTTTTTGTGGTGTTTCATTTGGTGTAGGATAAAATATGAAATATTTATAAAAAGTATATTTAAATGTTTATATTTATTAAAGTGTATTTTATTTAAATAGGTGGAGATTTGTTAAGGGAGATCCCACTGTGAAGTGGAAGTGGTTGAGTCCAACACAGCTGAGACTATTTAAGCCTTCAGTTTTCACCTGTGAAGAGATATAATTATTGTCTGTGTATTGATGCTGTGAGGAGAATAAACCCACTGCTGTTACCACCTGACTCTGCCTCCTGAAATCTTCATCATCGTAAAATCCAACCGCAAAACGGCCGCCTTGTTACAGTCTCTCCACATTGAACTATATTTAGGTTAAAATGCGCTCAGATGAGTCTGTTGACGTAAATGAATTGCACTGGATTTTATTTACAGCTATCAGAGTAACAGGGTTAAATACAAACGCTTGCCACACTTTGCAGATTTTTCTTTGTGAAAACCTTAAAAATCATTTATCCTTTAACTTGTTGATATCAACGCACTACTGTGATGGTTAAACACAGAGAGTTCCAACAGAATATGTTAAAGCTTGTCTTAATGTGGCAAAAAAAGAGAGAAAAGGTTCAGGGGCTGTGAAAACTTTACAAATTTCTAAAATAATGTATGGAACTGTTAAAAAAAAAAGTAGTATTCATGAGAAGTAAAGACAAAATGAACTGACAATTCTTAGTATAAAGACGTTGGAGAGACAGAACCATGACCTAAATCGTACAACTATTATGAGATTATATATAAAAATGCAATTTAGTTTGCAAAACCATGGATGAAGTGCTGAATGTCATCCAAGTTTCTTGATCGTGAAGCAACACCATAAACCAGGCTGGATTTAAACGTAAGCTTACGGTCAAAAATAATTACATATTTGATCTCTGAGCATTTAGTAAAAAACTGAGCTGTTTTTACAAGAAAGCTTACAGTAGCCTGACCAAGTGGCTTAGCGACTATGGCACATACCCCATGGACATAAATGCTCTTAGCAGCTTAGTGTTGTTTATTGCCATTGTTACTAAACAAGAAATAAGTCAGCAGTCCACTAGTGACGGTTATGAAACGGCTCTAACAGTCTGAGTTATTAATCATCGACAGGCTGCAACAGACACACGTAAAAGCACGCGAGTGTGGCGACAAAGTGTAAATGTGTAAATGGGTACGGAAGGCCTTTCATGAGCATGTAATGATCCAAGAGATCAACTGGGTTTACTGGCCTTGAGATCACATCCTGGGCCGACTGTTGGGAAACTGAGACAAGAATAAAATAAATACGTATATGTGCATTAGCTTGGATATTTACATGCTTGTCTTGAAGCTACCAAAAGGTAGAAAATCCTGATAAAACTTTTTCTTACTTAACAGAAATATCATTATTTTATATCAGGAAAAGTATCATCATGAGAAGGTTAGTAATGTTTAAACTCTACCACACACATGGACGTGTGCCCAAAACAAGTCTAAAACAACTATAATAAAATCAGTAAATGTGCTGCTAGAGTTTACAACTCGGAAATGGGTTTATCAACCAGGACTTCTGCTTCTGTCATGCTTTTATCTCCCAGCCCTGCAAAAATACTCATTTATATAACTGTTAATCCCCGTGTCAATTAATGACACAAATAAATCAGAAGTTAATAAATTGTTCAGGTCTCCCCGAATAATGAGACTAGCTGGAAGTGGGGAAGCTTTAAACTTGAGCGCAAACACATGCTTGAAGCAGAAACATCTCCAGGATGACGAATATGCTGTTTAATAGACCAACACTACAGCATGACACAGCATTATTTCCTACTCTGGTTTACATAACAGGGCTCTGACATGACTTGAGTCGACGCTATCATTCACTAATATGAAAAAAGCAGACACAAACTGCTCTGATTTATTACATTACTCATAAGAATGTGTGCACAAGAGCCATTCAGCATATTTCTCTTCCTTTGTCCACACTCCTACGCTGCACTCTCACCATGACTCAGCAATCTTCTACATCCACCAAAGGCTTTTTTTATTTTTTTTTAACAATGATTTTTTTGTAGCAGTTTTGAGTTTCCAGAATGAGTTTGCAAAAAAAAAAAAAGTATCCTCCAGTATCTGTTGCTGGTAAAATCAAAGCCTTTTTGTAAACTTATAACTGGTTGCGCTGAGCTGATCCTTCATGAATAAGAGATAAATTCAGGCATTTTTTTCTAGTTGCTAAAGCAGTAAAGCAGCCATTGATACCTCCACTATGTTTGCATTTAGGTCTGTTGTTTTGTTGAAATGCTTTGTTAGTTTCATGCCAGATTTAACAATGGGTCTTTTATTCAGATGAACAGTTTTTTTTTTGCTTCAAAATTAAGTTGATTATATAAAGTATTTCAACAAAATGAATAGGTGAGAGAGGAAATGCATTTTTTTCATGACACTGTATCTACATTTTAATGACCAGTCATCCTTTCTTTCACCTGTCCTGTACACCACCAGAGACAGTTTAGACATTTAACTTCCTGTGTATTTATTTTTTACTCCAGATATATTCATTGCGTTATTAAACAGTAATTTCAACATTTGAGCTATAAATTCCTCCACTGTAGGTGGCTTCTAATGACTAATAGTTTTGAACAACATCCGGAATAATGCCAATGTTTACAACAGAACGGTCATAAATTTACATGTCAGGGACGCAATGAAATTACTTTGTACCTTGTAATAATAGATTCGAAATTATCTTAGTAATTATGACAGTTTTTTTTTCTTTTTTTTTGCAAAATGGCTGGACAGTTCACCTAGTTGTTATCAAAATGTATTTTAAATCCAATTTTAGATTTACTTAATTGTAATAATTTGAAGAACATAATAATCAAGCATAACACACACATACACACACACACACATCTATGTGTGTGTCTTTCAATTCATTGTAAGTGTCTCAGCTCTATAACAATCCTAACCGTAGAACCAGAGCTCTATTTGTGTATCAGAGCGGCCTAGTCAAAGTGCAAACCTAAATCCAATTGAGAATTTGTTACAAGCATTGAGAAGTGAAATGAGATGCTCCTAATCCACTTTAGCTGCTTTGAATTTTTTAAAATAAAAACCTTTAGCTGTGCAAAGTTTGACTAGACATATCTCAAAGACTTTAAGTTGTGATTGTAGAGAATTCATCCACAAACATTCACCTAAATAAGAAATTAAATTGAATTAAATTGCAAAATAAGCTGAACTTAAATTTTTGTTCTGAAAAGAATTTGTCAAATACAAATGTGAAATCTTGCCAAATTTAGGGATATTACATTGCTTTTTACATGCCATTATGTGGATAAGAAAACATCTTAAGCGGTAAGAAGATATGATCATGGCAGATGCATGGGAGAAAATATGCAGGTCGACCTTCAAACCCTCACCTTGAGCACAGACTGCTTGTTTTTATAGACGGGGCTCTACGCTAGAAAAACTCCACGCTGGCATGTTCCTGTGGATTCAGCCGTTAAGGTTGTCCTTTCTCACAGTGTAACGCTCCGTAATCACAGTGATTCCTTGCAATCATTCACACAGGCAGCGGGAACAAAGGAACCAGCTTGATATAACAGACGGGCTGCTGTGAGTTCAGCGCCCTACCAGCCTGGGTTCTGGTCCTGTGGGCTTTCTTTGGTGTTAAAGGTGCTTTTCCCACCAATTTCTACCAGTGGGACCCGTTGAAAAAAACCCCAAAAAAAACAACAACATTTGGCTTGTTGTTTGAGTGTAAGGTAACTCCAGAGAGCCTTGGATCAGAATGCAAGCACATTTTTCAGATATCGGACTGTAGCCTCTGTATCCCGGACAATGAGAGTCCGTCTCAAGTTACAGTTTAAAAGACATCCTGCCAAAGATTGCATGGCGGCAGCCAGGAAGCCTTCTTCTCAGGGAAACGTGAAACCCGTACACCAGCCTTTTCTTCTCCCTCATTCATTTTTGCTTTTCACTTTCATTCAGACTTTTTTAATCACATACGTTAGAAGCTTATCACAGCTATCTTCGAATAAGAAACAGCGCAGTTGGAAAGCGGACACCTTTGACCCCACTCCTTGGTTGCAGATGTTTGGTTACTGCTATCGCTGTCTGGCTTTTCATGATGTTTGATGTTTCAAGTACAAAACAAATTTAACGTGCATTTGTCGATTTAACACTCAGGAGAACAAATAAACGCCCAAAGGAGGGAGGTCGCATCAAAGTCCAGTGGCAGCGTACAGCTGTGGAGAAATCCTCCGCCTCTCTTCAGTTAGTTTAACTGCCACTCTAATAAAACGCAGTAATCTGGGACGGGATTAGTCCCTGTGGCTTCATTTTGAATACCAAACACCTTGAGCGCATTTAGGATCACATTAACTGATTGTTTCTTTTAGGTAGACGTCATAATTTCTTTTGGCAGGAGGTTATTTTGAAGATTTTCAAAGCTGAATTACCTTTTCATAATGTATTCATTTGAGTTAAATCTTTTCCGCACCAAACTGTGAAAATACTGAAGACAAATTTCGCTCTATTTGAAATTGTTTCAAAGGTAATGCTGAAAAGTGAGGAGTACATTTGTATTCAACCCCTTCTAATCTGACACACTAGAATCAAATTTAGAGAAACCGGTTGCTTTCTGAATTCAGCCAACTATTAACCAGATCAACCTGATACCAAGCTTTAAATATCTCATAGAGATTTGTTTTTTTTCCCATCATTTGAAAAATGGAGCATGAAAACCTACTAAGAGAGATTTAAACTGATCAGTCAAGGACATCATAATTCAGAGAAGCAGCCAAGAGGCCCCTGGTCACTCTGGAGGAGCTGCAAAATGAGTCTTTCAATGGGATATTAGTGCACTGAGCAAATCTAGCCTAAAGGAATAGTGACAGGAGGAAAGCTGTTGTTGAAAGAAAATCATGACATCCTATTTTTAGTTTGCCACAAGCCAACAGACGACGCAAACCAGCCTCACACATCTTCCTGTTTCTGCGTGTTACCAAATGAAATAAAAATAAGCACTTTCTCCACCCTCTGTTCCTTTTAAGAAAGAAAATTTCCATTTGCACAAAACAGAGGACCGCACCTGACCAGACTGTAGCAGGGTGACACACAGAGGGTGTCCTATACCCAAGAGGCCAAAATGGTGGTCGATATATGTGGTGGAAAACTAACAATGCACATTTCACTGAAACATGGAGGTGGCAGCTTTATGTTGTGGCGATGATCGTCTTCAGCAGGGACAGGGAAGCTGGTCAGAGTAAATAAGTGGCAAGATGGGTGGAAGTTGCATCATACAATTATATGAGTTAGATCAGAGCATGTCTTAGAATGGCCCAGTCAAAGTCCAGACCTAAATTCAACTGAGAATCTGTAGCAAAACATTATTCATCCCGAATAATGACATTGTAGTTGTAGAGGAACAAAATAAGAAAAGGTTGGAGTTGTGTGAATAGTTCTGCAAACCATCGTATGCAACACTGTGATATGTTTGATGTAGTTTAGTTTCTATCTGTAGGGCTCATCATAACTCGTATTTACCCGCTCTAATGTTGAGCTTAACTTTAGGAAAGTGATGCCTGTAGAGCTTTAGATGTTGTTCTGGGTTTTCCTGTGGCCTCCTGGATGACCCGTTGATAAACTTTTCAAATAAATTGGCACTTTTTTCACTGTGGATTACTGGAGTGCAAAACATTAGAGGTTGTTTAGGATAATTGCATTTACTTCAAGATTCTACAAGACGTCAGGCCAGGTTGGTTCAGATAGCAGTTTTATCTTAACAATCATCCCATTAATAATAATAATAATAATAATAATAATAATAATAATAATAATAATAATAATAATAATAATAATAATAATAATAATAATAACTTAAACACAGATTTTTGTATTTACTTAGTTTATCTTTGACATTCAAAATCGTTTGAGGATCTGAAACATTTAAATGAGGAAAATGCTGTTAATCGTTTTCTTAATTTCTATGGTTTCACTGAGATATGTTATGGAGATGTGCTGCTTCATTCTGTTGCATCCTGTTTAGAATTCAATAAAATAAAATATATATACACATATATTCTCACTAGTTCTGAGATTGTAAGCACAGCTGTTATATTTGCATTTAAGGAAATTGTCTTGAAGAGCCACGTCTTTAGCATGATGCAACAGATGTTACAGGTTTCATCTGATCAAACATTAACTAAATATGTTATATTTTCAGTTATCTGCTTTTAGTTTCCACTGACAAAAAATGTGGGCGTGAAACAGTATTTAATCACAATCAAGAAAGCTTGTTCATGAAGCTACTTTATAAGGATACTATTTAAATAAGCTAAATGAAAGGCTATTTCTCAAAGTTTGTTTTTGTCTCCAGGCGGCCACTGTAGTGATTTACTTTCGCAGCAAGTTTTCAAACATTAAAATAAAATTCTTAAAGCGAACAACGAGCATACTAATGGCACACAGGCCAAGAGTTGTTTTTTTTATGGACGGGAATGGGTGGCAGTCAACAAGCGTTTCCTCTCGGAACACAACACGCCCATCTTACGTAAAAGGGGCGGAGGCGGAGGTTTAAAATGCCGGCTAAACGTGTGGCCACAACATCTGCTCCTCCGCGTCAGAACAACCCGGAGAGAAGGAAGTAGGTCGTAAGCCACGCTGACGCTCTGAAAGACTCCCGCCTCATTTAGAAACACGATAAAAAAAACAAAACGAAGCGTTCTTCTTAAAGTTTAGTTTTAAGTTAAGTAACTTTGAGCAACATGGCAGAGAAGGTTGATCTGGAGGAAGTGAAGGCGTCCAACGGCGAGGCGCACCGCGATGAGCCGCTTGCCAACGGGTTTGCCGGGCAGAGGAAGGGCAGCCCGGAGCCGATGTCCGAGCGGGTGAAGAGGATCGTCAAGGCGAACCTGCTGGTGATCCTGACCGTGGCCGGGGTCATCGTGGGGGTCTTCATCGGGCTCGGTGTGCGCACCGTGTCGCCGACCATAACCCAGCAGATCTACATCGGCTTCCCCGGCGAGATTCTCATCCGGCTGCTGAAGATGATCATCATCCCCCTGGTGGTGTGCAGCTTGGTGTCCGGAGCGGCGAGCATCGACCCCAAAGCTCTGGGGAAACTGGGCGGCTGGGCTATGCTGTTCTTCTTAGTGACCACCTTGATAGCCTCGTCCATCGGCGTGGTGATGGCTTTCATCATCAAGCCGGGAAATGTGGAAATGAACACCACGGCAAACGCTAAAGACATGACTGATGGTATCCCGGCGAATAAAGAAGTTATAGACTCCTTCTTAGACCTGATAAGGTGAGTGATAGTTATTCATATTAACCCACAACGTATATTTCCGTTAACGTGGTGTTATTATTACAGCCATATTACGCACGAGGCTAGAGTTCACCTGGCTCGCTCTTCTTGTCATGATAACAAGCGGTTGCATCAGCTTCTGTTTCCTCGTGCGCGTTAAACCCCTGCGGCACGAGATGCGCTTTTGCCGCTCTTTACACGCGCACATTAACTCCACTGTTCATAACGAAGTCAAAACTGGATACTATATGATTAAATAAGTCTCCCAGTCATTGACGTCCACTTTATATCTTAAAAGTAATCAAGAGAGTCGATGTAGCTTGACTTATTTTTTAATAATGTCACTTTTTGAATGACTTGTTCCCGAATCCCGACCCTATAAATTGGACCTAACTGGGCATGGTTTGCATATCGTGACCTCTCTTAAGGTCACGATATGCAAGTATCTCGTCTTGAGGTCGTTTTCAGAAATTAGCCTAAATGCTAACCCAGAGTAAGGGCTTGTACCTGAATACACCATGAGGTTCTTGCCTGTGGCCTCACACTTTAAAGAAGTGTAGTGTCACTATTGCCTCTAACACACCAGAGTATTACTGATTTAAAAAAACACACACAAAAAAAAGTTGTGATGGCTTGTTGTACATTTTATCACATCACATGTGTCATGGTTTTTCTTTCTGATAGTAGTGAGGTCACACTTCTTCCTGTTCCTGTTACCAGAAAAAAAAATAAAAAAAAGAGGTACCATAGTTTCCCCTTCCTTGGTTCTAGTGAAGTCAGAGGGTTTCCGTTCACAGAAAGCAGAGCACTGCATCAAACCAGACTGTAGCTGGCTGGTTGGATTATATTTAGACCCAAGTTGTGCATCTGCACACAACAAAATCTGCTCTCTAATTCAAGACGCTGGCAGCCTGAACCTGTTTTTCCTCTTGCTTTTTTATGCATGCCTGATATTCATGGGACATATGTTTCTTCATCTTTCTTTTGAGCACATGGAAGCAGCTGTGCTCGGAGTGTAACAACTATTGAGTGGGATCTTAGTTTCTTTTGACAAATTATCAGGTTATTTGTTCTGAAGACAGGAAAAAACAAGAGCTAAACATGTTTTCAAGAGCTTATTTCACATTAAATGTTACTTTTTTTGTCATACAACAGGCTATTATTAGCTAGGAAATTAGTTTAGGTTTTATTTTTTGGTTTGTGAATAACATCTCATTAAAATAACTTTAAATCATCTTCATAGAAAATCTTTGCCATTTTGTAACTTTTTTTATATATATCCTTAGCAACTTAGTAATGCCAGAAACTAGCCTATGTTTCACAACTGTCCTTGGAATTAGCTTCTTAGAAAACACTAAATTTGGCTAAACAAAAAAAAAAAACGGCAGAAACAACTTGACTTCTCATCCCCATCCAGAAGTGTGCTCACATTCAGTGCAGCTGTTGCATAACGTTATTTTTAAGGCAGCTTTTAGTAATTATGGATGTATTTTCCACATCTCCTGCTCCCCCTCCCTCCTCCTGCAGTGCCACCTACTCACAAACACCCACTTCCTGGAAAAACAGCTCTTGTGTTTAAGAAAACTGCATGGTGCAACAGGGCAGAAGACATTTAGTCGTTATCATGATCCCATCACTTTGCATGCAAATACGCCGCTGATTGGCCAAACTCTCTCTTTTGTCCCACATGCAGATTATTGATCAAAGGATACAGAGAAAGTACAAACCATGCAGGGGTTGTTCCTCGATACACACATGATTAAAGTCATACCATGGCACATTTTTCACAAAGAGTTTCAAGTGACCTGACTGTTATTAAAAGATTAACATTGTTGCCTACGGATATTTAGGCATGTTGCAAAACCCGCTCCGTGACTCGCAACACACTCGCCTAATTTTAAGGACGCAGAACTTCATATTTAGGTTCCTGGGAGTAAAGTCAGCACACCCTCCTTCTTTTGTAGGGTTTGAAATACCAGGACGTAATTAGAAAATCTGTCAGTGTTTACTACGGTGCATTTTTCATACAGAATGCGCACAAGACAACAGGCCTGTGACGATGGAACAGGAGGGGTTACAGAGAAACCTGCAGCAATTACAACAACAATTAAAAATGACATCTTGAGTAGAGTAAGTTAAAGCATAAGAATATATTTTAAAAAAAACACACACAGAGAAATGAGCATTAATTTACTAAAAGGTGGCACCCATATCTATTTACTAAAAATAGATATGGGTGTCAACAGACCTCAAGAGGTCTAAAAAAAAAATAAATAGAAAAAGCAGTTTGTACCTTTAGTTATACTGACGTGGCTGAACTCAGTATTTGATTACAGCAATCGTTTGTTTCCAGCCTGACAAGACGTTTATCTCATGTTGGGCACATGCCGTCACTACGCACACATGTGTGCTTCCACACTATCCTAATCACACAGCTGGTCTCTTATTAGAAGGAGCCCGCCCTCCCGCCTCTCCGTCTCGCTCCGTGTTTTGGTGGCTTCACAGCCGGGTGGATCTGAGCTGTTCGAGAAACAGCAGCAGCCTGGCTCACAGATCCAGGTTGGGTTTAATGTTTAATGTCGCTGTTTGGTTGGGGATAAGTCACTGTGTCTTTAAAACTGGAAACAGCAAGTTGCAACAAGTTTGCAGCCATTCCTGTGCATCCGTGTTGACTTTTCTTATCTCCCGCTTTTTCCTTTCACACATAAACCAAATGTGTACTTGTACAGTCAATGGTCAGCTGTGATGTCACCTGTTAGCTTTGCGTGCAATCAGTGATGTTTTTCTAGAGCAGCACAAAAATGTGAAAGCAAAGTTGGATTTGCAAACACCACAGAGGTGTTTGCAATATACCCAAGTTAGGTTAGCTAACTTGGCTTGTTTTTCATCTTCATACCAAAAGTCAAATAAAAAGAACGTTTTTGTTTATCATGCTATCATGAATCACCAATATTAACAGCTGTTAAGTTTTAAAGCCAAACATTTATCCGCCCTTGTTGACCTGCCCCGGATCGGAGGAGGCAACAAAACTCCAAGTCCACGTCAGCCTTTAACAAAAGGACACACCTTCGTAGCAGCATGGGATTGATGCTTTGTGTGTCCCGGTCAGCGTTGGCATGGCAGTGACACCTTTGTGTTTTAGCTCACAATTTACATAGCAATGTCACATGTGACTCATTGAAGACTTTACCCTCTCAGAATGTGACGCGCTCTGAATAAACCGATCAGCTGAGGACGATTCACTGGGAAGCTGGTGTTCATGATGGAGTTTCACATCAGCATGTGGGACAAAGTCACCTCCAGAATGGGGAAGAGGGACCAGACTGCTTAGGTGTGATCTTTGGTGTAAACTACTGTATGTTACAAGTTAGGGTGGACGGTGCCATGCACGCATTTCGTCTTGTACAGTCAGGATGACCCCATCTAAATACATTAGATTACAATAGGAAAATTACTTTAATTCAGACATGTAATTAAAATAATAAATTACTCTCTAAGTGCTTTAATTCAGGTGTTTGTTGCTATGGGTTTAAACTAGTAATAGACCTCAGGAAATATCAATATTATTTGACCAATAAAAAAAGGTTTTTAATCCAGAAATCTTTAGTTACGGCCGAAACAATCAACATTGCTAATGCTAAACTGATTCCACATAAAGGCAGGTGAGACCCAAAAGTATACTTTCCTAAAGACTGAGTGCTGTATCCAAGGACATTAATGGAAGGTTGAGTGGAAGGAAAAAGATTGTCAGCAAAAGGCGAAATCCTTTTTTCAGGATGTGACAATGCTGGTTGATCGAAGGACGACGCTCCAATTCCAACATCTGACATCTGTAATAAATATGGAACTATATTATTGCTTGCAACCCCAATATATATTTTTCTTCTTCTCCATTTTAAAATATTCAGTAAACGTAAGAATGGTACGTTAAGTAATCCAAAGCTTGTATTCCTGGAAGCCTTTTTCAACCTTTGTTTCCAGCTGCATGCCGCCTCATCACATGATGTTTGAGCCTCATGTTTCCAATGATTGGCTGACAAGAAGGAGCTTGTGACGTTAATGCCTTATTGCTCTAAATCCAATGCAGACGGCTGAGAGCAGGGGTATCGAGTACACAAGGCTTTACGAGTTCTTGGGGGAGGGAGGAGGTGTAATTTGCGGTTTCACTTGATGTATGTAAAAGCTTTTTTTTGTACTAGCCAGTGCAGACTTATTACCTCCATGGCATTAAATAATAGGAGCACAAAGGAGGGAGAAAAGAGATTTAATAGTTTAGAAAAGGCTACGACCCAAGGTACTCTGGGATGTAAAACTACATAAACTGCTCGAATTAGGCTCAAGGTTTTAGCTATAACACACTGATTCATCTTACAGATCTTGTAAGACATGGGCTTAAACATTTCTGCTCCACTGTTTTAACTTTGGGTTTTTTTCTCATGTATTTGGGAAGTGAAATAATACGCATTGTTTTCGCTTCTTCTCACAGAAACATCTTCCCCTCCAACCTGGTGTCTGCCGCCTTTCAGTCGGTGAGCATTAGACCTTAAATCTGTGATTTTGTTTCTAGATAACGACCTTGCATAACAAAAGAGGCTTTTGTACTTCTTAATAAATATGTTTTTTCTTATTCTTCCCCACTAGTACGGAACGTCCTACAAGATGATGAACACGTCCGGCATCCCAGAGAAGGTGAGGGATTTATTTGGCTATCAACAAAACTCCACAGATGATCATTTTGCTTCCTCTTCCAGTTTTTTCTTTTCTTCTTCTAAACAAATCCGCACTTCTTTCCAGGTTCCCATCGGAACAGATCAAGACGGGATGAACATCCTTGGGTTGGTGGTGTTCGCTATTGTTTTCGGTGTGGCTCTGAGGAAGCTGGGCGAAGAAGGAGAGATCCTCATCAAGTTCTTCAACTCATTCAACGAGGCCACCATGGTGCTGGTGTCCTGGATCATGTGGTAAGAAAACGCCCCTCGTTAATGTTTGGTCGTTTTGGGGGTCTGCAAAGGTGAGGAGGACCCAAAAATGTCAAATTTGAACAACCTACTGATGAGTAGAAATCTTCTAAACCTAGAAGATTTCAGAAACGCAAAGTTCTGTTACATGTTTGTTTTAATAACTCAGTAATTACATTTTAAATGATTCATTTTAAATAATTATGAACCTTATGTTTTTTTTTTTATCTCTGCTGCTACTGGTGGCACTTGAATTTTTATGGGAAGTGTTTAAATTTTTTTAGAAAGCAAATATTACATTTAGTAGTTCAGACAAACTTACAGATTCCGGAAATTCTGTTGAAATAATAAATAATACACAGTTATCTATTTCATAAATACAATGTTGTTACAGTAAATAAAGGTTTGTAGGTTTCTATAAATAATAATTCAGAATTTTAAAATTAATTCAGATATCTATGTGAATTGTGAACGGTCCCAAGAGATTAGAAATTATAAATTGTGCATCACTAATCATTTTGTTTAGTTCTCAAAATATTTTTCCACCACTGAAAAGAAAGTACTCAACTTAAAGCTTTTTTTTTTTCTTTCTAAAATTTCCTAAAATCAAGTAGTAGCATAATTTTTCAAATAGCACTGCGATAAATATTTCATTTCTAGGCTCTTTAGACATCTACTCTATGTCAGAGATGTCGACACGTCTAGAGGGTGTTACTAGTTTGAGACCTTTCAGAAAATGTTTTTCTCAAACAAAGCATTGTAAGTCTGTTAAGTAACCTTCATCGGTGAGGTACGTTTCCTTTGTGCCGTGTTCCAGAAACCTGACCTGCAGCATTGTCCCGGTCTTTTCAGGTACGCCCCTATAGGTATCATGTTCCTCGTCGCCGGTAAGATTGTGGAGATGGACGACGTCGGCAAGCTGTTTGCCAGCCTGGGAAAGTACATCGCCTGCTGCATGATTGGCCACGCCATCCACGGCCTGCTGGTGCTGCCCTTCATCTACTTCATTTTCACCAGGAAGAACCCCTACACCTTCCTGTGGGGCATTTTCACAGCCTTGGCTACGGCTTTTGGAACCAGCTCCAGGTATTTTCACCTCAAACTCGCATCTGTTTGCTCAGTTTTGGTTGCTGAATATCCACAAACTGAGGCTCTCCTGTTTAGACACGCACGCACACACACACACACACGCACGCACACACACACACACACACACCCACGCTCCTCCTCCGCTCTGAAACTGTTTCCCTGTTTCCAGCTCTGCCACTCTGCCCCTCATGATGAAGTGCGTGGAGGAGAAGAACGGCGTCTCCAAGCACATAAGCCGCTTCATCCTGCCCATCGGCGCCACGGTCAACATGGACGGGGCCGCGCTCTTCCAGTGTGTGGCGGCCGTTTTCATCGCCCAGCTTAACAACACCAGCCTCAACTTTATCCAAGTCATCACCATCCTGTACGTCTGGCGTCTGCGGCGAAGCGACTCCGTTTAAGCGGATCGCTTTAAGCCTATATATGATGATGTGTTTGCAGCTCCTTCTTTGTGTGGAAAGTTTTGTAATTCGGTTTGGTGACTTTGTGGCTTGTGTTTGTCAGTGTGACGGCTACAGCGTCCAGCGTCGGAGCTGCGGGTATACCTGCAGGTGGTGTGCTGACCCTCGCTATCATCCTGGAGGCAATTGGACTGCCCACCAGCGACATCTCTCTCATCCTGGCTGTCGACTGGCTTGTGTGAGTAGAAAGCAAGCGTCGCATTTCATTACACTGCAACCATAAACTTTAATGAATTTTATCTTGCACAGAGCAACACAAAGCAGGACATTAAAAACACAAGAGTGAAGACGGCCAAGTTGCAATAAATAAATCACTTGTGAAATAATTATTTAAATGTCGTTGATTTATGAAAACTGGAATTAAATGGAGAAGAAATTGTATCGCTTCGATACGTAATCCGCATCATAACGTTCGATCCCTCTTCTTATCCCGTTTTGTCCCTCTTTAGTGACCGCACCTGCACGGTGCTGAATGTGGAGGGCGACGCCTTTGGAGCGGGGCTCCTGCAGCACTTTGTGGACAAAACATCCAAACACGAAGGAGTGGAGGAGCTGAGCGAGGTCAGGATGGACGGAGACGCGGCCGCCGCCATGCCTGAGCACTCGCCGCTCATCGATAAGCGAGGCTTGGAGGGCGCGAAAGGAGACCTTTCTTCCGAGAAAGAGTCGTCCATGTAACGCAGACTGTGACTTCTACCGCAAACCCTCCTGCAAACACAAAACCTAAGCTCCCCCTGTTGAGGAAAGAGTCCAAGGAGAGACGACGGACAAGCACACTACAATGCAAAGCAACGCTCTCGGACCTCAAATGCTGTTCTGGACGGGGTGCAGCTAATATCTTATGGGATTTATAGAAACCATGATACACTCAGTAGGTTATTTAATTTTTTGGGGGGGGAATATGAGACTGATTTTTAATTTGTATTATTATTACTTCTCCCTCATGTTTATCTGATGTATTCGGTTGGTCTACTCTGAAATCAGATTGGAAGGTTTCATAAGCCACTTAAAAGAAAACAGACTATTTACATCGAGGAGCGGCAGCAGCAGATGACACATTTATTCATGCTGGACAAATGAATATGAATGTCTGTTGCTGAAGCGTTCTTCTGTCTTATGTGCATCACTGTTCTTCTGACAGAAACTCTTTTTATACATATATTTAAAAAATAATAATAACATAGCGTCCATAGTTACCACGTAGTCTTTTTTTAGATTTAGAAGGTTTTGTAATGCCGCATGTGAAATTAAAACAAGAAGAATGATATGCTTTTCAAAATGGGATGCAGATTTAAAAAAAAACAACAAAAAAAAACATATATATAGCCACTTTCATGCAGGTTTCTTCCAGTGGAGAGTTTCATAGATTTGCATCAATGCAGCAGTGCTCAAGTGTTACAACAGTCCTATTGTTGTTTTTGTTTGCAATTTCCTTTTTGGTGTAGAATTGTGACCAATCGTGTGTGACCAATCGTTTTATCAACTAGTGTTCTGTTAGGTTTTTCAATTGAAGTCGACGCTTTGAAGAGACAAACAATCTACAACACGCTGCTGTGATCTATAGTCATTGCCCTAAACAAGATGATGTCTGAGCAAAATGCTGTTGTACATGTAGAGGAAGCGGTTTTGCTCCATGCTGCTGAAGGTGAAGCACAAACACACAGCAGTAGAGGCTGTGCTTTATCGTTTGCTTTGACTATCGGAAACTGTTTTGGCTAACTTTGCAGGAACAGGTGAAGGTTTAATTGAAGGCAAAGTCCAGTCCAATTTTAATTCATATTAGAAAAGCACCTTTTTTTTTTCTTTTTTTTTTTTTTTTTTTTTTTTTTTACTTAAATTCCGATTTTTAGATCTGCAGAAGAACCAAAGGTACAATCTGTAACTATCTGTAGAGATTATTGGAATCATTCTTTTGTACTGTAATTGGTTCCTTGGCATCTTTTATTTTTAGTATCTCATCCTTGCAGAGAGCACAATGTTTCCTTCACCTTGGTGATGGAGATCCGACTCCCCATGCTGCGAGGACGTAGTTTACCTACCCGCCTTACACCTGCGTTAAAATGGCCAAGATGATATTTGGAAAAAATGTTTTAGTTAGTTGTTTTTTTTTCTTGTTGTTGTTTGGAGGGTGTTTGTTGAAAGCTTTTTTTTTTTAGTCTGTTATAATTGTGGTTATTCATAACCAAATGTTTTCTTAATGTTTATTTTTCCCCATGCTTTTTGACGGGGGTGGGGGGGAAGCAATATAGTTGTTGTATTCCAAAAGCTACTAGATGAAATATTAGCCTCGGTATTGTCCCAAAGGAAAATGAAGGAGCACAAGCGTTCTGACTCGTCTCTCTCTACACGGACTTTACCTTCTTAAAAAGACAACACAGCCTCAGGTTTGATGTTTGCCTTGTTCTTCGGGTACTGCAAGACCAAAAATCAACGTCCGCTTAATGAAGGAGACGCCTGAACTCTTGAGGACACACGATGACGCCTTTTTATTATCTCTTATTCATTTTGGACTTTTCCTCTTTTCACCTCCGCTCATTTCCCCACCAACACGCTGCTGCTTCTGAGCAGGCCGCAGCTTTTGTACGAGAGTATAAATAGAGTGATGAGCCCGGTTTCTTGCATAATGTATGGTATGCATACTGCGTCCGCCATGTCCAGTCTCAAGTTGCCTTCGACTGTAGACACGTCTACGTTTTCAGTCTGGCAGCAGGACCGGATGGGCTGGTTTTACCGTTAAGCTGAAGACATAATGGACTTTGCAAAAAGGACGTCTTATTGGGATTTATTTATGTTTTGGATATTACAGCCACAAGAGGAAACACTTCTTTTTTTTTTTAAGCTCTGGGCCTCTATATGTCTTTGAATGTCCATTTGTAATAGTTTATATTTATTTTTAATCCAAATCTAAAGGATTTTTTTTTATATAATAACAGATCACATTTTTTTTTCTTTCTCCCAGATGGATGGTATTAGGTTTGTCACATTTTGTTATGCATGTTTCTGAAGTGCATGATGAGTGAGGCTGAATCGCACGAGTGACATGCGCACCGAATAAGTTCTTTTTGTTTGAAACAATTTTTGGTTTGCTTGATATTCTATCCCATGTTTTTCATGTTTCAAGTGGGAACTACAGCAGCAGAATTTCATTTTGCCTTTGACGTATGAACATACGTAGCAGGCCTGAAGTCTCACCATTTCTCCTGTGTTGTCCCGTATGTTGTGGAAATCTGATGAAATGTTCTGCATTTTCCCAGCACGTCCGTTCTACTGTTCCACGTTTGAGATTTCAATGCCGTTTTCTTTTTCCATTCTAAACATCACGTGGAGGTTTTGTTCAATCATATTATCTTTTGTTGCAATGAACTCACTGTGATGAGGCTATACTTGGAAGAAAAAATTATTTGTACCGCCAAACTGTAGTCATTTGGTTAAAACCAGTAAACTGTTCTTTCTTAAATTGCTTGTGTCTCTGAGCTTCTTTTTTAAAAGTTTTTATTTACTTTTTTTTAACTGTGCTTAAAATTACCACTTGCACATAAAATGAAGTTTACACAGGGTGGGTCAATGCAATGTAGGGTTGTTTCTGACAGGATACGAGTCATGAATCCCTAAAAATGTTTACAATAATTTTTTTTAAAAGAACACCTGACTGTTTTCATTTCATGGCATGTCAAAAATATTTCTTCTAAAAAATCAGCGGCAAAAATCTTTTTTGGAGTTCATCAGTTAATTGTGACGATTTGTCTTTGGTAACAAACTGTCGAAAAACCTGAAGCCAGTTTTTTAGCTCCTTCAAAACTCCAAAATGTTAAGTAATGTTCTAAGTCGGAGGTGAAATTGGAATATTACTTTAATCCTAAATCTGCCTGGAAAATAAAAAAAAATGTTGGGCTTAACTGTACATCCCCATCAGTTTTTGGATAAATGTCTCTTTAAGTTGCACAGAAACAGAATTAATTTTTTATTTTTTTGTAGTCATGAAAATTCATAATTTGACCCATCGTTTGGCAGAATTGGCAGAGTTCATTTGAATTATTATATTGCTTTGTTAGACAAACTGTCACAAAAACAAGGTTTTAGATGAAAGTCATACCAGAAGTTTAACTGAATCTAAAACCAGTTCTGATTTGTTCGGGGGTCATTGTACCTTTTAACCATCAAGCGGTTGCATTGAGGTAAAATGAATGAGCTGGAGGTAGTCCTCTATTGTAATTTCATCCAATTTATGCAACACCATTACCAATACAAGTACATTTAATCCCACAGCATAATTCTTCCACCATCATGTTTTACCTGGCTTCTAAGAGCTTCTTTCTTGTTTGGCAGCCTGTAGTTCTTGGGTTGCTCTTAAAGTTAATTTTTTTTTTTTCCTTAGAAGCTGACAGTCTCAGGTGGGTAAAACTTTAACACAATTATTACTGAGACTTGCTTAGGAATGGATAACATTCCAAACCTTGCAGAAAACTTATGGAGGAGGATTAAAAGCAGGGTCGGTGCCAGGAAACAAACCAATTAGTATTAAAGAATTCTGCCAAGAAGAGAGATCACACATCCAGACAGGATAGTAGCAAAAGCCTGATGACGGCTATAAAAAGTGTGTTTTCTGTACGACTTGCAATAGCATGTTAAGCCAGATATTTGTGAAAGTAAATATGTTTAAAGAAAGAAAAAAAAACTGCTCAAAAAGTTCATGTCAAAGATGAGGGAAAAGTATCTGTAGCCAGGCAAGTAAAAGTGTTATATTTAAATGTGGTATGCATTAGTCTATTTCTAAAAATATCAACACACAGCCTCACAACAGTATAGATGCCTGATGTAACCTATACACACACACACACGCGCAGAAACACACACATACACACTCTCTCCCTCCCCGGCTCTTTGTAAAGCGATCAGGCCTCTGATGGTGATGGTGCCTACAGAACCACAGGAGCAGCTCCCCACCAAAACGAAGTGTTTATCAGCTGCTGTTTTTTCAGGGCCTGGCTCCACCCGGAGCTCCGTAAACAATAAACAGAGGCCAGGGCCCGGCTACACACTCACTCACACACGCACGCACGCGCACACACACACGCACGCACACACACACAAAATGAAAGATTTCCAGTTGTAAAGATTAACGACTCAGAATACTCACAAACTAGATGAACAACAGAACAGCTCATACTATTTAAATGTTTATTTAACAGAAATGACACAAAAGCGTGGGGAAATTAGGTAAATCATAACCAAAGTTCCAGATCAATCAGAAGAGTAAATATCAGATAAATGTAGCAAACCTAACCAGGTGAGGAAATCTTATGTCTCTAATTGGCTGCATGGTCTCCTGCATTCAGGTGTGTAACATCACAAATACAGAAAGAAAAAAAATGTCAGCGCTCACATCATCTAGCAAGATACAAGGATTGTCTACCAGTCTGATCATTTGATCACAGTCTGAAGATTTTATTGTTTTTTTTTTTGTTCTACTGTGAGAACAACTTCTCAAAGGTCTGAAACATCCCAGGAATCGTGTGGTTGAAGGTTCACCTTAAAGCCAGTCTGTTTGAGGCTGGGGAAAACAGAAACAAAGCACAGAGTTGCATGTCAGACTCTACAGGTTTCATTTAGCATGTTAAAGGTTGAAGTCAGTGACAGCGCTGCTGCAAACAAGTTTATCTAATTTAGAGTCGTCACCAGATGAGAATCTCCAAAAGGAAGTTGGCCATACAGGTTTGCCTTGCAAAGTTGGATCTGAACAAGAGCGTCCCCGAAGTGAACTTTTTACTCTCTAAACATGACCAAAAATAACATTTATATTTAAATGTCAACATAAAAAGCTATTTTTACTTTGCTTTTGTGTATTTTTGACAAAATAATGACACTAGAGATACAAAAACAGAAGCAGGTTAGGCCGCATCATGCATTTATCTGTGACAGAATATCTTCTGCAATATACATGGACTACACTGATTTTCAGGGGTTTTAGTGCCATTGGCTAAATCCAATGGCTACAACTGTGGTTTTGTGAATGTTTAAAAAAACAAAAACATTAGCTTAAACATTAAGCTAATAGTAAATTAAGCTACATTCTGTTGATTTATCTTCCTCAAAAATCTAAATAAACCATATTAGATTTAATTTGGTGAGAGCAAAATCAGAAAGCATTTTTGTTGTTTAATTTTCAGCAAATATGATTTGTTTTGATAAACGTTTAATTAATTTATATATATATTTTTTTAAATCCCGCAATATTTATGCAGAAGAGAAAAAGGTGAAAATCACTCTTTGATTTAAAGTCAGCAGACAAAATAATAAAAAGATTTACTCCCTCCTCTCTGCTAATATTGTATTACGGTGAAATAAAAAAACAGTTGTTGCTTTTCAATCTGTTGAATGCAACTTCATATAAAAAAACGTAATAGATGATAAAGCATTTATTTAAATTAGGAATATTTTTGAAAAAAAAAAAGTCCTGTCAAAGTTGACTAAATACATGCAACGTGCTGTTTATCTGAGCCTCTACCTAATTATGTTTGTGAGAAATGAATGATTCATCAGAATATAACGAAAAGCTTTGAGCAATCTTACATATGTGAGCGGCTGTAAAGAGCAGCCACTCAGGTAACAGGAATGCAAACACACATTTCTAGAAATAATTTGCGTTTAGGATGGCATGGCACTCTCTGCGTGGGATCAAAACGTGTTACTGTCAACAGACTGGTTTGTGACGCATAGCTCATAAGTTGTTCCCGTAAAGCCACATTCCTGTGTGAGGAGTCAGAGACAGCCTCAGCTACGGCATCTCTTTCAAACGTGTTGCGCCATCTAGTGGTCATGAAGAGGCAGTGGAGGTTCTGTGTTAAAACATTAAAATGTACACAAAAAAAAAAAATAAATATATATATATATATATATATATATATATATATATATATATATATATATATATATATATATATATATATATTATATATATATATATATATATATATATATATATATATCTGTCAAGCTCCCAGGCCTCTGGTAGAGGACCCGAGCTCAGAGGATGAAACAGACCACCCGCGGAGGGTGAGAAGGGAATTTTTATATATATATATATATATATTTGCAGTTCATGAGTGAACCTGTCTTACATGAAGGACTGGTGTTAATTCTACAGAAATGTGTGAGTATGACATGGATAAACGTGTACTGCTGCAACTTGAAACTTGAAAGTGCTTTTTTTAAAATAATCTTTTGAACTGATGTATTTCACAGTTGATTCCATTGTATTTTATAGTAAGGCTATAGGTACAATTTATTTATTACAGCGTACAAATCTTGCAGTGATGGAGAACTCGTTTCACAAAGTAAAAGCTTGCTCATCGCATCAGACCTGAAAGTGAAGATGCCCCATGATTTTAATATTTATTCAACTGAAGACCTAGAACAACTAAAAACATGAGTTTGCAATAAACAGATTCATAAAAAATAATAAAAAAAGGGAATAAAACATAATGACAAAAAGACGTTTACATATAGCTATGGAGTACCTTGCAAAATCACTTGCACTCATAGCACAATTGAAATTAATAAATGCAATTGTGGCTAACACAAAGTGGTGCAAAGTAGGAGAAAATATAAATATTTAGATCAAAATATATCCACATGTTATATTTAGATTCAAAGAAGCAAACCTCTCTGAGCTTCTTCACCCCTACGCACCCCATCGGTCTCTCAGGTCAGCAGATCAGCTGCTCTTGGAGGTACCGAGATCCAGGAGGAAGCTCAGAGGGGACAGGGCTTCTCTGTCATGGGGCCAAAGTTATGGAACGACTTGCCTTTGCAGGTCAGAGAGGCCCCTTCACTGTCCACTTTTAAAGCTCGTCTTAAAACCCATTTATTTTACTTGGCTTTCAAATCTGGCGGGATCTAGTTTTAAATTGTATGTTTGTTTTTAAACTGTAAGTTTGTATTTTTTTTATTCTTATGTTGTGTTTTAATGTACAGCACTTTGTATCAGCTGTGGTTGTTTTAAAGTGCTTTATAAATAAAGTTGGTATGGTATGGTATGGTAAATTCTCTAAGTGTACAGTTAAGTTAATTTTTGCGTGAACAGCTTAAAAGTATCTACATTTTTAACATAGTAGTTTGAAATGTAGCTTTTTATATTCCACATTCATTTGGTTCCTAATTGAAGATCGTCAAGCTTCAATCTTTTCATTTGAAACACAATTACAGTCAAAAACATTGCATGGAACATCAATAAATCATGAAAACAGAATGCAAAATTAAGCAAAACTGTTTGCAAGAAATGTAAATTGACACAAACCCATTATAAAATGAACAAGGAAACACGAAAAAGGCCAAAACAGGACAATATGGAGATGCAAAATGATGTAAACTGTGGATGTTTGTACTTTACAGATAATTTCTGCTTGACCTGTGCTGGCTTCGAGACTATTTCAACCCAATTGCTCTTGATCCGCTATGTGGCAGTAATTATTTTTGAAACATCTGAAGAACAGAGGCCCTTTGTTTATTCATCTTTCATGGAGGTGTTTGGATCTAAATTTCATCGATCCGCACTAACAATCACTTACACGATAAGGAAACCCAAAAAGGGAGCAGTTGCTGTGAAATAACAAATCTGAAAATCCAGATGTGCAACAAAAGAAACGCAAAGTGCCGATTGGATGCAATAATTGGTAGAACCGTTTAATTTCTTGTGCAATAGATGCAAACTGGCTTTTCTTGTGTGAATTGTGAAGGAAGGCAAAGACAGACAGGACACGTTTAAGGGAACCTGTCGGAAATAGTTACAACTTTAAACCTAAAACACGTTCATAATATTAAATAATCCACCTGTAACATTTATACAGTACAATACATTCAGTCAACTAGAGAGCAAACCATTTGTTGATTGTTTAGGGCTAAGGTCAGTGGACTAGTAGTATTTTTTAAAAGTGTTTCTCTTGAAAAAAGTACCTCACTTTTAAACTTCTAATAACGTTTTTTAACATCAAGCTTAACATTTGAACACATACTAGAAAATTTTGAGCAGCTTTGACATGTTGGCAGCTTGTAAAACTGTAATCATTTTAGCAGTGCATACTCCTCGGGCATGTTTCAACAAAAAATGTTTGAGGTATCTTTTTTTTTTTTTTCTGTAAATAAATACAGTGCAACACAAACAGCCTGAGAGCACCTACTGTCGCTCATAATTTGCTCCTGTCCAGTCTTTTTTTCATAGGGTTGGGGTACTGAGGACTCTCAATCACCCCTTCTCCGAACTTAAGCTCCAGGAAGGCCCTTTGGTTGTTGGGGCCGTAGGCTGTGATGCCAGCGAAGGGCATGGGCACCAGCGGCTGCAGGAAATGCTCTGGGAACTCCACATCCTGTTTGTGCTCTGTCCACGTGTCTTTCGTCATGATGCCGTTGCGCGAGTAGAAAGGCCACAGATCCACGTGCAGGTGGTTGGCCTCGCTGTACTGCACTCGGTAAAAGTCTCCCTCCACTGCCCGCTCCCACACGTAGCCATTAGCATCCACTAGAGAGCCCGAGTCCAGGTTCTTCAGGTGGTCGCAGTTGGGCACGTCCTCCAGGTAGATACCCAGGTCCACGTCGTAGTCCCAGGGTATGATGTCTTGATGGCGGACGGCACCAAGAAGAGAGCCTCCCTCCAGCCAGTAACGCACACCGGAGCTCTCCAGGATTTTAATGACATATTTGGTGGTTTCCCTCAGTGCTCTCAGACAGCATGGAGGCGTCCAGCGATCCAGATACAGGTAGTCCGGCGTGTCATCCTGCACGGTGCCAAAGCAGCGGGGAGTCTCTTTAGTGCAACCAAACCACTGTTCCTTTCCCTCAGGGAGCAGGAGGCGCTTCAGACCGAAGCTCCTCATGAGTTTCCCTGTCGCCTCCTTCAGTCGAGTGTCAGCCTTCCACTGATTGTGAGCAGAGCTGAAAAGTGGCCGGTGGTTTGCCGAGAAACAAGGGCTCTCCAGGAGTTTCACCTTCCAGCCCCTTAAGGTGGTCTGAACGAAAAGGGCAGGAAAGAGGGGGCGCCCCAGAGGTACGGACAAGTTGAAAAGGTCCTCAGTGCGAATCAAGACAACAGCGTCGCCTTGTAAAGCCGTACACACACTCCCACTGCTTCCTGAAGCGGCCGGTGAGTAGGTGGCAGTCCACTCTTTGAGGTTGACCCGCAGGTGGAGGCACTGCACCGCGGATCGTGTTAAAACGGGCACCGCTACCAGCCTCACAGGCCCCCCACCTTCACCTTCCAACTCTTTGATGAGTCTCTCAAAAACTCTCGGCTGCTCCAGCTCCACACCGTCAGGTACCAACAGGACAAACTCTGTCTGCAAGTGAAACTCTGGCCTGTGAGCTTGTGGTGGCTGGTCGGGGCTAGGAGAGAGCACCAAAAGACGGGCACCCTCTGGAAGTACAAGGGGAGGATACGGGAATGTGTCGGCCACAGCCAGAAAGGGAAGCTCTGGACGCTGACGAAGGAAGGAGTTAGCCACATCCCCAACGTAATTCTCAAAGCTTTCAAACTCCCGAAGGAGAACAGAGACACGTGGGCCTCGGCCATGGCCCTCCGCTGCCATTCCTGCATGCTCACCTCCAATGACCCCTAAGGCTCCCCCCAGAAGGGAAGCCGGCCGGGCAACTCTCCTCGAGCCTCTGCCAAGCTCCTTCCTTTTCTCCATCATCTGCTGTTGGGCTCGAGATACATAATAAAGTATGAGGAGGTTGAGGATGATGGCGCCCGTTAACAGACCCTGGCACAAACTGATACGCATGGCAAATAATACTTGTTAGAGTTTCTTGGAGGAAGAATTCAAGATTCAATGAAGGCATCCAGTGGCGGATTTTGGCTCTCCATCTGTTCGGCAGCTGGAGGTAAACTAAAAGCATAAAAAGACAAATAAATGTTATAATGCAATGTGTGTGAAGGCAAAAATGCATTAAATGTATCTTGAACATGTTTTATGATTTTAAAGTGCAACTAACACAACCCAAACCCTACAGTAAATTTAAAGGATAAAGTGGTTCTTAAAATTGTTTGTTGAACAAACATAATGTACTTTACAAAAAAAAATATCTAAGTTCTTTAATTCCATAAATTAACTTTTAAGGGCTTCAAGTGACTTATTTGATTTTCCACAATGGATCTTAGCTTTGGCTAAAAATTATAATGAACCAACTGATATTTTCAAATATAATTCAAACACATATGCAGGCTTTTCATGGAGTCGCTGGATTAAAAATCCACAACAAAAACAGTCAAAAAGTATCAATAATGTTTTATTTAATCTATTTTTCTTCACATTCACTTGAAAATTAAACGTTATATTTCTTTCACATTGTTCCCACAAAAAACAACTGAGAAAACACATGCATCCTCTTTTTGCTAAAGTTTTATGCTTTTTTTTCGGAATTGTAAAACCTAAAATAGGAATAAAATGTGTGTGTGTGTGTGTGTGTGTGTGTGCATGGTTGTTTGTCCTGTGTGTCTCTGTGTTGCCCTGCGACAGACTGGCGACCTGTCCAGGGTGACCCCGCCTCTTGCCCGGAACGTTAGCTGGAGATGGGCACCAGCAACCCTCCTGACCCCACTGAGGGACAAGGGTGATGGATGGATGGATGAAGGAATAAAATGTTTTTTTCTTAATGCTACAACTTCGCAATATAGTGTGTTTTAGAGACAAAAACTCTTTATTCATAGAATATACTCAATACTATGATTATTAAATAAAATCAAATGATACCCAACTTCAACCCAAATCCACACCCACCTCTTCATACAAGCTTTTTTTGGTAACACAGATAAGTTAAATTACTAAATAATACACGCATAACAAGAACAAGTTATCAAACATATTTCAGCTATACTCACCTTTATTTGAATATATATCATACTGCAAGACATTCTTTTGAGCAACCCAGGGAAATCCCCGCATGCATTCGTAATCCGAAACTCTAGAATTTACATTATTTTTTACCATAATATTATTAACACTGTGGTGTATTTTTGTCAGTCAGCTTTGGTGAGCATTAGCTAAGCTGCCTCAACGGGAAGCAGCGAACAAAAACACAAGTCAGTATTATTTACAACGGTGGAGGAAACTGGGTTCTCATTACTGAAAGTAGAAACCTGCAACATTTCCCAGGCATTCATGTAATTAATGCTTTACAATCATCCATGCAAGGAATCTCACCAAACGACTTTAGCATTATGCTAGTACACCTTTTGCCTTTGTTGCTCGGAGCAACCAAAGCGCTTCCTGTTGTCGTCCTTCAGAATAAAAGTATCACATAATTACATTTTCTATCACTTCATTGGGCTATTTTTATTTATTGAGTTTTTACATTTAAAAAAAATCTCAAATTTTCCATCAGGAAGTACTTTTTTGTGGGTATTTTTATTTGAGATAGGTTCTTTCTTAGCTTTCTATTTCAGTTCGTTGTGCATTTGTTACTCGCAAATGTACATTGACCATATATATCTGATAAATAAGACATTGATTTCACTGCCAATGTCACAAATTTGTAAATTTAAAAAAAGCTAATTTAAGGGGAGGGATATGTCATCATTTTGCTTTGTTTAACTTAGTTGATAACTTTACAAGAGGCACTACAGTAGAAGCATTCAGCTGACATTAGTAAACAAAATCATGGGTGTTGTGAGTGACTTTGAACAGATTTGGACAAACTCTCAGAAGAACTATAGGTAGATAATTTATTACATTCAATGTAACAAACTATAACAAATAAATTACATATTGTCTGAACTATGTCTGGGACATTTTTTTTGTTTTTGTTTTTACCGTTTTATTGGGTTCTATGCGCATTTGTTACTTTTAAAACGAGCAAGAAGCTAAATGCTCAAATTACATTGACTATTTATGCGCCAGAGCAGAGACACTGCATGCAGTCTTGATTCAGACTACTCTGGTTGATACCCAAATTGTTTTTTTTCTGACTGCTTAGTAAAGTTGTTTTTTCCTTCCTAATGTTGATTGGAATGATGGTGATAATATAGACTGTACTGCAAATGCATCCATGGAGGCATTATCTTGTAGAATCGGACACATCATAAGTCTGTGTGCCTTAATCAAATAATGTTCTACAACAAAATAGCAAAAACAAAAACTGACAAACTATATCTTAAGTGGAGGGAAGCAAAGTAATTACGTACCTTTGATAACTTTATAAAGAAATGCTGATGAGATAGTGTACTGTAAAGGTAAGTTGGATTTTCTGTTTTCTACTCAATGTGCTGTAAACTTACTAAGAACTAATTTTACATATGACATTTTATATTTGGGTTTGCAATCTGAGATATTTTGTACTTGCGTATAAAAGAATCTGAACCAAAACAAATGGTAGTAGGCTGCAAGACAAAGATTACAGAAAATATTATGCAATTAAAAAAAATACATATAAGATTTGAGAACTTCATTACACTTTTTTCTTCATATTTGTGAAAGTACTGAACTAACACACACACAAAAAAATGGATGGATTGCAAATACAAAATGGTTTATTTGCGGGTCTGATGTAGGAAGAGTTGAAATTGCAATGTGTACACAAAAAGGCACACATTTACCCAGAACCACATAATGAAATAATGTTCTATACTCTACTCGTGACATACTTGCATGCAATCCTGCAGTCTAGTTTTTTTTTCTTTTTTTTGGAAGTATACTCTACTGTGACTTTCACTTGCTAGTCAAGTGGTTCTTGTCATGAAAAAGTTTAAGAACTACTGATCCAACCGAGTGTTTGAAACTATAAATATAGCCAACATTTAAGGAAAACCGAGATGTATATGTGATATGGGGAAACCGGAAGTAAAGTTTTGGGTGGTTTTATGGGGCTTTGCTATGTCAAAACGGTTCTGATCACAAAATGGCAGGAAATGAACTCCCACTGGCGAGATCCTCATTGTATATCAGAGAAAAGAGTCCCGTTATTTGTCACGCAATTTCAGAACCCTTCCGACAGCAAACGCGGGGAAGAGGTTACACAAAATAAAGGTCGCAAGCAAATGGAGAACGTTTGTTTTGCAAATATTGTATAAAATAGTTATGTTCTGGTGTATATTTGTTTAAATGTTTATGAAAAATATGTACAAATGTATCTGTTAAACGTGCCCCCTAAAGAAATGAGCTACTGTGAACACTGTCAGGGTTATGTTTTATTCTGAAAGTTTGAAAGCGGAAGTGTAGTATTTTACCAACTGAATAGTAATTCGACTCACTGTCGTTTGAGAAAGGGAAGAATAGAGGGCAGCTTGTAGTGAACAGCTGTAAAGGGTTCGGGGTAGTGTTTTTGAAATTATTTCGTTTATACAGCCTGCTTGTTTCCAAATAATTATCCTGGCGAAAGGTTGAACGGTGAAATGGAGGCGGACAGATCCGGCGGAGGACCAAACCCGAACTCCGGAGGCGGTGGCGGCGGAGGCAGTGGTACTAGCGGAGCGGGGCGCAACCCTAACGGGCCCAAAGCAGGACCGGGCCAGACCACATCGGGTGCCGGAGTCGGGCCAATGGCAGCGGCAGCTGGGGCCATCCCCGGGTCGTTCCTGCCTCGAGAGGCGCAGGACGGGGACTCGGGTATGACGCTTCCCGGGATCCTGCACTTCATCCAGTACGAGTGGGGACGCTTCCAGGCCGAGAAATACCGCTGGGAGGCTGAGAGGGACGAACTCAGGGTAATTTTATTTATTTACATAAAGCATGTGTTAGTTGGTTTTACACAAAAAACAGACTCGGGTCGAAAAACAAGCAAAACAGACAAACAAGAAAACATCACAGCATTTTTAGCTTTGCTTTGTAGGTGTTCATGTGCCCTAAAATCAGTGTCAAAGAGACGGCATGCTAATGGGCTAACAACATATTGCACCGACAAGGATGCATTATTACTGTACAATAAAAGGAAGTGTACCACTTAATGTTCGCAACAAGGAAAGCAGCTACCACTCTTCTCCATAAGCGAAACAAACAAGGTTTCCATCTCACATTAATTCATGCTGGTTAAATGTATGTTGGCAAACAAAAACACGCCGTCAAAATCGACGTAAACAGTTCTCGTCTGATTGTCTTCTTCTCTTACTTTGATATCTTTTTCAAAGACATGTCCTACCCACAGCTCTTTATATAGACTGCATTTTGACATTCATGCGAAACAGAACCAAGAGGCCATTATCTGATTTTTAAACAAATTCTTATGTGGTTTCTCTGTTGTGGTTAGGAGGTCAGTGACATGCAGCTTTGAGGTTAAATCACTGCATTATTCAGTAATTCTTATTTGACTAAAAAGAAAAAAAAAATTTAAAATGCAGAATAGTTTCGTGGTTTAAATATTGTGTTTTGATATTGTGAGATTCTCATTGTATTAAATGATGACCTTGATTAAAAAAAAAAAAAATCAGGTTATTGAAACTCTAAAAACAAGGATAATGTGATCAAATTAGTTTTTGTATTTGAAACAGAAAAAAACAGCACTTATCTCTAACTCTGCTGAGAATACAATCTTGTAAGATGTTGATTATTTCAGAAGTAACAATCGTTGGAATTCAAATGTATAGACTAAGGAAAATATTTTCAAACAGTACATATTTTATGTTTTTGTTGTCCTGTTCTATATATAGTAACGCAGCTAATATTAGCTACTTAATTAGTCAGGCTATCTGCTTGGGAAGCCAGTCTGTAGTTAGCAGCTTAACAAACACGCTGCTTGTAGCTTACTATCTGTAGTTACCTTAATAAGGGTGACGTGTGGCACTCCACAGCATGTCTGTCTGTTTTGTATTGTTGTCCACAAGTAGAACAGTTTTAATAGGTGGTATTTCTTTGTGTCTCATCCTGTAGCTGATCAGATGTATGTCAAAGCAACTGAATTTGTCATTTAAGTTAAAGCAAAACACCAGGAGTCTTCATTCAGCCATAACGTTCACTGACATCTCACTAAAAACGTGATGAGCTGTAGGATACCGGTTACCATCTCATGCCCGCTTCCCATCCACACCATTACAGTCTGTGATGTTATTTATTTATTTTGTGACTGGACATATTTCCAGACGGTCAAAGTGTGATTGCGCGCTTTTTACTTATCACCAGAACGCAACAACAAATTGGGTCTCCATTAAACCCGCAAAACCCCCGTCACTGACACGCTGACATTTCAGTGGAAGGACTTGGAGTTGTGGGAACAATGAGTTTTAAAACTATGTTTCTCTTATTCTTTAATACCAGTTAATTAGGAGATAATGGTTATTTGATGAATAGTGAAATACGATAGTTCAAGCTTTTTTCATGGCAAAATGATTGATCAGGATGAATTTTTTGCAACAGAAGCTGCTCTTTTCCACAGATGCTATTCCCTGATTCCAAACAGTCCCGATCTACAGTAAAATGTATATCTTTGTGTGCGGTGGTGGCACTCAAAGTAAAGCCCGCCCGCCCTTTGAACTGGCGCACAAATAAATGACTCACTGGTGCGGGGGAAAAATTTTTCTGTCGATATGCAATGATCTGCAGCTTACTAATGCGAGCGCAGGGCCTGCCTTTAGGTTGGACGTGTAGGCCTGCGACTTTAAAGGTCATTGATCTGCATGTGTAAAAGTGGCTTGGACAAACTACATGTGAGTCAGTGGCAGAAAAATGCCTGTGAGCAAACCACGAGTCCCAGTTGTTCAGATGCCAACTTGCACAAGATAAATGTTTCTCTCCTGCATAGATGTAGGATTTTGCTTTAGTCTAAAAACTGCTCTTGTGAATAGTTGGAACAGAAACTGCTCTGCTTTATCCATTGTTTTATCTTGCACTTACATTAAGACACGCCTCTTGTCCTCTTTGGAGTGTTTCTACTTATAACAAAATGTGGGGAAATAATCCTAACGACATTTCATGTACCGTGATACTCCACCACTCTGTTTGCCCCCCTGACTCAAACCTATGTAGTTTATAAATAGGAGCCCGATAAAATATGGATGAACAATAACAAACTGGCAGCGCTCGCTTCTTTTATGGGCACACGGAAGAGAAACCGAGAAGAGAAATCAGAAACGGGTCACCGCCACGTCCAGCAGGCCATTATTACTGGGTTTGCATGTAAGTATTTTGCAGCACATGATCTGGCTTCACAGGTACAATTAGCACAGTGTCCTGAGCTGGAGGAATGAAGGGGAACATTGCAGCGTGGTGCTGGAAAAAAATGACCTAGCTTACATTTTAACACCCACAGGCCTCTGGCTTTTGTTGCCAGCATGCTTGAAGAGCTCTCAACATGCCAGTTAGTTTGCCCGCTGGCTACATCCTGCACAATTAACAACATGCAGTACGCGTGTGAAGTATATTTAGCTTTGGTGATGTCTACACAAGGCTGCTTGTGCACTTAATTTCAAGCTTTTGTAATCGAGCCACAAACATGCTCATAAAAATCAGGGGGCAACAAAAAAAAAAACAACAAAAAAACTTCAATGTTGGACAGAGAGTTGACACTTTTTGTGTGCATGGTGGGAGACTTTGTTGTGTCTTTGTAGCATGGCGTGTCTCTGCAAGACCGCCACACGTGTTCCCTCTGTGAGCGTGTTGTTCGTCTAAGAGGCCACCTGTGGTGTCCTGTCTGTGCTGACAGGCCGACAATTGACGTCTTCCCCGCCTCTCTGAGTCAGGTGGGACGTTTCGGGTCAAACGTAGGACAAGCAGCGGAAAGGTGGTTGTTTACCTTTGAGTCTTGGAATAGTTTTTTTGACAGGGGAGGGGGGGAAGAAAATAAGGTTTCTGTCAAATCACAGCACTGCTGCGATACGTTGTTAGCCATGTCACTTATGTGCAGATAGATTAGTGGTTACCCACAAGGCATTACTTTCTGTTGACTGTGGGCTTCAGGGCCCCTGGGTACTGATCTCTAATTAATAGTTGTACTCTCTTAGCTTTAACACACGCATGACATCCGTAGGCATTGCGGTATTTCTAGCCATGCTTTCTTTCTGCTTGCATTTACTTTTTTTCTGTTATTCAGTGCTGCACAAACAGTATTTAGCTACACATTTTGTCACCTAGAAATCTGATCCCCAATCAATACATCATAGCATTGCCTTTTGCTACAGCTACAGCTGCAAGTGACTTTTTGATAACTCTTCTTTGTTGAACAGTAGTTTGATTGAAGTTCTCATTTGACTAAAAATAATTTTGACCAAAGTGCTTCCTGGCTGTTTGCTTGGGGTTGTTTTATTACTGGAAAGTTAACCTTTGCCCCAACCTCAAACTGTTTTTCTAGGATTGCCCATCTGTCTTCCCATCAGCCCCATTGGAGAGAAAAAAAATCCTCACAGAATGATGCTGCCATCTCCAAATCTCTTTTTACTAATCAGCGACTCCTGGTTGCACTTAATTTTATTTAGGGGAATCAGATCAAAAGGGGGGGGGATCCAAAATTCATGGCACACTTTTCAGTCTTGTATCTGTAAGCTATTTGAAGACTATGTATCATTACTGTTCCACTTTGCAATTACGCACCGGTTTGTGTTGGTCTGTCTTCAATAGAATACGTTGACGTTTCTGGCTTTAATGCATCTAAATATGAAAAAGTTCAAGTAGTAAAAATAGTTTCTCCAGACACTGCATGAGATTTAATCTTTGTACTTTGTGAGCCTGTTTGACTTTATTATGTTTAATCACCACACACTTGTTTTATTCCTTCCTTGTCTCATTTTTTAACTCAGCCTGGAGGTCCTACCTTTTAGGATTTATTTCCCAAGTGGCTCCACATAAACACACACTTTCTGCTCTACTCCAGCAGGCTCTGTCCCAGAAAACGTCTGTTGATCTACTTGTTTTGCTTGGGGACTTTTTTTATTTATTTTATTTTATTTTTTAAGAGCAATGAGAATTGATAAATCGATGGTCAGCAGGGATGGAAAGCTTGCCCTTTGACCCTTCTGTGTAGTTGGGAGGACAAGGACTGACAAAACAGGCCAAACCTGTGTCGGCTCTCCAGGTGACGGTGTATTTTAGCAAGGTCAGCAGCAATGGGCCACATAGACGAAAACGCAGACACGAGAAAGAGAAATCAGATGACATGACGGGTGCGCTCCCAGTAAAGTTCCCTTTGTGATTAAGGGTTTTGTTTGTTTTACTAAGATGACATCTGTACTTTAAGCCCAGTGTCACTAGCAAGGCCGTGTCCTATATGCTGAGTTTTTATAAGCAAACACTTACTCTTTAATAATACGTTTTGTAAAAGTGAGAAGGGACGATAATCTGCTGCTTCAAAACTGATGATAAATCATCTTGAGTAGCAGATCAATGAGTTGCTTTGTTTTGTGTTTGGTCCGATCAACTCAGACACAAAGATTCTTGAACCTGCTGTTGTTGGCAAAAAGGTAGAAGCGATGGAAGTAAAAGAAAACCAAAAAGAAAACAGCGATTCAGCTTTTCATTCAAAGCTTAGATTTGAGTGCAAATACACTTTAGTACATTATTAAGCACATATTACATGTGCCTCAGACTTTATCACCTTGTTTTACCAGGAAGCTCTGATTGGTGATCAGCAGGTCGAATACAGAAAAATCAGTTATTCTTTTTTTTACATTTATTTACTAAATGTTAAACATTTTGTATTTATACATCAACATCTGCATGTACTTGGATTTTTTTTAAAATTGTGGTGCTTAAATTTGTGTTTAATAAAAATCAGATAAAGGTTTGGGGCATATCTTTTGATGCATAGAATAAATAATCTAATAATTTCTTTATTTTCATGTTAAATTAAAATTTTACTCATCAAAGAACCTGGAGCACTCTTTTCTGTTTTATTGTACTTTTAAAAAATAAATAAATAAATAAATAAATCAAACTTGTCATCTCAGGCACGAAACCAAAAGTTAGTGGCATCTTGATTGTTATATCTAGATTTTTTTTTAAACATTTGCTTCACTCTGTGCATTTTAAAGTTTTAAAGTCTTTAAACTACAGCTAAACATTTCCATGTATATATACGCGGGTGAAGGTTGAGTGCTCCAGTGTGAAACAAGGAGCTGCGTGTCGGACTGGTGTGATGCCTATCAGTGAATGAGGGCAGGTTGGGGCTTGCCTGTGTGCGAGTATGAGTAAAAAATGTGTGCCCTACTTTTTGTAGATGAAGGAGAAAGATTCCTGAGAGGTGAAAATGAGGAAATGCATTGTTGAATGGGATCATTTATAAGACAGGAACTTGACAGGTCCATATCTGTAGCTACTTGTCACAACAACAATGTTGGCTGCTGAGAACGATTTAAACCCGGCCTGGGATAATGTCGTGTGTGTGTGTGTGTGTGTGCGCCTTAACCTCCCCTCTTTTTGTGTTTTTGTTTTGTTTTTTCTGTTAGTTAATATGCCGACGATAGGTTTGAGCAGAACCATTTTTAGCACATTTCTGTCTACTTTTCTGATATTTGCACCTACATAACCATGCCAGGACCCAGTCGAGCAGAACCTTAACTTGCATTTTAGTGCACTGTGACCAGTTTGCTTCTACCATTGCAAAACCGATCATTGGATATGCTCTTAACAGACATTATACAGACATTATAAACCCACATAAATACTGTAAATATGTTCTCGCATTGTTGTCCATTCATAGTAAAACAGTTTCTTGCACAGACCCATCTGCTGTTATGAGATTTTGTTCAACTCTAAACCACACAAGCAAACATATCTCTGTTTTAGAGATTATACCTTCAGTATTCACGTCTGAACTTTTTTTTTCATCTCCAAAGCCCTTCGATTAGTCTATGAAATGACATTGCATTAATCAGGATTACTCAGCAGCAGCAAGGTTTACTTGGCAGATTATCCCGTGTTCCTCCTTAATCATGACACAGCCGTCTGCGTTGGTGTGAGCCCTCCTCGTAGATCTACATCTACTGTCTGGAGCAGGCCGAGCTTCTGCCCCATGAGGCGCCGGTTTTTAGACTGTTCTAGTTTTACAGAACCGAGTGTAGGAGGAGCCTCACGGACACAGACTGGGGCGAGCGGGGGAGAAATGGGCTGTAAAATAAGCTCTAGTTATGCTCTGATGCGACTTGGTACGGAAAGTTTCAGGGAGGAAATTTGCAATGCTATTGCACAGCCTCTTGCTTGGATATGCTTAAAGTAGAACTGGGTTAGAGCTTTTTAACCTACTTGTAGTTGGAATCACATTTTTTTAGGATGTTTTGGGGGGGGAAAGAGGGCAAGATTCGAGAAGTCTGATGTGATTCAGTGAACTCTGACCATGCACCTGCTCTAATCCTATCACGATTTTGTCCAGATTCCTTTAAAAAGAAAAAACAACAACAAAAAATACCAGCTTCTTATCACTTTTCCCTCACAAATCTCCTTGTTTTGATAAATGGGCTGTTAAAAGAAAAGCCTTTCCTCAAGTTGGGAGTCCTATCACCACAGAGGAAGGAAACGGACACAGGAAATGAGAAAGGAAGGATGTGTCTTACAAGAGAGTGTTTGAATTCAGCTGGTCTGTTTCTTGTTTTTACTCATCTGCAGCTGCGCACTCAGGCCTTTGCCAGCAAGGGTTTAAAAATAAGAGTCCTTTGACTTAAGGCTCTGGATTTCAAGAAGTTGTGTTTTAAGTGCTTACCACATCAAGACTTCCTTCTTCTTCCTACTTAGACTTCCCTCCCGTGCTCATGATGGCGCTCATGTTTGTTTTCCAGAATGTGTTCTGTGTTGTTTATTGCCATGTTTCTGTGTGTCAGGCTCAGGTGGCATTCCTGCAGGGTGAAAGGAAAGGCCAGGAGAACATGAAACAAGACCTAGTGAGGCGGATCAAAATGTTGGAGTATGCCCTCAAACAAGAAAGGTGAAGTACAAGACAGTAAAGTGATCTTTTTGTCCTCAGTAACCTTTACCAAAGGTTTTACATTCTGTAGATGTTGTGATCTTGTTAGGATGGATGTTTGTCTCCTTTAACGTTGATCTTGTGGGATTTTTTTTTTTTTGCTTCCAGAGCTAAGCACCAGAAGCTGAAATCTGGAAACGACCAGAGTCCTGGAGACAAGAAGCCTGAGATGGAGGCAGATCAGCGTATGTTTTTAATTTTTTTCTAATCCAGTTAGTTATGTGGATATATTACGTGATCTACGTTGTGCCTTCATTTCCTTAGTTCCCAACGGACCAGCTGAGACAGACTCTGAGCCACCCAATCAAATGTCATGGAAAGAGGGTCGTCAACTACTACGCAAGTACGCCGCGCTTTTCACGTCGATGATTCAAGAACCTTTTGTTTCCAGGAACCATCCTGAGAGTTTTGCCTCTGTAACGCAGGTACCTGGAGGAAGTCGGCTATTCAGACACCATCTTAGACATGCGCTCCAAACGCGTGCGCTCCCTGCTGGGGCGGAGCAGCCCGGAGGCCAACGGGCCCCCGTCGAGCGACGGCTGTCCGGAACCAGAACCCCGAGCAGCTGGAGACTCGTTGTTGGTCAGACAAATAGAAGAACAAATTAAAAAGTGAGACATTTTTACTGCTGCAACTTGGCAATCACAGTAGTGAGGTACTGAGAGTCCTAATCATGACTTTGGATGAATCATACAAAAGAGGTCAAAGCAGTATTTAAAATAAAGTTACAATAAAATACCTTGACCTAGACAAAATCAGATCTGGCTTACTCATCATTTCGCTGTCTTTGCTTAAAAGTTGTAGCTTAAAAAGTATCAAAAATATTCATTTTGTTTGAAATGAGTCTTAATATTCCCGATCTGTTATCAGATATGGATCCTGCTGATTTGAAATTATGGTGACTAAAATCCAGAGTTCCTATGCAGCATTGAAGAGTCTGAAAAATATAGTGTTAACTTTTTATTTTAGCAGGAAAGAAGGAAAGTCAAGTATGAAAAATGTTAGATTTTTCCAGACTTTTTTCCTTCTTTCATTGTTTACCGTTTTTTTCAACTATCCCAGCTCTTGCCTAATAATGCTTTATAAATGCAGTGATTTACATATTTTTTACTTTTCATTTGACCCATCAAACTGTAATTTAACATTTGGTCTGTTAATTTTGTTGGTTTTGATTTACTGGCTAAAATTAGCACTCATTCAGAAATAAAAAGGGGGCATTTATTATTCATCCACATGGTTTAAAATACCAAAATAAAAGAGGTGAAACAGTAAACGTGGGGAGCTTTTACAAAAATAGAAATAAACATACATACGTATTACATACGCATTACATTCTTCAAGTTATATTTAGATATAGAGCAGATCCCACAAAAATGTACATTTGTGTAAAGAGCAAGTAGCCAAAAGTGATTTAAGACACACTACAGAGTAGATGGAAAAAGATTTTTAATTCTATTATGGAAATTTGAGGGTCAGGATGGATTTCCTTTGAATTGCGACGTAAAATGAAGCAAACGTAAAGGACCACTGAGAGACCATCATAAGGACCTGAAAGAAGAAATATAAATATAAATTAATCGCAATATTACAAGTGCTGCGTAAACTCCAAACCAAATTGTTTTTACATAATTGTTTTATCTTTTCACAGTGTTGAGCTGTGTGAAAATGTAAGTCTCTGTACGTTTTAACAGGAACGCAGGCAAAGAAAGCTCCAAGGAGAGCGTCGGCAGCTCGGTGCTCGATAAGATCCCCTTCCTTCCCGGCTGCGAGGACGACGACGAAGAAGACAGTGACGAGGAAGACGACTTCCAAGGCATGACCACTGACTGCATCGACGGTCCGCGCAAAATCAAAAAGCCCCGTGTAAAGGTGAGATCAGTGAGTTGAGCCTGATGAGTTGTCAGAAACGACAAGCTGCTCGTCACGCCAACTGTATCTCTGTTTGTTTTTTTTTCTGCTGTCCAGATAACTTCAGAGCCCATGACTACAGATCTGGACCCGGAGGATGAGGAGGACGAGGACGACTCTGAAGACGCCCTGAATGAATTTGACTTTCTGGGCTCGGGGGAGGATGGGGAGGGGGCGGGAGAGGCCCGGATCTCGGGCGATGGACGGGAGATAGGTACGCCGCTACCATAGTTGTCAGCACTGCCAGGATCACTGCCGACTGTCTTCTCTGCCTCCACTCGCTCACCTTTTTACCTCCTACGTCCTGTTGTGTCTTGGCATCTTTTCTCGTCAATAAAAACCAACCTCTTTTTTCCCAACCGCCTGTCTCTCTGTCCTGTTTCACGATCTTTAGATCTGTGTGGCTGCCATCTTTGTCTTGTATATTGTGCAGCTTGAAAAGGTGATCACGCATGCTGCCTTCACTGGTCATGTGCTCACATTTCATTCCTTGAAACCATAAGTACACCATGTAGATGTTTCACCCATGAAAAGTGGATGTAAAGTAGTAGATGTTTCACCCATGAAAAGTGGATGTAAAGTAGTTTGAGGGTCTTATATGTATATTTAAGGTATGTAGTGTGTCTTCTTTTTTTCTCCCGCTTTTCTTCTCCTTCCATTTGTTTCATCCGCTGGCCTCTCCGTCATTTCTCCGCCTGTCGGAACTGACTGGATGTTTTCTCTCTCCCTCTTCTCGCCGGGTTCAGAAAACCGCAGGAACAAGCTGCAAGGCATGATGTCGGACTTCCCACCTAAACCATCTCCGCCCCCGTCTGTATCGGGACAGGCTCGCTCTGGGGAAGGTGAGGTTTTTTTTCTAATATGCTCATCAAAAAGAAAAAAAAAATCCACACCTGAGTTATTTCAGCAGCGTACTCCCACACACACACACACGGTTGTACCTTATACGCTGAAATTCAAGCTTAATTTGCTCAGTTTTAAGGCTTGTGTTAGAAGACTACGCCTACACCTGTAAATGTTATCTTTGGTACACTGTGTGGGAGTATTGCACCCAGAATAAAAGAGCACAGCTTTCTAAAGTTCTTCGCTGTGGAGAACTTGCAGCATGTTTTTTTTTAAAACAATGAGGGGTAACATGCTCTTCCCCGTTCGACCTGCAGGTGGTGCCCTAGGATTCTCCTCTGATGTCTTTATCATGGACGCCGTTGGAGGAGGTGACATGAACCTGGGTGAACTGGCGGATCTCACCGTCGCCAACGACAATGAACTCTCCATTGATGTAAATACACATCCGACCCGGTCGACCCTCTGTTCAGCACATAACTCAATAATAACACGGTGCCTCGCTTTTATTTTGCGTCCCACCAGATGCAGGACAACAGAGAGGAGTTCAAGAAGACCTGGAATCCTCGCTTCACGCTGCGCAGCCACTTTGACGCCATCCGGGCGTTGACGTTCCACCCCAGCCAAGCTGTGCTGCTCACGGCGTCTGAGGACGGCACGCTAAAGCTGTGGAACCTCAACAAGGCCATGCACTCAAAAAAGTAAGAGAAGGAAATGCAGTGACTTGCAAAGGGCTGCACTTTACTGATTCTATGAGCTTTGTCGTGCTACATTGAGATTTTAAGAGATATACCAAGAAAATGTGGTGCATATTTATAAAGTGGAATATGAAGCATTTTGTTTTTCCATAAATGAAAGTTTGAATTATTTAGCTTTGTTTGTCTAGCTCTTCTATAAAATCAGATTTGTTTAGTGCATGAGTAACAGAGTTCCCATGGACGTCTTGGCTCTGTTACTGATGATGCTCTGTGGCTGGATTTACACTCGGATCAGGTTACACACAGGTGTTGGTTTATTTCTGAAGGCAGATTATTAATTTACTTAGAAGAATTAGAGTTAAAGACCCACATTTCTTTTTCCACATTGTTTGCAAAAACTTTTGAGCTCCATTTGTCGTCCATTTAACAATTATACGTTCCTGTGATCTGTCGCATAAAATCCTAGTAGAATCACTGAACTTTGAGGTTTTAGTATGATAAAATGTGAATAGGTTCAATATGTATAAATACTTTCTCAAGACTCCATGGGGGGAAAAAGAGCTGAGACTTTGAGGTATAAAGAACGTATAACAATTTGTGTCCCTCTACAGGAACGCAGCTTTGGACGTTGAGCCCATCTACACCTTCAGGGCACACAGGTGAGTTCAGTGTCTGACGTGTAAAAATGAGTAATACTGTTTTCCCCTGAAAACATCCACTGCCATCTGTCTGTGTTTTCATAGTGGAGCGGTGCTGTCGCTGACCATGAGTGAGGACGGAGAGTCCTGCTACAGTGGCGGTCTGGACGGAAGCGTCAGATGTTGGAAGATGCCCGACCTCAACGTAGACCCTTACGATAACTACGGTGAGACGTCGCGGTTTGCTCAGCTTCATGGGACTCCGTCGGCCAATAAAGCGCATCCAGGGCTCCTACGCCGTGTTTTGATTTTTCACATCTGCATAAGTAGGGTGAAAAATGGAACGTGAATCTGAAATGCAGTGTTGTTTCGAGGCTTTATTGCTTAACCCATCATCTGTATTGTGCACAAAAGGTCAGCATGTTATAAAAGCTGCAAGAATTTTGAGCATTTTGAAATTAAAAGTTTGTACGTTAACGGAGACATTTAAAAATCAGGGAGCAAATTAAATTAAAAGGAATTGACTACAAACTGCTAGCAAAAACCTGCCACCTGCTGTGCATTTAGGAGAATGAAGCATTAGTGTGAACTACATTGTTTTTCATGTTGTATATAACTCTGGCTGAAGCATAAAGTTCCAACGCTGTGAAGGAGAGAAGGCTCACAGAAATTTTATTTTTGGAAAGTTATTAAAGAAAACAGACAACTTTTCAACTTCTATAATTGACTGTGGATTATTATTTATAAGATTAATTAAACTAAATCTAGGGAGAAAAAAATCTTCATGTTGAATTTCATTTAGTTCTCCTTTGCTGCCTCCTGCACTATTTTACACATGCACCCAACATCTACCCTGTTAACGCCCACATTTCAAAAATGACCTAAAACATAGTTTACGAAATCTTAAAATTTGCCGTTATCCTCACGTCAAGTATGCGTTTTAAGTCTTAATAAGCTGCGGCTCTCTCTTCAGATCCTGGCATTCAGAGCAGCGTGCTGGACGGCCACGAGGACAGCGTTTGGGGTCTGACGTATTCGTCGGTTCACCATCGTCTCGCTTCCTGCTCGGCTGACGGCACGATTCGCCTCTGGGACCCTCAGAACTCGTCTCCCTGCATGTCCGTCTTCAACAAGGAGAGAGGTACAGTTCGGCTTTTGGAGGCTGAAGAGAGTCGAGCAACGTAAAAAGCAGCAAACTGCTTTTATTTTTAAAACACGTAACAAGTAATGTTAACAAGTAACCATAAATGGTGTTGTTGTGGATTTGTTTTCTGCCACAAGACGAGGGGAAGTAGAATGGGTTTAGCTGACAAAGCAACAACAAAACATTGCAAAATTGTATCTTGAAAGAGAAGAAAACTACTGATTTGTTCTAAAAAGTAGCATTCCTTGAGGTTTGTTATTATGTCTTGTCATTTTTTGTGGTATTTGTAAATTAAAATATCACCAAAAGGTTTATTTTTCAATTTATTTCATTTCAAAAGTGGAAAGTAGTATATTTTGAAAACATATTACACCGTGGGCTCTGTTTCAAGTTTTTCTTAATCTTAATCTGGATGGATAAGGCTTACTGCAAGAGAAAAACTCAAATCTTGTTTCTCAGAAAACCAGCACTGTTTCCTGTGCACTTTTTTATTCCACTTAATTTCCCCACTGTGTATTTTTTGTGTGGTTTTATTTTTCTGAAAATATCGTCTTGCCTGTATTTTAAGAGCACGGAACCCCGACTTCTGTGGCCTTTGTGACCACTGACCCCAACCAGGTGGTGGTGTCATTCGACAGCGGAGAGACGCTGCTCTACGACCTCAACACGGAGCAGAGCGTCACCACGCTAGAGACGCAAACGAAAGACGGTACGCTCGGAGGATCTTTATCCCTAACTTGTCACTACAAACAACCTTTTCCTGCTGCCTCAAGAACAAACAACTAGCTAAATACGCGAACCATTTGAACGTACGTTTTCCTTGCAGGCAGTGAACTAATCAATCGCGTCGTCAGTCACCCGAATGAACCCGTTTCCATTACTGCACACGAGAATCGCACCATCCGCTTCATGGACAACAAGACTGGTACCTGCTTGATATCTTCTGTCGTTGCTCCCGGAGTGCAACCTGAAGATTAATCCCAGTTTGCTGATGTGTTTGTGCAGGTAAAGTTGTCCACTCCATGGTGGCTCACTTGGATGCTGTCACATGTCTCACTACGGACCCTAAAGGCACTTACCTCATCTCTGGAAGTAAGTATTGTCCAGCTTGACTTATCAAGATCTTGACTGAAGAAACAACGCTCAAGATCATTTTTAATTACCAGCCCATTTTATCACTGACAACCAGTTATTATTTCCACTCAAAATGTCTTAAACGATGATTTGAAATGAACAAAAATGAAGATAACATGAACGGATTATTTTATTTTCTCTGGGGAAATAAAATAATCGGCGTTGCATGAAACCACAGAGAGACCTGAACACACTTCCCCACCTTTCACCTGCCCTTTGCCTCTCACAGGCCACGACTGCTCGGTGCGTCTGTGGATGCTGGACAACAGGACGTGCGTGCAGGAAATCACCGCCCACAGGAAGAAGCACGACGAGGCCATTCACGACGTGGCCTTCCACCCGTCCCAGCCCTTCATTGCCAGCGCTGGCGCAGATGCACTCGCCAAGATTTTTGTGTGAATCCACTGTTGCCATTTTGGTAAGATGGAAGATGTCAGCGTAGCAGTAAAGCAACAAAGCTGTTATATAGCATGCATATTTTCCAAAATGTTTACACAGAATGAAAAGCTTTATTACTGGTATAAATGGTGTTTGTCTTTTTTCTATATTGATTTAAATAATGCATATAATGGCAAAGAATTTTTTGTGTGAAAAAAAATCTGATATTTCGTAAGATTTTTAACATTATTTCTTCTCTTTTTTTGTTGAGGATTTATAACTGTTGACATAACGTATGCACTACAACATTTTTCAGATTACATTTGATATGAGATTAAGGTTGAGAATGTCTAATTTTATGTATTTATATCAGGATTTAGAAACTAAAGCTTTGTTTTAAAGGGCCCTCTTCTTCAGTTGTGAATGTTAGAGGGTTTTTAATTATAATTAATGTCCTCAAAATTCCTAAATATAACTTACTAAAACGTTCAAAAGCTCCGATTTTACTCTAAGCTACAAATTATTGAATAATAGTTCTTACAGGTCACTTTTTCTTGCTTGTTTTGCTGTTCAAAAACCAAAATAAAAAAAAAGAAAGTGACTGAGAATCATGTTATCTGCAAGCTCTACTGTTTATGTGAATTAGATCCATGCAGATGCAGTTTGGGGGGAAGCAAATGGCTGTAAAGAGCTTTGCAGATAACAGCTGCGAGGCACAAAGGGATCAAATAAAGTAACTTATTATGTAATCCAGCAGCCACTTTATTTTAGCAGACATGAGCTCAGTTGCTGCAGAAACTGTTGGCAACATTACATTTACTTCTAAGACTTTCAGTAAGGTTTGCATGTTGTAGAAAAGCCTCTGTGATCTCCTTGTGGTACGCATGAGGAGAGAGTTAGTCACCCAGCAGGATGTTGTAAAGTTGTTGTTGCCACAGAAACAATGGCAAGATTGTTTGCCTGCACTTGCAGCGCCTTTCTGCTCTTGATGCAGATTTACGATGGCTTTCGTTTTTCTGTGCACCATCAAA